>NC_133898.1:46122748-46787605 GCF_964199755.1 Larus michahellis | reverse complement strand
AAAAAAATATGGGGTTTTGAGTCAAACTTGGATCTCATCATACCAACATCCTTGACTCAGGAAAGGTTCTGAATCAACTCCCAAAACAGCTCTTGGAGTGGCTTTTTCATTTTGTGTAAAAACATTATTGACACAGAATGAATCTGGAGTTCGGGGAATGGGACGCTTGGTCTCTGCTTCAGATAAAATATTTAAAATAAGGGTGTATTGCTCTCAGCATCTCTTAGTACTTGGTATTTATGACACTCTCCTGAGAGGCAAAGATGAGAGATTTATAGGTCAATATCCACATCTTCAGATGCTGCGTAGCACACAGGAGTGCCCAACTACTGAGCAACTTTAGATGAAGTAGGGAAAGCAAAAATAGTGACTGTGGTTTTGTAAATTTAGCTAAAATTCTTTTAGTCCAAGCTATTAGCTTAATTCAACCTGACAGTAGTTCCAAGTCAAAAAACAAAACAAAACAAAAAAACAACAAACCAAGTAACTGGCCTTATCCCTTTATTCCTCAAGAAAATCTCTTGGTCCTGATTCATAGTATTGCATTGTCTCAGATCAAAATAGAGCAAGCCACTTATTAAGGATTAATTAGGAATAAGTCACTGATTTAGAATCCTTTATTATGAAAGGACTAGAGAAAGGAGGACGCAGAAGCCCTATAAAGGAGGGGGGAAAAGTGCACCATGTATGAGAACACTATGGTTACAGACCAGAACAGATTAATTGTTGAAAGACATCATAACAGAATTAACAGGAGACACTGAGAACTAGCTGGAGGAATAATTTGTGCGGCAAAGAATTGAGCTGATAAATAAAAATAACGCAGCAGAAGAAAACAAATAAAAAACAAGGGAAAAAGAAGAGTTTCAGAAGAGATCCAGAAAGCACAGAATGAGACACAGAACTTGGTTAGCAGAGGGCAGTTCTTGCAAGCTGTTGAAATGGTTTTTGGGAAGTGGCAGATGCATTTAAGAAGTTCATAAGGAGACATTAGGGAGAAACTGAGAGATTTTCCACAAGTAAAGGTTGTCCCCTAGTGCATCTGATCTCTTTCTGCTTACACAAAGACAAAATTTATAGAAGTTTCTGACAAGTAAGTAAATGCCAGAAATACAGACTACATGCCAAATTTTGTAGGTTTTTGTCAGTTGTCACAAGTGTTTTCTCCTACTAAAAAATAATTTTTCTTCAACATACCTTTCTAACAGCAAGCTAAGTTTACACGTACCACAAAAATAATAAAAACTGTGGCAGCTACCAAGTCAGGAAATAGCTTCAAATGGTAGCACCACGCCATCATAGGTAGCCTGCAAGTGCCAAACTTAGCTATGCAAGCCAGTACTGAAATTCCCTGCTTTGCTCAGTCCTTCCAGCAATCAGGGTTGATGTGACTTAATCTAATTAATTCATTGGGCTGAATGCACTGGAGAAAAAGAGAGCTCAGCAGTTTAAGAGGCTTTGTTCATCATTTTTCTTTCCTTCCCCCACCTTTCATTTTGAAATTCCCTCTATCATTCACAAATTCCCTGCCTCATATCCACAGATAATCTAATCAAACAGCTTTTTTCCCCCCCAAGGTCACTTTGTTTTTCTAAAGGTTTAAATCAACCAGAATCAATTCACTGATTGTGCATCACAAACTGAACCAATCTACATCCATTTATATCCAAGTACACACAATAAATATAGTTATTCCCTCACAGAAAAAAATGGAGTCTGCATTCTTTTAAAACTCTACATAACATTCAGATCGAAAGGAGGGCTTTTCTTTAAATTAAATTCTCCAGAAACTCAAGGGGCTAAAAATTACAAAAATCAAATAAGCAGGTGTCAATGTTGGCTAAAGATTCCCATTTTAAAAATAAATAAATAAAACAATAGTAGTAGATCATAAATTAGGGGTGTGGGTTGGTTTGGGTTTTGGGTGGTTTTGTGGTT
This sequence comes from Larus michahellis, assembly GCF_964199755.1. Taxonomy (NCBI): domain Eukaryota; kingdom Metazoa; phylum Chordata; class Aves; order Charadriiformes; family Laridae; genus Larus; species Larus michahellis. The sequence goes on along the minus strand of NC_133898.1, from coordinate 46,785,667 downwards.
TTTTGTTTGTTTGGTTTTTTCAAACCACAGCATAAACTCAAGTCCTTCCCAGAACTCACTACTTATCACAATTTTTCCCTTCCCACTACACAATTATTAGCAGACATTCAATTTTTATATAATTTCTCAAACGTTAAAGGAAACTTCCTTAAACATCCAAAGTGCAGATGTATATTTCAGAACAGTTGGCTGAGAAAGGAAATCATATTTATGAAAAAAATCTTGGCTGTATTCTCTATAAAATCATAACAAGAGGTTAGGAAGAAGAGTTCAAGAAGAACAACAATAAATCTAGATGTTCAAAGTAGTCAGCCAGAACAGTTTAGACAGTCAAGAAAATTTTTACAAAAACTTTGATGTTGTAAAACTTGCCTCAGCTTTCAATATTTTTGAGTCAGTGAGTAAAACACACATCTTTACTTAAACTATACTATAATATCAAGCCATTTTCCAAGCAAAGAAAACTGACCTAGAGCTCATAGCCCGAAATAGCCAAGCAATGTAGTAAAACAAGAAGGAGAAGGATATTAAGATGCAAGATGTAGGAAAAGAAATCTAATTTTGTGCACTCTTTCCAAAATGTCTGATCTTTGTTACTGTGCACAGTGCCATTCTCTAGTTAGGATAAGGAACTGCTAAACAGAAAGATATATGTGGTTGGCTTTGTCACTAGCTTCTACTTCAGTACTAGAAACAGACAATGAAGTCTGACAAGGTGTCTGACAGATAAAATGCTTAGCATGAAAGAATTGTTTTCCCTCTAATACACCAGTTGTTTAAACCTTCTTTTATGCAAGAGCATCGAGACAGAAAGAAGCAGTAAAATAAACTGGGGCTAAAGAAAACAAAGCTTTGCTATGCCTAAATAGGGAACTAAAATCTTATGCAAGGGAATCAGGCATCCAGCGTGAGATTTGCAGAATATAAAGTCTTGTATGGGAGGAGAGAAAGATATTTAGTCACAGGCCTTTGGATAACAGAAGGCACACAGAGATGGTGACAAGTGAATAAAGAAGTCATGATCGTCAAGGCAGGAAAGGTAGCATGAATACATCCAGACTGACTACATGCAGACAGGAATACATCCACAGTGGAGGAGGACAGCACTACTTATTAAATAAAGAAGCAGACTGAAATCAGACTCCACAATCTCAATGACTGTATACCAAATGAAACTTGTACATCTGCCAATGTAAAGGAAGAGGATGGACTAGGATGAGAGGGAGCACGAAGGATAATTCAGAAAGTAAGAGTTGATCCTCTCTCCATTTCACTACCCAGCACTTGGTCAATGCTACCTGGATAACTTCTCCATGCCAGCAGTTCAGAGAGAAATGAACAGAAGTCACACTTCCTCCTCGTCGTACACAAAGCTCATTCCTCCTTCCTGCAGAAAAGGAAAGAATTGCCACTCAGTAGTGCAGTATATGTGGGTGCAGAAAGGAAACTGCTTTGAAGCAATGATTCCATGTGTCAATGCAGCCAAAGTTACGCTGCAGTATTCATTCTAGGACAAAAATCCTCTATGAGTAAGCCCTACAACCCCAGAGAAAGACAACAGTCAGCAGCAAAAGCTTAGTAAAGTAACAGACAGGCCCACCTGACAGGCCCTTCCTTCCAAACCACCACTGTCCTGCAGCCTAAAAGTGAGAATGCATCACAGTATTTACTTATATCAAATATTCATACCTTCATCCATCAGCATGATGAAGTGAGGAGTTTTGCTATTTCAACATACTATCTTTACTGCGTTATTCCAAGATCCTTCTGCCCAGTTCCCTTGCCAAAAAAGACATTATTAATTTATTTTCATAGTGAAAGCCAAGTAGCTCTAAAGCATCTCTAAACCAGCACTACAGGAAACATCCCAAGAAAAAAATAGCACCATAATTAAGAGGCAAGAAATCAGGTATGATCTTCAAAAGTTCCAACAGGCCATTTAAGAGGTGGTATCTCTGCCCTTTAAAAATAAATAATAAATAAACAAATGCAATACTGATGTCCGAGCCCAATAAAGCACCCCTACCAACAAGGGAATCTGAGCACATGGTAAAGTCTGACTTGCTTCACTTACTGTTGATGAAGTATTTTTGCAGATTTTCTTGGAACTGTATCTAAAACGTTACAATTAAACATGTGAAGCAGCAAAAAAGGGTACTGAAAAAAGAGCTTTCTAGGGCATCACAAGTAGGACACAATGAATGATAAGTTTTTTTCCATATCTTTAACTTTTTCTTAAATTGTGTTTGATTACAAGAAATATATTTACATTACTCTCATGCAGGTTAATGTTGCTCTAGTCACCAAATGCTTTGTGGTTTGTAATTATTATTGGTTTTAACTGTACAGCTTTAGTATTTCACCTATGTAAATTAAATTAGATTACTGGGGGGGGGGGGGTTCAAGAAAAATCAAGCACCTCCACCATTCGCTTGTTAAGCAAACACGATTTACTGTGTTCACCTTTAGGCACCAATCTTACATAGTTCTTACTGTCTGTACCAGTGTGATGTAATAAACGAGTTTGGGTCCAAGGTCTTGTTTGGCTCTGTCTTGTTCTAAACAAAGGATTTCACTTTTTGGAGAGGCTACAGCAAAAACGGCTCTTTCAGGAAGGCAAAATGGGAAAGAATTCCTTTCTATTAGCCCTGCCATACTGCGACTAAGTTATATCCAGGACAAGCACAGTATCTTCCTGATTTATTTCTCAAAGAGATGGGGAAAACATTGAAAGTAGTCACGAGTATCAGAGAAACACCTCCATTACAGAGCCTTGGAGGGCTTTAACTCCTAGTTATGATGCTGGCAGCATGAGTCAGTTCTGGGTTGCCGAGAAACTACCCTCTTCCTTTCCTGTGTTGTTTTCCCTCATTAGGAACACACTGGCTTCAGAAAGCGAGACGCTAACTGACCTGGAAAGCTCAGTTCTTGTGTAGTGAATTCAAAGTCCAACCTGCTCACTGGGGCCTGAATTTCACCCTTCAGCTACGGTGTTCCTGTGCTGAGACAGCAACAAACCTTTCCTTCCTCTGTCTAGTTTTCTTTCTCTCTACCCTGCATATTTTTTTTTAGTACTTTACATACAGGCATCCTAAGTTAACTGAAAGCAAAATATTCCAAAGAAAGGGGCGCAATAAGACTGCATCTTTTCAATAGGTGCTTTTCTGTTTGCTATTGCTATAGCTCATACAGGGAGGAGGGCTGGGAGAGAAGCAAAAGAATAAAATAAGGACATTTATTTCCATGACAATCTGTCTCTTTATCTTTTTTTTTTCCTCTCTCCAAACTTGTCTTGGATCACATACCATCAGCAGTGCATAACACGTCTAACCACTACATTTTCAATGACCTTTGTAGGCAGTGAAAAAAAGAAAGCTAGACAAGTAGCCTCTTCGCCAAAGATATAATCATATCTGAAAGAAAAAAATTACCTTTAAAAGATACAAGCATTCTCCTTGTTTTTAGTTCTATCTCCATACATAAAAATATACTGCCTTTGAATAATGAGAAATGGATGTGCTGGTCAGCCAACTCAATGAATTTTTTTGTTTTGCTTGGAGAAGTGTAACAATTGTTTACCTCATATCGACCTATTTGTTTTTATGAAAGATACAGTTCCCTCTAAAGTTCCATTCTCCAAAAGCTCACTGTTCATATTTATTACATTCAATGCTTATGGCATCATGGTTGCTGCTATATGGCCAAGCTGTTCAAAGTTAGACAGCTAACAGGAAATAGAGACTATACCAATATTCCCAGGGAGAAGGTGGGGGCGGTGTTGAAAGGCAATCTGATTTTACTGTTTAATGTATAAATGTATACATTAATTCAACTTTGTCCAGAAATAAAAGAAAATAAAAAATGGTTAACAAGCACGTTATCCAAAAGGACAGGGGAAGCTGTCTCCTTAAGTATGCTTGTACAGGACATGCAAATTCTAATTGCTCAGAAGTTTGCTGGAGGTGTGGAGGGGTAGGAAGTGCATCAGCACAGAACAGTGGAAATGCATGAATAAAGAAAAAATAGCCCAAAACATTGACTATAATTCAGTCTGAGCAGGTCTGGGATTAGGGCAGGGAAATGATCAAGTCTACCATCACACCTGCATTCCTAGCTCTGCCAGTACACATACAAAATAACTTTGCAAATGAATATTTCTTCTCACATGTTTTTAAAATTTTGACAATATCCCACATTATTTAATGATTATTTATTTATTTATATAAATAAAAAGCTTTCTAAATTGTTTTGCCCCAATCTAAATGAAGATTAAAGGCTTGGAGTTCTATTATTTGCTGTATTATGTTTTGTCTTAATTTAAATTGGAACAAAACATCTGGAAAAGTGTAGTCAAATATTGGTAGTGTATCCCATAGTTAGTAGAATTAGTAACTGCTAATTCAAGTTAACTGGGAACTTTGCACAAAGTGCGGCCCTCTGCCAAACCAGCCGAGTCTCCAGGCCACCCAGCCAGCAGCTCAGCAGCACTCAGAGCATCGTCACAGGGCTCCAAGCAAGGCACACATTTCCAAATTGCAGAAAAATCCAGAATCCTTTCTCCAGACACCCACAGCTTCCTGATTTGTATAGCAGGATGCCCGAGAAGCAGGGACAGGCCTGGCAGTTCCAGAGCTTCCAAAATCCCATCTTCATGGCAAAGACCTTAGAAACCACAGCTCCCCAAGGCACGCTAAGGAAAAGGGGCTTTGGTCTCCTGACCCTGAGGAATCCCATCTGACAAGGCTTCTGTGAAACCTCATCCCAGTGGCATCCCAAGAACCCAGGGAGCTTGTTTCTGACATATAACAGAGAGATTTAACACAAATACAGAAGATAACAACAGGAGAGAAGAATGCAATAAACCCTGGGTCACAAATGGGAGCAAAGACCAACTTGACGAATAGCACTAAGACAGACACTCTGGCGTAAGGAGAAAAATAAAACTGAGAAGTTTGCAGGTATGAAGCAAGCAGATGAAGGATTAGAAACAAAATTAGGACCATGAATTTAAAGGAGATAGACAGAATTTAAAGGAGATAGACAGTAGTAAAAAATCTTTCTGACCCATAGTGTCACGTATGGTTAGATCAAAAACAGAACGAAAGGACCTAAAATAGGATTATTTTTTTTTTTCCAAAGATGGAGGTGGGGACATAGTAAGAGAAAGAGAAAATTGCTTTAGCATGCAGAAAGGCATTTCTCTCTGGACACATTCATCTTTCAGAAAAGAAAAGATAGGTGTGGTATTCCTAGGATCAGAGAAGTACATTTTGCATGAGGGAAAGAAACTAGAAAGGGCTTGTAAAAGCCTCAAATACAGGAAAACATGATCAACATCAAGAAGCAACATCATGAGCAACAATGATGTATTTCTGAAGCCAAAAAATCACATTTGCTCTGTATTTTGAGACATGTAGCATGTAAGGCAAGTGCTTTCACACATTCCACAAACTACACAGACCTGAATTTTCTGTAGGCTGTCAGGAAAATGCTATTTCTACAGGAAAATAGTATTAGTTTTTCAAAAATCAGTGTTCAATACAAACCCTATCATAGAATTAGTAAGCACTGTTCCAGTAAAAGGATAGTGTTTAGGAAAAGAATGCTTCCTGCACCTGGGAAGGAAGAATGCCAAACACCAGTATATGTTAGGGGCGGACATGCTGGGAAGCAGCTCTGAGGAGAAGGACCTGGGGGTCCTGGTAGACAGCAAATTATCCATGAGCCAGCAGTGTGCCCTTGCCGCCAAGAAGGCCAATGGCATCCTGGGCTGCATAGGGAAGACTGTGGCCAGTAGGTCGAGGGAGGTCATTCTCCCCCTCTACTCTGCACTGGTGAGGCCACAACTGGAGTACTGTGTCCAGTTTTGGGCTCCCCAGTTCAAGAGGGACAGGGAACTACTGGAGCGAGTCCAGCGAACGGCAACCAAGATGATTATGGGACTGGAGCACCTCCCTTATGAGGAAAGGCTGAAAGAGCTGGGACTCTTTAGCCTGGAGAAGAGAAGGTTGAGGGGGGACCTGATTAATGTTTACAAGTATCTAAAGGGTGGGTTTAAGGAGGACGGAGCCAGGCTCTTTTCAGTGGTTCCCAGCGACAGGACAAGGGGCAATGGGCACAAGCTAGAACATAGGAAGTTCCGTTCAAATACACGGAAAAGCTTCTTTACGGTGAGGGTGACAGAGCACTGGAACAGGCTGCCCAGGGAGGTTGTGGAGTCCCCTTCTCTGGAGATTTTCAAGACCCGCCTGGATGCAGCCCTGAGGGATGTGCTTTAGGCAATCCTGCTCTAGCAGGGGAGTTGGACTAGATGATCTCTAGAGGTCCCTTCCAACTCTGAAGATTCCGTGATATTTTAATCTAACAATTCTCTTCATCATTTAATTTTGGACTTTTAATATGATTGAAAAGTAGATACTGATGCTCTGACTAAATTCAAGTGCAGATAATTAGTATACTTTGTGGAGAAAACCAGAACTCTAAGGAATAAGTTATTTTCTGGTACTTCTGAACACTCATCAGCACTTGAATATCAGCGCTAGGTGAAGGTGTTTTTATATATACGGCTGCTTTTCAAGTTGTTTCAACAACTTTAGACGCAGTTCCCACTGACTTCACTGAACGTTATAAGTTCAAAAGCTACAGACAACACTCCATTTTCTATTTGCAGACCATTTAGCTTTTTTAAAAAATAAAATTAGAATTAAAAAAAAAAAGAGAGTCTATTTCATGATCATTTTTATTCTGGGACAACTCAAACTTTAATCACATTTGTTTCCTACAGCATTTGCATGCTGCTACAGACTCAAGATATCAGTCATTTCCTCCAAGATGCTGCTGCTGCTGCTGAGACTTCAATTGCTGAAAATAATTCCAATTTCTGTCACATTTGAATCCTTTAAAAGCTCAGTCCTATCACCAAGTCACTGTCTTACTGGGCTGTAGAACTACATTTCTATGGGAAATGGAAGAGGCTACTCTCCATTCCCTTACTATGAGGAAGTGTGGCACAACTGTTTGCATCCATATGGCTAACCTGTCCTCCCTTAAAACAAGGGAGGCTTCTTCCCTACTGCCTATTGGAAATGGCTGCTAGCCCATGGTATCCATCTTAAGGCACTGTCAGAAGGAGCAATGATTGCCTCAGGTAAAAATCACACCAGGAAACTCACTGAATATGGAATCACTGGACAGTGCTGAAATACAACCTCTAGCCCTGCTAAGTTTCCTAACATAGACATAGTCTTAAGGCCTAAAACGGTTATTGCTCCATCCCCAACCCCTATTGCAGTTAGCGCACAAGGAGAAATGCAATCACTTCACGTGGGCTGTCTGAAAAACTGATCTGTGGTCCGTAAGCAAGGTCTCTCAACTTTTTCTGTGCTCTCCCTGAGAATGATATCATATCTTGTGATGTAGCTGTACAAAAGTAACAAGGTTTAAGATAACAGCTTCTTTATTCATGATAGTCACTGTGAATATTCTACTTAGAATTATTTTCAGACTATCATATTAAAGATGCATTAAAGATGTGCGACTCCTTCCCACTCCTTTAAAAAGAGATGGAGGGAAAAATAAGCTGAACTAGAACAGTTTGTGAAAATAACACATCTAGTACTGAAAAATCACAAAGGCAACAGCTATACACTTCAAATAACCTTTTTCAGTTTAGTACAGATACTCTTTCTCATTTACAAATTTAAGCAGCTATCCCTCCTACCAATTGTATGGCCAGTGCTGTCGTGTTGAGAAGTCCTTGGCTCTCTAGAAGTCTACATGCTCAATGTCTTGTAAAAATAGTTCTTGGTTGTCCTTTCTGCAAGAATTATTTATTTCAGATTATAATTTCTCCTTTCCATGAACACGGACCCAGTTCTGTCTTGGTTAAATTCTAATGTGTTAGAAAACCTCTTGATTTCTACAGCATGATGGAATTGTACTGACAAGATTCACTTGCCAAGGTAAAACATGCAATGCTAAAGGAATGAATAAGTAAGCATACAAAAGGCTGGTGATATCACCTATTAAAGCTGTCTAACACATCTCTTAAAAGTACTGAAGTTGCTTAGGACTCTACCAAAAAAATGTTGAGCTAAATTTATTCCCACAGAAGGTGTTGGGCCTAGGCTGAATTTTTCTAAAGTGTTCACCAAGACGGTGAAGGCTGCTGTGATCAGGCATTTCCCTGCATTTCCTGTTTTGGACTGTTATGAGCCAAACCGGAGGCCAAAGATCATGCATTTTGAACCACTATCTTTTTGGGAGAAGAAAATTGTGTATTTCATATGAAGGTGCCACAAGAGATGGGAGAGAAACAGATTTGGATGAAGAGCAAAGAAAGACTTTTCTTCTAGAAAGGCCAACTCAGAAACACAAAGGAGTTTTAAAGGGAAAGTGGTACTAGAACTCTCTGGTCCTAACAAAAGCATGTGAACTGAGAATCCAAGGCAGTAGATACTCGAACAGGGAAAGAAGCTAGAAGGAAAGTGAGAGCTGGTGTGTAGGCAGAGAGACAGATTGTACATGGATCTGAAGGAGGACAGACACTGTTATACACTGCTGAGTAATCCCAGAGTCACTTGTCCACGGAGGTACCTTTCTCAGCTGTACAATCGATTTAGACATATGGATGAAAATATGACAAGTCTAAGAATAAGGAAGACAGAAGGGTGACTTTCTACATGCTTGGACCGTCTGGGTTAAGAAACAAAGTCTTGAACCTGTTGTGGACTCCCACAAGCTCTTCTAGCATACTTTGGTGAAGGATAGTATCTCACATTTCCCAGCAAACTCAGCTCACAAGCTGAAGAAGCTGGGCAAGAACAAAAAAAGTAATTTAAGAAAATAAATGAACTATTTATCTGAAGAAATAGTTTCTTCCTGGAAAAAAAAGGCAAAGTTTAAAGGCTGTCTTCCCTCTCTGAACAGGGAAAGCTTCTTTATTATATACCACATATCACTGAAGTAAAATTTAAAGACTCACAAAAGTCCTAGTTGTCTATATGGACAATCAAAACACGTCAGATAGATTTCACTATTCAAATGTTTTGGCTGGGATCTAGTACCAAACTATTTACTGGTTAGGGATTACTCCTATCTCTTCTACATATATTCAGAACTGTCCACATTAAAAATGAAAATTAAAAAAAAAAAAAAAAAGGTGGGTTGTGAGTGTGGGGGGAAAAGTACGCGGTTTTCTGTGCGGATTGGCAGTCTGAACTAGAATGGCACAAACTTTATTACTATCCACAAATGACATTTTTCCCCCCTTTTAAGTACAACCCCTAAATACAGGGCCTTCAGTCAGTAAAACCTTGTAACAGGAGCTAATAGTACATTAACCTTGTGTTAAGATCTTTTTCCACCCTTTGGACCCTTAATTTTTACCTATTATAAAGGAGTAAATTTAGCTTATATCATTAGCTCATAAGCTGAACTGCTGAACACTGTCAGTCTGCTGGTAATGGTTCTGTGGTAAAGCCAACACACAATTGCTACCCCCCTCCTACTACTACTCCTGAATACCATTCTTTACGTGCCTCTCTCATTCTACACGGGATCTTCTACAGAAATTAGGGTTGTCTTTTTTTCTTTTTCTTTTTTTTTTTTTTAATTACTTTCAGCTAAGATCATGGTTCGCGGCTAAGATCTAATTCACAAAGTAGCATTCCTGACTTCAGTAAGATTTGTTACTAAAAATATAATAGCTCATATTTAAGAACTCCAGTTTAATAAGAATAATTTGAAGAAATTCTTAGAGCTGACTAAGAACAGCAGAACCACATTAATGACTAGAATGCTAGAAATACTTGAAAGCATCGTGGAAGAGAAGATCCTCATGGGTAATCCTTACTGTCTTTCAACAGGTTATTTGATTGCAGGTTCTTCTATCCAGTTCTAATATAACAGTATCTATAAAAATGGTTTAAAATAAGTATGAAAGATAGGTGATAGGCGTGATCATCTTAAAGTTTGTCGGACAGAATTATCAGTACCATGCCCTGCAAGATCCAAGGAAGGAATTTTTCACACCTAATGATTCACTGTAAGAATATGTGAAGGAAACAAAGTATTTCTTTCATCTACTTTTTTCAGTCACATTTTGGTGGACTCCGCTTCAGCACTCTGGAGGTGCCTACTTCTTTCCATTAATTATAGAGGGAAGCTAGAGAGCTAGCTTAGGCTAGACATCTAACTTTTAGACAGCAAGCATTCGTAAAGTAAACGCAGGCCACTGTCATCCAGTTCTATACTGTGTAAGCATTTCTAAGCCCTCCCTAAAGCAACAGCATGCCAAATGCCACTCAGTTCTCGAATCTTCAAAAGGTCAGCTGGTATAGTTCTGCACTATTAACTTAGATTTCACTACAGACTGTCTACACACCCAAAAACTTGATATCCTGCATTATCTTGTTCTAAGAAGAAAACAGAAAAATTGTTGTGGTGAATCGTATTTTGTGCTAATGAACCAAAGAATGGTTTTAGCATTTCTTTACCTATGCAGATTTAAACTTTTAAAGATATTCTGCAAAGGTTGAAAGAATGAAGGCTTAAGTTTACATGGGAACAGAGTTAAGCAGTTCATTAAATTAAATACTTCATAATATTCTTTGTTACAAATTAACCTCTAAAAGCTGGTAAGTCAAGCCTATAAGACATTTGAGTTAACCCTTCCTCCATTCCACCCCCTGCCATATTTCCCTCTCTATTGATATTAATCTTTAACTCAGTATCAGCATCAAATAGATTTGTCTAGGGACCGGTCTGGGAACAGAAGTTGGAGACAATCTTCAATGACATTCAAATCAAACTGACACTCACATGGAATTGTTAATGCTGACCCAAACTCTTTTTATGCTAACCATAAAAAAAAAAAGTTAAGACTTCCAACATTACTGATTACTATTTTTTTAATCTTCTGTCTACTTCTGTCCATCTTCTTCGCACCAATTTAAACTAGCAACTGCCTGCCAAGTTTAACTTGATTTCCTTCAATTTTATATGCATTTAAGCAAAAAGCAGTATGGAAAAACTGAGTAATCCATGCTATAATTGTTCATTGAACCTTCAGAGAACTACAGTAGCAACATCACCACATATGCTGATATGTAATCAAAGATATATTATGACATACATGGGAGTAGTTTTAAAAAAAATAATAATAAAAATCAATGCAATCAGAAATCATTGGGAAGATTGATAAGATTTTGCCTCGCATCATTGCTCACATTCGTCTCCTAGATATTCATCCTTCTTCCCCTTCAGCCACACACAAAATATTTACCTTTAGAAAATAAAGAACCCTTCAAAAGCAGGCTTATTGGGTATGCTTTTGTCATACAATAGAGGAGCGTGCTCCACTGTATAAGTAAATATTATCTCAAAGTAAACACCTCACACAAATGTACTGACTGTATTTCACTTCTGCTTTATGATTTGTTCTGAACATGGAGGCCCATTTGCTGCCTCCTCTACAAGGATTATGCTGCAATCAAGGCCAGAATTAGCACTTACTACCTCAAACCTGACACTAGTCTTCCTCATTTCTCATACCCAAAAAATAAGAAATGGACAAGAATGCTACAGTGAGCAAATCTATCACATGCACAACCCACTCGACATTAACGTATCTGGCTTAATATATATTACAAAAAAATTCATATTTCAAGAAACAAAAAACATTTCAGTTCTGAACTTGACTTCCCATTTTATAGGAAATGGCTCATTCTGTCACTTTCTCCATTGTTTTTTGGTAACCCCCAAAGCAGTATCATGAAGATCAAGTGAGAACACACATACTAATCTGTTCCTGAGGTTATTATAGATGCTACTGTAAAGACGTTCCTAATTCCATACATAGTGTGATGTTTTTTCTTAAATAACCTGACAAATCCATATGGTGTCTGATCCTCTTGGTACCACTGTCACTAGCATGAAACATACACCTGCAAAATACTTGACTTCACCACCACCACCTGCCAGCAGCTTTTCTCAGCAACTCTTTCTCTCATCAGAATAATGATACCTACAGCAAGGACAGATGTCACAGGTCTACAAAAGTCAGAAAGGGAATGAACCTGAATCATTACATCATCACTACAATGTTGATTACAAGTGTTCTGAGCAGGGTAGAAGAACAGTGCTCAAAGCACTCAAGGTTCCTTGCTTATCCATCTGCACCATGCCTTCCAGTCCAATGGCAGTATCTGTTATTTTTCAAATATCTCCATAGAAGTCAAAACTGCGGTGACAGAGTATTGTTCGACCCACAGAGAACTCTGCCAGGATTAGAACATTAATAGGCAGTTTCTGTTTTGAAGAACATCCAAGAAAACTTGCTTTGCTTTCCCTCTCCTCCAAAGAGAGCACGAGAAGAGTTCCTTTATTTTTAAATAGAACTCCAAAACTGGAGAGTCACGGCCAGAGACTCTGAAGGCCCACAAATAAAACTGCCAATTTTAATCACTCCAGTAATAAAAATTATTTATAGCATTTGTTTCACCAGCATTTGCTTGTAAGTTGTTAGGGTTGGAGAAACAGTACACAGAATGTGTTATTATTTGCCTATAAATTAATAACCTAGATTCAAATTATCTGTTAGAACTTTCACTAGTTTATGTGAAAACTTGCTTAGTTTTCTTTTTTAAAACCATTCACACAGAAACGCATGATGCCCCTGTGATTATTAGGTCACATGAAAAGCCATAACCATGGCAAGTCTGTGAGATGTAAGGAGAAACAGATGAAATATTTTAGACTTGGGCTTAAAGATTACTTCCTATCATGCATTTTTCAAGTTCTTAAGAATTCTCCAAGGGGTCAGGCAGATAGGCTGATTTATTTCAATCAGAAAATACAAAGTTTTGCCTTCATAGGACATCAAAGGATATGTTGAACTCAAATCTCAACGTGGTATCTCTTTCCACTTGAGATACTTTTATTTCATTGAAGATTGAACTCTCAAATTCAGAGGAACATCAAAAGGAACACCAAATAAATGAATCTTTCTGGTGTTGGTGGTGCTAAGGGAGGAGCATAACAATATTCCCTGGGCAAGTTCTGCTCAGTTTTTTCCTGCACAATTCTACAGATAGCCTGGCTCTCAGAGAGGAAAACTGGTTTTGTACATTAATTGTAAAGCAGCCATCAACTCAACAAATACAATACAAAACCAGAAGAAGTGTTCTTGATTTTTCTAGCTATTTGATACAAAGAACTGTTGAATCTTTTAAAGATACTGATGATTTTAACAGGAATTAAAATCTGACAGAGAAGTCCTGAAGAAGCCCACACGTTCACTGATGCAAAAGTTTCACTTTTCAACTGCCTCTGTTTTATGCTAGTCAAAAATTACTACAGCATGATTTATACTGGAAGTAGAAAATTTTTCTTCTAATTCTCAGGAAATACAGAGTTACCCCAGAAAGCACTTAAATAATAAGATTCATTGCGAGTAATTTATGCATTTTGTAGAAGCATGACACATAGTTCAACACAATGCTAATTTTGCACAGTTCCAGTCTGGGTTGTTCAAGGAACTCTGAAGATTTCTATCATCCTTAAATAGCATGGCTCCTTGGTAAGTATCAAGTGCTGACTGACTTGTTATTTCTACAGAAATAATTACCTTACAGTTTGTACAAATATGAAGCAGTCTAAATATGGAAAACTACTGTTACTTTTCATTGCATCCATATTTCAACCTAACATACACCTTACCCAGGGGATATTTTTGTGCTGTATTCTTTGGCACAATCAACTCTCTGAAAGATCCGTCAGATAAATATCAGATATAGCTGTCCCGTTTTTGTCAAAAGGCAGCCTTTCCTAGTCTTCTACTATAGACAAACAAAGCAGGATCTATTCTGACACAGGATGATCATTGGTGAATCTCTACTTACACATATGCAAAGTTGATGTCAGCAGACTCAAATTCTGGCAACAACCTGTCAAACTCAGCAATGTGACAGTCGGCAAGGACAAATATTGAAATTCAACAGTAACCAGAATGAAGAAAGCCAAACAATGCTACGGAAACAAGTAGCATGCCTGTTGCCAGTTACACTGCAGATATAGAACACCACATATGAATTGTCCCAAGTCTACAAACACAGTTTGCATGAACTCTCTACCATGGGCTTACTTTCCTATAATAGGAGTTTTACCACTGAAACCCTGAGTTTCATACTAACAGAGTCTGCCTTCAACTTCTGATCCAGGTGCAGCAGACCTGCAGAGCACAAGGGGACAGACAGCATCCTTGAGCGTATGCAAGAAGGAGAGCATACTTCAGCACACCAAATGTGGGAAAAATGACAGATTGATGGCACAGCTGTCACTTTGAATCAACAGTGAATGAATAAGCTCTGAAGGCTGAGTTAAGAGACACTTGTACATAAGGTTGGGGAATAGTATCATCCTATATAACAAGGAGGTGACAGAAGTAGGGACAGAACTGTAACTGCTAAAGACGGCACCAAAGACAGTATAAACTTTGCTACCAGGTAATTATACTCTGCAGAAGCACCACCACCTGAGGTCGTTAACAGAGCAAGAGGCAGAGCTCAAACAGAAAATGTCCATAAGCAACCAATCCAGACAAGTAACTGTCAGAATTTGAATGAAGAGCAGCTAAATAAATATTTAGGAGACAGAAAATACCAATCACCAAAAAAAAAATAAAAGTGAATTTCCACAGACAGCTACTGAAGGATAAATCCTCTACAGCTAAGCCTCTAGGGCAGTCTCTCTTTAGCTTATGGTTCTGTAGTACCACATACAACAGCATCCTAGCCACTACGCATAACAGGATACTACAAAAGGAGTAATAAGGTAGAGTTATTACTCAGGGACACTTTTCAAGGAGATCTCCCTGCCAAGTTACTTAAAAAAAAAAAAAAAAAAAGGAAGACAGCAGCGTTAAAAAGACAGAGATGTTCATTTTCCTATAAATGCACTTAAAATTTTGTTAGGAAAATTGAGGATTCTTGCCCAAAGAGAATATTTAGAAGATCATGCCATCCCTAGAAAATAGAAGAGGGAACAAGTTTAACAACAGTAATAGTATTACATCATTTATTTTCAAAAGATATTTAACCAGTTTTAAATCATTCATAAGATAAGACAGGGAAACCCTTTATTGGTTAAGGCCAAAAGCACCACAGGTAGCTAAAATAATGTTTCATTCCCTTTCCAGAGGGAGTATTTAAAGTTTCTATGCAACAGAGAACAACTGCCTTCTGCAAAACTTCTGGAGGACACAGAAACCCTGATAATCTTGATTCACATTTTTCCACACACACACTGTATACCTGGCTAGAAGCACCAACCATTATCCAGAGCACTCTTTTATGAGCAAAGCTAACATATGATTTATTTTTTCAACCCAGACCTTTTCTACTTAGGTAGATAGAGCTTAGACACACTTGGAAACAAACTGCAAAACCAGCTTTGGAAAGACCGGATTACCCATGTCTCTACAGACTAGAGCTCCCTATCAGCTGCTCCTCTCTCCTACAGGTTGTTCCTTCTTTCTAGGCACAGGGAACTAGGAAACCTCACCTGCAGTTTCTTCTAGACATCCTCATTCAAGAACAGGAAACCAAACAGAGAATTTCTCCCGCAGGAGAAATCCTAAATTCTCCAGACACACACTTACTTGCTGTAGATCCTCACACACAGCAGCTCTGGAGCACCTCCAGTACAGTTAGCCTTAGCATCTGGGCATTGCCTTTTCTAACAGCAGTTTCTAATCACCTGCACAGCCACAGCTGGGAAAAATAATTAGGCTGCACCATATTACCATGGGATAAAAGGAAGCCCCATAATAATCCAAAAGTCATCTACTTTTATTGACCAATACAGTGCTTACAGGCCTGAATTTCTCATAACATAATGCTTCAGTCTTCTTATTTCTGTGAACAGCTCCCCAAGGCATTATGTCAGTACATAAATGTAGGTGGTAGGACAACAACCCCTAATGCAAGCATGTAAGATTTCTCCAAAGAAAGCTGAAATCATTCAAAGGCAAGTAGGTGCTCCTACTGACCCCTACAACCGCTCTGAGCTATGCCATATCTTCCCTTTGTTTTCACTGTAACCAGATCAAAACACCATCAAGAAAGAAGAGCAAAGGTTAAGAGACTTTTTTTAGAGTTGTTAATGTTTGTACCTGGTACTGAAAGTAAGTGCAACAATGTCATCAGGATTATCGACAAAAGAAACATTAAGATGTTTACTGCTGAGAAGGAAAGGCAGCTCTTCATAGGAGTTTTTTAGTCACACAATATAAAAGAAATTAAGATATTAACTTCTCTGATCCATTGATTAGTTTTGACCATGAAGACAATAGCAGGAAACTGCATCATTGATTTTACTAAGTAACTTTAGAAACCTTTTAGGGCTACATAAAATAACATAACTGCTCTATCTGCGGTAGACACTTAGAACTCATCTTTGTATGTACTGGAAAAAAAGCACGACCACATCCTTGGAAATCCACCTGATGCCCAAAAGCATAAGAAACAGAGAGGGTGAGGATAGTCCCTACTGTTCAACTCATCCAGCTCTGTAAGATTTAGTTCAAGACTACATCTGTAAGCAAAGTTTCTTGTTCTTCGTGAGTAACTGCAAACACAAACAACAGCCACAGAACAGCAAAGCCTGGTATGCAACAGCTCTGTATAGCACTGCTGAACCACTGCACCTTCTCAAAGAGGAGATAATTTCTGACCACAACACTTAAGAGTGATGCTCAGGTTAACAATAACTCCCTGTTATCTCAAATTCCTGCTGCAGTCTTTCATCTTGCAGGAGCACTAAAAGCATCTCTATTAGAGTCAGTCACCTTTCTCCTAAAACTTGCAGGAACACTTGAGACCTCTAATCATCTAGCAAATCTCCAGACAGAATTCCCAACAATTACTCAATGTAATTGCATAAACCTCTTATTTATTTATTTTTTTTCAAACTAAGCCCAAAAAAAACCTAAACAAAAAAACACAGTGGTTTGAATCAAACCATCAGTTAAGAACTGGCTTTCCCACCCCGTCATTCTTCTTCCTCCAAAGTTTACAAAACTATACTGCACAGTAGCTCCAGAGATGAAGATGACATCCTTAAACCTTTCCAAATGCAGGTGTCCTACATCTCAGGTAAATCACCTAACACTCACTCTGAAGGAGTTGTGTAAATTAACCCTTTCTAGTGTCTACAAACATTTCTTCCATAAGAAACTCTTAAGAAATGGTATCTGAACTTGCTAATTATGTGGGGTTTTTAACAAGTTTATACGCTTAATCTTATTGCTTACTCTAGTTACACTGAAACACAACATCAAGCAAGACACAGAAGTCTATTATGGCTATACAGTTACTTATATTTACCAAACTTGCAACAGCAAAGAAATCACATTTTACTTTTTTCCCTAGAAACTAGTGTTTATTTCACTTTTCCCACAGAAACTACTGTTTATTAGAGAGAATTATACTACCTTTTTTATTTGCCTTTATTTGTCATTCCTGTGCCTTCCATTAAAGTGTTTTATTTACTATGTGTTGGTGTAACACTAGTTCTTACTTTAGTGCTCCTAACTAGGAGATCAAGAGAGGAGAACACAGCATGGAAAGACACTCAAGGGGCTGGAAACAGAGCTGTGGAAGGTTACGGCCCTCTGCTAGACATTAAAGGACTTGTTAACCAGAACTGTTTCCTTGTATTTTGTGCACAGTATGTCATAGAATCATTTAGATTGGAAGAGACCTAACCCCCAGTCAACTGAGACCTCCCCAGTTAGCTGGGACTGCTGATAAATGATGAAAAGTGGCCTGGTGAGCACTCCCACCAGCTCACTCAGTACCCCTGGGTAGATCCCATCTGGCACCATAGGCTTGTATCTGTCTAAGTGGTGTAGCAGGTCGCTAAACATTTCCCCGTAGATTATGGAGGCTTCATCCCCTTAGACTATGGGGGCTTCATTCTGCTCCCCGTCCCTGTCTTCCAACTCAGGGGGCTGGGTACCTAGAGAATAACTGGTCTTACTATTAAAGATTGAGGCAGAGAAGGCATTAAGCACCTCGTCCTTTTCCTCATCCTTTGTCGCTATGTTTCCCCCCACATCCAATAAAAGATGGAGATTCTCCTTAGCCCTCCCTGTTTTGCCCGTAAAACCCAGGGTTGTCTCCCCACCTCTACTGCAGTAGCACAATATTGGGTAATATTCAGAGATTAAATTCCCACCAACTTTATGAAAATAGGTATTCAGGTAAAATAGAATTTCCCTACTACAGGAGAAGCAGCAGCACAAACAGTATCTTAATTAGAAAATTAAGTCCATGGAAGGGGTGGGAAAGACTAAGAGAAGCTATGGCTGCTCCTTCCTCATAGAACCCAGCTGTCACCTAAGTTTCCAAGTTTCCATAGTTTAGCTACCCATGGAAGTGGTTTGTGCTCCAGTGCCAACTTGTGTTGTTTCAAGGGATGATGATAAACTTCTGGCCTCAAACACAGCTCCCGTAACTTGTGAGTCACAGCCCAGAATTCTGCACTTAAAGAACTTACTTATTACTTGAGCCACTGAGCCAAAGTAATTCAAATCTATTTCTAAACAAATTATTGATGATTACCTCTTGTACCTTTTCATGTCTATGTCCCATCTGTTCTGAAAATGGCGTTAAGTAAAAAAAAATAACCTCAGTCACAGAGGTTGATGTGATTTTCTTTCTATACTTGATATCTAATTGCCAATCTGAAAAACAAGACCAGAGCTTCAGAATACAGTTTTGTGTCTCATCCATCCACCTCATTATGATCTCAGGAACTGGGTATTAGTGTAGGTCTCACCGATGTAGAAGGTGGTGGTCTAACTCAGAAGATAGATTTCCCTACCCCACGAGCCTCTAACTACAGGCTGTCCTTTATATTTGATAAGAGAATTGTGTGAGAAGACTAAAACAAATAGATTCCAAGTTTTGTCTCTTTTCCTTCTCCAAAGAACTGGAAAACATTGAATTAAGTGCTTATATATTAAAAATACACAAAATGTTTCCCTTAATCACCTAAAAATCAAGTATTGTGACTGAACACTGTTTAGGACACTTATGGCTGCCTGCACTGATGGGTAATAGCTCTTGAATCAAGGGCATCTCAGATGCAGACATGCAAAATCTGATCTCCTGACTTATGTAAAGGATCACAAATGTTATTGCTTTAACAGATGATGGATCCCATACATCTCACATTCTCAAGCTCTGCTACTCCACATTTCGGAGAGAAAGAGAGGTATCTAAAGAGATTTAAAAATGTGGACATTCAGAAAGACACAGCTATTACTCCTAAAGTATGCTCATGATACATATATGTAACAAATTTATATATATAGTAAATATATTTAGATCTATAATTTTAGTATATAAATATGTATATACATGTCCATAAAATCCTCTAACAGAGACTTCACCAGTTCTCAATACCTATTGTTTCACTTACACCTTCAAAAATCGGCAAGAAGTTATGCTTAACACAATTAGACTTAGCCTTTTACAGGTGCTAGAAACTCACACCTTCTGGGTGAGTTGTTGGGCTCTGCACAATGCTCAAAATCAGCAGTTATGTGCCAGGAACACTCCCTCTTCCAATAATCTCCTAAATCCGTAATTTGTCACAGCTCCAGTTTCTCTCCTGCCTGGGCTTTTATCAGTTCTCTCTTTGCAATGTTTTGTTAACAGAAGTAAATAGACAAAAAAATCAGAGGAAATTCAACTCTTTTCTTTGTTGCATACTCCCACTTCTGGAATCTTAATCCACTGGGCTGCCTGACCCATTAGCTACTGCTATAGCAGTAATGTAAAAAGAGGTAAAGCATTTCTGTTTGGCATTTCAAGTCAGGCAGTGAGACAGTTGGGCATTTCCCAATTTAGAAGCAGGTAACTATATCACACTTCAGATACACCACTGCCTTAAATCAAAACAGGCAATACTTTCTGGAATCTCTCCCTAGGCAAGCATCATACTTCAGTGGACTTACTCTTACTGACTAACTTGCCACATGTGTTTTCTCAGACATAGTCTTTTTTTCCAAAATGCTGATTTTTAACAGGTTTCCCTACAGACTAATTTTTATCCAGTATTTATTTTCCCTGAAGGGTTAGCATTTTACCTAGCACACTGACATACAATCAGCATAACCACTGCAAGCAGAACTCTGCTAACACCACTTAAACCATATTGTGCAAAACCATAATGTGGTGAAAAAAAAATTCCTTTACAAGTCAGATCACATTCTCTGAATACCCACATTTTTAGCATGATGTGTGAACAAAGGTATAGATTTATCAAGCAGTGTTAAGTAAACACATTAACAGAAAAAGCTTAAGGGAATAGTGGTGGTCTTGTATTTATAATAGTGATTTTCTCCTGTGAAGAGTTTTAATGTGTTTTTTCATCTTATTTTTGCAAAACCTCCTGTATTATTCATTTCAGTATTAAAGCAGAAATGAACACTTCATTACATAATCTTAACCATACTTCCCTTTTGTCAGTGATGTCTAAGGTTCAATACACTACAAATATTTGAAAGGCATCAATCATATTTGCAAAAACAATTTATTTTATCAAGCCCAAAATATCTAACATAAGTGTTAGTCACTTTTTCTATCAAATTTCATGTGCTGCAAGAAACAGATTGTACTAATCACCTTATCAAAAATTTTCTGACAGTTTATAAATATATTAAGTAGGAGTATTTCTCATGTAAGGAAATATTCTGGGTTCAAAATCCAAGAAAATTAAAAGGGAACTCTAACAAGTTACAGCAGTCTCCCCTTTCAGAAGCCTGAAGGCCATATGCCAGCTATTGTCCAAATATCTTCCTTCCTACATATCTTAAGTACTCATCTTTCCTTCTACCTTCTAAGACATACAGATTTATGTCACAGCACACGTACAATAAGACAATTTATTAAAAAAAAATTATTAGTCATTATGATCAGATTTTATCTCTCAATAATAAAATCTCAAAGTATAGCAAAGTATAACAATTAGGTAACTGCAGAAGAGACTTGCATAAGAAGTCTCCCTGAGATCTCAGTAAAATGAGCTAAAATACAGCATGGGAAAGGATCCTCCTTCTGTCTGCCTCCTATGAAGCTTCTTACTGCTCTTTCTTCCATAGCTTTTCAGATATTTAAGCTCCTTTAGCCTCCTAGGCCATCTGAATCTTAGTAAGGCTCTCACCACTTCAACCCAACACTTGTTCTCTCTTCTCTTACATTACTACCAACCACCATGTCTCCCGTATGTTACTTCAAAGCACTGCTACCAGAATCATCTTCTAATTCATTGTCAACTTCTTCACACCCCTTCACTAGCCTCCTCATTCTCCTCCAACTTATCAAATGTAATCTGTTAGTCCCTCCAAGATTTAGCCATACTGTACCCATCAGATATAGATCTACCCTTCTAGATCTTTTAACCATGCATTCATCTTTGTTCATCAATGAAATGCAGCATCAGCTTATCCTTCCTCAAAACTAGTTTTCACAATAGTGTGGTTAATAAAACCCTGAAAGGCCCCCTGTGATGACTGCTCCTGACTGACCAGGAACCAGCTTGTCACTCTCTCCCTCACTCACCAGCTGTCACCCTTCAGTTGTATCTTGGTTTTCAGATGGTAAAAACTTCCATTAGACTGTAGAGCATTTTGCATAACAAGGCCCCAGTTTCATTGTCCTTGCACTGCTGTGTAAATCTTAAGTAATGATAGGGCATGCGAATTAGTTTCTGGAATTTATTTCCCATGCTGCTGAAGTAGCCTGTACTACAGAAGATGAAGATGGGAGAAGTTAACATTTGAGAACAGGCTTATCATCCCCTCTCATGCGTATGCAACAGAAGCACATATAGGTGTGACCCTAGCTTACAAGACATCTGATGGTACCATCTTTGAGACTGTGTAAACCAAATGCATGGTAGGTAATGGGAAAAAACTGTTTATACACATGTGTGTATACATATGCATTACTATTTAGTTAATATTTTATGCCCAATTATGGCTGACTCCACACTTTTCTTCATACTGTTCGTATCTTCACGTGCACTGGAATCAATCAGCTTCAGTCCCAGCAGTTCTATTAGTTTTTATCTCCTAGCATTTTCTAAAAGTGGCTCATGGTGGCTTGTATAAATAAAAGCAGCATTTTTCAGGAACAACAGATTTATAACTTTAATAAGACTGCCCTCCTTCCTGCATTAAAATCTACAGTACATGACAAATCAGGTTAAGCAAGCTGGTATCAAATCTGAAGCCAAACACGTTTTGAGGCAAACCTTAATTCTCTGAAGAGCTTCCAGCTTATTTTCAAGATGTTAAATTATTGATAAGGAAAATCAATTCCTTTTCCAGCTCAGGCAATGTCACACAGTCACAGTATATACAACAATAGCTATGGTAGCTTTTCTGTTTTATAAACTTCACAACCCTTTAGAATTAAATTACGTACCTTTTCCTCTTTAGAATCCAGATAAACAGTCACTGCGGACAGCTTCACAATTTCTATTAACTTCAGATGAGAATAAAAGATTTGTCTGAAAACAGGCTGTGAGAAACAGACAAAAAACAGTTGAGAGACCTGCAAACTCCTAAGTTTATTTATTAAACTAATATTATTAAAGCAATATCATTAGACACTTCAGCAAATAAACTGCAATACATTCTGTTCTGACAATAAACAGTTTCTTCAAAGGATCTGAAATGATAAAATATATAAATAATAAAATATATTCCATCCAAAGAAGCAACAGAATTGCAAACAATCCTGGGAGAAATAGGCAGGTGGCAAGAACAGTTCCTTGTGAGCAATAACCTTCCTGAAACAAAAAAAAATTATGAGTATCTACATATATAATTTTGCTTAGATTTGTAGTTCCATGGAATATCAAGTGTTTTCAGTCCCAGTGATTTTATTAAGTTTTATCTCCTAGGATTTCCAGAGGATATCTTGGGCATAACAAAGGATACGGTGACATAACCTTCTGTAAAAGTAATCCAACCAGTATAGTTCAAGATGCACAAAAGGAAGGAGATAACATGATGTTACAAATCTTTCCTGTTCTAAAGTAGAACAGCAGTAGTGAGGCAGCAGTTATTTACAAAGGAGCAAAACCACACTCATGCCGTATCCCAAAAATACTCTGGTAACTATCAGTTTTAGGACTTAACGATGTCATATGATGAGTTAATGGAGAAGTCTCTTTGAGCTTTCCTATTGAAGATGTCAAGTTTCGTATATAGTATGTAAACATGTGGTGACCTATACAGACAGAGGAAAAACTGATTCTCCACATTAGTTAGTTACTATGTTTCTCCCAATGGACACCTCAGCCTATATGCCGCTGTATTATTATGCAAAGTAAAACAGTCTTAACAGATAAAAATGAATAACTGTGTGCACTCAAAGAGAAATATCTTTTGTCCCCTGAATAGCCTACCAGTTAGGACACCCTCCAAGACTTCTGTGCCAAATGCTAAAAATCTGCTCCCAGTTCTCTGATGACTGTCCCCAGAACAGAGAAAAAGCAGATTCTTCTGTGTAAGCAATGTGAGACAGCAATGCTGCAACTCCCAAAATGTTCCTGAATGAAGCCATTCAGCAAAAAGAATGCAGATGCAATTAATTACTAAACAAGCAAATGCACATTTTTTTTGATGAATAAAGCATCTCAAAAAAAAACCCAAACCAAAAACCTCTACTCAGTTCTAATAAGAAACCCGTAATACTGGTAAGTAATAAATACCCATCTTTCAGTCAGACACAATTCAAATGTGAGATACGATCTATAGCAAATATCTAGACAGGGCAACTTTTTGAAAAACATACAAAACCCCTCAAAATACAGGGAATTAATGTCTTTGTTACAAAGAACTTTTTCTAAGGTCTGATTTTCATGCCACTGTTTCTGATCTAAGTAAATGAGAAATTTACTGTGGAAGGAAGCTTACCTAAGTGCTTTAGAGAGAGCTCACAGGTCTAGGCAAAACACAGCCATTTGCAGAAGGTAAATAACAGATGTTATTTTTCCTTCTTCTTCTTACTTAACTGCTATTGCATATGTTGCCTCTCTGCCCATGCAGCCTTACAGATTTGCGCTGCAGGCTGCTCCCTACCCTTGAGAGGGCGAAGGCGCAGCAGCAGCACTGTGGGTGGTGAGGCCCCCCAGCTCTCCCTACACGCCTTGACAAGGGTGCCCATCCTCTAGCAAGGCTCTCAGCCAGCGCTGCGGGACCGCGCTTACTGCGGCAGGCCACCGCAGTCTATCGCAATAAATATAAACCATCACAATAATAACAACGCGCCGACTCCAACGCGGCAAGGGCACACAGCTCTGCGCGCCTTTCCGCAGATGCGCTACCCCGGCGGGGCAGCTCGCTGGCGCTCCCCCTGCCCACATCCCGCGGCCTCATGGGGGGGCGGACACCCGGGCCCGCAGCCCCGACCGGTGGCAGGCTCTGAGGGGACGGCCCGCCGGCGAGAGCGCCCCGCCCGCTCCTCCAGCACTGCCGCCTGCGGGAACCGCCGCGGCAACGCTCTCTCGCCCGGGCCGGGCAACGGCTTCAACCGCCGCAATACGCACGCGCCGCCGCCCAACGGCCTGCGGCAACGGCTGCGCGCATGCGCGGTGCCGCCTTTCCGTCCCCCCCCGGCGGAAGCCAGGGCCGAGCGCGATTGTCTCGGCTCCCGCCACCGTGGGGCACCTGCGCCCACCGGCGGCGGTCGGGTCGGGCCCTGCGGGGGCATGGCGGCGGGGCGGCCAGGGGTGGGCGCGGGCGCGGTGCTGGGCGCTGGGCTGCTGGCGAGGCTGGGCCTGGTGCTGTACGGCCTGCAGCAGGACAGGGCCATGCGGGTGCGCTACACCGACGTCGACTACCGGGTCTTCACCGACGCGGCGCGGCTGGTGACCGAGGGACGGTCGCCCTACCGGCGGGCCACCTACCGCTACACCCCGCTCCTGGCCTGGCTCCTGACGCCCAACGTTTACCTGGCCGAGGTCTTCGGGAAGCTGCTCTTCGTGGTGGGGGACATGGCGGCTGCTGTCGTCGCCTACCGGGCCCTGCGGCGCCGAGGGTCCGCCGCCGGCCAGGCTTGGGGGTGCTGCGCCGCCGCCTGGCTCCTCAACCCTCTGCCCATGGCCGTCTCCAGCCGGGGCAATGCCGAGGCCCTGGTCGCACTGCTGGTGCTCGCCACCCTGTACTTCGTAGAGGCAGGGAGCATAGGGAAGGCCGCAGCCTGCTATGGGCTGGCTGTGCACATGAAAATATACCCACTGACCTACGCGTTGCCCATAGCCCTCCACCTGCAGAGCAAACAGTGTGGCAGGGAAGGGGCAGTGGGTACAGGGTGTGACAAAAAAACAAAGCTTACATTTGCAGGGTACCTCTGGCAGCTTTTTGTGAAGGTCCCGAACTGTGATGTGCTGTTCTTCGGAACAATTGCTGGATCTCTGCTGGCTGCATTGACTGTTGCATTTTACCACCTCTACGGCTGGGAGTTTTTGGAGCATGCCTACCTTTACCACCTGACCAGGAGGGATATCCGTCATAACTTCTCTCCCTATTTCTACATGTTGTACTTAACTGCAGAGAGCAAATGGAGTTTTGCCCTTGGGCTTGCAGCTTTTCTGCCCCAGCTGCTTTTGCTCCTGGCTGTGTCCATAGCATTTTACAGAGACCTTGCTTTCTGTTGTTTCCTACACACTGCTATTTTCGTGAGTTTTAACAAAGTATGCACATCCCAGTACTTTGTCTGGTATCTCTGCCTTTTGCCCCTCATAATGCCCAGTGTTAAGATGTCCTGGCGTCGTGGCGTGCTGCTTCTCTTTCTGTGGTTTGTTGGACAAGGCCTGTGGCTCGCTCCTGCGTACTTTCTGGAGTTCAAAGGACATAACACTTTTTTACTTATATGGTTGGCAGGCTTGTTTTTCCTTTTTATTAATAGCCTCATAATTGTTCAGATTATTTCGCATTATCAAAAAGAAGTACAAGTTGCAAAAAAAGAGCAGTAATAAATGGGCCAAAATCCAGAAACAGTGCTACCGTCTTTCATAAGGCTTTTGATACCATCAACACTTTGTTTAATACAAATACGGGTATATTGTACTAAAGTATGTTGTATGTAAATGACACTCTGTCGGAGCTGTGAGGGTACTGATTGGCTGTAATCGCCCCAGTCGTGCCCTGAGCAGTGTCTACAGGTGTACCTGTCACTCACATGGACCTTGAAACTGCCATCCCTGTCTCCTGCTGCTCCTGACTGGACTGCCTGGAAGGACCCTGAACCAGTTCAGCACATACCATGTCTGGGGCTGTGGGTGGACTCTGTTACCAGCACACATCTGCCTGCCATCTGCAGACAGAGTGTGTCTGCATCCTGGTCAGTGAGGGTACAGCCTGTGCCGGGGTCACCCTCAGCTCCCGCTCGTACCCCCTTGTGGGGCAGCCTCAATCTTCTTACTCCCTGGCACCCTTTTTCTCATAGTTACTTTACTCGTTGAGGGCTGTGGTCTCTGTCTAGGAAAACACAGGAGATTATAAAGGGATGTTGGAGTTTGACAGTTTTGTACATTCCAGTAAGTGGGTGGGGTACTTTGCAAGGGTTAAGCTAATGAATAAATATAAGGCAATCGCTTAATATGTACACTGGGAATTATTTTTTCTTTTCACAGGAACATTTTAGCGATACAGTGTTTGTGGCCTGTATCCAGTCTTTCTTCAGTGAAGTAGGAAAAAAGTGGTTATTTCATACAAGTCATTAACCACTTGAAACTTTTAATTTATTTTAGAATTGAGATATGACTGTTCATTCAGATACTGATTTTTGCCTTTTCAGTGCTGTTTGAATTTTTGAACAAATTTATTCCTCTTGCACTTAGGGTTGTGGTTTAGTGGTGGAATTGGCAGTGTTAGGTTAACAGTTGGACTTGATGATTTTAAAGGTCCTTTCCAACCTACATGATTCTATGGAGGAAGATTTTTTCCAAATTACTGTCTTGGATCACAGAGATGTATAAAGCAAAAATATTTGTGTCCCTCAGTGCTACAATCTAAAAAAGTGGCCCACGCTTTAAACTGCTGTTAATTAACAGTAATTGTGGATGTTAACAGTAGGAAAGAGTCAAAAGTGCAGCTAGAATGGCACCTATGTCCCAAAAGCACTAGAGTTTATACCAAAAACTAATTGTAAATGTAGTTTCTCAGTAGTTCAGTATCTCTACTACTAAAAATAAAGGAGTTGAGGAAGTGAAGCAGTTGCCAGAAGAGAAAGAAAGTTTTAAAATAGGAAGCTGTACGACCTGTCAAAACAAGGTATTTGTTCCCAGATGAGGCACAAGAAGATGGGGAATTGAGTGTCGGGTGGTAGTGAGAGCAGTTCAGAGACATTTCAGAGTCAACACTCTCCTCAAGACCATCCTACAGGTCTGGTGTACACAGCTCTTGACAGGTGGAAACTGGCAATGTATTTTTTAATAAAATCCTAAGTTTAAATAGGCATATGCCAAATTTAAGAATTTTCATATTTGCCTCAGCTTTTAGTTACATCCTACAGGAAAGCGAAACCCTTAGTGTGTAACATGGAGCAGAGCTTCAAGGCAAAATAACTTGAAGCACTCGGTGAGATTCCCAGTGTCGTTAGTGGGAAAGACTGGCCAAGCGGGTTTGCCTCCCAGGTTCATGCTTGCCACATTGCCTCCCTGAACCCCTGCGTTCTCCTGAGGCAGCCCTCTGCCCTAGGACTGCTGCAGCTTCCTGGCTTTCTTACGTACATGGTTTTCTTTCCTGGTTGTAGTTTTACCTCGTGAGGCTGAATTGCAGCCTTTTGATCTGTGAATTTTTCCCATCACTGCTTGGCCCCATCGAGGTGGTTACCCGGAAGGAGAGGGAGCCCCAGAGCCCCAGCAGCCAAAGGGGGTGTTATCAGGTGTGACCATGTCCTTACGCCACTTTGGCCCAATTCAGCCTTTCTGATGTTGTGTTAGGAGGAAGGATGATTTCCCGGCTCAGAACAGTGGGGAGAAACACCTTTACATTGTGAAGATCCTGATAGCCTTCTCTTTGTAAATCCAGAAATTGGATGAGGCAATGGGTATTCTTTCGACAGACTGTTTTTTGGGCAGGTCTTGCAGATGCGTCACTGATTTCCTTCCCCTGATTTTGCCCGGGATGAAGGAAGGCTTCTAGCACCAGCTTGTCTGCATCTTCCACAAGAGGTTTATCAGTCAAAAGCCTGGTGGCACAAGCCACATTCACACACAGTTTAGTTTCATACTAATCACCAAAACATTTTGTATGTGCTGTGAGTATGTGAACAAAAAGTGTCCCGTGTGGTTTTATTTTCCGTGGTAGAGTTTGACATGCCCAGTTAGTGTTTCACTAGAAGACCAAAAAGGCTCTTCTGTGCCAATACCTCTATTCACTCCATCCCAATGTGCGAGCAATAGCTCATTTTCCCTTGCAACTGGTCTTCTATTACCAGGTATACACTTTTCTGTTGAGAACAGCATGTTTTCTTCCCCCAAAGCAATGTTTCCTATCTCTGTAACAACAGACCCAATTATGCTGTTTTCCAGACTTTTCCACTCCCCTATTTTTTCCTTCCTGTTGGCAAAGAACGCAAATGAAAGCCAAAAGGCATTTCCAGCTTCAAAAACCTTAAAAAAAATTTAATTTTGAGTTACTGTGTTCATGACAGAATTGTAATGTTGTTTTTTAGTTAAGAAGTAATTTTCTTATGACAAATACATTCTTGATCCATTAATAGCTAAATAATTTTGAGGCCTTCAGAAGGCAAGTTCTGCAGCAACAGGGACTGAAGAGTACCTTCCCTTTGCAGGTCAACACCAGCCCTTCAGCGACGATTTGAGGAAGTCGTGCATAAATAAGTTATAAAAAGGGCTTTTATACAAACTTAGATTTACAGTCATCAGTTTAATAATCCAGTATGAGTCCCTCTTTTTACAGTTGCTTTGTAAGTAAGCTAGTCACTCAAGTGTGTTTGGAATTTAGAAATAATTCAGTGACTCATAAAAAGCTGGATGGGAGAAATGAACTGAAAGAGACGAACAGGAGAGATATTTGAGAGTTTAGATCTCGCAAATTGCTTTAGGTAGTTAAGTGGAATTGAATAACTTTATTCACTGATAAAAAGCATTAAATCAAAATAATCGTAACCAAGTGCAGAACAAGTTATAATTCATGAACAAGTCCTGGTGATTAATTATAATGCCCCTAAAATTTAACAAATTCATTTCCTATGGAACATTTATTGCTTTTGATGGTATTCAAATTCTTTTACTTAATGGTTTTATGTCGATTTATCTTCTGGTAATTAGGAACTGAAGTGTCTGAATGCTAGCTTTCATTCCCTGCCACTGGTTGCAAAATTGTAGCGCTCTCTATTTATTAAAAAAAAAGATTGAAGTGCCCAATTAAATGTGTCTGATTTGCACAAATTTTTCACATTGTACTGGATTCACAGGTGACTTTAGTCAAAGCTTCAGCATTTAACTGAGAATTTGCTGTAAAATTTATAAATGGAATTACTCAAATAACAAGGTAAACAAAAATATAATAATAAATGTTTCATTAAGTTTTAGTATGCGCATGCGAAATTACCATCTCTGACACAATAACCATGTACTCGGTCCTTATTAAGTAACTGCCCTCTCTGTGTTACCAGCATTGTGTTGACTCCTGTAATAGTAAAGGCAGCAATTATGTGCTCTAAACTGATCTCATCCGTTTTCTTTTTCGAAGAAACCTTGAAGCTTTTATATTTAACAGCAAGGGGAAACTCCGATGTTTTTCCTAAGATTTTTTAGAGAAAGCAAATGTTAAAAGACAGTAAATTATGAGGAAATTGTTCCTTTTTTTTAGCTGAGAAGAACGAGGGCTGCAGAAATACATAGTGAATACGTGGAACTCAAAAAGAATATTCTTCATTTATTTCCCAAAGACAGCTGCAGAATGCATATCCTAATAATAGCAGCAGTATGGAATAGGATTATCCTGAATTTAGGATAAACCCTTTACTCAAACTGAAACCCAACCACTCATGCAACTTTCTTGCTTAAGGGCATATTTATGTGCACCATATGCACAAACCTAAATATTTACCTGCACATACAGAAGCAAAAAGAAACCTACCAGTCAAGACACCTTTGAATAACATGATTTTTTGGAGCTGCCCTCTGTAAAATGGGTTGCTTAAATGTTTCTTCTATTCAGCACTCAAAATCTATAGTGACTCTAAAACTTGAATCACATAAAGTTTGATGCATATGGAAAGTAAAAGCCTATGCAGCAGGGATCTTGATTTGTAACAGACACATTTAAGAACTAATTAATTCTGACTATACTTGAAGGGGCACATTCCACCAGTACCCTGATGTTCTTCATCACAACAACCTGCACTGGTCATATTATTTGTGCAGGAGCCTTGTTTCGGTCTTTATGCAGGATGAATGAGGTCAGAGACCTACATTTTTTATGAGTAAAAGTATCAGAAAGTTAACAATTTCTCTTGATGATGCAGTACCATTTTTATCATTTTTTTTTAAATTACATTACTTTTCTCTAAGGACCTTAATAAACCCATGCAATCCATGCATTTTTTACAAAGTTTTAAGTCTCTTTTTCATTCGACACTGTCCAGTATATACAAAGAAGACCAAAATTTTTCATTTTTTTAACCGTGTAAGTCTATAGTATCTTGTTTCAGCAGAATTCCTCGTAAGTCTCCTTCCTGGCACATGCTGAGCAGGCATGGGCTTCTGCAGAAACAAGAAGTTGCTTATTGGTGGCAATCTTACTTAATGCATAGATAAAGCTTTAGCTCAGCCTCTTCTTGTTCTTAGAGCTTAACTTTCAGCCTTTAACCTTCTCTTCAGATAAAACATTTCATAGCTTGCACATAAAGAAATGACACATAAAGAGATGCTCACTATTTCCTGTGGAAATTGGTGGGAAAGCAAGCTAGAACATCTGTGGAAGAAATATCTAAAGGAAACGTCTGCATCTGATTATATACGAAGAGAGAACTTCAGCCTTGGAAATCAGCTGAAATGCGGCTAATTGAGCAGTAAGCCCATACTGTGAAACCTACATTATTTATATGAAGGGTATTCTATCAAGTAGGCGTTCCCTTTTTACCGGAGGAAAATGGGATCTCGATAGCAATTATCAGGCTGGATGCACATAACTTTGCTTCTTTCACGTTGTTATAAGGGGTCTATAGGATGTTACATCCTACAGTAGTACTTGTGGAGTTGTACAGGTGTGACCTGTAATAAGCTGTCGATAGGCAATATTATTGGTGTAGCAAGAGAGAGTATTAGTGAGCAGTCACTCTGAAACCGCTTTTTGAAGGTTAACTTAAGTAAAATCTGATTTCTGCTTCACAAGTCAGCAGCTGTGTTAATAGAGATGGTACTGTTTTGACAGTAATTTTCCAAGGAGAGCTGCACTCTGTGGCCCATATGCTTCCATTCTGTGCAAAAGAACATTAATTCAAATCCCCTGGTGATCTGACAGTCAACATTTTTTTAATCTATCCCATGTCCCTCCCACTGATCCAAGAGATTGAATTAGACAGGAAGCAGGCTTAGAAAATGAAGTGGAGAACAAAGTATGATTATCCTTCCTTTTTTTTCCAAACTGTATAGTGTGAATATGTTGAATAATTAAGATTACCTTTTAGAACACAGTCCTGTTTGAGCTAGATGTTAGAGTATGTAGAATATATAGAGTTCATATAAAGTATTTTACCTAAATGCACCTGAGGGAAAATTGACTGAATGGGCTTACATGGATTTTTGTCAAATGATACTAAAGCTACTGATAGTTTATGTCAGCTTCAATAGTAGGAATATTTTGCCATATCTTTCTGTTATAACAACAATTTAACAACTAAAAAGTTAACGAAAATTAGCAATACTTGTAAATTCTAGTTTCAAGCTTCTCATACTCAAGAGTTTGGGGGACATACATAGCCAGTATTCTCCACTTAAGGAGAACAAAAGCTATATCACACAGCATTAATAATTATTTCTTTCCCACAGCTGACATCTTCCTGAAGAAAGTAGCACTTCTTTTTTTTTATACAGTCTGGAAATTCACATGAGTAACAAGTACTTCTCCACCTTAAAACTGCGAGATGTATTTGAAAATAGATTTTAATTACCATTAGCACTTCCAAGTTTAGTGCTGGCAACAGCCAGCCTGTTAATTCCAGCAGTACAGGAACTGAAGTCATGACCAATTTTCCTTCATGCTCTAATAAACTGGTTGATTAAGTATAAAAAAGTTTGTTGCTGGAAGTGAACCAAATGTTGTTTGTGCACTGGAAACAAATACTGCATGGCTAGGGACAAAATTTGCATGTGCAGGATGGAGCAAAGTGATCAAGAAACAAGGGCAAAAGTGAGGCCCCAGAGACCTTGACTATTGTCTTGCCTCTGCCCCTAATTTACCATTAAGAAATTATTTCAGCTTGCTGTGCTGTTTTCCTCTGCCTCTTTTGATTGCGTGAGCCATTTAAATGACTTCTTCAAGCCATGATGTGTCTCCTAATCCATTCCTGTAACACACTGCCATGAAGTGATTGCAGTCTTGTTTGAAACAGTTGTGAGCCTGATTATTACTAAACCATAAACACTTAACTAAAGACATTTTGATTAAAAAAATATTCAATTTTTTTTTTTTTGGCATATATTTAAACCTTTTCTGCGGGATATGTTAGGTGCAATCTCAGCATTGCATTTTTATGACAGAGTGGACTAGTGCTGAAGATAAATGAAGATCTGGAAGCAGATTAACAGCACTCATGGTAAAAAGCTAGATGATTAAGAAAAATCATTTAGAAAAATTATAGTGTAGTTGATACCACAAGTAAATAAGATTTTATTATTACTGGTTCCGCGTGGATTGTATTGGAAGTTCTTACTGAAAAGGTATTAGGGAAATGAAACCGCAGACAGCTCTGCAGCTGGTATAAACAGTTACTATAGCCTCAGATATGAGCGACAGCAGTTGAAAAACTGTTTCTGTGTATTCATAAAACATTCTGTACATTACGCTGTTATCCAAGAAAGAATTACTAGTTGTGTGGCACTATGAAGGCAAATTATAATTCTGTGTTCAGATACAGGTGAAACAATAAATTCTTACACTTTGGTTTTTATATAAAGGTTTCATTAAAAGATGCACAGACTACCAAAATGAAATCCAGACCAGATGCGCTGTGCCAGAAGCAGTTACAGGGAGCTCTAAATTAGCTTCAGCCTTCTAAGCTTCTCGAACAAGTGCATGCACAGTGCTGGAGGCGGTAGGTGGTGGGAATGCACAGATGCAATCTTCCCCATAGCGTGCCCAAAATAGATTTTTCCATGGTTCTTAAGGCAACCAGATGTTGCCTTGATCTATACTATAATACCTATATGTATCTCCTCACGTATCTATACATATCTTAAAGATACATGTATATCCTATGTAACTATATATATCCTCATCTATAATAGTACAGCAGCAAATTCAGGGACTTCATGCCCACACCAACTGGATAAACATGTATTAAGGATATAGGAAGAGGCCTCGTTAGGGTTACAGGGACGTGTCAGGCCCTTTAGCAGCACGTATCAACAGCCTGAGAGTGGAGGGGTAGATTTGCCTCTTATAAAATGTATGATGACAGCCACTGATGTGTTACTTTATAATGTGGAACTCCAATTGCTTTTTAGTAGTAGTGGAGGCAGGCATGACTGTGTGTGCAAAATGAGAAGCATGCAAATAAATATGACTCAGAGCAAAAAGTCATTTTCATTATATTTATTTCATAGATGACCTTTAAAGGTCCCTTCCAACCCAAACTATTTCATGATTATATGATTCTGTAATGTGAGATCTAGAAAGATTAGAAAGTATAGAATTAAGTATAAGTAGAGAAAACTGATGTGAAGACTGAACAATGGTTGATCCTTCAGTAAGAAGTAACTTTGACACCAGCCCCGGTTCCCTTGTTACATATGTTCAGAGAAAAAGCTCACACATAAAGCATTTTGTGAATTTCATTACACTCAGAATAATCTTACATCATCTGGAGGCTTGAGGTTTTTTGATTGAATTCCCTCTGTGAAGAAAGGGTAAGAGAACCAGCCCTTTGCAGCCCTCTAAAGAGAACCAGCCCTTTGCAGATTCCTTAGTAATGGAAATGGTGAATGAATAGTCTCCTAATTTTGGAGACTCGGGACACTGAGGGTGCTAAGTTACATGGCTATGAAAGCAACTGAACAAATACATAAAAGAAAAATTTGTCAAGGGTTATTAAATACAAGAAACATCTTCTCTGGTCTTGGGAATTCACCAATCTGCAAATTGTGGCAAACTAGGGAAGCATTTCTGGGGAAATGTCTCCTCTGTTTGCCTAGTTTTCCTCTGCATCTGTTGTTGGCCACATTTGGAGAAGGATACTGGTCAGATCCACAGTGGTTGTTCCTGGGTTGTTAACCACACAAGTGTCCCCAGCAGAGCATTCCTATAACCAAGTATGCTCGGTTACTTGGTTATGCCCTGACATTTACGTCACTTGAAGAGTTGTGTCAGGTAACATCTCAGTTCTGGGCCGGTGCATATGCTTGCTCTTTTTTTCCAGAGTGGATGCTACCAGATTGTGCCAATAAACCACAACTGTGATTTGTTTCGTTGGCATTTCACAGATGACAGTTAGCAGCTGGTGACAGATTGATAGGTGAGAAGGGGAGAAAAGAGAAATCAAAGCTGACAAAACATATCTGTATGATCAAAGAGAGGTGTTTTTAGCTGGCCAGGCAATTAAAAATCAGGTAGATTCAGACAGCGTATTAGGCCAGGTAATTCAAGCGTACCAAGCCCCTGGAGCTTTGTTGCCTTCTCTCCTGAAAGGAAACCACAGCTTTCTTACGGGACTTCACATCTCTCAATGAGATGGGGGAAAGAAAGAGGGGAGGGAAAAACAGATACATTGGCACAACTGCAGTCACCTGTGCAGATAATGACTTGTGTCGTTGCAAAATAAAATAAAGATCCAGCCTTTAGTCAAAACCCTCTTTACTAAAGTCTTCTGTTTTAATACTAGTTTACCTTTAGTTCTGGAATTATATGTACTGCTGTTTAGGATGATTAACTTAGTCGGTAGGCAAGAAAAAATAGTGATGGCTCCAGAAAACAAGTGTGTCAGAAAATAAACTCTTTCTACCGACTACTGCAGTTGACAGGGCACAAGGTTAAAGAGCTTGGCAGATTTTGTGTCTAAACCACTATTTAAGTAAGTAAAGAGGAATGGGCGGCATTCCAGGCATAGCCGGTGATGCGCGGCCTGGACTGACCCATGCTGAGAAATTATTTTATCTCAGAAATTCAAGCCAGGCTGAAAACAGCTGCTGTGCTGGAGAGGCTGGAGGTCTTGTCACACCTGGGCTCGTGGCAGCTGTCTTTGGTAGGTCCAGGCTCCTCTAAGAGACGTTTCTTCCAGGTGTCGTGCATGTACCTCATCGTGCACCTTCTCTCTGTCTCTCCCTGGCATGGCACCTTCTGTCTCAGCAGGAAAGCAGCAGACAAATTTTGGCCTGCTTCTCCCTGTCGGTTCCCCGTCAGAGCAACCAAGCATGCCATTGAAATGTGACTTTGGACATAAGGAATTCCCTTGTGTTTCCAGTGTTTTAAATGTGAGGGTTAAAAAGAAAGTTCACTACAAGTGGTATAGGCCCCGTCCCTGGAGGTGTTCAAGGCCAGGCTGGATGGGGCTTTGAGCAGCCTGGTCTAGTGGGAGGTGTCCCTGCCCAGGGCAGGGGGGTTGGAACTAGATGATCTTTAAGGTCCCTTCCAACCCGAACCATTTTATCATTTTATGATTCTATGATATATTACAGGCCACTTGTGTGACTGCAGCCAGTAAGGTTTTTTATTTATCATTTACCAGTGATACAATTCCTATGTAAGTCCTTTACCAGTGATACAACTCCTATATAAGTCCTGTGCACGTAGACATATAGACATATCTGTCATCCATCGGCTCCATGTAGTTGTGGTCCTGAGGTCTTTGAACCTGGCAGCTAGCGTTAATCTGGTGTGAAAGTTTGTCCTGTATTCCTCTGTCATTCGTTGGTTCTGATTTTACAGTGCTCCCCTGAGAATTCAAAGAAAGCGAAAGCCATGGAAAGCTTCCTTGCAGTCTGGAATAGGTTAGGGTTATGAAAGTTTCTGCTTTTGTCTAAACCAGATTCATCCGTTTAATTATCCTCATACTAGCCCATTTGCTAGCATTTCCTTGCAGGCAGGCTAACTCTGACAGCATATGGGTGCCACGCTTGACTCTCTCATCACAGCGGGAGCAGACTTTGTTCTGCACTTCTGAGAGCCACCTCGTCCCAGGTTCTGCACGAGCAGGTTAGAAGTCCAGCAAGAGATATCAAAGGTAAACGCCGTGGCTCACAAGAAGTTTGAAAATGCCTTCTTTAAAGCCACTAGTCATCAGTGACATTCGCTGCACTCTGTCTCTTCACACTCGCATACTTTTGGCTTTGATTATGCCTCTGCAGAAGTGACCTTTTGTTACAGAGGCATTACAGACAATTTACAGTACCATATAAGAAGATATTTTTGTTGCAATTCATCGAGGCTAGCACCATATTAATTTAGCAGTCTGGAAAAATTAGAAGTAATTTGATCCTTAGTGTTGATTAGTAGCTGACATTCGGTCTAAAATTAATCCTCAGGATGATACAGTCTCCCTCAGCTGGGGACTTAGCTGCTTGAAATTTGAGCATTATTTGGGCCTAAATTAAAGTGTTTTCACAAAAACTGAGAAACTAATACAATTACATCTCCTTGTCAAGCCAAGGAGTTAGAAGTAAGCCAGGTGCTTTGACTGCAGGCCAAACCGAAACACTGTTTACAAAGGAATCATGCTGCACTAGACACTGAACATGCATAGTGTTCAGCAACTAAAAGGTCAAATATATTCATGAGAACATGTAATCTTATCTATGCTTGGTGAATAAATATGAAGAAAATATCTGTTAGAGAAGAGGAGGATCAGAATATGGAAAAAACCCCATGGCTCACATTTAGATGGGCAATGCGGATATTATTCCAATGCCAGATTTCTGCAAAGCAGTTTCAAGAACACTCATGAAAACTAAAGGATATACTTCAGCCTTGATAATTTAAATAGGTACTATGCTGCCATATGGCAGAGCTGCTTTCAAAGCAAATGCAGGGTTTTTGCTCTTCTGAGAGACCAGATGGCAAAGAGGTTGGTATCTAGAAGCTGTCACACCCAGGTCATCACCAGCAGTTAGTTGTATGGGACAGAAAGTAATTTTAATCTGGTAGCTTTTCATTAGTTTATGTGAAACACAAATAATGTGTACATTTATTTCCCAAACAGAAAAATATATAGGAAGAATCTTGTGATAAATTATACGTGTTCTTGTGCGGTATTGGCAAGTCAAAATTCGATGCACTAGAACTGTGAATTACTCCTTTTCACAAGAAGTGATCCTTCCATCTTCAGAGACTTAGCAGTAACATGTGCATATTGTGCAAACCTTCCTCAGACGGGGAAAAACCCAGACTCTAGCATTGCTGACCAAATGTCTTCCGAAAGCGTTACAGCTACTTAAAACAAATATCTTTTACGTTGCTTGAGCAGGTGAGGAAGAACTGATAGCAACATAGGATATCATCCAAATCAAATGATAAATGCTGTATTTGTGATTTGTCTCCGAAATAAGGCTCCAGAACAAGCTCCTGCAGAAATTCCATGACAAGATGTGACCAGACCTCAGTCAAATTGTTCAAGCAGGTCTACATGTGTGGTTTAGTTCAGAGCAGTAGTGAGGTGTCCTGACTTGCCATGTATTGGTGTCCCAGCTGTCCTGACTTACCCTGTGTTGGTTTGCATCGCAGTGTGCTGTCGATATAGAGAATCTGAATTTCTTTTGGATGAAGACCTGCTCCACGTGCCCATCTAATGAACGCCAGAACATCATAGGAATAAGAGGCTTCAAACCAGCAGGTGAAAGCACTGCCATGAATTTTATGGCATGTGTGGAACACGCATGCAGCCATGCAGTGCGCTTCAACCACGCTGAGCCATCTTGTGATAACCCCAAGTCGTCCTTGTGCTGTGTAAAGGTATGTGCAACTTCACACTGGCTGTCAGCTACCAGACCTCAACTCTTTGAGAATGGCTCTGGTTTCTTCTACTGAGGCAACCCCTCATCAGTATCTTTTCCCATCTTTCTGCTCTGCTGCCATCCCTGTGCTAATGAACTCTTTTGAAGGGCTTGTCTCACTCTCTTCTCTTTCACTGTCCCCCTCTTTCCAGCTACTGCCTTTCCTGTTGGTGACAGCAGTCTCTTCAGCTTCCCTTTGGACACCTTCTACCACACACAAACTGTAGTAATGCAGCACAGGGGGGCAAAACCAAATCTACTCTGCAAATCCCCCACAATGTCTTTGGGGCCTCAGCTCTGACTGCTCCAGCCTGCTTATCTGTTCTTATTGCACTGCATTGCCTGCTAACGGTGGTGTAGCCTGAAGTGACTGAAAACGCTTTATTTTTTGAAAAATCTTTGGGTATATATTCCATTTAATTGAACTACAAACATACATGAACATTTCAGCATTCGAAACACAGGTTTTCCAAGCCTTGTGGAAAACAGTTCAAGTACAGAAGGGTAATTAAGGGCAGAATTTAGCAAATACACTGGAGCTTTTTCAGGATGTTTTTGCTGTGCATCAGCATGAAGGGGAACTTCCTTTCTCCCGGTAGCAGGGAGTCTAGACCAAAGGCAACTGAGTCAAGGAAACTCCTACGGTTTTATTTTGGCAACTTTGTGTTTCCAGATGAAAGTCTATCACTCCAAGAATTAAGCAAAAAATAAGGCAGGGCCTCTAGATTTTCATCAATTTTGAAAAAAAAAAAAATGAAATCAATAGTAGACACAGTCATTCTGAAAATCATCAGTCCAAAATCTCAATTCCTTTTTCCTTCTTGAAAGAAAATATATTTTCTGAGGTTTCCTTTTCAGTTTTGGATTAGGCTTTCCTGATTCAGCCATTTGACGCGAGAAAAAATTATACAAGGAAAAAAAAAGTAAAACATCAAAC
The DNA here is from genome assembly GCF_964199755.1 of Larus michahellis. Classification (NCBI taxonomy): domain Eukaryota; kingdom Metazoa; phylum Chordata; class Aves; order Charadriiformes; family Laridae; genus Larus; species Larus michahellis. Next base: position 46,746,471 of record NC_133898.1, on the reverse strand, counting down.
AATCTTCATAGTCTTCTTTTTTCTGGAGTAAAACAAAATCATCTGATCCAATCTGCTTCTGACAGTCTTAGTTGCTAACTTTAATTTAATTTAATTTAATTTAACTTAATTCCTCTCCGTTCCTCACAGAACTACATCTTATTCACATCTTGGAGAAGTTTCAGGGCTTCCTGTTCGGGTGTCCTATTTAAAACCCACACAGACAGTTAATATTTTCTTGCAAGAACTGAAGATGAAGCGATTTCTTATTAGTTCCTAGCTCACCTTTGTGATTGCCATAGTACAGTAATCATGTCAGTGCTCATGTTGCCAGTTGGCCACATAACTACAACGCTAACATGAGTTAGAAGTTCCCATCTGAAAAAACACACTTAATAAATTGTTATTGCCAGAATAAATTTGATTACAAATATTACAACTAACCAGAATACAGAGAAAAAAAATCAACTGTGATATGGCAAACCCAACACTTGTTCCTTTTACTCACAGCTATTTAGACAGAGAAATGCTAATCAAGTGCCTCTGAGGAAGAGTCTTACCAATTCCTCATCTTTATTTTTACTTCACCCACTACAATGTATCCTTAGTCATCCTAAAAAGTCCTTCATCTTTTCATTTTTGTTGTGTTCCCCATTATTTCCTGTAATTTTATTTTCTGATGGTCTATTTATAAATTTAATCAAGCACACATAAATAGTTACTGTAGATAATGCAGTTGAACTTCATTAAAAAACTGCAGGAAATGATAATAGCATTGTAGTGCACCAGAGTGGAAAGACATTCACTGCTGTTCTGTATTGCTGCTTTTCTGAAAACATACTTATTATCCAAAAGTACATCTTAAAATATCATATCCAATTATTATATAGAGGTTTATGTCACATTGGCAATTAATCTGTTTACATCTTTAAATTCAACCTTGTACTCACTAAGTTCTGCATCTAAATTAACCATCTTTAGGCCTCTCAGCAGCCACTCTGCTTCCCTTAAATCAGACTACTTCATTGTGAAACTTCAATACCACCTACAGAATTTTATCCAAGGATTGTTCAAAACTCTGAAGTTTGGCTAAAAGATACAATATTCATAAAAAATGTTTTGCTGGCCTTGCAAAGCTATTTAATGCATTGTATTTAAACTTCAATCTAAATATGTTGTGTATTTACCATACAATCACTTGATGAAAGCCTCACATTCTAGTCTTTTGACATAGATATTCTGTAGAAAGTAGCAATAGTGTTCAACATTGTGTTACGTAGGTCAGGCAGAAATGTACAAGGTCACATCATGAGAGGGATAACACTTGCTGGAGCTGTAGGACAGAGCTACAGTTGGGGCCACTTATTCCCCAATGTTATGACCTTTATCAGTGTTGTCTGACCTTTCCAGCAGATAAGTACGTTTACACGATCACTCCCTGTGAACTTGCATTCCTGAAAAGGTCTGTCTGGCCAAAGGGGCATACTTTGAGATGCTCTGTCCTGCTGGGTCCAGTTCCACTGGTTTCAAAGGTTTTGGAGTCTGTATCAAAGGCTATCTTGCTTTCACCTGTGACACTATTGTCCAGACAATCACGCTAAATATCCTTTTCTGCACATAATTTGCTTGAAGGAGACCTACAGGATGCCTACACCACTGAGATCAAAAGTCTGTCTAAAGTGTTGTCCAGGGAAGGAAGAATGACTCTACTAAAATTGAGGAACATGGTATGGCCATAGTGCAGCCTGACACTGGTGTGGTCCCAGGGAAGGCAGTGCCAACCCACATCAGGGCAAAGAGGCATGAAGATGCAGTCATCATCTGTATGTGCAATGTTTGCTTCGTTAGTGACACTGAGAGGGCTGCTATGGCTTGGTGGACTGAAGGCAATATCTATAATTCCCTGGGGAGCAGATTGTGACGCAAAAGCCCCGAACAGCTGTACATAAAGCCATTGGTGGACAGCTGGGAAGCTATGTCAAATGAGTCTACAGCTGAGCTCAATTATATATTTGATATTTGCTATATAGAACCGTAAGATCCATCTTGATGGCTGCCGAAACCTGATCATCTGTTAAGCAGCAGGAGGTAGGGGTTGGCTGTCAACAAAGCACTAGCAAACTTGGGGCTCTAACAGTGACAAACAGGCACTGGGACATGGGTGCCAGGTCATAGCAAGTGGTTATTCTCATGCAGAAATTTGGGACACTCTTATCAGTTCTCCTAGGCAGGAAGGAAAACGTGGTGCCACCAGAACAATGCTGGTCTGTCTTTCTGCCTTCATCTAAACAAATGTGACAGATGTCTCCTAGGTCTGTGTGGTCCCAGCATGGCAGAGCCTGATGTGGGAGAACCTGAGGACCTGCGCATAACTGGGGCGCCCCAGTGCCCCCAGGTGAGACGTGCTGCCCCAGCACTGGGAACAAACATTGGCCACACGCTCTGGCGTTCTTGAAATACCTGATTGAGCAAGGGCTAGCACAAAACCCATGGGAATCGCTGTCACTTGTGGTCAGATAGATGGGGGATAGGGAGGAGAGTGCGCTTAAACAAAGCCTTGTCTCTGCCCTGTCACTGTGCACAGAGGTAGGGTGTGAAACCAGACTCCTTCTTGGACTCAACCGTGGGAAGGGGATTGTACTCCAGTCTTCACCAGTTCATTTGCTTGGAATGGAGTCAGGTCCAGCTGTGGATGAGATCTCTGTCTGTGTACCAAAGTCCGAGTTCATAAATGTCTACGTGGCCATTTTCTCTGCTTGCACTCAGAGCTGCTGTGCAGACAACGAGCACACCGTGCAAAAAGACAAATAGCTGATGCCTGTAACAGTGCAAGACAACTGAGCCAAGCTGAGCAACTTCACAGCCATTTCAACATGATTGTTCTCTGAAAAACTCAAACCTCTTCTTCAATACAGAAAAAAAATCAGCTTTGCTTGATGGCAAAAGCAAAAGCTTTGAGGAAAGAATTCTTTTTAATTAGATAAAGATCCTCTCAAACTACAGCCCAGTCTGCCCATTACATGAGGATGAGATCTGTCCGTGAACGACCAAATCACGTGTGCAGGACTGTTGTTACTGTTAGATAACAGCATAGTCCTGCCCAGAAAGTCTCTGCTGAGGCAGGTCCTTAGAGGGTGTGAATGTATTTCACAAGCTGGCCATGAGTTCTATTTTTTTATTTCAGCAAAAAATGGCCATGTTTGTAGTGCTGTTCAAACCAGCAGGTTTTTACTTTCTTGCCGTGTCGTCCATATGATTCTCAAGACATTACTTACATGATATAAATATAAAACTCCCATCTATAGCACCTTAAAACTCCCAGGATGATGCTAGCAAATATCTACCTCCTCCTTCAAATTTCAGTACTACCTAATTTTTCCTTTTTAAAAATAAATAAATACAAAAATAAAGCTATTGCAAAATGCTAGTTACAGTACTTTCTTTCAAGTCCCTTCATACTCTGGTCTACCTTTTGTACTGTCTGAAATACAAAATTATCTTTAGCTCGTATATTTTAAGTAGCTGGCATCTACCTTCATTTTTTTTTAATTGATTTAAGGTAGGTGTTTAAAAACATTCATTTAGTCTGTTCAAGAGCTTTCTGTAAAAGGCTGTTCTTCCTTGATGCTCTTCCTGAAAGCAGAATGGGTGTACAGAGAAGAATTATTCTTCAAAACATAATCAGCCACATACTGACAGTATTCCAAGAAATGGATCCCCCTAAAATATGCCAAAACTTCACAAACATTTAATGCTCTCCTAGAAATCAAAGGCTCAGGCATCCTCACAGCCTCTCTGGGTTCCGCATTCTGCCAAGGTAGCAAAGTTCAGATGGTGCGGCAGTTCCCATGGCTTTGTCTTTACACCTGCACTAAGGGTTATTTATTCCACCATTTTCCACGTAGGGAAAAGCAGGGGGCAGCAGAAAGCTGACAGCAAGAGACTCAGCCTCCCGTTCAGCTGGAGGAGCTGAAACCCTGCAAGTGGGCAGGGCGAGCAACGCACGATGCAACTCCAACGTTACTCCATCTGGAAAAATAGATGGTGTTGGTGTCTGTTGGGGAAAAGGTGAAGCTGTCACCTCAACTGGGACCTGAAAAATCATGAAACCCACAAATCTGCTGAGCATCACTGACAGCTATTTTAACTAACTGCATAAGGCGACTGGAGAAGTGGGAGTTATTTATAATGGAGCCCAGTGCAAATTGCATGATGCTGGCCACAGTGACTCATGCAGCCCTGGAGGTGTCTCACCTGCAGCCCAGGAGCCTGGGAAGAGCCCAAAACTCCCTTACATTTGTACCAACATGAGGGGGCACTTCTGTGTTAAACATGAAGAAAGCACAATATTGCTTTACCCTAAATTTGACCTTTGTCCCTCAAATATTGATTTTTTCAGGGTGACCACCGAATACTGCCTCTTTCTTCAGGAGAAATTACAGGGGTAAGACTGCTGAGTGACTGACTGTCTTTCCTGGCTCTGTCCAATTAAAATCTCCTTTGAGGTACTGTTATTATAGAGGGTTTTTTAGATTTTACGTAGGTTTTGGAGGTATTAGAGTGTTCAAATAAAGTGATAGAAGATAAATCTGAAGCATAACTTTTCAGTAAACAGTACAGGTGCATTATTCATTCAAATTTATCAAATTAGACAGTGAGATGACAGTCTTTTACAGAAATTAAATATATGGTCAAGAGTGTCTGTAAATTAGCAGCCATTCATCCTTATTCTTCAGTGCACTGTGCAATGTTCTGCATAAAATTAGAGGACTTCTCTTTCAGAGAGATCCAACCATTTGATTTACTTTATAAAATGATTTAAAGGAGACAAAATTTACAATGCTTTACCATAATTTTTGATCAATCAAGGGAAAAAGCATTATTTTTGGAGTGTATAAAATCTATTTCATGTATATATATTGCTCTGGTTGGGTCTGGCAAGAAGAGATCTCTATAAATCAACAATAAAAGTGTGACATTTAGAAACTGCAAATCTGAAAGAGAAATATGTTGCTGTTCTATTAAGGAGCTACATGAGCTGCCAAGTCCTGCAGAAACTGGAAGGCTGCCACTCCACACGTTTAGTGTCATACAAGCATTGAAACAACTTGTATTGCTGTTAGAAAGATCATTGAAAGTGTCTCTTCTGTCTGTATTTAACTATGTACAAGACCAAGACCTTAGGCAACAATAAGACCACACTAATCTCTTGACAACCTTTAGAAATACAAAACAGATATCAAAGGTAAAAACTGAAAGGAATGACCAAATCATAGAGGTGAACATCGCCCAAATAAAGTAGGAAGTCCAGTCCTTCACCAACTCAACCAAGTAGCAAAATTTCCATAATGGAGAGGCTGATCGAGTCTTTACATGCCCCTGTAATCTGGCATGGGAATAATTCTCCTTTTCAGTTAGCTGTACATTCAAGCTATGAAAGATATTCATGGCTTTGTCATGAGGTAGTTGTCTTCTCAATGTGAGTGGTATCCTTTGAACATTTGGTAAATATCTGATTCGTGGTTACCATATTGTGCATCTCCTTTATGTGATGGACATGGAGAATCTCTTCTCCACAATTAAATAAGTGTCTATGTAGGGCAAAATTAAACAAGCAGCAAAATAATCAATAGCTCTCTCTCTCAGTGCTCTCCCCCTCCCATTTTCTGTTCCCTACGGTGCTTGAGAAAATGACTCAAAGCCAAATATTTCTTTGCGCCTTGCTGCTGATCAGACTGTTCCTATCTAAGGAATCCAAACTTGACAGCTGCTTTTGGTGCCATCCCTTCATTTGCTCTCTTGGCAATCTGCTCTGCCTTGTAATATCCTGTGGAAGAAAGAAGGAAGGAAACGAGGGATTACTCATGACTGTGGGCTAGAAAAGCAATAGCAATCGCTAAGTGCTTTTGCATGATCAATCTATTAGACACTTCTGTTAGCAGATTTCACTTGATTGAAAGTCTGGTTGGCTCAGGTCTTCCCCCTGCCAGTCTTGTGAAACGCTTATGAGGACAAAAAGGGTGCAGAGATGTGATTCTGGTCGGAGAGGAGCCCTTTCTTTCTTGACTGTGAGTGGGTTTTACTACCTCCCTCAGCCCTTATACTACTGAAGCGTGCTTTGAAAAATAATTTTACGTTGAGTTTGCACAGAACTCGTTCACCACATTTTCATTCTCTCTAGCATTGGCCAGAACATGATAATTCTGTTTCATGACAAATGCAGAGATTTTGATCCTAGAGTGAAAACAAAAGCAAAGATATGTCTGGAGATATGTTTGCAGTACTGGGAGGGAGCAGGAAGAAAGGTGAGATAGTGAGAGTGATCATTAGTGCTATCTGAGGATATTCATTGATGTTGAAGCCAGAGAAGTCTCTTGGATACCAGATTCAGAATTCAGAATAATAATTAAAAAAAACCCAACTTTTTTCTTGCATAAGGGAGGGAAGAAGGGGACGTGCCTGCTCTCACCATGGGACATTGACTCCATACCATGCCCTCCTGGTCCTAGCCTCACGCTAACCACTCTGAGACCCATCAGTCTCCTGGTATCCCCAGTGAAATCTTCTCCTCAGAAGATTTTGTTGAAAAGCTCCCTATCTTCTCTGTTTGTTCCCAATGTAATTTCTTCCATGCCATATCCTGATATGGCACTGGCATGGGTGTTGCCAGGTCATTTCTTTGTCATCAGGGGAACACAGACAGTCTCATAAAATCTCAGGCCAACATCATATTGGCTATTTTTAGCTCTACTATATAAGAAAAGCACAGAGGAGTTGGTTCTGTCACTTCTGTGGGATTCATGCATGGTCACCAGTTTAACAACTTTATTTTTACCTACCCAGGGAATCACATGAAATCATGATGAAATCATTTTTCCTCCCTCTCTCTCTGTTATTTAGAGGCAAGAGCTCAGTGCCGCAACAGATGTACAAGCAGGAGAGGAAAGAGGGAAAGAGAGGATGGGTGTATGCTAAAGGACATAGCCTCATGGGCACTGCTCTATATGGTGGCACTTCTCACCCTTGGCTGTCCGGGTGCCTTTCCCCCTTCCAAAGTGGATGCAGATCTGCCCAAATGAAGTTCATTTTTAGAGGAACCCTATGTCCACCTATGTCCACCTTCATGGAGGCTGCCATGGCTCTTTTCAGTACTCTGGCAATATAAAGGTCCGTTGAAGTGTGTGTGAATGTAAGTGACACCCTTTAAGGCCCCTTCACACTGTGTAAAAGGGCTTCTGTGTAAATTAAAATCAGATGTCACTGTTTTCAAATAGATATATTATAACCTGTAGTAATGGAAAGTGAAAACTCCTTCCACTGATTTTTATTGCCTGGATTCAGAGTAGTGGAAAAACTGATGACGAAAGTGAGGCATTTATGTTTCTTTAATGCTTAATAATTTACAGAAAGATGTGCTTAGTGCCATTCAAGGAAGCTTCTTGCTGATAATATTTCAGGCTACCTATCTTTGTGTCCTCCAGACCACTGTTTTATTATATACGAGGTCAACACCTAAGCAGGACTCTCTGCTCAAAATTCTGCTCAAAATTCTGCTCAAAATTAAAGTGCTTTGCTTCCAGGATGAGGAGATAAGCCAGACAATGCCACAGAGGAGCCATCTGATCCCTGACCTGTGTAGCCTCTGCCACACGAACTCTGGACTCACTCTCCATCCCAGCAGCAGCAGCGCTTCCTCAGGCATCCCCAGAATTACAGTGTGGCACAAGCTGCCTGGGCCTCTTGCTTAGAAGTAGCCACAACTGCCCACTGGCATGTCCTCAGCATCTTTCCCCTGGCTGGGATGTTCAGCAGTGGGGTACTGCTGCCCCTGTGGCATTTCCAAGCATTTCCCTCGTAATGTTTCTGTGGACACCTCTGGCATTGTGCTGCTCCCCACCGGGAGGGGCTGTTCCTTGGGCCCCACTCAGTTACGAGACCATGGTTTAGGAGCATATCATATAACAAAAACTCTTTTCAAAACCCAGCCATTTTCTCTCATGCATTTTTGCTATGAAGCTTTCTACTGTGGTACATGGGCATTTGTTGCTCTTGTTGCTTTGCTCCTCCTGTGTGTGTTGTTTCTTAGAGTATCTTTCCACTGGCGTATTTTCAGAAAATTGAGTTGTTGTCTGATTCTGCTCCAGTTCAGTCATAAATCTTATCATGTACTTCTTTCCAGGATAGAAAGATTCTTTTCTAAAACATATCTCTAGGGCATTTCTCTTTATCCATGTCAAGTAGCTGTGGGTAGCAAAGACAAGTAACCACTGTTAACTTTTTGGTTTAGCTGTTCCACTTTGGTTCGGATGGATCCAGCTGTTGTGGTTTAATCCCAGGTAGGCCCGCCTACCCCTGCCTTCTCAACCCCCGAGAATAGTGGTGAGAAGAGGGAAAAAAGGGGGAGAGGGAGAAAAAAAACCTTGTGGGTTGAGATAAAGACAGTTTAATAAAAACAATAACATAAACGGAAAAATAACAACAATAATAACAATAATCATAATAATAATATGGATCACTCTCACCACCTGGTGAATTGGCACCGACCTGATCAGTGATCACGGATTGCCGTCCCCCGCCCAACCCCCATTTATGTACTGAGTATGATGTCTATGGTATGGAATATTTTATTGGCCATTCCATCGTTCTGTCTGTGCTTCTATGGGAAGCTGAAAAAAGTCCTTGAATAGACTAAACATCACTTAGCAACAGCTAAAAACAATTGGTATTATTGACAATCCTTTCACACCAATCACTACAAAGAAAATTTACTCTTTCCCAGCTGAAACCAGGATACCTGCCTTTTCTTCCTCAGAGTTCACTTTTTAACGTCCTCTTCCAGTGTTCTGGTGTTCCTAGCTTTGTGCATGGAAATAAAATTCCAAATAAAAGTAATCTGGGTTCCAGCTGACCTGAGTAACCTGAAAACTCCACTTCTGCAGATTTTCTTCTAAAACCTCTCTGTATCTTTTCCAAATTAACTTGCTTTGCAATGTCTTTGTAGGCTTTATCTGTCACTAAGTTCTTCTGCTTATCCAGTTCAGAAGCTCTGACTTCAAAATGCTGTACTTGACTTCAGATCCATAAGCTCTATGTACGAAGCAAACAGTCAAACATATAGCACCTTCCCTTGTAAAATAAATAACTGTAAAAACTGCAAATGGTTTTACACCTACAGAGTTAAACTGAATTTTTTTTAGCTCACACTGTATCCTCGACAGAACTAGGTCTGAGGCAAACATTTGGAAGCAGTGTGGTAATTCAGGAAATTTAAAATCCCATTTCCCAAGTAAACCCAAGTCCCACCAGCTCCTCAATTCCTAAATTGCTTCTGAGAACTGTCTTGAAGTCTCCCAAGCCATCTGTCGGGCACCTCCTTTGGATCCCAATGCGCATCACTGTCTAGAGATCCCAAGCTGTTTCAGAGACTGGGAGAAGGGAAAAACCTTATACACTGTGGTCTTCTATCTTGGCTGATGTAGGAGGCCAGATGCAGGTAGGCCCTCATACATATGGCTTAACTACATCCATTCCTTGTGCTAATTTGGTTATTTCTACGCTGCAGTGCTGTTTAGACTCTTCTGAAGAGCTTATTCTTGGTCTTTCTCTCTCAAGGCAAAAGCTACAGGCTCTCATTGTTGAACGTCCCATGGCATGTTGATGAACCTGGAAGACCTGTGCCAGCCCCATGCCCTCCCTCTGCCCACGTCCGGCTTCACTCTTGCTCTCAGGTGTACAACCCCCTTGCAGAAAATATCTGTAACTCTGTCTCACAAGGGAAAAGCAGAGGGGTTCACTACCCTCAGATGGCTGTGTAATCATCTGCGGTGGTGCCCTTTCTTTATCAAACACCACATTTTTCTCACTGAACAGCATTTTGAAAGTAAACAGCCTCTCCGGGCCAACAGAACTAGAGATGTCTATCCATGGGAAAGTCAGCTCTCCTTTCCACTTCCAAACCTCCAAACTTTCATTGGTCATATTAGCAATAGTCTATGCAACTTTTTATTCCTTCAATTTAATTGTTGAAATACGTATTTACTTCAAAAGGAAATGGATGAGATCATTGCCTTTTTATTTATTTACCTCCTAGAATGGATCCCAAGGTATTTTATACATAGTAAAATAAAGCTTTTTGTGTGGCTGACTCCTGCTTTTCAGCCATGACATCTTGAGGTGTGTACTCTTTGATCAAGGAGGACAGGCATTCAGCAGAATTATCTAATTAATTTATGATTTTCTTTGAACAAGTAATTTTTTTTGATTGATCTCCATTGGTACCCACCGGCATTTGGTGAGATTTAGGTAGTAGCCACTGTTCTATTATACTGGCCATGAAAACATTTTCATTTGGCTACTTTCCCAGTCACAGGAAGAGTTGTATATAGGAAGGTACATGCAAATTTCCTAGTTTGCCCTGGGAGAAAACAAAATCTCCCTCCTGCCACTGGCCTGTTTTTTAAATTCTATAGTGTTTTCCTCCTAAATGACTGCAGTGAGTTCAGGGCAGTACACCTAATCCAAAACCAAACATTATTTTGTCTACTAATACATCTACTGACATGTTTCCTCACAGAATAAGGTTAGCTTGCTCCCACTGATCCTAGTTATTTTATTTTGCTGATCCTTCCACCTATTAGCTGCTGAATATTCTGCCTGGCATTTTGATTCCCTGACACTGAATCAGGAAAGAAAGGGGGAGGCAGGATTAGGGGAGGAGGGGACACATTTTCAGCTGCATTGATGTTCTCAAAGAGAGCAGTAAGTAACGCACCTGACTCGTGTGCTGGGTGGCTTTCATGCCCGCTGGTTCAGGGGGTCCAGAGCAGCTGAATTTAGAGAGAAAACTGAGAGGTTTTCTGAATGTCATTGGCTTTCTACAGGGTCCTGATCTTCTGTCATCTCGGGAGTCGGGAGAGCTATGGTTCTGTGCTGGAGCTCCAAGGCATTCTAAATAAGATGCTAAATGAGGGAGAAGGTGGCTCCTGATCCCAGCGCTCCACAAACTGTGCTGGAGGCGTCACCGTCTGGGAGAGCTCAGTCTCTGCACAAGCAACACCCTGGAGAGTTACACCAGGAGCCTGGCATCACATTAGCTCTTGGGCACAGGCAAGCTCTTTCTTCATGAAAACTGATCCCATATTTCTTTCCTCCAGGGCTAGAATTTAAAGTAAACTCATGTATATGTAAATTGATAAGGTTGCTGAAGACAATACAAGAATGGAAAATCAATGGCAGTGTGTGCTTCAGACCTCTTCTTGAGCTTTTCCATCTCCCTTGCTCCACGGTGCTCCTCTGGCCCACTGGCTCTGGCTGGAGAGGATGGTGGCAGCTGGCCAGAAGGGAGGCTGGGGGTGAGCACTGGTGGAGGCCTCTACACAGGTACAGGCTTACTATAATCACATAATTTTAAATACATACTGATGGACCCAAATCTTAGTCTGAGAGTATTTGTCCAATTACATTCTCTTCCTGCCTCCATGAAACAATAACAGGCAACTATGTAGCCTGAAAGCAAGAAACTGAAGCCATGCTCTCAGAAGAGGAATACAGAAAAACTGCAAAATTCACTTTTCAAGATTATACAAAATAAAGGGCATTGTTACTGTCAGATCTAGCCCCAGTGCAATGTTTGGTACGTTTACTAGTGATAGAGAGACATCTAACACATTCCAAACAATGCAGCAGTGGTCAGGCAGGTATTATAGGGTGTAAGAAAACATGAACTAGACCTCAGCATTTTAAAAATCCGTGTTGCAGTATGTCAGCTGGGTGTTTTTATCCCCACCCAGTCAAGAACTGAAGTCTCCCTCTTCCTCTGTGTGATTATCTCTAGGAGCGGCCCTCTGTCTGTGAAAGACTTCACTGTCAGGTGAAGGACATTGCTGAAGGAAACCAGCAGATCCTGAACAATACTCACTGCTTAGCTTCTTATTTGGAAAATGCTTTTACGTCTTTCACATTTGCCGGCATTTTTAATCTGAACAGGAATAAAGGTAACTGGACGAAAAACGTTGGTCAGCATTCAAGCCACTTGCTCATGCAAGCAAGGTAGTGACTGAAAAAGGTTTCCCTTTTCAAAGGTTTTTCCCTTTTCAAAAAGCCAAAATGGTGAGTACAACAGAGTGTTTGATACAATGCAACCTTGGGAAAGAGCACCCTAGCTGAGTTGTATGGAAGAACAAGCAGATATCTAACAAGAAAGCAAAAATGTGATCTGTATGATTTGGATATGCAAAGTTATTAATTATCCCAACAGCTGTAGTTTAATATTCCTCCAATTCAATTCTGCTAGCCTAACCAGTGAATAGATGGCTTATGCCTCCAAAAGCCTGGACCCACAGCTCTCTTCAAGCTCCCACCGATACTGATGGCATTCTTCACCCTCTAGTTTGTACAGAGCAAGGCTTGCTTTTCTGTACTGTAAGTTAGCATTTGAGATCTTCAACATCAATCACAAGTAGGGGAGCAGTTAGCCTGTTAATTAAAATTAGAGAAGAATGAGGAAAAAAAGCCACCATTCCCTTTGTGATCTTTTTTTTTTTAATATGGTGAAACTCACCACTTGTCAAGTACTGACATGAATCCCCTATCCAAATAAATACAACACATGGGGCAGTGCAGAGGAGAAGAAAAAGGAGGCAAGGAGAAAAGGTTTGTAAAAAAAGCCAATTTTGAAACAATTTATAATTTAGCTCACTCATGGCATGCCTTGTTTTTGAAGTAGATGCTCTCTGTATGCAGAGACTAACAGGCACCTGCCTCAGGCTTCTGCCTATGTGGGTGTTCAGCTCTGCCACCTCCATCAAAAGACTTTCTCATTAGTTTGTTGATCCCCTGTTGGCTCAGGTTCTGACCACACAGCTGTCAGTGAGGGAGATGCAGGCATCTCCTAGAGCTTTTACGAGTTTAATGCGGTTTTGATCTAAAGAACATGTGTATGTTATCAGAAGCAGTGATTAGCATTTTCAGGATCCAAAACATGAATTCTTATATAAAATATCCAATGAAGTACAGTAACTCAACAGATACAGCTCCTTAAATAAGGCCCATGTTCTACACCAGCAGTTTTTCTTTGCCTTCTGTGTGTGTACCTGTGTTTTTCCTTTTGTTCTGCACACACACAAACAAGTTCAGATGCACATGCTCAGTGATATTTACCATCCACTTTGAAACTGAGACATACCAAAGCCTAAAGAACTTTTTATTAGTATGGCTATCCAGATCAGCGCACATTAAAGCATTTCGTGGACCATTCTGTGCTCTCAGCGTAGAAACACTCCTTCGGCATTCTACTAGTATCACATTTGCTAAGCAAAATAAGGATTTTATGAATGATATGCAGGTTACCTATGCCACTAGAAGGCATTTGTATACTAAGTGGCTTCACAACTAATATACCCTTAGTACAACACTGCTACAATATGCAGCTGATTACAATACAGCAAAAAAAATCAAAGTTTTCTGCAAAACTGGGCATTTTCATCTCCTGTTGGGAATATGATTATGCCTTTTCAATATGCTAATCTGACTCACACAAAGTTGATCTTGCCAAAGGATTTTAACAAGCCTCTTTAGTCCTTTAGAAATATGCCTTGCTAGTTCTGCTTAGGCTATGCAAAAACAACCTATACAGGTTCATTACAGCTTTTCCCTGGAAGGTATTTGTTGCAGGTTTTTTCAAACAATTTGCTAAAACTGAAACAGTGTTGCAAGTATTACCGACTGTCTAAAGAGAAGTTTGGGAAAAATTCTTGCTTAACCTTATGCAGCCCCTTACCATTCATTTTTCTATCTGCTCTTTTTTATCCTAAATCTGTCCATCTGTGTCAGAATTTTCCCTTAAAAATCACATTGTTTTCATTTTTTTCTCATGTCCTCTATTGTGTGGATGGTCTCCTGCCTTTCTACAGCCGGTTCTCTCTTTTCCCATTCCTATTTACTGTTACGGATATATATATCCCCTAGACAGCACCAGAATTACTTCTGAAGTGGGAAAAGCAGGGTTTCATATGAAAGAGATGTGGGGAAGCAGAGAGATCTGCTTTTATTGTCTCTTTCCATTTCTCTTCCAATTTCTACTCAAAAAAAATGGTACCAGAAAAATCCCAATAGCAGATTAGTCTATTGAAAAAAGAGATTTGCCAGTCAGCCTGCACAACCGTTTGTTAGTTGTCAAGATGGAAAATGCATCTTCAAAGGATCTGAGTGAAGTCTTCCAGCAATGACCTGGCACTGAAGAAAGTCTGATCCTTCTCCTCCTTTGAAATCTATAAGCATTGAAGTGTTTGTCATATTTTTTTAATTTCCTTTTCTCCCATCCTCTGATTCTCTAGCTTTCACAATTGCCATTTTGTCTGACCTCTGCTCCTCTCCTTTTATCATTATCCTCAAACCAATTGTTTTCAAGGCTCTCTCATTCCTCAGCGCCTACTGAAGCAAATTCCGTTTCCTCTTACGGCCTGCTGAAAGTCACTTTCCCACTTAGCTTGGGCTACACCAGGGGACAGTGTTGTAGATATAAACTCCAGTGGATGTCTCTATTGGAGCAACAAGAGTCACCTGCTGAGAAACAGATTTCTTAATGGCTCCACTGGAAACGTGACTGGCCTCTCTGTAGCAAGTCTTATGCCAGTAGTGTCTCCAGGATGTACAAACAAGGCCACAGCCTTTTGTAAAACCAGTAAGGAAGTTTGGGAAACCAGTGAGGAAGTTTGGGATCACATGCCTGGATTTAATAAAGGAACCTTTAGATATTATATACAAAAAGCATACACCCACTTGGGAAACCATGCAGCATGCCCAGCTGTGTCAGTGAGCAGAATTCCTGGTATTGCTAGATTTTGAAGGCTACATTTGAAGCTGCCTATTGCTTTCTCTTATTCCCTGTGAATTCCAGTTGGGTGTGCATTACTGCAGAGATTACGTCTATGGGGCAACCTCCATCAAAACCAAGCAGAACAAATAGCTTGTATATATGTCACTCTCTTACCTGGCATTACAAGGACAAGTGTTTTTAATTTTACTGTGGTTATTTAGCACAGTAGGGATTACAAAATGTTTTTTGAATCAAGCTGCTATGAAACAAGCTTTCTGTTTCTGGAGTTCAAGTCAGCTTTTCTTGATATAATTCCAAAGAGGGACTGAGGTCCCAAATTAAACCCACAGTGCCTAGTAGTTGTAACATTTTAATATAACAATGGACATTTCTTTTGGGTTGCAGGACTGTACATCAGTTTAGGGCACCATCATTGATATACACATTGGGGGTACATTAATCTTAATCAAAAACATTCCAAAGAATAGCTTGGCTCAATGTCATTTCCCAGTAACTGTCCCAGTGTACCAAACAGCTATGGCCTTAGAGAGCGCTTATCTTAAACACAAGAAGGGATCAGTTACACTATGCAGATTGCAACCAGTTGTACCTCAGAAATATGGGTACTTTACTTTTCTGTAAAATGGAGGATGAGCACTCCAGCCTTCTTTGTTTATGCACTAGTAATCAGCAAAGCCTTTGAAAACTGACTGAAACAAGCCTGAGGAGACACGCGGGAGCTGAGTTTTTCATGGGTATCAGCCCTCAACCAGCTCCCACTGTGGCTGCAAAGTAGGAGTGTACCCTCAAGCACTGAGTTATGCTATGCTTGCCTGTGGCACAAACCGGAGTAAGCCATCAGCTGCTGGATCAGGACCTCTCAGCTCTCTCCATGTGTGGGAGTCCCTCCATCCATTAAAAAGCAGCAGTACGTGTTTTAGGGCAACTTGCATCAGTGATTGAAGCGACCATGCTTGCATGGCTTGGGAGGGCAGTACGGGAGCTGTGGGGGCAACTGGTGCAGTATCAGGAACGCTCTGTGCACAGGGTTGAAAACCATGTTTTCCAGCGCTAGCTTTGGCACAGATTTTTCTCTCTGTCTTTAGGCAAGATAGCTGACCTTGCTGACTCAGTATCTGTGCTGCCCTCTTTCCCAGGTGAGAATAAGAATTAGCTCTTTGTAAAGCACTTGAGAGATTTAAAGTGCCCCTTAAGCATTACGGTCTGAATTCCTGGTTACCTCCAGGCCCTTTTTCAGTGCTTCAAGACCCCTTTATGCAGCCAATGATGTAAAGGTCCTTTATCTAAGTAACAGTTGGTCCCCATGTATCTGGGACACTCTGTTGTATCCCTGACACATGTTATTGAAAATGATCATGATCAGGGATTCGGCTTTCTTTTAACACAAGTGTCCCTCAGCTTCTCTGTGTTGGTGTGGCCCAATTACTGGATGTACTCTCTTCCTACTGACACCTTTGCTGCAAGAAATACAGTAGCACAATCCATCTTCAAAGTCAAAGCCTATTAAATGAAAATGTCTCAAGCTCCCAATCATGGAATTGAAAACGTTCAGCTCAGAGTGTCCATTTCCACCTCCTACTGTAAAAGCAGCATCATTTTTTTCCCAGTGACTAGATTTGCTGCCATGGTTACAGCTTCACACAGAGTAGGGTCACCTTCCTTTTCAAGAAAAATCAATGAAAGATTTCATTTTCACTAGCTCTGTTATTCCCCATACCAGTCACTTTTTTACACCAGTTTTTGTTGCCTTAATGTTCCATTCTCAGAAATGAAGAAGTAAATGTGATGTCAACAAACAGTGGGACGGAGACAAGGGAAGCAGCTGTCAAGTTGATAAATAGACATAAACACTGATTTATTAAACAGCTTTACACATTAAAGAAACCTTCAAGCAACTTTTCCTATCCTCGCCTTCCTTTCCCTTGCACTTGTAACTTGCAGCTATCAAGGAGTTTAGCATTTCTAAGAGGAGGAACTCCTCTTGATAATTAAACTGAAAGTTTTTATGCTAAGACAAACCTTTCAAAATCTGTCACTGAAATCTGCCTCTCATGTCCTTGACAGCTCTGTGTCTCCCCAAAACCTCTTTTTCTAGCTCTTTTTACTGAAGCATGTTTTCCTAACACACCAAGATCACCCACAAAAGTGATCAAAAAAACAGGTTTTGTAGAACTTCCCTCTGATTCAGAGGAAAGAAGAGGGCCAAGTGTGGAGGCAACTGAGTAGCCATGCTTTATATGAAACTGACAAGGTATTAGGGACTTCCGAAACCCCCAAGACTATACTAGCTTTCTTTCACCTAAGAATTCATTCGTGAAGTGGGATCCTTTCATTACAGGTCTCAGGTGGGTTTACGTTACCTCAGCCACACTAAATGACAAAATGAGTTTGGACCTGATTGCAGTAGGCTTGGTGATTCTATTTCCAAAGTAACATTTCTGAGTAAACCTTTTTATTATCAAGACAGTCACGAACTGATGCACAAATGCTGCAGAGGAGGTTGCTACCCTGGGACAGGCTGCAAGGTAAGGGACATTTTGGAAAACTGTCTATTTTTAAGCATGTATCACATGGAAGGTGACACACAGGCACTAACAGGCTCTTTCTGCAGCACAGCAGAGTGAGTAGGTCCCCCACATCACCAGCACTGTTCTGGGTTGAGGCAAAAGGAGATGTGGAGAATGGCAGAACTGCTTGGAGGCACTGAAATGCCTGTGGACCCAGAGCCTATTTTGCCTCACAGAAGTCCTGGAAAGCCACCGAGGGCATGTGCCACTTGCTGCCATAGGGTAATGTAAGATGGGAGGTATTGAAGTGGACAGGGGCAGGATGGGGAAAGGAGGAGGTGGAGAAGGAGAGGGAAACCAAGACCCACCGGTTGCTGTTGACTCACACCCCTGATCACCCAGCAGCGGCAGGAGAGGAAAAATGGTCTCTCCACACCCTTCCCCCAACTCTGGATCCTAACTCTGTCCCTTCTGCCGCCTTCGCTTCCTGCAATATGAGCAATCAGGCCTCTGCTTACAATGCTTCATGCTTGAGATTTCAAAATTTGGTTTTAGCCGTGCTGCTGAGCAGCACCGAGTTAATTCAGTGAGGAAAATTTACTCTGCAGGCCACGTCCATTCATGACACCTCTGATGCAGCTGACAGCAAAATGCTACCTGTGAAGGCTTTATAACATCTCTCCACTGACAGCTGCCAGCCCATTCGTCTTGGTTTAGTTGCCACATCTGCTTGACAGAGAAGAGTTGAGGGAATACTACTCTACTGTGGATTTAAGACATTAAAAAGTGGAAAAAAACCAGTTTCTTAATACTGTAACCCCGAGTCAGGCAGCACTTTCTCCCCACAGCACATTTTCAGAGCTGGCAGTGAAGAAACAGGTTAAACTTCCAGCTTTTTCATCACTGAAACTGAAGGGTGCATTCCCTCAACTACATACTGGTATCTTCATTGGTCTTTTGTAGCTGAAGATGACCCTATAAAGCACAATGCAGAGTGACTGTAGGTTAACACTGAGATGAAAAAGAACACATTGTTCCCTCAGACTTGAAGAATCAGATGTTTTAATTGATCTTCCAGCAGACATTTCTTAAACACTGGGTTCAGCACTGGTGTGTCTTCAAATAATGACATCAGGTATGAGCTTGCCCCAATTTTTACCTCTGCAAAATCTGTATTCCACTTGGGAGAATGTCTTCTCATATATAACAAGCTGAATACCCAGCATGAGCCCGGAAGGCAAATCTGGCTTTAAAGACAAGATGTTTCATTATGGCTTTTGCAGGCAGCACAAGGCAATCAAGGTTGCAGAAAGTTATTTAAGTTTCCTAACTGAAGACACTCCTCACTTATTATATTCCTTTTCAGCTTAAACCGTTCATGCTTTGTCTTTGCCCAAGGTAACTATGGTTTGAGAGTTAAGTCTTTCCTGACGTTTTGCAGTTTGGGAAAGAAATCCAGGAGCAGCATACATTACTACTAGTGCCAAAGAAAAAGCATTGTCACAGATACAAATGCAGACAGGAATGGAGGTACTGGAATAAGCTGGGGGCATTGCACCCAAAAGCTACAAACCAAACATGCATCTTTCCTTGTGTGTTACAAACAGCAGCTGCCAGGAAAGTGTTTCCATTGCTAGTCAGAGGCCACACACTTCATAGTGAGTTTGCAAGGCCTCATGACTGAGGATTGTCAGACTTGCTCGGTCTGAACTTGTCTTGACCTGCCTGCAGCTCTGTTTTCACTTGGTTCACTTGGATTTTTCCAATTACTAAGTGGCTGTGGTTAATTTGGTTTACTTTTGCTTTTCTTTGCATGGCATCACCAAAATTTTTATATTGATAGTAATAACAAGTAAAAAAGAGCATTTTATGTAGAATACGATAATTATGACTCAAACATAATGATGTAGCATAGAGAAATACAGGTCCAATACAACAGGAGAGGATTTGAGCAGTGGCAACACCAGATGCAGTGTAGAGGAGTGCAGGATTGGGATGACAAGAGACAGGACATAGGCTGGGATTGGAGACCCTGCAGCTATAAGCAAATCACCAGTAGTCACTCAAAGAAATGCAGACCTGGAACTGGACAAAATTGGTTTGAGGAGTAATGAAGATATTCAGGTCTCAGATCCTGCAGGTTCAATCATGCAAATGTATAATTTTCTTCACAGGCAACCCCATAGGCCCAAGCTGCCTGTGCACAAAACTGCTGGGTTCTTGATAGGGAAAAAAAACCCAACCCCACAACAAACAGCCAGGCTCATTACTTCCTGAAGAGCGTGACCATGAAAGGAAAGGAAAGGCCCATATGCAGAGCCAGAATCTAACATGGAGCACTGATAGTTTAGGATGGGGTGTGTAATGTTGACACTTGCAGTTTTTCTTGTGTCTTCTGTGTCATCATAGTCTGGCACCAATTTAGTGTTTCCAAGTGAGATAGCTGCATCAAAATTAGGCCTGGGGTTGCCCTGTGGCCAGATCTGCTCAGTGCTAGAGGGTAAAGGAAAGGATATCTCTATTTCTCCTTAAGGTTAATGCAAAATGATACCAGCATGGGTATGAGCTTGCTGTTACAGATGACTTTGAGGAGTTTAATTGTAGTTTAATTTGTTCTACTGAGAGGGTTGCAGAGAGCCCACAGTATTTCACATAGCTGTCTCTTACTGAGTTTAAAGCCTCAAAATACATGTGTTCCTTTGACTGCATTGTAGCTTTTCTGACATTGAATTCCAGTGCTCCTTTCTGATATCCAAGCATCCTTCAGCATTAATATGAAACTCGTACTAACTGCTTCTCAGTGTTCATGCAAACCAAAGGGAGTAGGAGAAGTGAAGCTCTGATTTAGTGGCTTGATATATCATAAGGCCCTCATCTACCTCCCAATTACCGCTAACAGAAAATGGCAGTTGATGGGAATGAAAAGCCCATGGACCTTGAAAGCATATGCACAATGCTGTTTATAGACAACAGCTACATAATAGCTGACCTTGAGGAACTCTGCTGGGTCTATAGCTTAGCTTCTCTCCTAATGCTTCCTGTAAACAACAGCAGCTGTCAAAACCAATGCAAAGAGAAGGAGGAGGAATGGTATAACTTCGTATTAAAAAAATCCACAGATAGTCAAGGCAATTTAATCTGTTAAACAATTGTGTTTAACTCTGAAGAGCACTTCCTACACCCATCTCCCACTGACTTTAACCTCTTCCGTGGTGAGCAAGCACTGCTGCTATCAACCAACTGACCTGTGAGATATATTCTCCTCTAAGTCAGCAAACTCAACTGTAGCAACAACTTGTCATTCAGCCCATGTTAAAATAGAGTTTTTGGTACAGATTATTATTTTTGGTACAGATTTCAGGGTTTTCTGAGTGACACCTCTGGCAAATCAGCAGCTAAAACACAGCTTCTGTATAACATCAACAAAGGAGCTACACTATCAGCAGCTATCCTATTTTCAGAAGGATAGCCTGAGGGAGGAGAAGACAGCTATTTCTATTGGTATCAGATTCCTGCCAGATTCTTTAAGCTTCCATTGCTCTCACCTTCTGTCAAGCTCTCTGCCATGGACCTGCCTCCCCAGTTCCTGGGTAGCACCTTTATTGCCGTGTCCCTTCTGCCCTGCCATAGCTATGGCTCTGATGCTTCATGATTCACTGCTAACCAGTGGACTTGCCCAGGCAAAAACCTTTTTTACAGCTACAAACAGATTCTGCTCTCATCCGACTTTCTCTAACTGTTGCTTCATCCAAGTGCTTGCAACACGTTGTTTCATGCTGCACTTATCTTCCTGCTTAACTACACACCTGCTTATCCACCTCGCATGGGCTGAAGCGCTGCTCCTAGCATTGCCAACAACGCATTCCACAATGGATTCATGTCCATGAACATGAAACAGTATTTTATTACCTGAAGTCAGTCTTAGGCCATCTGAACAGTCTCTATGGGGATCTGTCTTGTCCATTTGGAGTTATGACTCCATGTGTCAAAATTTCCTTCAGCTAGATTTCTTGCACGATGAATGAGTGTGCCAATGCTGTTCCTTTCCATGAGACATCATGGTTTGTAATATAATCTGTCAAATACTTAGGGTTAATATTAACCAGGATGGGCACAAGAAGACAACAAAACAAAAAATTCATCCCCAAGGAACTTACACTTGTTCTCTTGCTAATAATTTTCCAAATTTTACTGCTGTTAGGAGTGCAGTGTAATATCAAGAGTCAAGCGTGAGAGTCACTGTAAGGAAATCTGACAGACTATGAAGTCCAACTAAGACAACAAGCTGGGAAAGTACTCAACCCCTGTGCTCTGTTTTCACAAAATTAAGGGAATGTCTGTCTCCAAGACAAAGCTAGCTTTCATCTGCTCAGCATTTTAAAGGTTTGAACTTCTGATAATGACTTACTTGTGCTGCACTATGGAAAAAGATAGCCACAACATCTACCAGTGTCCCCCGACACTAAGTCATTAGCTAATAAAAAGAAATGTCTAGCATTGCTATTACTGCTAACAAGTGCATTTGAAAGCGATTCTTATATCAACCCGGTGGTTGATCGAGCCATGGAAAAATGTTTGCTAAATCATTATACCTTGTGATCTTCATGTTTGCTAGGATAGTAGCAGTAGAAATGTATTTTAGGATATTTAATCCATATTATAGCCATAACATTTTTGCTCATTCTAGCAACAGCCACTGAAAGGCAGTGACCTGGGAAATTTATAGTTAGCATTTTGTGACCTTTATTTCAACAGCCTTTTAAAATGAAGATTAAAAAAATAATTAGACACTGGAATTAAATGTAACTTTCAAATGTTCTTGAATCCCAAAATAGTGGCTAAGGAAAGCAGTGTTGAAGGTTGGGATTGCAAGTTATTTAATGAAAGACAATTACTTTCACCACCAGAAAAATCACCCCCCTGTGGCTCTCTGTGCAGGAAGTGCTTTCTTCTCCTTCCTTGTTAGCAGCAGTAAATATATCTTCTTGCCTGGCAAGAAGGGTTCAAATCTCTGTTGGAAGGGTTGTCTTTTCAAGAGTGAGAGTTCACAGCGCTAAGCTACAGGAAAACACTCCTTCTGCTGCCACAGACTTTCCTGTGGGGGCATGTCTTCAGCTCGGTTACTTGTATGACTTATAGTATTGTTCCACTGTAGAGAAATGTGATGATAATTTGGGGTGATCAGGCAGTATAGTGATGGAGGAGCTGTATAGAGATACCCACTGCTTCAGGACATAAAGTAGATTCTACTGAAGAAGCTTTATGTTGAGGTCCCTTTTGCCTTGTATCTCATGCAGTTAGTTTCCCCAGAATGCTAAATGCATGTAAATCCCTGCAATCTTGATTTGGCAGCATTTTGCATCTCCTTTCCACTGGTTGCCAACAAACTGATAAAAAACAAGTTGAAAACTATTTTAGATTCAGAAGACTGCCACAAGTATGAAGGAACAAACAGCACCGGACGTGAAAGTTTCTTAGGAACAGTAAATTTGTCAATTGACAGTGCTCTACTCTTTGTAGAGGAGTCAGCATTGTCTTTTTCAGGCTAATGATCTGTCCTAAGGAAAGCTATTTCAATTATTACATGGTTTTTAGGAGTAATATTCTCAACAGTTTCCCTCTTCTGTCACTTTTATAGTAGCATTAACTATCTCCAGTTGAAGACTATAATACATCAGCAGCTGCTCACTTTTAAATGACAAAAAAACCTATAGACTTGGGGTGGCATAAATATGTTTAAAGACTTTTTATTTATAGAAAAGACTGAAAGACCTTTGTTTGTCTCATTCTTCACAAGTAGTGCTAGCCAAAAATATTTCAATGCAATGCTTTTCAGTCAGAAAACACGATTCCAAGGAAATGACGCTGTTTAGTGGAATTGCATTCATTAGTGTCAAACTCATATGAGAAATTAGCAATGATCATGATACACACACAGAGTACAGTCCAGACAACAGCTTGCCTCAAACTGCCAGCCACCTGACATAATCGTAAAAAACTGGTCCAGATCATGCATCTGGATAAAGCATTATTACATCTGACAACCTGCATGCTAGGTGATTAGCTGCCAGGGAACTAAGCTGTCCAGGTGAAGTTCATAATATTCTGCTCAACATGGAAAGAAAGAAACAAGAAAGAAAGAAAGAAAGAAAGAGAGGGGAAGGAAACAGGAGTCCTCAACAAAACATGTATGAAGTGAAGTGACAGAGTCATTGCACTGGTGAAGGAACTGAGGATTGATGGGTCTATTTTCACTCTTACACTTCAAAAGGTTATGAGATCCAAAGGCCCTCTACAAGGTCACATATAACCCCACAGACATTGGTGTCCACAAAATAATCCAGACTTGTAACCATAGAGCTCCTGCACACCTAGTGTTGAAACACATACCTGTAGGGATACGGAACGGTTAAGATGCGCTAATGACTGCTCCTCTCCTCTTGCTTTCTGTGAGCAGCTTCATATAAGAATGCTTTACAAGAATACTGTGTAGACGGTCAATACCTGGGCAACAGGTGAAGTTGCTGAGTAAAGTCACTGTCTGTACCACACAGGTTTGCCTGAACAACAGTGTAACATCACTCAAATCACGGAGTGCAACCAACTGTTTCTATCTATCTAGCAGATCTGTCAGAAAAATATTGCTGTTATTTTCAGGGCTTCCAGACATGCACTGGAAAGGAACATCATTATGGACCCATATGGAAGCCCCCAAGACAAGAGACTTCGCTTGCTCAGCCATATCTTTTGCAAGGCCATTTACAGTAGCAATGAGATGACTAAGCTACAAAGACTTATGTGGACTAGGGAAAAAAATACAGACAAAACCTAACTAAAGCACTAGCATAGAGTTTTACAGGACTGTGAAATCATTGTGAAAGATGTCCATGTTTACACAGCAAATTGAATTACTGTCCAAGGAGCATGTACTGTATTGAATCCATCAGGGATGAGGAAAAAAACTTTACCCTGCCTTTATGAGTTATTCATTTTAACTGGAACAGAAATGACCCAGTGTAGAAGGGGAAGCTGGAGAAGTGTAGGCTTCACTGGGTGGGAGGGGAACAGAGAGAACACTTTGCAGCAGTCATAACAATTCCTGGCCTCCCCATCCCACTGGTATTTTCTCCTCCCCCAGTATATTTTCCAGACCTTTGATGTATATTCTTCACCTTGAGAAAATATTAACAATCCTTATCATTTTTAAGCAAGTTAGATTTGGGAAAGTGTCACTGGGAAAGATTTATAGGTTAGTAAGCCTCATTATGACTTGACCAAAGTTCAGATGCATTTGAGAACTTTGGACTGAAAATACAACCTGCTTGGGAAAAAGTAGCAGGTTTTAAAATTAAAGCATGCTCTTCTCTCCTTTAGAAGGGAAAAACGCAGTGAGGAGATAACACTCTCCAATAATATTATCTAAACTGGGGTGTGGAAGAGCCAGAGGAGACCTATTTCAGAAAAGATATGGAGACAACTTTGGAAGCCTGGGAAAGAACAACAAGAATAAGCCAGAAGATATAGGAAACTACTTCTGGGCAACAAAAATTTACAGTTGACTAAAGCAACTAATGTTTGGACCTGCGAAAGGACAGAAGCTCTCCTTGGGACTCACACTGACACCAAGACAGACACTGTGAAATGGCTCCAAAATCAAAGGGAAAGTGTTACAGACACTAGACAATGGACTGACATGATTTGGTGAAAATTACTTATGTTCTTCAGACTTGCGCTGTTCTGAAACAAGTGGAGTACCTAATTTAGTGGCACATTTACTTATGAAGAAAGCAAAGTAACTACCTTAACTGAACAGGGAATATCTGACAGTAAGAGGTAGGAAGTTCACTTACAAGTAGTATGATGCTATTAACAGAAAAGATCTCTTGAAACTCTATTTGCAATTATAAAACTCTTAGAATAGGCCTATGTCTTCCAGTCGAGTCCACATATAATATAATTGAATAGCTTTAGCTTTCCAAGAGGAATCGTCAGTCTGACATAATCACAATTCAGGATGTGTCTATTCACAACATCTGAGGCAATGGCAGGTACAGTCACCTTAGTAGACGGGCAAGGAACAACCAGATTTTGGGGAGGTCTAACAATGCTGGGGTACAGTGTAATTAAAACTAGAAACAGCAACAAATAAAATTCTGTTAAGTAAAGACCGTCTCTTCTCTGTGCATGTTAGATTAGACTGTCCCTGGTGGTAAGTCTTCTTTCCCATGAAAGTAACTCAATTCTCCTTTCCTCAGTCACAGCAGAATGCTGCTCCCATCTGCACAGAGCACTCCATACCCAGATATGACGCTTGGACAGTTTGTACCCTTGTGAGATCTGCTGCATTTTATAAAAATTAAGCATTGTCCTTGGTACTCTGGAACAGGATGCACATCTTTTCCTATCTTGTTTCATTTGTTGAGAAAGAACTTAAGCGTCTAATTGTCACCTCTAGGAAGGACAGTTTAAGAGATGAACTTCTGCAAGATGTAGCAAAGCCTGAAGACAACAAACTCTGTAAGCACTCATGCAAGATCACTATAAAAAAAACCAAACCAGACCAAAACAAAACAAATAACCAACCCCAGAAACCAAAAACCCCACAAAAATCAAGAACACAAAAAAAGCCAAACCCTAGCAAGAAAAACATCATCGTCATTTTTGGCTTGATAACCCAATGGCTCCCTCTGCAGGGTGACACCCTATTTGATAAAAAATGGTCTTGCTATGTAATTGATGCATATCTCAAGATGTTTACAAAGAAAGCTGATATATATTCTTAGGACGAGTTAATCCCTTATGTTCAGATATGGCCTTGTATTATGTGCAAAATAAATACATGGCTACATTAAAGTACGTGCCAGTGCTGTCTCACTTTACATAGTTCTCTTAAAAATTTCTGTAGATCTCCATTCAGTCCCTTTCCCCACTGCCAAGTTGATGCTGTCTTCATATACCTCCTTGCAATAAGGTGGAGATCTCAAGTGTGTTGTGCTTCCCTCTTTACTCACCAGAATCCACACATTTGAGTCCTTCTGTTACAAAAGAATGCAATCTTGACGAAAGAATAACTGGATGGAAAACAGAAAAAATAGCAATATGGAAGGGCCTCCATTTGGAAAAAACAATGCTTTGTTAGTCTAAAAATTCAATTTCAAAGAAGAATAAATGCCTAGATAAAGAAAGGAAGCCATGGTTACCAAATTTTCCTATATTTAACATTTTAGACATATTTTCTGTTGTTCATTATCTTTCCGAGAAAGACATGATCATTTATATGCCTCTGTAGTGTTTCAAGGACCAGTTATTAGGCGATGATGTTCAGAAGGTAAGGCTTGGGATGTACTGTTCCTGGGAAATGTTCTGTCCGCTGCAGGGAACGACATGTCCATTTCTAATCACTAATTTCTCATTTCACCTTGGAAATTGGCACTGTATGATCTCCCACATTTCTTTTAAAAGCTGAGTGTCTTTTACAACAATACCCCGATCTGGATGTATAAAATATAGTTAGAGAAAACTCAAAGTAAATATGATTATTAATCTATCAAACATTTATTGCAGCAATAGGTAGCCATAAGCTATTTCAATACAGTTATCGAAGCAAATACTCCCCACTGTCAGTACATTTCATTGCAATTCTCTGGAAACCAGACATGCTATTAACTTTAATAGAAGTAGCTTCAGGACAGGAGAGAGACAGCTATATCCAAGCTTTTACTTAAAAATTTAAATACATCTAATATTCATGAGTTAGATAATATGTGTAGCCATAAATAGCTACAGTACTTGAACTATTTGTTTACAGAGCATCTCTAGTTGTTGTTATATACTCTTAAACACCCTAAGTATCTATTAGTCATATGGCTACCATCATCTCCTCACTCTAGAAGAAACACCAGGCATTGTTCTAGTATTTTTAAAAAGAATGTCTTCCTATACCTCTTCCCCCTGCCCCCCATCCTACTCTCCCTTCATTTAGAAGATTTCATACAACTGAAAAACTGAAAACCATACATAGTTCTGTGATTTGTAAAGTTTCATTGTTTTCTGATGGGTTCAAAGGAAACGCTTATTTTACAACTATCTCTACAAAGCTGTGAATCATGATTAATAGAAGCCATCATGTGAAATGGAGGTGTAGACTGGTATAGTGTGATGTATGCAGATGCTGTACTATCTACCCAAAAGATCCTTTGAGCTCAGTGCTGAAAGAGGGTTCAGAAGTGGACAAAAATCTCTTCTGTATTTTACCTCAGGAAGGATAATTAGAATTCATGTTCAACAGCCCATCAAGCACACTTCAAACTCTCCTCAGACCCAACTGGCAAACATGTTACTGAAAGGGTGCTAAAATAAATGCGTATTTGGCATAAGGAAAGAAAATGTTGCCCAATTGTGTAAGTGCCTCTTTCTGAAGGCTTCCGCATGCCTTAGAAAAAAAGTAATTGCAGATGGTATTTGCACAAAAACTGTTCAAGATATCAGCCGTGGCCCATCCCGTGTACCCAATACACACCTCACACCAGCACAGCAAACCAAATGAAAAGCACAGTGTATTGATGCAAGTCAATTAGATAAACCATGAAGACAATGGGATATATGAAGATGATGAGTATTTTCTCATTTTTGGTCTCAGATCCACCCATCATGGAAACAAAATCCCATTTTAGCTACACCTGGAAGCTCACTAATGTAATAGAAATTCAGTTAATATAAATAATGAAGAAGGTGGCAGCAGACCTGTTAAGTAAGGTTTAATAATTCTACACTATATCCTGACTTCAGTCTCAATCATCTATCCAATACAGACTGGTGGAAACTACCATGGCTAATCGGCATGCAAACACTTTATTCCCCCTCAGAGCAGACCTCAGGCTGCTCCAGATGGAATTTTATCTTCACTCAGAGAAATTTTCAGCGAGGCAAAAAACAGATTTAGAAGCACTTTAATATGCTGCTCCAGCACCATGCCTACACAATCTATATAACCAGCCTCCCACCTGGCTTCATTCTCCAGAACGTGCGAAGACATAAACTCCTCAAATTATGACTGTGACAGGCCATACTTCCTATTATTTACAGATATCTATTTCCCCTATTTTTTCAAAGACAGAAGTATATGTAATGTAAAATATACATAATAGACATGAAACAGTGAATCTTCCCGTATGCAGGGGAAAGTGTAATGCAGACAGGTTTTTAGGAAGCCAGGATCATTCTTCTATCAGCAGGCACCTGCCTGAGCAAGTCACAAGAGGGAGCGCAAACACTGTTGAAAACACCGAGAGGCAGAAGAGCCAGGTCCAGACAGCGTTTGATGCCAAGTCTCTTGCTAATAACCTGCATTCTAATTTGTACTGAAAATCAATTTAATTTCCTCTTCAGCTTTAATTCGTTACAAGTAACTCTTCAATACTAATCTGGTAAGGAGAGAGAGAGAGAGAAAGGCATTCATAATGTTCAGCTTGAGCTGGATAAACGAAATGCAGAGCCAGAGCAAAGCAGCAGGCAAAGCAGCCTTGGGTGTCAGACAAGTGGGACTAAAAGGCTGCAGCGCTTGCCGGTGCCAGAAGGCAGGGACGTCAGCCGTGCACTTCGCCCTTCTGCTTTTCCTGCCACCGAGGGAGGGACTGGGGCACGTGCAAAATACCATTCCAACTCAAAAGGAGCACCTACTGCCAACCTTTAATAGCAGCAGCAACCTGCATCCCCACCACCTGGCACTGTTCCAGCCTCGCCCCCCTCCTCCTCTTTTCCTTTATGAGAGACAAAAATAAGGCTCCTTAACTGAAATAGACCGACAAAAGAAATACCTGAGAACAAGTATTTTCAAACTGAGGTGTTTATATGTGGGTCAAATACAAGTTTGTGAAATCTCCCACCGTTTTCTCATCTCTTACCTCTTAATATTACCCAGTTAAAAATTCTATTCTTGAGCTGAAGGTTGTTTATATAAGCCAAGGACAAACGTTTTCTTAAAGGCTGCTCTTTCTGGATGGTTTAGCACAATACAGCATTTGAATATCCATTTCACTTAGCTGTTGCAGTATTCTGCAGGAAACAGCAGCAGGATACCGCTGTTACGCAAAGGACAGGAGCATAAGGGTAATGCTTATGAATACTGATCTCCTGACTGACGCAATCATTATGATAAAAAATAAGGTCTTAGTAGTATAAGACCCGACTCTTCTGCATGAAGTCAGATACATTCAGCATATACCTAGCTGCTTCTGGGGACTGAAAAAGGAGGAAGGTCACAAGGCTGTGGAGCAGATCTGCACCACGCTTCCCACAGTTTCTCACCTCTATGGGATCCAGGGCAGCAGCAGAAGCTTCTACACTGGGAGGTCGGTAGACGCAGCTTCAGGATTCCTGACTGCCTCAAAACACAGGGCGAAAGGGGATCTTTTCCCCAGCATGAAGGAGATACAGAAATGCCTCCCAACAGAGTCCTGACGCACCAGCTGCTGGGAAGCATTTGACTGAGGCTCCTGCATTTGCAGGTTACAAATGGCATTCTAAATAAATTGTTGCCTGTATTTTTCCAATAACGCATGAAATCAATGAAACATCATTAAGAGAAATGAATTGGCTCTGCCGCTATCATGGTACTCACCACACCTGCCACTTCCCTTTGCGTGACAGGATCATGAAAGTTCTTACCAACTAGTTTATTTAAAATCTTCATAAATAACGTACTCTTCTCATGTCTTCTTAAGCTCTTGCCCTTCACACTCTCTCTTTCTTAGTCTGCATTTCTGTTACTTTAGGAACAGCTAGTGGTCCAAATGTTAATGCTAACCATCTTCCTCTTCCATTCCCTGTAATGGGAGAGAAAGGTCCTGCATAAGTTTCTGCATCTCCCCTGTAATAAACTAGCCAGTTGTGACATCTGCAGAATAGACCAAAGACAGATTTGAAATTTAGAAAAAGTGTAACAAATCTGTAAATAACACGGTGATACTCAGAGACTATTACAATACTTAAATTCTGTGTAGCAGGGTACGAATTTTGCATCAGTGCTGCAGTTACCCACAGAAAATAGTTAAGCTTAAAAGATGAGCAAATAGGACTGCAGCATGTTAACTTCACACGGCCACACTTACAAAGCTAGTGACACTTTACAGGCTATAAGAACAAGTTACCTCAAACAGTTCACAAAATTTATCATTTTAGGCCACCAACTTCCACAAAGTAGCCAAGATCACAAATTTGGAATAATTTTTAGTGTTTAGTTTTCATGTATTGTTACCTAATTGTTAGTGTTATTAAAAAAATCATATACTGTTATTGTTAATTACTCAAATTTTACCTTCATAAATCTGAGTAACATCCGGATAGTTTCTCTTTACAGACCCTATACTTGTTCTTTACAAAGGTCAACTAGAATCCTAAAATGCTATTGTCTTCTCAGGGCCTAATGCTACCCTTCAAGCTGTATCCAACAAGTGACAATAGCAAACCATCTCCCTCTCAGTAGGGAAAAAATTATTTCACCAAGAACACATTAATATAAATAAGGTACATTTAATCACTCATTGAAGGCTCAATACTCAGCAAATACAAAAATGCCAAATGTTTTGTTAAAAGGATGGAATCATTACATGGAGCACTAATGTACATCTTTCTCCCTTTGTAAATATAAATGTGCATAGATGTAGTGATCACTGGCTGAAAACATAGTTCTTGACATTGCAATGAACATCCTTTAGTAAGGGCAGATCTTTGACATTGTAAGACAATTTATCTATGCATTTGTAGCAAAACAAAAATAACAAATATGAAAGAAACAAAGACAAGTATTTATTGTCTGTTTCCTCTCAGATTAGACGATCTAATCTAGAAAACAATGGATTCTGGATGCACTTCTAAACACAACACAGAGCCAGTTTACTACTGCTAAAGTTCTAGAAGGGTGCAATAAAAGGAATTTGCCTCTTCAAAAGCAGGGGCACAAGCACAAAGACCAATGGCTATAGGGCCAACAGTTATTCAGCATGTTCCCTTTATACCTCTCAGATTTGTCCCCAGAGGAAGCTTTCCTCACAGCTTTCACAGAGATGGAAAAGCTGCATGTTGCAGTTCCACGCTGTCCATTTAGCAGACTGAGGCAGAGAAATTACACTGGTCCAATGATGTGGTAGAGAACTAGCTGCCATAATTCAAAATTATTTCTCTAACTTACTCACCCAATGCTGACAGAAAGCCGTGTCTGGGGTAGAATCCTGTTGCCATTTTGTACCAGCAACAAAAGGTGAGGGGCAGGGAAAAAAAAAAATCTCTATCCGCTGTTTACTGAGCTCCAAGTAAGACAATCATTACTCACGCTGCAACTTAGGCAAAAGCTACCCTGCTCTTCTCTAACCATTACTTTCAGCAGAGTGCCAGAGCAGGTTCAGGGCTAACATAGGATGACGCTTCTGGTCCATGTACAGAATAAATGAATGCAAGATAAAGATTCATAATTCACATATCGTAACAAAAAAAGAAATTCCAGTTTTCCCTTTTCACTGACGTTTTGTCATTAGTGCTTTGATTTGCATTATTTTCTCCACTGTGTAGCTCAGGGGTCCTATGAGGTAGCACCAAGAGAATGGCTTGCTGAGTACACAGGGACAGCTTTCTGGGGCTTCTCATTTCACCATAACCCCAGTTATTGTAGACATCGTTTTTCCCACTCGCCACCCCGCAAAGCACCAATTCAGACCAGCTAAACTGCAGCCAAATTCAAACATTCCTCCTTCTTCCCTGATTACTCCGTGCACTGGGAATGCTGGCAGTTCAGGGATCACAGGATAACTGAAGCTGGAAGGAACCTCACGAAATCTTCAGTCTGACTTGTTCCACTGCTTGGCTGTCCTCAGGGTGTAAAAGCTTTTCCTTATATCCCATACAAATCTCTCTTATTCCAGTTCATGTTCGTTGTCTGTGATCCTTCTACTATGAATGCCCTGAAGAGCCTGGCTCCATCTGGTTGAAAAACTCCCCATCTCTATTGGAAGGCTGCTGTGAGGCTCCTCTGAAGATGTTTCATCTCCACACTGGTCAAGTGCAGTTCCCCCAGCCTCTCCTCACAGGCCAAGTACAACAGCCCCTGACGATCTTGGGGGACTCCACTAAACTCACCCCAGTTTACAGGTATCTTTCTTGTATTGGGGTCCCAAAACTGGATGCGGTATCTAGATGTGGTCTAACGGAGGGGTGAGTTAAGGGCATAATAACTTCAGACTACTGGCTCCGACCCTGTCAGTACAGCCTGGCATCCAGGTGCCCTTCCTTCCTGCCAGGGCACGCTGCAGGCTCATGCCCTGCTCATTGTGCAACAGGACTCCACATCCTTTTCCACAGAGCTGCATCCCAAGCAGCTAGGGCCTGGCCTGCCGTGCTGCAGCATCGTTCTTCCTCCCCAAGTACAGGACTTTGCACTTGCCCTTGCTGAACTTTGTAACATTTCTGTTAGCGCGTTCCTCCAGGCTGACCAAGTTCTCCTGAATGGCAATCCTACAATATGCTTTAAGAAAATTTAGAGTAGACATCCATCAGCAATTTTGGCACAGATGCAGAGATTTCAGTACTGTGACCAAAACTGAACTGCCTGCAATGCTTCAGATGCAAATTCCTTCAGTAATTCACAGCTTAAGTATGTGGCTTCTTTTGGCAGGCCATGGACACTACCACTGAAACCGGTCTCCAACCTAAACAGTCTACTGGCTGAAGTCCATCTCGTTCTCACATCTCTTTAGCTCATCCCTATAGTGGCTTTACTTGGATGACATTTACTTTTGTCCCACTGTGTTTACTGTTGTCATCTATTTGCTGAGTGTCATCACTGGTGATAATAAAAATGATAGAGGAAGAGCTAAAAGTCACTTTCTTCTTTGGCCTGTCCCCTGCTTTCTGAGACATAACTATTGGTCGTATTGGTTTGTCATTCCCTGTTGCTGGTGTTTCCTTCATGGTCCTCTGGAATCTCATTAGGCGAAAGCACAGGAGTTGCAAAAGGCATCGACGAAACTGCAAGAGAGAATAAATAGAATGAAGTTACAACTTCCTAAGTGTTCACTATCATGTACGATTCAGTGAACACAGTACAGTAAATGACTTAACAGATTTCTGCATATCTCCACCTTGTTCTGAGTCAGTTTCAGTGTTGTAACAAACGGTATCTTTTTAGTGGGTGTTTTTTTCTCAAGGCCAGAGCTGAAGAGGATCACCTAGCCAGTAGGGGGCACTGAAATGCAATTTAATATTTTACCAGCAGCAACATCTGCAATTGACAATCTGCAAAGAACAAGACGACTACACTCCAAATTTGGAGTTTTATAGGTATTGTTCCCATATTAAAAAAAAAAAAATCACACATTTGGTCTAGCAGGGGAGGAAAGAATATTCTCAGAAACACTTTACAGGAAGGTGCAGAGGGAAGGAACAAGGTGAGAAAGGGGATACAGAGTAACTTTTTTTTCCTTTTAAGTAATTCCAGGATCTGGAATTTTAACAAAACCATTGAATGTCACAGATGTAAAACGAAATTTCAATGGTTGGTAACACAGAACTAAAATGTTTCCAAGGAACATGGAAGGAACAGAAGTCTTCCAGCTAACTAAAAGACACTTATGATACAGGAAGTCTGTTCTACCTTGTGACTAAATAATGCAAGATGTTCAGTGAAAACTCGCATCAGTATATAAATGGCAATTCCAGTAGTAGAGCTGTTTTAAAGGCCCCAATTATGGTCTCCCCTTCACAAAATGAAGCATTCAGGTATGGGGGTTAAAGGATGTGCTCATTCAGCAGTTTCATGTCTGCACAAATCTAAAGCTCACATATTTTTTTGTGGGGAAACTTTGGGGAAACTCTCTGGTTTTATAAGAAATAATAAGTGGGCAGCTTCCTCTTCTTTTAATAACCTGTACCAAGACATGCCTGGAATGTAAGAAGATGACTTAAAACAAATAAACAAGCCCAGAACAACAAACGGGGTGGGAAAAAAACAACCCACCTTTTTTCTGAAAAGGGAGTAGGACATCTTTCATCTTTCTCAATAGCCTTCTGTGTAGCTGTGTTAAGGATTATTCTGTATTATCCTGCATGGCCAGTGACTTTGTTTTTCCAGCTATTATGCAAGAAACTCTCTGACATGTCAGTTTGGAACAAGGTTTTGTTAGAGGAAACTAACCCTACTCTGACACAGGGGAGGCAATAGGTTTTGTTGGGAAGGGGACCTAGAAAGTTACAACATGATAGAGAAAAATAATCTGGTGCACGACAGTAGTCATGTGGAAGCCTTGAAGATTTCAGAGATAACATGGTACCTCTGAGTAGCACGGAAGTGAGAAGGCACAAATATGTTAGAAAAGGTCAGATAGAGGAAGGATATTATAGAGAACTGGTTTTAGGATTCCTTCTGAGGGCAAAATAACCCAGAAGATATACAAAAATATTATAATTTTGGTCTTAATCTGGAATTAGAGGTGAGTAAGAAGTGATTCATTCTT
Source organism: Larus michahellis (assembly GCF_964199755.1). Taxonomy (NCBI): domain Eukaryota; kingdom Metazoa; phylum Chordata; class Aves; order Charadriiformes; family Laridae; genus Larus; species Larus michahellis. Next base: position 46,711,648 of record NC_133898.1, on the reverse strand, counting down.
ATCCTGGCTATGACTTTACTGGCATTGTGCCTGGTACCAGTTTGATTTGCTTCCGGGTATTAGAACCTACAAAATCTTTTTGAGATAAACTACTCAGCTTGACATCTAGGTACAGAGTCTGTGCCACTGTATTAAAAAAATAAAAATCACTCTGTTGAAAGACACTTTTTTTGAACATGATTGCTGTTAACTCCCCATATCCAGGCCAGCTCCAATATCGTACAGCTGTGTAACCTTGGACTGCCCTGCTGTGAAATGAGCTGTGCGAGAAGAGCTGCAAGATGCCACATTGGGGGCCTGTTGCCTTCACTCAGGAACATCTTTAATCTCACCCTTGCCCTCGCTCCTGGCCTGAGCTGCACTGCAGCCTTTGTCTGGCTGCCCACCTGGCTGACGGGACCCACTGACTTGGCTGCCTTGTCCCTACAGACTGCTGGCTGGCCCAAGCTACTGTCTGGCAGTTGCAAACCAGTGTAGGAAATCACAAAAAATTCCATCTCTACAATGAGCTAAAAGGTAATAAAAACCCAGGGAAATCCTTCTAGCAATCATTAATGGTATTTTAGCCTTTGTCAAGTGATTCTATTAAACTCCAGATATCTTTAACTCTATACAATCTCGGTTTCAGAAGCCTACAAAGTGCATATTACACTTCCAGTCAGTGTTCTGGGTTATAGTGAAGCTATTTTAATGTCTAAATAAATTCATCAACACTGCTTAACTGCATTCAGTGGTTATCTTCACAGTACCGATGACTTACAGAAAGATGTACAGTTTTCTAGCTTCCATGTATTTGACATGCCACTGATAACTCCAAATTCTTCCATTCTCTCTTTGCTCTGCAAAGCACTGAAATGAGCTACTTACCACCATTAAATCAGCAGTCTACTTTTCATAATGAAGACCACAAAAGCAGACAAAAATAAAAACTTGTTTCTCATAGATAAGTATGTCTTCTTAATAGTATATGATTTGTCTCCAAAAAACATTTCACTGTCATCCACAAGAGATTCTGGCTTTGAATACAATAAAGCTCTGAAAAATGTTACTGCTGTAATATTTGAAATACTACGCTGAGTTGTTCAATTCTTGTGTTGCCATAACAGAAAAGTCATAGGCAAGGTTTTCCGCCTAAAAAACAGACACCGGATATTCTGAACTTTTTCTGATGGAATTCTGTTGTGGTAAGGGAGTAATTCAGATAAGGTTGGAGTCCATTTCATGGATAAACTGTCAAAACTAGACACTTAAAATTTGACACCCCTTCCCCTTCCTTTCACATGAGTGCTCATGTATGATTTCAGACATTTAAAATTTCATTTCTGATAAGGTAGTACTTCAAGCACCATCAGGGATTTTAATTCTACTAGATCTTTACCATTTATCCTAGCTGTTCAAATTTTTAAGAAAATCCAAGCTTTACAGATTAAAGTAAATGAGATCTAAACTCCACAACTGTGGTATTGGCTACTAATAAGAAAATCTTTAATGTACTTACTTTTCTACTCATGAAGATATAGATGACTGGATTATAAGCAGTGCTTGACTTGGCAAAGAAAGATGGGATGATGGCTACTGTTGGAGTTACAAGGTTGCTATAGCCGTATGTTATCAGGAGGGAGACCACTGCATAGGGCATCCAACAAATAAGGAACGTGGAGATCATTAAGAAACACATTTTAGCCACCTTCTTTTCATATTTTAAAAGTTTGATCACTTGAACAGTCTGAAAATCTTCCACACAGCGAAGCTGTAGAACAAAACGATAAAATGGTCAAGTAAAATAGCTCTATATTTTACCTGAAACTGAACAGTTTACATTTATTTATAATTAACTGATTTAGTTTTAGGCACAGATACTATACACCTTACCTTGTGAACTACAATTCTTCTGGAAGTTTACGTCATGCTTCCCAGACTTTTTTTGTGTATGTTAAGTGTAAAAATATAAGTTGAGGAAAAATAGTATAGCAAATGTACTGGAAAACAACAAATCCAGTGATGTAACAAAATGTGCTGCACTTATCATTGCAAGTATTTTAGAAAACTAACTTGCCCTCATCCACTGGTATAAGCAAGTACAGTTTACATTTAGTGGTCCTTTGTCTGACTAGTTAAGACAATCCTGTAGATTTGTGTCATCAGCAACCTTTAGAGAGAAGGAAATTTCATAAATAGGTTCCTCTGTACTACTCTGCCACTTAGTTTGTTACCCTAAAGTTATGAAATCTCTATTTAAAACAGAATACTGGGCAGCAGGTTCCCAGTGTTATCTGGGTGAGTCATAAAATGAGGAAACAATGAGACACGTACATGAGCACTCTCCATAACAGTTATCAGTTGTGCCAATAGTGTTGACCAGAAACCTAAATGGGTCCAGACCAATTACCCACAAAATAGGAAACATTAATACTTTCTGACACTAAAGATCTGTACTGAATTAAAATGGGTTGCCCTAACATGAAAAACTGTTTTAATGTAGCATAATCTCCACTTGGAAGAGTTTTACAGGGTTATCTTCTCAAGAGTGTTGAGGAGGAGAGAGTTCATAAATCAAGAAAACTGTAAACAGAGGGGATTTTTTTTTCCCTTTTTCAAGGGAGAATCTGATGTGGATTAGCGAGCATGAGCAGTTCCCTAACCTGCCTCCCAGTAAAACTATACAACAAACAGACTTTGGTAGATCTAGCTTGGTTCTCCTCCAACTCTGCATCCTTTCTAGTGGTGCCTGACATGGATGAACATTAAACATTTAAAAGTTTGAAAAGGAAGCGAGAGTGCAAATTTAAGTTTGAAGAGGAAGCGAGAGGGCAAATTTAGGCTCTGATCCAAGCTTAATATACAACATCAACATTCTTCACTGAAAATATTACATTAAGAGAAATCGTATTTGAATTAACTTACCATTCGTACTGCATATAGAATATGGCCATAGCAATAGGCCATGATCCCAACAGGCACTACTAGACAGCCAAGGAAAAAAAGGAGCACAAAGGAGGTATCATTGGGGTCTTTTGACTTCCAGTCCACTGAGCAACCTAATCCATGAATTTCCAGTGTGTATCTGTTCCAGCCCAAAAGAGGTGCTCCAGTCCAGGCTAATGAGTAGAGCCAGATGTACGTGATAGCCCGCCAAGACCAGGAGAAGTCAATCACTTTTGCATGGACTACTCGAATGTAGCGTTCGTAGGCAAGAACAGTGAGAGTCATAATTGAAACAATTCCTGTAAGAAAAATTAAGAAAATTAATTAAACCATTCACAAACATTGCAAACTGGACTGAAGTTCACTTGATAAATGTTTCTTTTGCTAGCACATTAACTCAAAATCAGCTAGCTCACATTACGAATCTAACACCAATAAGCTGTTTGGGTGACACCCCATTACGCTCTAACTACTAACTCTAACAGTACCACTACTCAGAGTAAGATGCTGGTATCTGACCCATGATGTGGAATGGCCAAGTAGGACAAGAAAAAAAAAAGAAAATAAAAAAAAAGAGACCAAGTTAATACTTCTTCCTAAACTTTACTTCATTAAGTGAGAGATCATGCTCCAAGGTGATTTTTTTGTTGGCAATTGTTGATGGGTGGTGGGGAAGGGGTGTTATTGGGAGGTTTTGTGGGGTTTTTTTTAAAGAAAAAGCTGATAATCAGCAATAACAAAATCTGTTAGAAACCTAGGGAATTCAGGGTTGAGACTGAAGTCAAAGAAAGCCTTCAACAACTGAAAGCATAGATATGCACCTTTAACATGAAGAAAATGACTAGGTGAATTCCAACTTTCCAATTATTATTTTTTTTGCATTCCAAAGAACAACCAGGAAAGCAACGCATCAGGTTTTTGAAGAAGTCCCATCTGGAAGTCACTGGGTTATTTTTAGCGTCCTTTCCTATCTTGCTGCTATCATAAAAATTATCAAAGTCTTTGTTTCAACTGTTTGTGCACTCTCTTCCTTTTCTGTCCACCTCAGCCCCGCTACACAGTTATTAACATGTTATGACAGAAATCACAGATTATTTTCAGCTCTCAGCATGACCCTGTCCAGCCACTTTTATGATTTAATCAAGCCAAGGCAATTCTGTCTTGATTAGGGTATAAGGATTTCTGTTTTAACGGTCTGTGAAATTTGATGATGAAAAACCAAATTGCCCATCAGGCATGTGTCAGTCACCTGAAATCTGTAATGATTCAGTCATCAAGCTTATATACACAGCCTCTTAAACAAAAAAAAAAGAAAAAAAAAAAAAGGAGTATTTCACAGCACTCTGTGAGGTTGTACATAGACACAATATCTGTGTCTAAATTTGTGTACATTTTATCTAATACGAAGCACAAGTATTTTGTCATGCATACGCACGGCATTTCATTTCTTCAAGTACAATCGCATTTGTCATAACATGCATTTATATAGCTGTGAGAAGGTTAAACATTCAAATTTTACTGCCAAAGACAGAATAACCATTATATCCAGCAGAAACCTTCAAAGGATATCACAGATATCTGATCTCACTTGGAAAAAAGGATAAGCATTTAAGGAAGACAAATTAACAATAGCACACTCAAGCACCAGGAACATGGATTTTAGGAAGGCAATTAAGAATAACAACATCTGGAGCAACACACAGCCTCTACATCAAGGCATTCAACAGCAAAACCAGCATATTTTTAACCAAGTATCCCACAGTAGGATATGCTTTAAGATCTCTAAGAAAGTTACTTTTTCCTACAAATATTAGAGGATCCCTTTTTACAGGTGATGAGTTTAGAAAGCTTTCTTGGTTAATAGAAAGGATTTCCCACTCTAAAGGAAAAGGTGCCACATTCTTGTCATGGCTCTCTTTGAAATGAAATAATGAAGATACACATTTTTCGGCAGTTTTATCTTTAAACCTTTATTACAAAGAGGAGCAGATATTGCTGGGCATGCAGAAGGAAAGGCATACTGCTTTCACAGTTTTGTATGGTTTTGTGTTTGTTTTTTCTTGTATAAGTCATTGCTATAGAATTTCATTTTCGTGGCTTGAAAGATAAATTGGACTAGCAAATGCAGACTACAGGGTTTCCAAAAGACTTAAGGTTTGTTTAACTGGTGGCTGTTGTTTTTGGTAAATGACGTTGAGAGAAGTCCTTCATGCCTTTTTTTAGGACCTAACATGCTGGAAATACATTGAAGAATGGATCTAAGCAAGATCTTAGCAGGAATTACAGAATTATACAGGTACTATTCTACACTTATACCAGCTCAGCTAAATGCTTTATACAATCAAATGGAGTCCACTTCCTGAACACAAGGTAAGGCAAGAAGTTCCCCTCACATTTCTCTGTGCCCGAAGATTAGGAATTACAAAGTTTTTACCTGATGGTTATTAAAATCATATATAGACATGTTTATGGAGGAAAATTCACACCACTCAACTGTAGGGTCAGTTCACTTACACAGTACACTAAAGCTTTGTCTGTGATCAGTGAAGAGAAAGAGCAGCTACTCAGGACGACGAGTCAAAATTCCTAAATTAATTTCTTGCTCTTTACCACCCCCTTCTCCCTGCAATGGTACTCAATGACTAATGTCCCTGTATACTCTAAATATTTCCCCACCAATTTTTATGTGAGTACTGGATTCTGGCCATGACAAAGTAATCAAAAGCACACACGCTTGGTTGAAAGTACAGGTGTTCAGAAGCAATAATTTACTGAGTCCTTGACATTCTCAAGGAAGTCATTGGAAGCTCAAGATCCCTAAAAACTGGTACTTACACATAGATCTTTGAACAGTTTTAGATTAAGCCCCTTTCAGTCTGAAACCAGTGCTCTTTAAAGGGATACTTGAGTTTACTACCTGAACCATAAAAGTTGGTTAGAGACCTTGGTTAGCCCATTGGGCAGTATGTACTGAAATGCAAATTCGTGTTTTGTTGTTATTCAAGAAGTGTCTGGTAGCATACAGACACAAGGCAAGAAATGCAAGTCACAGCATATTACAGAAAATTCCTCTTTGATGCAGGATCTCTACTGTAACAAGGTCACAGCTGTAAGAGTAGAGGTTGAAGTAGTCAACCATAAAAATAGAAATTGGAAACAAAATGCCTCTGCAGGATATGACAAAATGTAGGGAATTTTGTCCAAAAAAAAAATCTCCTCGTGCTGTGGAGCCATGGCTGCCTATTTGTTTCTGGTAGATGACATACAGAAATACCTGTAAGAACAGGAATACTGAGGTCTGCCCTAAGGAGATGAATTTTAAAATGTGTATTAGAAAGATGAATTCCATAACTAGGGAAAAAAACACATTAATTCTGGTGGAGGGTGCTGTAGATAATGCTGTTACACACTCATTTGGGTTTTGTCATTCTTTTTACTTCTACAGTGGGCTACATGACAAAGGAATTAATAAGAAAACAAAATTTCAGTGTGTTCAATGGGTAGAAGCTATCTTGTGAGTGTGCATGACATCTAAGTTACGTGTTTCTAAAAGGTCAGATAAGCACATTTTAACTCTCAGATGAGGGATTACCAACAAACTATTTTTGCTGAATGAGAGGAATTTAACTACAGGCAGCCTCTCTCAGCATTCAGACATTGCTGAATGGAAAAGAAATAGCTAGAGGAACAACTTTAAGTAGTGTCATCAACATTTCAGAAACTAATGAACTCACAGGAATATCTAAGATTACACTGCTTTTTTTGCTCTCCTCTCCTTCATTGTTTTTAAAAAAAAAGTATGAAAAAAAGGAGTATGAAATACTTCTATACTCCTGTAGAATGCAAATAACTGTTCGAGTTGTAAATTTGATTGTCCATCTTTTTAATATAGAAATTCTGTAGAGTAACTCTCATGACTTAAGTGAAACACTCATTACTCCATAAGAATCTAGTAGCTGGTCTTTTTTAGAACTGTTTCTATATACTTGACATTAATCCCATGCCTTGGGAACAAAAATCCAAGTTGACACAAACACAGATCCAGCGTCTGAGCAGGAGGAGCTGGTATGCAAACCACTACAGGAGCCTGACCCCTACAAATTGATAGGCCCTGACAATATCCACCAAAGAGTGTTAAGAGAGCTGGCTGACGTCATTGCAAGACCGCTCTCCATAATCTTTGAGAAGTTGTGGAGACTGGGGGACATCCCCGAAGACTGGAAGAAGGCTAATGTCACCCTCACCTACTAGAAGGGCGGAAAGGAGGATCCAGGAAATTACAGGCATATCATTCTTTCTTCAGTCCCTGGGAAAGTTATGGAATGAATCCTCCTGGGGGCTATCTAGGCGGAGGCGCCCAATGCCTACTTTGCCTCAGTCCTTAGCAGCGGAACTAGCTGTTCCCTGGGCACCCAGCCTCATGAGCTAGGAGACAGGGAGGGGAAGCTGAATGAGGTCATCACAATTAAAGAGGAAGTGATCAGTGACCTGCTACACCACTTGGATGCACACAAGTCTATGGGACCGGATGGGTTACATCCAAGAGTGCTGAAAGAGTTGGCAGACATGCTTGCCAAGCCACTTTCCATGAAGTCATGGCTAACTGGGGAGGTCCCAATGGACTGGAGGGTAGCAAATGTAGCGCCCATCTACAAAAAAGGCAGAAAGGAGGATCCCGGAAACTACAGGCCTGTCAGTCTGACCTCGGTAGCAGGGAAGGTCATGGAGCAGATCATCTTGAGTGCCATTACAAGTCATATAACAGACAAGCAGGGGATCAGGCCTAGTCAGCATGGGTTTATGAAAGGCAGGTCCTGCCTGATGAACCTGATCTCCTTCTATGACAAGATGACCCGATTATTGGATGAGGGAAAGGCTGTGGACATTGTCTACCTCGACTTTTGAAAAGCATTTGACACTGTCCCCCATAGAATTCTTATGGAAAAACTGGCTGTTCATGGCCTGGATGAGCATATGATCTGATGGATCAAGCACTGGCTGGATGGGCGGTCCCAAAAAGTGGTGGTCAATGGAGTTAAATCCAGCTGGCGGCCGGTCACAAGTGGTGTCCCTCAGGGCTCGGTGTTGGGACCATTTCTGTTTAACATCTTTATTGATGACCTTGATAAGGACATAAAGTGTATCATCAGCAAGTTTGCAGATGACACAAAGCTAAGCGGGAGTGTTGATCTACATGAGGATAGGGAGGCTCTACAGAGAGACTTGGATAGATTGGACCGATGGGCCAATGCTAATGGAATGTGCTTCAACAAGGCCAAGTGCCAGGTCCTGCACTCGGGCCACAACAACCCCATGCATCGCTACAGGCTTGGGGAAGTGCGGCTGGAGAGCTGCCTGGCAGAAAAGGACCTGGGGGTTCTAATTGACAAGCAGCTGAACATGAGCCAGCAGCGTGCCCAGGTGGCCAAGAGGGCCAATGGCATCCTGGCTTGTATTAGAAATAGTGTGACCAGCAGAAGGAGGGAGGTGATTGTCCCCCTGTACTCAGCACTGGTGAGGCCACACCTTGAGTATTGTGACCAGTTCTGGGCACCTCAATATGAGAGAGATATCGAGGTGCTGGAGCGAGTGCAGAGGAGGGCAACGAAGCTGGTGAAGGGCCTGGAGAATAGATCTTATGAGGAGCGATTGAAGGAGCTGGGACTGTTTAGTTTGAGGAAGAGGAAGCTGAGGGGAGACCTCATCACTCTCTACAACTACTTGAAAGGACATTGTAGAGAGGTTGGTGCTGGTCTCTTCTCCCAGGTAATTAGTGATAGAACAAGAGGGAATGGGTTCAAGCTGCAGCAGGGTAGGTTTAGGCTGGACATTAGGAAAAAATTCTTCACAGAAAGAGTGGTTAGACACTGGAATAGGCTGCCCAGGGAGGTGGTGGGGTCACCATCCCTGAATGTGTTTAAGACTCGTTTAGATGTGGTGTTAAGGGATATGGTGTAAGGGAGAACTTTGTAGAGTGGAGTTGATGGTTGGACTCTCTATGATCCCAAGGGTCTTTTCCAACCTAAATGATTCTATGATTCTATCACAACTCAAATGAAGCACGCGATTGTGAAAAGCCAGCACAGATTCACCAAGGGCAAATTGTGCTCGACAAAACCCATTGCCTTCTATGACAAAGTAGCCTGCTCGGTTGATGTGGGGCAAGTGGTAGACAGTATCTACCTGGATTTCTCCGGAGCTTTTGATATGGCTCCCCACAGCCCCCTCCTAGAGAAACTGATGTGTTACAGTCTAGACAAGTGGCCTGTGCAGTGGGTGGGGAACTGGCTTACAGGCTGCACGCAGACGGTAGTGGTAAATAGCTCCTTTTCAAACTGGCAACCTATCACAAGTGGGGTCCTCCAGTGATCAATATTGGGCCCAACGCTGTTTAATATCTTCATAAGGGATCAAGTGTGCCCTGATGAAGTTTCCTGATGGCACCAAACTAATGGGGAAGTGGACACTTCAGATGGGAGAGCCACCCTGCATGGAAGATCTGATAGGCTGGAAGAATGGGCTAACAAGAAACTTATGAAATTCAACAAGACCAAGTGTAAGGTCTTGCACCTGGAAAAACATAATCCAGGAGTGCAGCACAGGTTAAGATCTACCTGGCTGGGGAGCAGCTCTGTGGAAAGGGACCTGAAGGTCGTGGTAGACAACAAGCTCAATATTAGTGAACAGTGTGCCGCTGCAGTAAAGACAGACAACAAGATGCTGGGTTGCATCAACAAGGGTATCACCAGCAGAGTGAAAGAAGTCACTACCCAACTCTACTCAGCGCTTGTCAGGCCACACCTGGAATACCCTGTTCAGTTTTGGTCCCCACTATGCAAAAAAGATGTGGACAGGCTGGAGAGGGTCCAGAAAAGGGCCACAAAGACGATCAAAGGACTGGGAAGCATGCCATATGAGGAAAGGCTGAGAGAACTGGGTTTGTTCAGCCTTGAGAAAAGAAGGCTTAGGGGAGACCTTACCACCATATTCCCGTATTTAACGGGTGGCTACAAAGAAGATGGAGACTCCCTTTTTACAAGGAGTCACATGGAAAAGATGAGGGGTAATGGGCACAAGTTACCCCTGGGGAGATTCCGACTGGACACAAGAGGAAAATTTTTCACAATGAGAACAATCAGTCATCGGAATAATCTCCCCAGGGAAATGGTGGATTCCCCAACATTGGACACTTTTAAGATTCAGCTGGGCAGGGTGTTGGACCATCTTGTCTAGTCCGTGCTTTTGCCAAGAAAGGTTGGACCTGATGATCCTTGAGGTCCCTTCTAACCTGGTATTCGATGATTCTATGAATATCTTTATTAGTGTACTGTATGATTTGATGCCTTTTTTCAAAAAGAAAGAAAACTAGCAAAAATCTGTACAAGGTAAAACTTATTTTGATTTTACTGTGTAAAGTCTGTGTAATTTGAAGATTAAGCCTGTGATTTCAAGGTTTCAAATGTCATTACCACAAGTTGTTTAAGCCATCAAAATACAAGCAGCTGCACAACTCTTAGTTATACCACAAACTGGGGAGCTCTTGCTTTTGATAGAAATAATAACTGTAATTCTTAGCAATGGTTTCTCAGCTTGTAAAAGTTTCAACTATTCCTTTTACTCCTAACTCTAAAGTATAAAAACAAATTCTCAACAGTAGAATCTTCAGAACTGTCAAAAATGAATGAGGAGCTTATGTTACACCAAAAGTCAGTGGATGATAAGGTCCAGTTTTGCTCTGGGGGTGAGGGGGAGGACTTCAGTACAGGCAAGGGCAAGCCTAGAACAGAAAACAATTTGAATTTTCCCCCCCGTTATGCATCTTTTCTATTCTGCACCAATATGCAACCAAAGCACATTTGATATTTCTTAAAAAAACCCAAAACTTTGAGACAGAAGCAGCACAGATTAGCTCCTGTAACTAGAATAGTCTCATGGATAGACCATTAAATTATGAACTGACATTCATGTCTGTGGAAGATCTGCAGCAATGACTGGAAGCCTTATTTGAGTTTCCCAACTGTTGGGAATTTCAGCTATTCTGTGTGTGCACTTTGTGGCAACAAATTCCATTATGAAGCTGCAAAGCCATAAAGCAGAAAATGCCCAAGGGTCTCATACAACTCTAAGTAGTGAGAGCTGGAATATGCCTGCCATCTCCACATGTAACGATACGAACTAATGACACTTACAGTAGCAAAACTCTTGAAAAAACTTGTTCAAACTCAACTTGCCACAGACAGTGTGCAACATGCGTTTTGCAGGTTTTTTTCCATATGCTAATAGCACTGACAAGTTCCAACCAAATTTCTACACAAGACAAAAAAAAAAAAAAAAAAAAGTGATGAGTTACTTGCATCTTATCTGGGTAATTACCTGTACCCCTGCTGCACTGATCCCAAGGATGGAAATTTTCTTCTCAAATGAGAAAAATTATCATTAAGGGAGAATTTATACATTTTAGTAGGTGAAATTAATTCACTTGGACATTAGCTCTGGTGTCAAGGGATGGTTTCAAGCAGCACTTGTGATATATTCAACATCCCAGAGAGTACTGCTGGAACTTTACGCCTCTTGGTTATGATTAAGAAATGAAAGAGTTGCATTTTCTTTTGAAATTATTTTAAGTTAGTTACTTTTTTCCCCTATGGTAATCTAGGATTCTATTAAATCTGCCCTATTAACCTATTCATGCCAATAACAAGATAGACAACAAATATGGCACCTAAAGAGCAGCTACAGAGTAACTGTTCAATCTACAAATAAAGTCATAGCTTTCATGAAGTAAACCAGAGCTTTTCAGAAGACCTACCTAGATGCATAATTCAAAGGGTTCAGTAAGAAGTCATTCATTTTTAAGTCACCCACAAATGGATTTAAGGGCCCCTTTCTTAAAGGGTCTGCTTCTGAAATTCCTGCCCTTAGCAGACTTATTTGCAGAGGTCTGGAAGTCAGTTTTCAATCAGACTTTCAATTTTTAAAGAAAATAGTTTCTAAATCAATAATAACTATCAAATAACATTGCAATATACATGCTTATCAGTTTGCCCCTGAAGCCAAAGCTGTTATATCAAAATAATTTCTATAAAAGCTAATCTTCTAGATGGATGTCTTTTGTTCTGCAAGATAACTAGCAGAAGCATAAAAGTGCTTCTGACAAACAGTTAACGCTTGAACCAAATATATAAAAAGAAATCAACTTTGTGTCATAGTTTTGTTAGATGTAGTGCATATTTGCCTGTTGTCCATATTTTTCCCAGTGAATGTCAATGAAGCAATAGAGAAAGCTGAGTGAAGTTTATTACGGTTCATTGCAGAGTTTGAGTGAACCCTGAAGTCTTCATTCAAACAAAATTAATATTAAAAATTAATGGAGCCTCTGTACATAGGGCTTCATCCGTTATTCACTTTGGATTTTAACCCAAAGCTTTCAGAATTATTTCATTCTAAAGATCTTCCTTTTCTATATTAGGCTTCCCTTTAACATCTTTCAATTGTCTTTCCACTGTTAGTGGTTTCTTCTTTTAGAACATTGTTTTATCATAAAGTTTATCCTGCATCCTAACACACCGCTCTTTATGGCCAGTTCACAGTTATGTATCTTTGCCCAATATTAACACTAAATGCTTATGTCAGGAAGGATGGAGGGAACAGTCAGATAATCAGTTAAGGGGCTTAAGTGCAGGATTGTGTACAAAGCAATCAAAAGCACTGGTCATTTGTGGTTTGGATAAACCTATTACATTCATCTCAATGAAATGTACATCTGAAATAGGATGCATTTGGTGGATCTGATGGGATATCTATGCTGGGCATTAAAGATTTTCTGCTTTTTTTCTATGGTCATTAAGCCTTCTTGGCATAACCTATATTTAAAAACAATTAGGGATATGTTGTGGTTTAACTCCAGTCAGCAACTAGGACCAGGCAGCCACTTGCTTGTTCACTCCCCTCCCCCAGCAGGGTAAGGAGAAGAAGGAGAAATGGAGGGGAAAGGAAACAAAACTCATGGGTTGAGATAAAGACAGTTTAATTAAATAATAACAAAAAAAAGAAAAAAATCAACAACAATAATAATAATGGTAAAAGAATACACAAAATAAAGTAATACAACACAAGTCGCTCTCACCACCTGATGACTGGTTACCCAGTCTGGCCCAAGCAGTGATCGTGGATGCTGATTCCCTGGCCAACCCCCATTTATATACTGAGCATGATGTCTATGGTATGGAATATTCCTTGGCCAGATTGTTCTGTCTCCCTCTCAGCTTTTATGGGATGCTGAAGAAGTCCCTGACTAATGTAAACATCACCTGTCAAAAACTAAAACAATATACATTATCAGCATCATTCTCACACAAACACAAAACACAGCAGCTACTAGAAAGAAAATTAACTCTATCCTAGCTAAAGCCAGGACAGGATACTTCAGAAAAAAAAAAAATTGCTAAAGCTGAAAGCATGCTGATTGAGTCTCCAGCTGTCTGTAACACAAGATCCTAAAACTGTCTGCCAAGTAACCGTAGAAAACGCTTTTAGTGAGATTAAATCAGGGCATATAACACACATTGATAATGCAAGAGGGTAGCACGGGGCATCATTCTTTCAGTGTGCAGAGAAGAGCCTTAGATGAAGTAGCTAAAAATTATATACAGATAAATGTTTTTGCTTTGGTTTAAAACAAGTTGTAACTGAAGCCAGGTCCACAGGACAGCCTCTAGCAATTAATCCTTACTTCAGTATTGTGTGTGAGAAGTGTGGGAGGCAGGGAATCAGCTTGCCTTAAAACAAAATAAATGAAATAACCTCAGATGTACACTCTGCAGCTTTCCACAGGAAAGTACAGTCTGTAAAGCTGCTTACAAATTTTCCCATCCTCCAGTTCACGTTACTGGATGCAAGTATACACCTGGATCTCAACATTTACTTGGTAGCTCATCAAGACCTAGCTGCTGTATACCAATGGTGACTTGTCCAGGAGGGTCATAACGCTTTCAATTAACTTGACATTAAAAGTTGGTAGCGTTTATTTACCTTTACAAGAACAGCTTACAGTTAGCAAAGACAGAGGTCTCAAATCACACTTGGGTAACACTAGCCTGTCAATCCTAAACAATTAAGGTTTAATAATATAAAGCCCACCCAAGAGTGGGCTATGCAATCTTCTGTGAAGAGACTCCTCAGATATATGATTTTGGTTCTTGTTCCTCAAGATTATTCCTGTTATCAACCAGTTATTGCACTTCTTTCTTCCCTTGCTCAATTAAACGTATCAGAAAGTGCTAGAACACCGGCAGATGGTTTAGTTGCCATTACCTGTAGCTGAAGTGATTGATGCTTGAGAGGTACACGTGCACATTCCACAAGATCAGACTAGCTTACTTCTGAACCCTCAGGGCCTATTCCTATGTACAGAAGGCATTAAAGCAGACATACACTGCCTGTGGATGGGTAGGATACAAACTTCTCTTGCTGTCACTGTCATTTTAAGAAATCTTGTCTGTTCATGTGCATCTGCTGGCGTTTCACAGAGATTATTATGCCTTGGACCTATATTCCACTATTAAACAAATTCTTGCTTTAGGTAACATGGTATCCTAGTCTGTTAATGAAGACATTTGGGTATGTTTAGCTGATGGGTGTCTTCTCTAGCAATTACACCCCAAAACCTAATGCTCTCAATAATAAAACCTCCCAGGTATAAACTGTATTACTAAATCAGATAAAGAGATTACACAGATCTCTACTACTTGCAGCTTGATTGACTACGGACAGGAAAAGAGTTACAAGCTCTTACATAAGGAGAGTGGCAGACTCAGTGGGACCAGCACAGACCTGACCACACTCCTCCATGGAAATGTGACCCTCACAGTTTAAATACATTACTTAATTGAAGTAACTATCATATTCCATCAGTATACAACAACTGTTAAAAAATAAATACTGGAACTAGTATAACTAAATTAAATGGGGATTACTGTCAGAGACAGACAACCAACGTCATCAAAGCTTAGACTAAGACTTGTCAGCTAGTCATCTGATCTATGTCATTTCCCCCACACTAGAATATAGAGTGCTAAGAATGGCTTTGTAATAGCAAAGACAAGCTCTTTTCATGGCTCCTGTTGTGAAGACATATGGACCTAAACTGTATCTTGACTTCAGAATATGAGTAAAAGAAAACTGGGATTGTTATTTGTGTGACAGAGAGAGATGTTCAGTAGTAAAAATTATCAGTTTTGCACTGCAGCAAGCTGATCTCTGCACGTTCTAACGGCTCAATGAAAAGCTTTCAAGTCCTAGAAAAAATAGCCAGCAGTAGCATGAACAGTAAATTCTGAGCTGTACAACGCAACACAAGAAGTAGCTATTACTACATGGGCTTGCCTAATTATAAAGTTACGAAAATGCAGTAGGCTATTGCAAGGAACACAAAAAATAGTCATTTATTCCTAGACAGACAATCTGTAGTTCTGTTGCCACCTTCTCAACTGAAAAGTTTCAGAACGTGAACATCTGCTTACAGTGTCTAATTTCTGGATCTCAGGTGCCTCCAAACTGCTAGACTGGCTGGTAAAATAAGAAGCACTTTTACAAAGGAAAATTTCAGATTCTCTAATCCAAAATTCCTAAGAGAAGTGTAGAAAGGGGCCTCCTTGTTGTTGGGGTTGGGGCAGGGGGGTTGGGGTGGGGAAGTTGTCATCGTGACATAACATGGATTTCCGAAAATGCAGATGCTACCGGTTTAATTTAAGCACACATTCCACCTATGTATTTAATCATATTGACATTCTTAAGAGGAACAAAGAAATACCTTGACCTTGCCTTTCAAAACAGTATAAGCAAAACCTCATAACACATGTGACATTTTAAAAATAAAGCTGCATGATCATGATTTTCAAAGTGATTCCGGATTATTAGCTACAGTAATTGGAAAGAATCTGATTTTTAAAACTTGTTGAGAATTAACTCTGAATGTAAAGTGAAAATCATATTTTTTTAAAACGCAGCTTTAACTTGTTTACTGTCAGGGGAACTTGTCACTTACAGGACAACAAATGCAGAAAACAGCTTACACCAAGTATTGGGGCTTAGGGGCTGTTCTTCCAAGGAAAAAAAAAAAAAAAAAGAAAAGAAAGCTCACATCACACAGAAGTGTCCAAGTTCGTACTCAAGAATGGAATCGCATAGCTGTACATGAACAAGTTTTGGTAATCTAATGTAAAAGGAGCTGGACTGGGTCCAATCCCAGCACAAACCCACAGCAGTAAAGTGACCCCACAGTATCTGTTATGATTTAACAGATTCCATATCCATGGTATCAGAACTACCACCACTTTATTGTAGAAATGTCTTTATTAGGTCACTCTGGTTTAACTGAGCAATTGAAAACTACAAAGCTGTAACTACTCTGCTTAGTTAATGAGAACTTTACTTTTAAAAGCTGCCAATTTTGTATGTCTTCTGATCAATTAATGTACTTTTTATTCCCAAAAGTTCCTGGGGGGAGGTGGTGGGGAGAGTGTTATGCTTTAAGAAGCACTGCTAGGTAATACACATACAAGCATACAAGGCTACCATTACATTACTTTCCCCACCACCCCAAGATAATAACTTTTATAGCTTTTATATACAAGAGAAGTGTATTTATAAATATACCTGGTTACTCTGAAAGAAATCTTCAATCAGTGTCTTCACCACTGGCGGGCGGGGGGGCAGGACACACAAAGAAAACCAAACCACCTTCAAATTACCTCTCTCTTCATAGATATGTTACAAAATTAAAATAGAAGCTGTGGTGGCAATAGTCCAGATGGTAAACACTGTGTGATGCTACCTGTGGGGCACCTTTTTTTTTTTTCTTTAGTGTTAACATGCCCCTGCTATTTTACTCAGTTAGGTGGGGAACCATTTGTCTTCGCAAACAGAAAAGAACAATCTTTCTATTTCCAGCTGAGTATATGAAAACAATACTATGTACAACAGGAAATCTTAAGATTAGACATAACTTTATCAGGTTAGCACTAAATTATAATAGCCAAGTTAAATATTTTCTATTACTTTACATGGCAGCTGAACAAAGTAAATTCAAGTATCAGATATTCCTGAACATTAAGTTGTGCATTTACTGTCCACTTCCATATGACAAACTACACACAAATACACACTTTTCTAATGCATCGTAAAGAAAAATTCTTCCCACTGAAACATACTATGGAAGAAGAAAATAATGTGACCAAGCACCGGAAGATGTAATTCTGCAAACCAGTGATGCTAGCTTGACTAGTCTGTAGATGAGGCCCATGAATTTGCCTACGTTTCCTTGGGAAAAAATTTATTAAATAAAGGGGTGCAGGAAAGCATCAACACTCAATACATTTATAGTGATAAATTATGTAGCACATTCCAAATAAACAGAAATTTAAAATCATGTGTGATCAAGCAATTTGCCTGTCAATTTATACCTCATTGTTTCTATTCGTCCTATCTTAGGAAGATGGTAAAGAGATTATTATAGTCTGGTTTTTAACATTAGCCCTACTACACATCTTATTTTTTGACCCTATGTGGAAAATGCCTTCATCAAGAATAGTAAGTATAATATATAAGGAATAAAGACAGGAACAGAACTATACTTTACTTCTCCTGTGTAAACTTAATGTTCAGCTGCCTGGCAGAATTTGCCGGGCAAATGCTTGAGTTTCTCAAGTATTTGAACTGGCTGAGTGATGTAGACAGGCTTATGTTAACTAAAGTCTCTAGTACTTTCCCTGATAACGCTAGCAAACAAACGCCTGAGAGCTTTGCACTGCAAAAATCATCCAATACCAAACCTTCCACAAATGGCTAACTACATCCTGCATCCACCGCAGCTTCCAAGACATAAGATTTTTGCTGCGCTATGAAGCAGCTGTCAAACCCATCATGAGCAACCACGCACCTTCGTTCCAGCAGCCCACCAAAGGCAGACTACACTGCCATGTGGAATAAGTACTACTCAGGAAAGCTACAAAGCTTACTAAAGACTTTAATTCCCTTTATTAGACACAATTTTCAGTGCATATGCATCATATGGGTGCACGGAGATCCACCTCTAATTTATACATTCCTGCCAGGAAAAAGGATCTGACATGAGCTTTAGATTTGGTTACCAATTAGCCAAACATTTACCTTTAAGCATTAAAAACACAATCCTGTTCTTTTCCAGCATTCTTTATCAGTGAAAACAAAGCCATATTCCCTTTAACAGAGCGCACATACATACCTGGACCACAACCTATTCTTCTACTGACTTCTGTAAAGGGTATGTATGAATCTCAGGAAAGTAAACAGTAAAGAGCCTACAGGTTTGAAAAATGAAAATAGCTGGAGTACTCCTCCTGCAGTGCTAAAATCCCATTTCGGGGAATCAGTGGTTTCCCAAAACCCAACCGTGATCCTGCTCTGACTGAAAGACTGTACTTGAATTTCACCTAGGGATAAAGAAGTAAGTTTCCTGTCACACCGGCAAGGTTCGGGAGCTCGAAAAACAAATTCCCTATGAATTCACCGTTTGCTCGGGATCATTTTCCTCAGCACCGTCGACTTTCTTACCAAAACCCTGCTCTGCGGCGGCGCCGGGATCGAGGGACCCCCAGCCCCGCCGAGCCGCCACAGCGGCGGCTTCTCGCCCGCCGCACCCCACCGCGCCGCGGCCTCCCCCCGGGCCCCGGCTCCCCCGGCCGGCGGGGGGAGCGCCTCCTCCCGCCCCGTCAGGGAGGGAGGGCGGGCGACGCTAACCGAAACGGGACGAAGGGCTGATCAAGGGAAGAAACTCCCGGGACGAAGCTGTGAGGGACACCGCAGTCGCCTGAGGGAGGGGAAGGGGCGGGGGGGAAGCGACGGTTGGGGCGGGGGTACGCGACGGTTGGGGGATAGTTGGGGAGGGGGGATAGGGCGCAGGACCTCCGGGGACTGCACGCAAAGAAAGGGAGGGCAGCCAAGGACACAGCGGGACAGGGAAGGGACGTGAGGCGACAGCGGCACCGCCACCCACCGAAGAGGCTGTTGCTGAAGCCATCCCAGACGCAGCCGGCGGCGTCCCACACCCAGCGGCTCCTCAGGCAGGACATGAAGGTAAGGCTCACGCCGAAAACGGACACCAGCAGGTCGCTGAGGCTGATGTTGACGAGGAAGAGGTTGGTGGGCGTGCGGAGCCGCTTGAACTTGTAGTAGAGCACCAGCACCAGCAAGTTGTTGCACAAGCCCAGCATGCCGATGGTGGCGACCAGCAGGGCCAGCAGCTCGTAGGTGCCGGCGCTGAAGAGGGGCCGCTCGCCCGGCAACTCCTGCTCGGCCGCCGCGGGGCCCGGGCGGCTGGTCGTGCCCGTGCTGTTCCCCGAGTGCATGGCTCACGGCTCAGCCGCTCATTGCCGGCCCGCAGCGGGGCTAAGCCTCTCCGTTCGCTCCGAGCCCCACGGCAGACCGCTAGTGAGGGCAGGAGGAGGAGCCCCCTCCGCCTTCCCGCCCACGGAGGGCGCGCCCTCGGGCGGCTTCGCCCCTGCTGCCCCTGGGGGGGGCGCCCGGCCCTGCTGGCGGTCGGGAGCTCAGTCCTGGCAGCCTAGAGCCTGACAGCGCTTAATTAGGGCCGTATCGCATGGCTCTTTCTCCACAAATACCTCGCCTCGCCCTCTCACTTGCTGCCGTGAGCAGCCTGGTGGCGATCGGGGTGCGACCGTCGCCTCCTGTTCCTTAAAAATCCTCTTTGGGTTTTGGCTTCCCTCCAGGGAGCCGCAGGTGGGCAGGCCTCCTCTGCGCCGGGAAGCGGCACAAACTGCTGAACCGGTGTTTAGACTTCTCCAGATATCCTGCCAATGAAAACTCTTGTTACGGTGACAGTTTCTGCTAAGGTGCTCCCCTACAGGGCTCAGAGGTGGCTCTAGTAGTTGCTTCCTCAGAAAGCGACCGGCAGCATTGTGGGCCAGGCAAAGTTGTGGTGCAAGTGAACACCTTTTTGTCAGCCATGGAGGAAGTAAGATCCCAGAGTTCGCAGTATGAAGTCAGCTATTTTTATACCTTTGTCTCCAGTATGTTTTGTGTGAAAACGGTTTAGGAATGCCCAAGCTGCCTGTGTATGGCTCTAGCTGGTTTTAGTCAGGGTGTTGTGCTGACCCTCAGCTGTGCTGGGGTGACTGTACTACCTCCAAACCCAACCTGTCCCTGAATATATCACAGTGATTTTTGCTCAGCGTGACTTTGGGCTTAAAACACCTTGCCAGACCAAGCATCAGTCTTTTATCACAGGAGAGTGAGAAAAACAAAACAAAACAAAACAAAACCCTTTAGCTTGTTTGCTTTACTAGCTGACCCACATACGTGCTGATGTGTGACAGCCTTCACAAGGGCCGAAATAAAACTTTTGGTTTAGACCTGGATTTAGATTCTTAGTTTAGATGGAAAAAAAAATACCAAAACCCCTAAATTAAATGCATCAGCTGTGGAAGCAACAGAATTTTCATGGAAATGTGTCTTGGCAAACAATACCTGTTGTTTTTTTTCCCTCTGTTATACACATAGTGGTATTAAAAGGGCTAGACTGAGGGTGTCATTCCTTATGGACTGAGACTGAAAACATGGGTAGTTGAGGTAGGCTTGATGTCTTTCAAAACACATATCTATATGCAAATTATGGGCTTGTCATGGTAAATTTATATGACAAACTACTGCTGTAACACAAGGGTTAGGAATAGTGAAAGTCATGGGTCAGAAAAATAAAACACTGATGAAAGTAACTATTCTTATCAATGGTAACTTTACTTACAATCTGTTTTCAAATCCATCAAATATGATTTAATCGATAACTGAAACTTACCTTAAAAAGTTTGTTCAATCTGTTTCTTCGTCACTGGCCTTCTGGGTTTTTTTTCTCACTACAAAGGCAGCAGGAGCAGCTTCCTTTCTCAAATCAATTATATTTTTTCCCCTAAAAGCTGGATTAATAGAGCACATGACCTTCTAAAATTTCCAGTAACGGACCACTAGTACTTCAGTATGGGCTTCAGGGAAGGCATAATTTTTTATTTTTCCTCCTCCTCCTCCATAATGCAGATTTACCTGTGTATGATAGACCATGTGCAAAAATACTGTAGCAATACACAGTCATGGGTTCGTTTAGGACCACTTGCTGTGTGGTGAAAGTCTAACAATAAGACATGACTGGGCCAAATTAGTGGTACACCTCACTGAGAAGAAGACGACTCTATCTTCTGCCTTTAAAGGAAAATCTTAAATTGTGTACTTTTTTTATCCCTGCAAAATGAAAGGAGGAAAAAGCTGATAAGGAGGAACAGGAGAGAAATGTAATTTAGTGGGTAGTACATGCTAGACAACATACTGTCCATTGGCAAATTCCATTATATACTCAGGGTTTCTAAGTACTTTTTCACTACAGCACTTGTCAAAAATACTCACTCTAGATGTCCTCTGGATTTCTAGAAAATAAGAGAAAGAGAACCCATAAATTACATTTTACAAAGATCATATCTCCGAATTCCTGGTTTTGGATTTTTCATAGCGAAATTTAATAGATACATAAATACACAGTCTCTTTAATGCTTGATTTGATAGTGGTCACGTTATTAATATTGTCAAATTGCTAACATTATTCAAGTGATCTTGAATATTTCATGAGCAGAGTTCCATTTGTCTTCCATGCAGTGTCATTATTCATGTGAGGCGCAACAAAAAGAAATGCTGTTATTGTATCATCAGGTCAAAGGCAAAGCTGGAAACAGAATCCTGATCCCTAATTCTAGTCCAGCACCTGTTTTACCTAACACAGTCTAGAGCCAATGCAACTATGGTTATGACAATTAATTAATTCATTAGCCAATCCTTTTCTAACTTTTCGTGCAATTAAAAACATGAAACATTTAAGAAACCCGAAACATTTAAGAAACCCAGACATCTGCTTTGCAATGCTTCATGTTTGCACTATTTTATATTAAGACCAGACCCTGCTCATCGAACATGCATGCATATTAATGGCAATGCTGCAAAAAGGATTTTACGTTTATTTTTACAGTTTCATGAAAGAAGAAACCACAACCCAGTATTTGCGTTTCTGGAAGTGTATGTTATGTGGCTTTCTGGAAGTGTATCTCAACTCAAAGTACTAAACATATATGTAGTTGAGTTCATGGTATTGGAACAGTAGAACAAGAAGCTGGAATACAAGGTCCCCAGTCTTGACTATGAAAACACTCCTTGAAATTCCCAAGGATTTCCTGATCACTTCTGCAACAGTCTTTTTAATATGTTGTCTGTTATGCACAATTTACATAAGATGGAAGAATGCATTGGCTATAAATTTTCAGGTGGCTGACATGTGCGTGTATGTAGATATATGCTTACATATGTATAAGAAAAACCTTAAAAGCCAGCTACGGAAATAATAATTCACAACTGGAAAGTCTGCAGATGTCTGGGACTGTCTTCAAAAGTTCCCTGCCTTTGCTGTATTTACTAATTTGAAGTGTTTCAGGACATCAGAGCATCAAGTGTCACTCCCATGTTAGAGCTGAGGAATCTGAAGCAGAGTAAATAAAGTGTCAGTGTCTCTGATACTCTCTACCTTTTTAGAAATACAAACCACAAACCATGACTCCCAGTTCTAACTATGACATCAAAAATGTCAGGGCTTTTACAGTGAGAATACTGTGGGATGGAAGAAGGGTGTTTTAAGGCATTAGAGAGATCTATTTCATTTCCCATTTGTTCATTCACTGACATGTTGTTTTTACTCATTTTCTGTGTTCTTTCTCCTTTATCTTCTGCTAGCATGCCTTTCAAATCACAGGCTCTTTCCCATCTTTCCTGACAAGCAGAGTGTGAGCAGAAAAGAAGAGAGAAGCTTCTGTCCATACTCAATACATTTGCATGAGGAGTTAGATGATGCTGGGGTTTTGCTCCCTGCTTTGAACTTTGTAAAACTTATTGTTTCAAAGGGCATGGTAGACAGCCAGACTGCAGTCCTCTGAACGAAAAAAAAAACAAAACAAAACCCTCAAAACACTCCGGCCACCTGGCTTTAGCTTTTTTATTTTGATTTTTAGCAGCCTTCTGGCATTTGTTTTCTTAAATGTTCTCTTTGCTATCCTTTAGCCTTAAAGGTAGATGAAAGCCAAGTGATTATTCACTGTATCTATATATAGCTGCAATGTACATCTATAGAGCAAGGGAGAGTTTACAGACAGAAGAAACCTTTAATCTATTCCCAACTACTTGGCATGAAAACAAGGCTTTTAATATAGATCTACATCTGTTGATAATGCAATATGTAGGGGAAAAATGCACAATTCAAATTTTTTGCAGAAATGCAGAAGTTCAAAATTAGGGATTGATCTTGCAAAATTTGTAATCCTAGCTATATAATCTAGTCCATATTGGCATGTGAACTTTAAATCATAAAGCAGGCTAAGTAGAAAAGTTGCAAGAAACTGAGAATATTCTGAAGTGAGAAAAGTGTTTGGCTCAAACACAGTTCACTGAAGCAAGCACAAGGCTTGTGACAGGGAGGGGACACACATGGGCAATCCTGGGAGGCGATGAGATGCTGTCAGAACATCTGTGCTACAGTTGGAAGTTGACTGCAGCACGTACCATAACATGTGAACTCTAGTATACCTGGCACAAGTGTACAAATAGCGGTACTAGCTAGAGGTGTGATTCATCTCATCTAAATAATGTATTTAAAAGTTAAGCACCTAGAACCAGCATGATGAATCAGTCTCTGAAAGTGTTTATTATTATTGACTGGCGGATAGGGTGACTTGAATGATTAACTTTTAGATGCCTAAGTTAGATGAGATGAACTTCATCTTGGCTATACAAACCTGGGTGGGACTGTGGTACATGCTCAGGTGGCAGATGCATATTGATGCCTCTGTGGCGCTTGTTGCTAAGTAGATTAAAAGAAGTGATGATATGTACTTTATCTGCTAACATCATACCTCCCTTGGATGTATATGTAGATGTGAACTTGATAGCACTCCTTCAACACTGTTTCACGGGAGAATTTTAATTTTTACATAGTTAAAATTAATTAAGAGTTGGCTTGCCCAACCCCATACTGGTCAGAGAGGAGTTCAGCCGCTCTGAACTCAAGCAGCTCTATCCTGATTCACCTGCAAACACAGCCAGGCTTAAGGGACTGTTTAAAAGGATGAAAGAGCAAGGTTTAGGTAGCTTAGTTCATTAAAAGAAACTGGCTTCAGGGACTGATTTTTTTTCTAATGGCTGGGCTTGATCTGAATCAAAACCAGAGTCAGAACCGGTCTCTTAAGTGCTAGAGCCTCTTTAAGGACAACTAAGGCCATTTTAGAACTACTATGTTTTCTTTGGGCTCTTCTGCACCATCATTTTACTGGGGGACAATTCGTCTTTGAATGAGGCTACCAGAAGGGGTGACTAGCAACCCAGTAAAGGCAGGAAAGAAGAACTATCACCTTTTGCTGGTTTGTCTTCTGCAGTAGCTTTGGGTTATTTGTTCTGAGCTCTCAAACAGCATGGTCAGAATTTTAAAACTAGCGTCGAATTTCATACTCTTATGATAGTTTTTGAGATAAAGATTGAAAAGGATTGTTTTTTTCAACTGAGCTGCCAATCCTGCAATGAGCTTGCTGTAGCTGTTATTTACAGCTGTACAGAGTGTCATTAACTTCGTACTGGCCTGAGAATGTCAAATAATTGAGACTAATATGATTACATAGTAAGAAGAGGAGATTTGGGAGGTTTGACTCCTGAATAGACATTAACTCTACCATATTCCATATCCAATGCTTTCCACAGTATCAGTCGGGGAGTCAGGAAAGAAAAGCGCTTTTCATTCAGTTAATGTTACTGTAGACTTACTAATGCAAGTAGTCCTGATGAGTCATGTTATTCATCAATTTAATATTGAATTTCCCTTTTAGACTTTGCTTATCTCCTAATGCAGTTCCTATCTTCTCACTTTTGTCTGTCAGTTCACTC
Organism: Larus michahellis; assembly: GCF_964199755.1. Taxonomy (NCBI): domain Eukaryota; kingdom Metazoa; phylum Chordata; class Aves; order Charadriiformes; family Laridae; genus Larus; species Larus michahellis. The sequence goes on along the minus strand of NC_133898.1, from coordinate 46,686,715 downwards.
AGTCATCACATCTTCTTTTAACATTGTACTGTGCAGGTTTTTTGAGTTAAAACATTGAAGACAAAAGAATCAGCCAGTACTGAAAGCAATGATTCCTTGTTTGGCGTTTCTGTGTATTTTCGTTATAACATGAAGTTTTTTCATGGGTGATTGCAAGAGAACAAAACATAGCTTTCTGTTCTTAATCTTTCCATTTCTAGGATGGATGTAAATATCTTTTATAAACCTTAAACAACCCTTATTAACTGGAAAATAAGAATATAGCCTCATGTCATACAAACTTAGATGACAGAGAATGGAAAAATCAATCATAGAATCATAGAATACCAGGTTGGAAGGGACCTCAAGGATCATCTGGTCCAACCTTTCTTGGCAAAAGCACGGACTAGACAAGATGGTCCAACACCCTGCCCAGCTGAATCTTAAAAGTGTCCAATGTTGGGGAATCCACCATTTCCCTGGGGAGATTATTCTGATGACTGATTGTTCTCATTGTGAAAAATTTTCCTCTTGTGTCCAGTCGGAATCTCCCCAGGGGTAACTTGTGCCCATTACCCCTCATCTTTTCCATGTGACTCCTTGTAAAAAAGGAGTCTCCATCTTCTTTGTAGCCACCCGTTAAATACTGGAACATGGTGATAAGGTCTCCCCTAAGCCTTCTTTTCTCAAGGCTTCTTTTTTCAACAAACCCAGTTCTCTCAGCCTTTCCTCATATGGCATGCTTCCCAGTCCTTTGATCATCGTTGTGGCCCTTCTCTGGACCCCCTCCTGCCCACATCTTTTTTGTATAGGGTAGACCAAAACTGAATCAACAGGAGACACTGCTTAACAAGGATTCGGCTGGAAGCAATATATCAAATACATCGTAACTCTGACCAAGATGCCGTATCTGACCAGCCACTGAGTATCTTGACACACAAAGGAAACATTTTCCTGGAGAATTCCTGATAAAACTAGCAAAAATGCACCCTCAAGCTATTCCTCCCTTTTCCAGGAATCAGTGCTGTATTTCTCTGTCAAAGTCTCTTCCTTATTCTAATTAAAAGATGTAGTCATTGCTGTTAAGCAGGAGTACTCAGAAACATCTGTGTTCTTCCTAGTGGAAATGATAGAACTTCAAGCAGTTGCATTGCTCATCTTAGAAAGTTAGCTAGTGTATCTTGAAACACCACTTTTCCTGAAGAACTAGCTATTTCAGGCAGACACACATGCATTATTTTTAGTAACTTTATTTGATGCCAAATTATTGTCTTCCCTATATGTTTCAAAACTGTTGTTAAGCTGATTTTCCCAAGTTTGTGTGAAGATTATAGTCTTTATCTGTTTCTTTTGAAGAAGTGATTTTGGTGTTCTTGAAACATGCCTGATTCATGTCAATCCTTTACATAGCCACAAAAAAAATATAAAACGTCATTTCTCCTTTCCTTTCAACTACAGAATCTCTGCAGAGCAGAGATTCCATGCACAGCAAATTAAGAAAGCCTTGACCAGTGAACTTGTCGTCAGCCTTGGGTGAAGTAAGAGAAATGCTGATCTGGAGATCAATAGCTAAAGAACAATACAAAGAAATTGATCACATGACCTAGTGAAAAGTGAGTTGAACAAATAGACTGAAATTCATTATTTGACCAGAGTACCAATTTGCTTATTATGGTGTAGCAAGGCAACATGGCATCATTATTCTTTAAAGATATTGAAAAGCTGAAAAATGTGAAAAAGAATCACAAGTATTATTTTGAGGCCTAAAGGGAAATGTTGCAGTAGGACGCAGAGAGTTTAATCTGCTTTAATTAACCAGAGAAAAAAATTCAGGTTCAAATGTCCCTAGTACCAACTATTACTCTAAATCAGTGAAGACATTCCAACAACTGCTGAATGGAAGCTGAAGTCACACAAACTCAAGTAGGAAGCTTAAATTTTAACAATGTGAGCAATTAACCTTTGGAACAAACATGATATGTTCTTCATCGCTTCGTGTCTGCAGATTAAAACCGGATACCTTTCCACAAGTTAATGCATTAGAACAAAGTTGTTTTGCTCATTATTGTGATAAATGGCTGATATTTAATTATCTGTAACATAGAGGAGGTGAAAGTAGAAGATCTCAGGTCTCTTCTGGATTTAAACTCATGATGCCTCTGTTAAATTTGGGAGCAAAAACACTAATTAGGGCCAAAGGGGATATTTTGGCCTGCCTTTTCTCACCGGATTTTCTTATCCAAAATTTAATCATCTGCTTAATAAAGCAGTAACGTCTGCACTGGTATAAAAACAAAAATAATCTAGGATTATGTAAGTTACAGTTACCTTGGTGAAGGGAATAAAAAGAAAGACAAGGACTTCTCTTGTGATTTCTTCATGAGCTCCATTTTTTTTTTTTTGGATGGCAGAAGATACCAGCTCTACTCATTATCACTGATATGCTTCTCTGAAGTACTTTAGAATTTTCTTGATCACAGAAATATGTGATTGTGTTAATAATGTGAATTAATTACTTCACTAACTGGAAGATTGGTGAACAAATGTAAATGCATGTTTGCTTAGGCACACCTAATGCCATGAACGGTTTTGTTCACCTTCAATTACAGTTCAGGTATATTTTTTATGCCAATAATATTAATGTAAATATGCAGCAGACATGGGACAAGTGTGATAAAAGGAAAGATGCCAGAATTTAATGTCAGCATAGTCTAGTGATACAAAAGGAATCACAGATTTCGCACACATAAAATGTGGACATTAACTTATAAGGATTAGTAATACTTTAATTCAGGGTTTGCATGTTGTTCCTGTTTTACAGGCAGATTTTAGCAACCTGATAAGGTTACCAAGAAAGAAGAAATGGTAGAGCCAAGACAAGAATGCAGTTCTTCTGACTTCACAGTAGAACACACTGCCTCACCTGGCAGTGAAAAATGGTAAGCCTTTACAATTTGCAAAATTCTATCAAGCATAAGGAGTCAAGATTCAGTAAAGGGTCGTAGGAACTGAAAGTTGATCATCTGAGGTGTATTGTAGAATCCAGAATGCTGAGCAAGATAACTATCTTCCATATGCAGAGAAACTGTGATCATAACATGATCTGAAGTAATTAACATATTAATTATCTATATCTATAGCCTTTTTTTTTAAAGTGTGACTGTTTAGTCAATGTAAGACCACTAATGATCACAGGTGCAAATCACAAAACTCCTTTTTCAAGCACCTTCTTTTTCAGCAAAAGGCTTTCTTCTTAAAATTCACTGCATTGAAGCTTTCTCTGAAGACAGATTTTTACAACATTCCTTTCCAAAGAACGAATGAAGCTTGATTCTTTAGAATATTCCCACAAGAACTGGTATTTGCCTTTCTTCAGTAGTCACTGTGTTACTCATTCAGGAGACAGTTTTGAATTTAATTCTCTTTCAGCTAGAAGAAAAATAAATCACTTTTCCAGCACTCCAGTAGGATAACCTAGGGTTCCAGTATTCAGTAAAGAATTTTAGGTGTGATGGGATAGAAAGACAACACAGATATAGCACAGGGACTGGTGCTCTTGCAGGGCAAAATTTCTGTCTGATCTCAAGACACTGGATAGCAGATCAAACAATTTTCATTAGTCAGTGAGTGCTCTGAGCCGCCACTTTCAAAAGAAAGTGTAGCTGCAGTTTTGCTTTCTGAATAGCCCCATCCTGCTTTTGTTTAATTATGCCCTGAGAACAAAAACCAGAAAAGTCCTTGGGGCACCTTGGTATAGGAGTATTCTGACTTTAATATCATGACTGAATTTAGGTGCAAGTTAAATGCAGACCCTTTTCAAAACAGCAACCATTTAGTACACGTAGCTGAGCTTTGGCCAGGCACATATTAAGAGGCAACACTTAATCGCTGGGCTCATTAGTTGTATGTTAGAAGAAAGAAAGAAACAGTAACTTGACTGGAAGTTAAGTAGAACAAGTAAGGGGCGTTTGAATGGCTGTAAGACCTTAGGGGAGAGACAATTAGACAGCTGAAAATAACTAAAACTCCACCACTCCATCATTGGATTTCTTGCAATCTCAGTCATAATGATTTATGCAATTTTAAAAAAAATGTTTCTGCAGGGTAATTAGGTTTCTAGGTTAGAAGTTCTAGTTCACTGAGTAGGGATTTTGAATACGGTAAAGCAGACAAAGCATATATTCAAGAAATTGAGATTTACTAAGGAAGCAAACATTCAATCTTACTCCCAAGAAGTAACTGTCAAAAGGCGCTTTTCTAGTTCTTTTCAGATTGAATTGTATGTCTTTGGCCTTTTTGTACTACGTGAATAATGATTCATAACTTAACATCCCTGGCAAAGTGCTCTTATTGCTACCGTAAAACCAGGCATCCCTGCCTAGACTGAGATCCCTGGCCAAGCCTTGCAGCAGTAGCACACAAGAGAATATCATCAGGCTAGTCTTAGTTCTCCTGCCACAGAGCAAATGTGAATGGAGAACTGGCCCTGTCATTCTTCACCAAATGATGTATGGATCCAAGGGAATCTGAAATTGCAGGTGTTCCTAACTGTGTTAGTTAGTGTGCAGCCTTTGGCAGAAAACGAAAATAATTCAAAGGGTAAGAAGACGACATGAAACTTAGAGGTAACTGATACAATCTTCCTTCCTCCTCTCTCAGGACAAAAGTCTGAAAGATGTGATAAACTTGGAATAGCTAGTCTCAAAGGTATATTTTTACTGGAGAACGTGATCTCATATTGCTAAAGCAATGCCAGCTGTAGCAGAATTGAACGCTGATGAAATTCTTGTCTGGCTCTGGAAGTGAGAAAGTTCATGCCTGTTCAACCACCAATTGCATGAGTTATCATGGAATAATCTCACATGCCAGGCTATTTGTGATCCTGGTTAATGACCTAGGGCCACTCAGTGAGTAGTATTCTGTGGGGTAGTGGGGGGTTGTGACATCAAAAGTTCACTAGTATGTTTGCCAGCTTGATATGCTAAGCCAGTCACCTCTTTTTTATTATGTAATGCTTAGTATACCTGTCATCCAGTTGCATATCAGATGAACTCATGTGGAGTTTAAGATTTAAGGGGCAAAACAAAGCTTGGACCAGGCTGTACGAAGAGCTCTCTGTCTTACCTTGTCCTCTTTTAATAAAGGATGTCTGAAAAGAAGGATTGTGATAAGGAGAGTTGCTCTGCTCTTGAAGTGCCAGATTTCAAGAATGCTTTGAAGCAGTTCCAGAAACTAGTTGAAAAAACAGTAACCCAGAAGACAAAGAAGAGATTAGGCTTGTATATTGAAGATGAGGGTAAGAGATACTCTTTCTGATGGAAAAGTGTAATTTTCATATGGAGAGAAGGTGTCCGTAGAGACTAGACTATACGAAAGACTTCAAATTATATGTTCAAACTCTGACTTGATTTTTACAGGAAATAGGCAAATTGTGCTATGAGGGTTGTTTTCTCCTCCTGGTCAAACTTCTGGTCAAATTTTAACACTATGATGATTGCTCACAAAATATAATTGGTGGAGTTGCCACATATACAAGTTAGCACGATGCAATGTTTCTAGTGATCTGTAAAAGCACGAACCCAATGAATTACGTAAATCCAGTTGCTTAATTGTAAATAACTAGGTGAAGTTTTGCTTTTTTCAATGCAAGTGGCTATTGTTGCATGAAACAATAAACTTTATCCCAGGACACCATTCAGGTTAATATCATCAAACCAGAATTGTGATATGAGAGTAAGGGAAGAAAGAAGAGGTGAGAATTTTTCACCTATTCTTTTATTCTTTTATCTATCTGTTTCCTGTCATGTATTGCAAATCAGGTGGTTTTGAAAAAACTGAACATTAAGACTGAACTTTTTTTTTACCTTCCCCCCCTCTCCCCCCCCAAACTGCTTTAGTGAATACAGTTTGAGGAGCTGGAACTTGCATGCTATTGATATTGAAAGAGGGGGGATAACTTTACCGTGGCAGTTTTTAACTCTGTGGATATTGTTCCTCCCATACAGATGAGATAGACTATGATAAGTTCTATACAACTACACAGAAAATTTTTGGTCCAGAAATCAAGGATCATAACATTAAGGCCTTTTTCAGAAAGATTAGCAACAACCTTGATGCAAGGGCAGAATGGTGTGAGGTAAGGATTTCTAAAATTTTATTAAACGTCTACAATGAATTGGAATCTTAAAAGCTAACAGTATTAAGTTGTTGATTATGTGTTGTTCGTGAGTCTGTTGCTCATGAGCTCCATGGCATAATGGGGCACTCTCATGTTGTTATTTTTCCTGGCTACCATTCTTTTCCTAAAAAAAAAAATAAAATTTGGAAAACAGATATGCTTTTGAAACTAGAAAATTAGATAAAATGTATTGTGTCGGTTGATCTAGACAAAAGCTAAATTCAAGAACTGGCTTAGAGTACCTCACTTGTTGCTATGTTATCCTATTGAAGAAGTGACGTTTAATTTTAACAAGTCGAAGTAAACAATTTAGAAACTTGCACGTGTCCATTTGTTCATTAAATGAAGGTTTCCAGAGACGACATTTGAAGATGGGAATCTAAAATTTGTCTTTGAAATTTCTCTTGTGAAATTTGAGTGGTGATATCCATTCCAGTATGTGTCTTGAGAGATGAAGGAGATTGTATTATTGTAAAATTTAGCTCTTTCCAGCTTGTGTTATTCTGTGCCCTATGCTATTATAATTTTAGTTTAAGAAAGAAAAATCCTATGCTCCTAGTGCCAAAACCTGGAATGTGAAGCTTAAGCATCAGAAGATCAGTATTCAGTCTAAGTGGAAGTTGTAAATATGAAAATAATCACCAGAGGCATCCCTGACTTATTTCACTAGTGTAAAGACTAGTTCTTTGAGGCCATCATAGCAATGAAAGATTAAGTATGATAGTTCTTTGCTGCCTTTCCCCACTTTTTCACGTGGGTAAGCAGGTGGGTATTTTGCAAATGACAGTGTTGTCTCTACAAGTGTTCTGCTAAGAGATTCCTTGTACTGGACTTTCTGCTGACTATCTCTGGCTAATTTCAGACTTCTAAATATATCATGCAAAACAGCTTTACACACGGGAGAAACCATGCTGCTAATTCTAGCAGATTCTTACGAGCAAGAACACTTTGCTCATACTCTACTATTTACAAAATCAGTCCAGTACTTTCAGCATGCAGGACTATTTTTTATTCCAAATATATATGATTTTTCTTATTCCACTCTTTCAAACTCTGAGAAGTATCTGTTCTTATTAAGGCATGCCATTGGAGGTCTGATAAGAAGATTAATTAGAATGAATTAAATAAAGTCTGTCTAGTTATTTGTAAGTGAACTACTTTTCTATTTGTATCTATTTATTACATCAGCTGAACTTGCGAATCAAAATACTTATTAAACATTTATTATGCTCCACTTGTTTACGTGAGTTGAGGAAGTTGGCCCCTGTTCTCTCTGAACCAAGATCCTTGAGCCTATTATGTAGATGCACATGGATACATGTTAAAGAATGATGTGACTAAATAAAAACATTTTTCCTGCTTGTTTTGTGAAAGAACACTGAGCTGTCTACCAGAACTGCTTATTCTTAAGCAAAATTTGATATACTAGACTCCTGACAAGGCAGCAGGATCTGGAGCACGGAGCCTGAGTATGTCCAGGTCTTCTCCTGAACCGCTCCACTGATATGCATTGGCCTTAGGCTTCTTGACAAAATACAAAATTTCTTATGACTACAGTATGCAATTTGTGCTCTGAGGAGAAGTCTATCTTCAGCTAAACCATCAGCAATCCTTCCTTTCTTCTTTTTCCTCTCTTTTCTCTCTTTCTTCTGCTTCTTCTCCTTCCTTTTCTTCCCCTTTTCACAGAGATAAATCTGCCCTGTACTTTATAAATGTGAGGCATTACAAGTACGGCAGCATTTTAGTAGAGAGCTTTTAACCAAAGAATTCTGTATATGTTATTTGAGTCTGTAGATAGGTCAGGTCTATGAAATCCATTTTTCTGTCTCCAGTGGTGGTAAACAGCAAATCTTTGTAAAAAGTGTGTAAGAATGAGGTAACTATGAAATAATCGACCTGATTTACCCCTCTTAGCTTCTGGCTGCATATAGCTTAAGGTTTTTTCCATGCCAGAGTTGCAAGTGCATGCTGGTTTTAGTAACCCTTGATGGACTTTTAATATTTCTGTTTGTAAATTACTTCTGAACCCATCTAAAAAGATAACCTCATAGCATTCACGGTTTTACACATTTTGTGAAAACGTGTTGCCTTTTTTTTTGCATGTGTTATGAGAAATATGGTACACTTGCTCTAGAAAAGTCTTTTATTAAGGTATTTCCCACGGATAGTGTTTCAAGCACCTGTTCTATAAAAATGACTGATTTTTACATTGTTAGATCTCTTCCGTATCAAGACTATCCATGATCATACATTACTACAAGATTTTGTTTGTTTTCTACCTGAAGACAGAATTGTATGGATGGGACATAACTTACAGCACACAGTAACTTTCTTGTGACAGCATAGGTGGCATTGGATATATGACAAGTCCTTGCTGGACTTATTGCCATAAAACAAGGTACTACCAAGGCACATGAACTATAAATTCATTAGCATATTTCCCCTTTATTTTACACTAGAACATCGCGTTATTATTTGAACCTTGAGGATACCCAACAACTGTTCCTTGCATGTTATCAACAATTGCTATCAAGTAATTTCCTAATACCACCCTAAAACCAGTGTGTTCAGTCCTTTCAATTTAATAAGCTTCTATATGGGAACATTTCTGGTTAATACCTTTCTTAACATTGTTTTTATTTGCAATGTCACATTACTCACAAACTTTACTTATGTCAGGCGTTAAAGATTTTCTTCAAGAAGGGACTGGGGGAAATCTGTGAAACAGTAGAGTACATCAAACATCATATAACTGCCTACTAGTGAATTTGACTATAAGTCCTCTTTATCAGGTAGAAATTTAGGCCACATCCAATTCCTCTGATATTAAATTCACCTTGTGAGAGGCAAATTTGAAATCTTTTATCTATGAATGTCTCCTACTTGCATGTCACCCTTCTTCACTACTTCCTTTTTCAACACAGAATCATGGAATCATTTAGGTTGGAAAGGACTTTAAGGTCATTGAGTCCAACCATAAACCTAACACTGCCAAGTCCACCACTAAATCATGTCCCTAGGCCCCACATCTACACATCTTTTAAATACCTCCAGGGATGATGACTCAACCACTTCCCTGGGCAGCCTCTTCCAGTGCTTGACAACCCTTTTGGTGAAGAAATTTTTCCTAATATCCAATCTAAACCTCCCCTGGTGCAACTTGAGGAGATTTTCCTCTTGTCCTATCAGTTGTTACTTGGGAGAAGAGATTGACCCCTTTGCTACAACCTCCTTTCACGTAGTTGTAGAAAGCGATAAGGTCTCCCCTCAGCCTCCTTTTCTCCAGAATAAACAACCCCAGCTCCCTCAGCCGCTCCTCATAAGACTTGTGCTCTAGACCCTTCACCAGCTTTGTTGCGCTTCTTTGGACTTGCTCCAGCACCTCAATGGCCTTTTTTCTAGGGAGGGGCCCAAAACTGAATACAGTACTCGAGGTTCAACCTCACCAAGTGCCAAGTGCAGGGGGATGATCACTTCCCTAGTCCTGCTGGCCACACTATTTCTGATACAACATGAGAGGATACTTAAAGTCCTAGCTTTGCTCAGGACTTCTTTGAAGCTCTCTAAATACTAGGGGGGAAAAAGACTTTTCTGGATTTGCTGGTATATAATATACAAGCAAAGTTCTTGAAATGGCCAGCTGCCGTCAGACATACTGAAGTACTGCATCAGTCAAATTCTCATACTATTCAAGATTCTCTACTCCATTTCAAACTTCTTGCTGTTTTTTGCATGGGATTGGAGTGAATGAAAAGGAAGCAGCTGTTCAATAGACACAATTGAAATACCTTAGTCAAAATGCTTATGCATCCATCCCAAAAAATAGTTTTTAGACTGAAGAAAAACAGAGAAAGTTTTTTTTTTTTCATTTTCTTTCTGTTTTCATTTGTCAGACTCTGAATTTGCTTTCATTTTAAGGATTTTTTACTTAAAACATCTGCATGTGAAGCTTTCCGGAACATACAGCTTTTTTATTTAAAGCATCTTTGCAATTGCAAAGACTTTTATCAAATTTCTCTCTGAAATTTCTTATTCTGGACAAGTTTCAAACAAATGGAGTGGGTGGATTAGTATGACCAGTAAAAGAACCCAACCCCAATATCAAAATGCAAAGACAACCATTATCCTGCCACACATTGTCAGGCGTTTCATTGCACCACCTTAAGGAGCTTAATATTCAGCATTAAGCATTTGTCACTAAGCTGAACAGAGAACTGTTGAGAGCAACAGGGAGTCCTAGAAACTTTCTGCTGCCCAAAACATCCCACCTATCAGTTAAATGTTTTCCTGCAGTTCATGGCAGTTAAATATACAGGGCAATCTTTGTGTGCGGATCTGATTCCACTCAAGAAAGCACTGTGTTATATTGAAATCCTAGGCTGACTAATGACAGCCTTTTAAAATGCCCTGTGCATAAACTTTCCTGGAAAAAGAGGAGCTTGGTAATCAATGAATCTTAGCATCTCACAGCATGCATTTCATGTAGAAGATGGATATCAAGTGAAATAGAAATGTTTATTGTTTCTCTGTTCAAAAGAATCCTGATTAAAGTGTTAGTGTGGGGAGGGGAGTTGTATTCTCTCTTGTGGGAAAAAATATTTAACATACAGTAACAGGAAATTCATCCATGATGGAAGTGGTAATTTAGTCATGAAATAGACAAAGATCAGACTATTTGAATTAGCTTCAGTCTGACACTGATTTCTTTACCTTGACATGGCCTTATTCAGCACAGTTTGAAATATAATACTGCATTGAAAAGCTGGAGTGAGTTTTTCACTTTTTTGGTTTTTTTTTCTGTTTAGTGGGAAATCTGATGGTGGTATGTATTTCAAGCTATCTGTACATTATAGAACATGTTATAAATCTAAGCTCTTTTCAGAACAAAAGGATAAGATTTGTTTTACAGGTAGGCTGAGTATAGACAGATGAAAATTGAAGTAAAAAAACTGCTGAATCCTGTAACATTTAGCTTACACTGAAACAGAATAATCATTGCATTTATCATCTGGTTGTTGTCTAAGCCCAATTTACATAAACTGTAACTTCAGCAACAGCTTTTGATCTATTGTAATTGTGGTAACGTATTATTTGTAATGATTGGACCAAAACAGATATTTCCAAGCTTATTTGAATGGGTTGTAATAAAATAAAATGGGATTGGTTTGTATCCTACATATTATGTGGTGGTGGTCTTTTTTAATTTTGTTTCTCTGACAAACTCTACTATTTCAAATTGGTACAGGTAATCCTGGAGAGTTACTAATGTCAGGAATGAAGGCAGTGTTCTTTGTTCTTCTCACTATGCCACAGGCTTATAACAGCGCTACAGCTGTAAAGTCTCCATCTCTTTTTCACCTCTTGACATTCAAAGATGTACACATTTACTTACTGGTGAGGATCATAGACCTTTTTTTTTCCTTCCAAATCTGTAGCTCTTCCTCTTAATTATTTTTATATTTAAGCTGACTCTATTTCACACTTGATCAGCCTAAGTCCCACTTGCTTTTCTCAACCTCCTTAGCCTTTTCATTCCTTTTAAGTGAAACTTCTTTTTTTCCAGGGAAAAAAAAAAAACCCAAACCAAACAAATCTACTCCTTTACATGCTTGAAAACTCTATTGAAATGGTAATTGGCCTTTTAAGATTGGAAAGTATTCTGGGTATTCTAGTTGAGACCAGCTGTTATTTGAGAGAGATGCTGAAAGAGACAGATGTGCCTCTGTCCTGGTTTGACACACCAGCCTCCCATACTTGATACATTCATTCTTATAATGTTCATTAACCTACTAGTTATATTAGACAAATCACGTTTATAAACTGCAACTTAGACATATCATTAATTAGCCCCCGTGAACAATGCAAGTAGCCTCGATCTTAGTTCAGTTTCCTTTTTATCACTTAATTTTTCAAATGTATCATTGATAACTATTGCTTTCTTTAATATCCTAAATAGCCATCATTGTTTCTGCTCTCTGTGCTCTAGTTTTCTAATGATTTTTTTCTAAAAGGACTGTATTTCATCCCTGTTCTTCTGAGTTCCCCTGCTGGTTTTGGCACTGCTAAGCATGCCGTCAGTCTTGAAAGTCAAGGAAGAGGCATGCACATCATTTTGTTCCTTTGATACTTCTCTTTTATTATCTCTGACTCTCTCTCCTCCCACCCCCCTTTCCCAGAACTCTATCCCTGACCCTTTGTTCCTCTCTACCTACTCTCACAGATCTAATTTTTTCAAATTTACCTGTCCATATCTGGCCCCTCTTTAACTTGACAAAATCTCCCAAATATATTTCCATGACCTAAAATGTCATGGCCTTGTGTGAGTGTTCCTGCTTCTTTATATCTTCCTGATATTTCTCTTTTTCAAGTACCTCCATGTTCAAGGTTTTCCTAAGTCTCTGGCAGTCTCCACAACAGTATAACCATACTCAAAGGACACTTTTTCATTAGAAAAAAATCACTAAAGTAATTTTAAATTTTCTCTTTAGTTATATTAGGATTTACCCTTAGTCATTTACTGGCTCCAAAATTTAAAAGACCTATCCTGGACAGTCTAGCAGCTGTCGTTTATCAATGAATTGGGAAACTGACCGCTGCATCTCTTTCCCAAATGTAGTTGGCACTTTGAAAGCTCTCGTTTTTTAGTGACTAAGATCTGAAAGATGTGTAAATTGCATTTTACTTCATCTTTTATGCTCTTTCTTAACCACTGGTAGACATTAGGGTGTGGGGCTTGTTCAGATTCCCGGTCTCCATGTTAGAGTCAGCAACAGCCATAAGTGCAGCCGTAAGGGATTTCTAAAATGCCCTTTCTTTGGGCAGTGTTCTGCTTGCTGGGCAGAAACAAAAGATCAGATGTGGCATCACCTCATTTCTACAGGAAGTATGACAGGACACACCTTGGTAACTCACTGAGAACTTCCACCTCTGTTGGCTTTAGGGCATCTACTGGAGTAGCCCTACCACTGCATCTGGCATTCTGTCAGGACTCAGGATCGACCTGATACCAGGTCGGTCTATCATTAAAGAAAAAGTCCTCCCATCAAAATCTTAGTTCCCAGAAAGGTGAAGGGCTTGTTCTCCACTGCCTGGAAAATGGGAACATACACTTCAGAAAGCAAAATGTCAGTCCTGTCTTCAATTAATGTGAGAGAAAGCATCCAGGTAAGTACAGAACAACTAGCCTCACCTTGATTCTTGGTGAAGCAATTAATTCTGGAAACCATTTCCAACCACACACAGGACAAGAAAGTGAACAGGAGTAGTCAGCATGGATTTACAAAGGGGCAATCATAGCAATCATGTTTAACCAACCTGATAGGATTCTACAATGAGGTGACTAGCTTGGTGGGTAAGGAGAGAGCAGTGAATGTTGTTTATCTCAACTTTAGTAAGGTTTCTGACATTGTCTCCCATAACATACTTGTAGATGTGGTGACAAAGTAAGGGTTAAATAAGTGGGCAATGAGGTGGAAAGAATACTGGCTGAACCTCTAAGTGATACAGAACCCAGCTGGAGGCAAGTCACTAGTGGTGCGTGCTGGGGTCAATATTGGAGCCAATACTGTTTAACATCTTCATTAATGACCTGGACAGTGGGAGAGAGTGCACTCAGCAAATTTGCAAATACAAAACTGGGAGGAATGACTGATAAACCAGAGGGTTGTGCTGCTGCCATTCAGAGGGACCTCAACAGGCTAGAGAAATGGGCTGACAGGCAATGGGCACTATTCTGTGATGTGAACTGAAACACATGAAATTCCATTTGAACACATATGTGAACATGAGTGTGACCAAACACTGGAACAAGTTGCCCAAGAGTTTGTGGAGTCTCCATCCTTAGAGATATTCAAAACCCAACTGGACACAGTCCTGGGCAACTTGGTGTAGCTGACCCTGCTTGGACAGGGGGATTGGACTAAATGATCCCAAGAGGTCCTTTTCAACCTCATGACCTTGTGATTCTGTGATTCTGTTAACACTGTCTTTATACATATTATAGGTGCAAACCTGCTACAAGAATATTAACTGATGATAGTGGAAAGGATACATCCTTGATTTTGGGGGGAAATGCTCCATTATAATGTTCTTGACACGGCAGTTCTTTCAGAACCCTTTTATTTAATACTAAAAAATTGGGGGATTTAGATGTAACTTAAAACAGTGAGAACCAATTGTGAAAATGCTGTAACAAGGAAGAGAGTCCATCTGTACGAATTACTAGTATTACCATTTTTTGATTCATGCTGGATATTACGAAGATCATGTTATTATGACTTTGCAGAAGGAGCACACACCTGGAATTTAGGATACTAAATCTTGCATCCTGTTTGGATACAGGATGGAAAGACAAGGTGATATTATAAGAAACTAGAAAGAGGAATGTAACAAGCTGTAATAGACACATGATGTCTTGACTGATGATGTATGACAGATAATTGTATGTATGGTAAGGAGGGAGTTGTGAAGTGAAAGATGAAGAGTAACATTGTGTAAGAATTTATTTTTTTTTTGAATGATGTACATCTGAATCTCTCAAAGAAGAAAAATGAGAGTTCTGTTGTATAACATGAAAAATGTTGAACTAGAAAAAAGTGCAAAGTTTTGCCTTGCATCCAAAGGGGCATTGCTTTTAGTACTCAGGAACAAAAATGAGTATTTATAATGTCCATAATATGAGGCAGGAGATTAAAAAATATCTGTACAGCTGAATGGGGCTGAACTCATTTCCTGAGGAAATTACTAACCTACTCTTAGACACAGAGCTTGAGGTTTAGAGAGCATTTCAGCTGAAGTATTGTCACACCCTGGAACAAAAATGAGCTACTCACCTGAATATCCTGTGTGGGGATCTCCATCATGATCAGTACGTGGAACATTGCCAGGCTTAGGGAGATGGCTGAAAAAGAATTTTAAAAAATGGACTTTATATTCCATTTTTTCAGGCAAATGGAAATCTACATATCTTTATGGAAAAGCTGCTCTTCTGTGTAGGTTAAACCACCATGCTAATTTGAATCTCTCCATTTAAAAGCACAGAGAAGTCTGTTTTGTCTGCCTTTTACTGTTTTTTCTTCTAGCTGAGGTCTAGTTGAGGAAGCACAACTAGGTAAAACTGGAAAAAGGAAATTGAAGATTATTATTTACAAACAATCATTACGAGGCAAAGCTGTACTAACAGCTTTATCAATTAGAGGGGTTTTATTCCCAGAAGCCCTGTGTATGCTGGCTTCTTTCCAAACAATGAAGAAAGATTGTGCCTGAGTAGCAGATCTCAGCAATCTAAAGTCATATTGACAGATAATGGTTAAAGCAAGTAACACTAGGAAACTTACTCAAAGAATATTAAATGATAAAAATGTCAGATAAATATTCGACGTAATAACATATATTCCAGAAGTAGTTTTGTTATAAATTGCTTGTTTTTTTCTGTTTTGGTTTGTTTAGATTTTTGGCTATTTCATAGGAGAAAGTGATGCTGTATCTTCCCAGCTGAAAGAAGAAAACATGGTTTTCCTTGTATCTGAAAAACAGCAGATTACTCATGCAGGTGACATACTTCATCTTGTATCCAAAACTAATTTTTTTTAATGCCGTGTGTTGCACACTTTATTTAAAAAGTACAGTAATAGTAATATAATCTCAGGTCTGTGATTATTATTCAAGCTTCTTGTGTTCCAAAATACATGATTTTTTACTAAACTCATTGTGTCTGAACACTCCATTGCTGCCTTGCCCAGTTCTCTATTTTCCTAAATTATTTTGAGATTATGAATTTTTCTGACTCAGACTACTTATTTATGCAATTATACTTTGCCTTTCAGTATTTTTTAAATAATGTAGAAAGAACTAGCACATCCATAATGCATTAATGCTATTTAAAAATGCAACATGTCTATTTAAATCAAGTATAGGATAATCTATGATATAATGCATTGCAGCCTTGAAGTTAGTACTCATATGCATTTCAGGAAGAGAAATAGTTATTGCTATTACAGTTCTATTTGTTTAGATTTTCTGTGTCTGTAAAATGAAGAGTAATATTTTGTCATTGACAGTTGTCAAGAGACAAGATGTGATTAAGAGTATAGTGAAGGTGCCCCATCTGGATTTCACAGTAACATCCTCTCAGAAAGGAGTGCTAACTATTTTTAACAACCAGGTAATTCTGTTTTTATTATTTCATTAGACAGTACTTATGGGAACTAAGTGAACTAGCATGCAAACTTACCCATAAAAAAAAGCTAGATATCTTTTTTTTATTAAAGTTAACTTTTTCTTTATTTTTATGTACGGTAGGAAATATACATTGTTATTTTCAATTGTAAACCTACTGAAGAGTCCAAAGAAGCTGATAAAAAGTAGAGATGGCTAATAAAAGACATTCTTAACAGAAGTTAGTTTAATAGAAAATAATCTGCATTTCTTTTTAGAAGTATCCCTTAATACAAAATATGCTGTTGGAATTAACTTTTGCATATAGAGTGAAAACCAGAGAATTAACTATTTTCTACAGCTACTGAGGGTATCTTGAATGGACAGAAACACCAGTTTTTTGCAAAGAAGTTATTCAATACAGCAACATCTAGAAGCTTGAAAGTCTTGAATTTTCTGACAGTGTGCATGACACTGCTTCACAGTAACTCTCCTCATCAGCAAACTGTAAGGAGATCTGTACCATTTTAAATAGAAGTTCAGGCTCAAGACGGTATTAAAGTACAATTTGTAAATGAGTCTCCCAGGTGGTTATATTACTATTTAGAGATATGTACTTCTAGATGCTATGAGGTACATCACATATCTATGTTTATTGGCACTTTACAGTTGTACAATTTTAATGCAAGCAGTTTATTAAAAATTGTTTCAGACAATGCAGTAAAGCTTTAAAACAGTACTGATGCTTTCTAGGGGTTTCAGCTAACTGGTGCATAATGCTTATGACAGGAGCGTGTAAAGCAAGAAAGGTCTCCTGTGGATGATTATGGAATGATGTGGATGATGTGGAATAAAGTAATACTGCAGTTTGGGGAAATACTGAAATAATTTATTTGAAAGCCTAGTTCTCTGTCCTCCAGAGCATTATCCCTCTTATGTTCCTACAAAAAATAATTTCACAAAGTATAATGCTAAAAATAGCTCTCTTCCCCACCCCCACCTCCCCATGCTCTTTTTAAGTTTAATTGCTGCCTCCTCATAGACTGGACTGATGTCACTCTGACATCAATGGCTGCAGCGTAAATGATTTTACACACAGCTGATTAATGCAGTGAATTGAAGACCTCAAATCCCACTTACAAAACTGTATCTTCTGAAAGTGACCAAGGCATTATGACAGCAGTCCTTTACTCATGGTATGAACTCTGATCTGAGTTGATCTGAGCAAATTACTTTTGACTTCATTAGAATTGCTCCGATGCATCATGATGCAAGCAAGAGAAAACTCTAGTTGTTTATCATTGCAGTCATTTGAGTCCTGTTGCTACATTATGACTTCACATCACAAAGGCAAATATAGAGTTGCCATGTTTTGCATCATTCTTATCTCAAAGACCAAGGATTTAAAAAGACCTGGCCTTAAAATCTCAGCTAGTGAGTTGTTTTGTCTAGATTGGTTTTGCAGCATATTGGTAAGGGAATATGAAGATGCTTGCCCTGAAGATGTTGATTGGTGGGACTTGTGCTCTGGGTGGAGGGGCCAAAATATGAGTTCTTGAGCAATGTATTGACAAATAGACAGTATCTGTATGCCACATCCCACCTCTTACAGGAGTTGGAGTTGTTCTAGCTGTGAAGAACTATTAGAAGCACAATTCCATCAGAACAGATGATCCGTACTCCACTGGAAAAAATGGGCATTTTTTTTACCTATTTTGCTCACTCCAACATCTCAGTGTAAAAAAAAAAAACAAAAAACAACCCAACAAACAAGCAATTAAATACCTGTGAGAGAAAGAGAGGGTTTAAGTTCCTCACTATATACAGGGGAACAGACAGTAGATGTGCTAAAGATCTTTCTCAGAAGATCTTAACCACAAACTCTTTCCGTTGGCTATCATTGTTCTGTTCTGTCTGTGATACACGAGAGCTGACTGGGTCCAGACTTTTAATTTAATTGCTAACTTGTTATTGTGACACGTATTTTTGTTTTTTCAGATGAAAGTTATGGCAACGACCAGTGTTGAAGTAAGTTAATTTTCCTCCTTCTATTATATCATTTGAATTAAAAATCAGGAGGTACTAAAGTGAAATAATTAGAAATCAAGCATTATTCTAATGCTATTTCCAACCTGGAGACTTCTGCATAATATAGCAGAGGGTGCTATAGGTTAAACAGGTTCAATTTATTCCTTTCAATTATAGAAACAATTAGGTAACTTGATTTCTTTC
This sequence comes from Larus michahellis, assembly GCF_964199755.1. NCBI lineage: Eukaryota > Metazoa > Chordata > Aves > Charadriiformes > Laridae > Larus > Larus michahellis. The sequence goes on along the minus strand of NC_133898.1, from coordinate 46,668,171 downwards.
CTCTGATAAAAAGAAACCTCACATAAATGTTGCTTTTTCTACCAAATTATCTTTTACCCATAACATTTCGAGAATTTTTTCTTCTAAGATCTAACACTTCAATTGTCACTATAAAATTGAAATAAGAAAAATTATAAGATCACTAGTGAAAACTAGTTCTACATCTTGCTAGGTAGATTGGTTGGCTACACAGTATATACTTTAAAAGCTCATTTTTACCCTGGGACTTTATGTAATGACCTCCCTTCTGATGACCTGCAACAAGAGAACTGTCACCGGTCTTAACAATGTGACATGAACCCTTGCTCTAAAAGTCCATGGAGGTATCTTCTGCCAGAGGGCGGTGCATTTTATTGATTATCTCTTACATATTGTAGATGTTCTAAAAGCGATAGAAATACTCCAGAACACAGGTCCTACTACTCCAACTCAGAGAACATCTCTGGGCCTGGGTTGCATTTAATTTGTTGCAAGGACTAATCCAAACTGTAGAATCAATGCAGAGAGGTAAACCATGAGAAACGTTTTTGGGACATATCAACTTTTGGAAACTTTGACTAGAATCAGCTTAGAGCTTCTCCTACAGCTGTATTACAGGACTGAATTTTAGTAGTTTGTTCCTGCTTTGATTGTAGGAACAAATTCCCCAGTCAAAATATGAAAAGGTAGGATCAGAACAATGTTTGGTGCTTGTCCCCCGAGACGCCAAGGGGAAGAAGCTGGAGGGTCAGCCTGATGCTGCAGTGGGCAGTATGCAGCAGCAGAGTCCTCTTCCTCTCTGAGCGCTAAAGCACTAATCTTTGAATTAAAATTAGAATATACTTAGAATCCTCAGTAGATGTGGAGGTCTTTTGGCTGTGTCAGTAGGACGATACTTGGCAGCCATGGCAGAATCAGGCACTGTTGAAGGACATCTCTGCCATAAAAAATGTGAAAGAAGCATATGTTTTAACATAAAGGTATCTCTCAGTATTACGGTGCAATACCATAATTGTTAGGATTGTGATTCCAAACAGATACCATGTCAAAACTTGTAGTTTAGCATCCGCAAATAACACTGTTTAGTATCTGTGAGCACCCACTCTGTTCAGCTCTGCACCAGATCTGTGTGGCCTAGCCTGATCTGCTGCCTTTGTTGTCATGTGCCACTCTCCCATCCTTTCCCAGCTGAGATGGTTCCACTTTTTCAGCATTCCCTAGGAAAGGGAAGGTTATAAATAGTTTGGATTCCTCTCCCTTGGGGTGGAGGATCATTGCTGCTGAGGATCAGTTGGGATCATTACTGCTGAACATGGCAGTCTCTACTACAGGGTAGTAAAGTCTTTTAGAGGAAATCTTTGGCTTCCCAGGGACACTGGGGAGCTGACAGATTGTGAAAGGAAAAGAGAAACCCATGCATACAACTGTATGAAATCCTTCTGGCTCTACGTCTGAAAGATTTAATGGTATTTGATGATGTCATGTAACTTTGTTGCTATATTCACTTTTGTGGTATCACAATTGTGAAATTTTCAGGTGGTGTAGTTAAAAACAACCCTTTTCTGCTTCCTGCTCTGCCTTGTCTTAGAGAATATGTGAGCTTATTTAACACTCTTATTTAAGCGTTTAATTGTTAAGGACAATCCTGTCCTTAGACAATTTACTTTCTACTCATCCTTCCTCTAACTACTGCACTGAAAATAGAATGAAAATAGCTATTGCTGAGCTTGAGGTTGAACTTTTTGATGGTTGTTAAAAGGCTTTCATGTTTGCAGAACATATTTTAAGCTATTTTATTCTTAAAATGGAAATTATATATCCTTATCCCAAACCACAATGAAATAAAATTTTGGATTGTTTTGAGAGAATAAATTCCATGTTCTAGGCAGTTGAAATGTATGATGCTACAAATTTATAAACTTGGGGATTGTTTGAGAGCTATAAGTCTAGAATTGGTTGGGTTTTTTATTTTAAAATATGCTTATTAAAACTGAAGCTTTGCATTTTAATAGCTTTTATCTAAACACTTAGTAAAAATCAAAGGTCAATGTCTTAAGTGAGTGTAAATCATCACCCACCATTTTCTTATTAAAGATGTGGTGAACTATACTAGTTGAAGACCTCAGCACCAAATGGTTATAAAGTACAACTATGAAAAATACTTCATTATTAATTTCTGAATAGCTAAAGAGAGAAAGCTGCCTTTGCCTTGCAGGGCTTACATTTCTTTTTTTCAGATCTACAGAAATAACAGTCCATTCTTTCCTCACTGCAATTATTATGCCATTTTCACCTGTTTTAACATCATCATCAGTACTAGCACTAGCTAATCAATCAAGCTATATATTTGTAGGCATCTTTGTGCAAATCAAGTAAGGTACTGAATTCAGAGATAAGTTAGCAGACTCCAAACATACCATCCATTGATAAACAATGGCGTGTGTAGAGGGTGGCTAACAAATTGCAGAATAATCCTTAGGGTCCTCTACCCTCTACCAGCCAGTGTTCTCATTCTTAAGGTGTTTCAGAACAGAGACTTATTCAACCAGAGCAACAGAGGCCTGGGCCCTGAAGACATTAAGACAGAAAGGCTGTGAAACACAGTAGTTCTAGGAATAAAATCCAGTGGATTGCAGCCATCAGGACTTTCCCAGCATCATAATGGCATAAATAGAACATGAACTATGAGTACAGAATATTCAGGGATGTTATGGAGAACATGTCACTTCAAGAAAACCCGGTTTCATTTCTTTATGAGATTATGGGACTGAGTGAAAAGTATAGAGGCATAAATATAACACACTTAAAACTCTGTATAGTATTCAATCATACAACTTTTCTGTTTTAAAATATGACCACTGAAAAAAACCACTAGAGTGCCTGTTAAATGGATTACGAATTTTCCAACTGACAGATCCCAAAAATAGTAGCATGGAATCATCATTGAATGATGATGTGAATACCGGTAGTGAACAAGTCACTTCTCTTTAAGAATGGAAATGAAATTACTTTTAAATATAGCATAGAAAAGCATAAACAGACCCAGTGGATGAGCCAGACAAGCTGAAACAGAAAATGTACTGACAATGAAGGAGTGAAGATAGAGCCCTTGAGTGACAGGATGGAACAAGGAAATAATGAAAAGGTTGATCTGGTGCAGCTGCCTGGCTCATCTGTCAAGTACGGCAGTGCTAAAGGAAATTCTTACAGCCTTTGCTCTCAAGCTGGAACTAGGCAGCATGTTTTGCTTATAGTCTCTGGCAGACTTCTGCCAGACTTCTGCCTTCTATCAGCCACTTCTCAGCGTATCAAATTAATCTATTAATTTCTGCATTACTCTCTTCAGGACTTTCATACTAGTAGTTTCTGAGTAGTCTCAAGAAACAGTAGGAGCCTGTTTTGGTCAAGAACTTTAATTCTGGATCTTAAGGATGGAGCACCATGCTCTGCTGTTTACACAGCCTGTTTATTCCACAGGCTGAGGTCCTTGAACAAGACCTGCCTGGAAGGCAGTGCTGGCTAACTTGAATAATCTCTCTGTTTCTGTTAGGCTCTAAACTTCTCAGTGGACATTCTCTGGAGCATGCTATGCAGGAAGACAAACTCAGTTATTATAGTGATCGCTCCAGGCCTTTATATCCACTGATATTTGGTGTAATTTAAGTAATTTTACTGGAATTATTAAAGACACATTTAGTGCAGTTTGTCTTAAAATGAGAATCTTTCGGTTATATACATGAAAACACTTCTATCGCTGCCTGTTCCAGGAAGTGTCAATTTCTCCATGCTGGATCTTTCCCTGACTGGCAATTTCTAATAAACTGGTGCAATAAACACACTTTTTCCTACTTTTGCTCTTATATTATCAAGTATGACTGTGCTTATAAATAATGCAAAAGAAAAGAAGAGGATAAATCTGGAGTATATTCTACCAATCCTTGCTTTCTGCTGGCAAATACAAGTGTGTCATGTGTTGAAACCTTTTTTTCAGATACTTTTCTAGACTGACAGTCAGTAATTAGAAATATTTATCTCCTATAGAGAGGAAAATCTTACAAGAGAAATTCTGTCTTGGTTGAAGCCTTTGGCCAACATTTACCTCCTGTTGGAATGTTCATTGTTTTTCTACCTGTGTCTTTTTCCTTTCATTCAAAGTACATTGCAGTTCAGATGCTGTAAGGAAAATGTGGAGGTGTACATCATATGGTTTTATTTGTATGTATATTAGACATAAGTTGGTGTATGTAGCCTTTGTGTAGAACTTGTAAAAATAACTTCATATGAACACACATTCTTATTTACTCTTCAAACCAGAATAGTTTTAATGCTTCTTAGGTTGTAGTTTCTGTAAGTTTTTCTCTCCTTTCTAGTGAAATATTATCTTAATGATAATCATGTCTCTAAGCCAGTGAATGCTACAATACAATGACTGGGATGCTTCATTATAAAAGAATGATCAAGCTCAATTTTACTGTTTAATTTTAAATGTTTACTTAAACAAGCCTTTCCCTCGATGAATTAGAGCATAGAGCTGTTCCTATTTGGAGTAAAAGCAGTCAGAGCAGAAGGCACGTGTTATTCCTACATCTGTTTCCCTTTCACTGCTAATTCTTTAGGGGAGTAATAGTTCTCAGCCCTATAAGAGAAGGATCTTCCCTGAGAACTTACTGAAATGGAAATGAAATGGAGCATATTCCATTTCAATCCCACTGTCATTTAGGAAGGTCCACTACATTTTGGGGAAAAAAATCAAACAGCTATTAATGTTTCAACAACAAAAAAAAACCCCAAACAAATTCTGGCCAGTGTAGTACTGAATTTGAGTCCCTAATCTTACATTTTGCAAGAGAACTTATTTTACATTGACCTGTATAACTGCAGGTATACTTGAAAGATGGCTTAATATGCGCAGATGTACTGTAAATCTTGTGAAATATTTGATGTACCTATTGGGAGAATTAAAATTATTTAAAACAAGTTACTTTCAGAAACATTCATTTCAGTAGGGTTTGTGCTATTATAGCTAAAATTTTTACTGCCTTTAACTTTCTTTTGTTTTGAACTCAACTGTATTCAAGAAAAATTTTGATCTGCTTTACCATGGATGTTGTAGCTTAAATTTCCTCTGCTCAGAGTGCTTTTTTCAGAGTGTCATCACAGTTCAGCTAACAATATAGATGTAATGTGTCATGTCATGTGCAACATCTGTGCATCTGAGGTGAGTCACTGATAACAGGGGTTGAGCCTGGTGCCTCTGTAACTTCATGTATGAACTATTCCTGGAGTTAAAACTCTCAGTTCCATTAGCTCGGGCTGGATCTATGAACCGCTAGTGCAGAGGATGTGGAATTCATGTGTTTTAAAATACATACTTAAATAACAAAGAAGGTTATAAATTTACAGAGAAAATCCTTCTTTAGCTACCCTTTTAATTTTCATCAGGATACTGGTTGGATCACTGGATGTGATTTCCTACCTCATCTGAAATGTGTCGTGGCTGTAACTGAAAGGACAGTCATCGTCTGGGACTATAAATCAAAAGGGAGTCAGGTATTATGCTAGATCAGGCAAATATTAAAGAGGAAGCCTGAAAAAGATTAGCCTTTGTTTTCAGTATGCTTTCACATTCCTTTTGTCTAACAGGATGAAGGCATTAACTTTTTTCTTTATAGGAACTCAGTGAAACAGTGGAATTAGTGGAACTAATGAAGAAATACCCTTTCCACACCAAATGGGATTATTAGAGTGTCTTAAAAACTTGGAAGAAAGAGGAAAATTCTGTACTACGTTGCAAACAAACCCCCAAAGAATTTATTTTCTGTGTATATCTAATGCATATATGTGCACATGTATATCTAATGTGTGTGCATGTGCATATGTATATCTCGGAATCTGTTAAGAATCCAGGGACAGGTTTTCCAAGGAATTTAACATAGGCTCCTTTGAGTTAACTTCTTGATTTAATGAAAATAGTTCTTCGTAACCTGCATTTTGTTCAAGACTTTCCAAGAACAAAAGCATCGTTATGTTGACAGCGTATGTCCAGGCTGTTAAAGTTTTCTTGAATGTCTATTACAAAATACAATTTTTGTAAGGATTTCTGATCTATACTTTATCTTTTTCCTCCTCTTTCTGGGACTTTTCTCAGTGATTCTGAGTTGGCTGAGAAGATGAGAGGAAGCAAAGAAAATACTTTTACGATAAGATCAAGTCTTGGGTTTTGGGGTTTTTTTTGTTCTCAGTATTAAAAGGCCGCTCCCCAAGCTCAGACAGGTCAATGGAAGTCTTACTGTCAATCCAATTGGACTCCTGGGAAGGAAGACTGAAAAACTTATTCCCCAGTCATTATTCTCATCAGTGAGAGTTAAAAGTGTCCTGTGGCTGAACAGGAGCAGTTCTCTTTTGAGACCATAGAAATAACATATAGACAGTTCTATATCTGTGTTATTTCTCTTTAATGTTTCTGTGCCACATAAACAACATTGATGCAGTTAATTCCTATGGCATGTGAACAGTTGCCAGTTTAGGTTGGCAAGGATGCTTTAATCAAATAACAGATGGAGTCAGGCAGTAGAACCAATAGACAGTATAATGCAGATGACCCAAAATCCCATTCCCAGGCCTTCCAGTCTAGCAAAATACCACAGTGGCTTGCAGCTGCATTCATTCCCACCATCTCAACTCCTGAAAATTCATACACCTGCCCATATAAGTACACTTGGCACTCCCAGGCTGTATTAATAATTAGGACTGTGATATAATTTCTCTCTGCATGTTATGGTTGCATTTTGTGGTTTGAATAGTTCTTTAATTTGGATATTTCCCATTTTCTTCTAGACAACATCTTATTTTTGAACAGGAAACTGTATAAAGTCTTAGCAAATATACCATCCCACTTAGCGTGGTGAAATCATCCCTAAAATTTGCAATTAATATTTCCTCACTGAAATGGAAAAGGCTACCTATGAAATAAAGCCTCACTGAAATTCTTAAAGTTTGCATTTAACTTCACTTGGTAATGATCTTCCATGAGTTTCTAATACCAGGAAACAGCTATCATGGGGGAGGCTTGAAAAAACAGTCAAAAACTGAATGCTGATGTAGGTAAATAAGCACGATATGTTCAGTGAACTGAAGGGCTCGTGTGCAACATCTAATAAACTATTTACCATATTTCACAGAATAATTGCTTTATCATCAAACCAATGGAAAATGGTCTGCTCTGTGTTTGCACGGTGCCTATGTTGGATCACCTGGCTGAGGATAATATCCTAATGGGAGATGATAAGGGTTATGTTCACCTGCTTACTGTGACGAGTGATCACTTTGGATTGAAGCAATGTAAAGGCAAAAAAAAATCACAACTTCAGGTCTTGGACTCCAAAATTTTCAACATGTAAGTTGGTTATGATAAAATATTATCAGTCTGGCAATTATGGTTTTTTTCATTTGGGTTTTTTTCTGGCCTAAATGGAGGATTAGCTTTTGTGTATAAATTAACCCCACCTAACAAAGAAAATATTTTTTCAAACTGCAGTAAATATGAATGGCTTGTTGCTGTGTCAAGGAAGTTACATCATTTTCAGTAGGAGATCTTACAGAGATCTTACAACAGAGAGGCTGCAAAGTAAAATTCCAAGGAAGAATTCACCATTGCTGTTACCCAGTTTGACATAGGCAATCTTTATTGTGCCTGATTAGATAGAAGCGTAATTGCTACTACAGAAGTGCATGATTTCAACTCTAACTTTAGCTCTGCTTGCTTTTGAGATGGAAGAATGGTTCTGTATCTGCCCTGGGTATTAAGTGTTAGCATTGGTTGTGTATAATCTCACTGACAAAATCCCTATCCACCTGTTGGTATATCACAGTAGATGCTAGTATATCCTAATAACATCTCAATTTATATCCCTAGTGTTAAACGCAAGCTACATGATGACTGGGCTGTGAAAGTTAAGTATTTTTCTGACCTAAATTGTTTTGGATCCTGCTCCTCAGACAGCATTCATTCATTTGTTTTGGATGACATAAAGCGACTAGGGGACGACTTGTAAGTATATCACATCTTCTGAAAAAATAGACCTTTTGCTTTATAACTCTGCATGAGATCAGTGCCTTGCAAGATGCCATACTGTTGTATTGAAGCTGTCTTTTTTATAAACATTGTTAATACAAGCAAAAATACAACTACTTAAATACTCGAACATTTTTGTTTGTTAGCTTTTGATGTAGGAAGGGACTGTCCATATATGTTCATTACTCACAACCCTGAAATATAAGTTACATTGGCAGTATTTTCTGCTCCAACTTCTCCTTAGCAGGCAAATTTTAGCCGTTAGTTAGAAAACTGATTGCTTTGTTACATGAATATCATGTATCCATTCATTTAAAATTTATATCCACACAAAAATATATTCACTATGTTTCATTTACAGTTTCAGTTTCAAGAGTTTCAACTTCACAAGTTTCAGTTACACAGGCTTAAACTAAGAAAGCAATTTATTTTAAGGGCTGAGAAGTGGATTTCCTATGCAGCAGGAAAGAGGTTGTGGCTTCCTTATTTGTACCATATCCTTATTCATATGGCCCATCAGTGCTATAGCTGATTCCAAGACTTACCAGCCTGTGATTTTAGAAGAGCTTATAGCCCAATTAAAAAGTAAATCATACAAACACAATTTGTTGTAAAAGGGAACTATAAATAACATATAGATAAAACTTTTCATTCAAATATCTTAAAGCACTGTAAACATTAAATCAGCTTCCTCTGTGAGGTGGCTCCAGAGATTAATAGACTTTTAAGGCTAGTAGCAACAATTATGATAATCTGTTTTATCTTTTGTATAACATATGCCATAAATATTCACATAGTAATTCTTGCATCAATCCAATAACTTTAGGTTTTATGAGTATTGCATTTCTGTTGTGGATGGGGAAAGTGAAAATGAAATAATTATAGCTTGTCCAAGGTTACACCCTATGTCAGGAGAGAAGCTGAGAAATCCTGCTTGATTTTGTTGGGAGTTTTGGAAAAATTGAATTAATTTGAGGAGAAAGAAAACAAAGACTGCAGAGCCATAAGTATAGTCAAAAGAGTATATGCTACTGCCAGACACTGTGTGTAATACAGAACATTAACTGCAAATATCTTGGTAGGTCTTTTTCATTTAACACTGGCTACAATTGTGTCTCCAATTGCAATAAATACATTTCTCCAAGCAGCTTCATGCAGCAGCTAAATGAAATTATATTCAAACAACTGAAAAATTACACAGCTGTTAAAATGAAATTAATAGCCCTAAAAATAGCTATGGATCAAATCACTTTGAAATGCCCAATCCATAAGTAATTATAGTTGAAATATATGATTTACAGATGCTAACAAAATAAATTCCCCCAATTAACTTTGCAGCAAGTAATTGTTACTGTGCTTGAATGGGGATGCAATGTGTCTTGTCTCCTATGTGACTGTTAAGTTACTTTGTGGATAATGGCTGATAAGGAGTTATAATCTTTTCTTGTAAAGTATCTAAAAAAGGGAGGTGTGGATAGGATCACAGGGTGCTTCAGTTGAAAGGCCATTTTTTGGGCAGGATTTCATACTACTGGAACATCTTACGCACACTGATGTTAGAAGAGTATCAAGACCGTTCGTTAAAGAGCCAATAGACAGTTATATAGATGTATTAAATTTAAGAAATAAGCGAAAAAGATGGGAAATCCTGAGTAAATCTGCCAATCACACATTTAAATCAACTACTTGCTATTTTAAAACACCAAGAGAATTAAGACTCCTCTGGTAGAGCTCTGGAAAGAAAGCTTTACTCCCACGAAGTAATAGGGAGTGAACAGCCTTTGATTTACACTTGCCTAAAAAGAACAAGCTCTTTCATTAATCCTCAAGGTTTCCAGAGTCTTTTGTCAAATTTACTGTCAAGCGCAGTTATGGTTTTCAATATCCATGGTTACTCTCTAGCCCAGAATAAGTGAACCACCTACTTGTCTGGATTTCAAATAAAAAAATAATTAAATATATATATGTATACTCATTAAATTCTGTATAGCTTAATTACACTGACAGTCATTGTTTCCTGGGAGACATGGGTGTTAGCCATGCTATTGCTGAATCCAAAAATCAAGAAAATATTCACTCATTAGTAGCAATGTATGAAACATGGAGAGACAAGAAGTTGTTCAAAGAATGGGTTTAGAAGGGACACTAAGTCAATCTCAGTCTCTGTTGGCTTTTTGATTTCCTGTGCTTTTGCAGTGAATGCAACAGAATAATTCCATTGAGTTTCAGAACCTTGCACTCTCTACATGTTATTATATAACACAAAATAGATATAATAGAGACTATGCATTATAGAATTCATTACACACAAGCAGCAGAAAAGTAACTGCGTTTACTTTATGCAAAATAGAAGACACGGTAGACCTCCTTGTCTGAAATAGGCAAAGGCAGTTGATTTGGTACTTTTCCTCCATGATGAACTGCTTTAAGCATGCAGAAGTGTGTGAAGGCTTACTTTGGCAATAGCTACCATTTTAGGATTCTGTTTGGAGTATGACTGATAAAGGATTCAGGTGAGCAAATCAGAGATTTATTACTTTAATGTAAAGCGTACCTTGTTCCCATTTTATTGATGCTAATATCTAAATCACTGTTATAAATCAATTTGCGTTTAACAAGAGATTGTATACATTATGCAAACAGCTATTCTATATACTACAGAAAAGAAAAGTGGATTGGCTGTGGACTGTATTTTCCTAATGTTTCTTACCTGATTAACTGCTTTATTAACGATTACAGACCTGTAAAGGAATTTTCTGTCCCTAGAGGGGTCAATGCCTTCACATACTGTGGAAAAGCAAAAGTCGTTGTCACTGGAGGTAAGTATTGGTGTTTTTTTCCAAGAGATTGTTCTGTTGTGAATTGTTTTCCCAGTTAAATAAGATCAAATAAAGCTGAGTTAGTATCTTAGGAATTTAAATAATGGCTTCTGTCTTAAATGATAGGAAACTGAGGTCTTGCTTTTAATTGCTGGAAGCCTCACTCTGAAAAGATAGAGATCCTGTCAGGAATCAATCAAGGGCTCAGTCTGGATTTAGATTCAAGTGTCATGTTATTTATATAATAAAACAGGAGAAACAGTATGTTGAATTACTCTAAGGTACCTTTCCAAGTCATGGTGGCAACTGTCTTGGTCAGGTTATACACATTACTCCTTGCAGTATCAGCAGGGCTCCCATCCCTTCCTCTTACTCTTTGGCCATCCTTTCCTGTCTTAGGCAATCATATTGGCCCATCTTAACACTTTTGGTGCTCTTCTCTCTGATCATGTTCCCCCACAGCTTTACTGTTCATTGTTTTTCCCAAAGCAGACTGCAGATACAGCACACTTACTTACATCCATTTCTTCCCTGTTATCCAATAATTTTATGAGTCTTTCTATTGCAGTGGTCATATTTCGTGCTGCAGAAATGCGACTGGAGTATGCCAGTTGTTTTGTTTGTCTGTTCTGTCTGACAGGGTGGTGCCCTGGAGTGACTACATTGATGCTGCCTATCTCCAAATTTTCAGTACAAGAGTCTTGCTTAAAACATTGTTAAAAATTGTTTTGAATAATGTATCACATAGCCATTCTTAGATTTATATTTAACAAGAAGAAAAAAATGGCCAAGGCTCTGCTGTCTAGCCTTGATAATATCCAAGACAGTAAAATAAATTTGGGAAAAAAAAAACCACAAAAACCAAGACGTGGGAAATAATGCAATTCAAGTTGAGTTGTAGCAGTTTACCAAAGGGAAAACTGCAACAGATATCAAAATAAATATCAGACAGTTCAATTGACTTTCTAGACACAAGATTTAAAGGGAAAGTAATAGGCCTGTAGGAAGGTTGTTAGTGAAAATTCTGAACTTCAGCCTTGGGGGAGATCTTATTTACATTGATCACCTTGTCACAAAAAGTAGTCTTGAGAAATTTATTGATGACATAAAGTAGGGAGGCCCCTATAAAACAGAATGTGGTTAGCATTTCCTAGAGGTAGAACTGGAGGATTTTACTGTAGTAATAAAAACAGGGTGAGGTGTCTGCATAGGACAGAAGGTCAATTACACAGGAACTAATAAAAGTTTGTATTACACACTGAAAATTCTTCTTACAGAAATAGCAGAAGAGAAAAATTTGGATAAACTTCCTAAGAAATAAAGAATAGCTATGGTAGGCCAGATCAAAGGTCTGACTAGCCCACTATCCCCGCACTGACAGTGACCAGGAATAAACACCTACGGCAGAAAGAATTGTACTTGTAACAATCTTCCAGTCTGTTCCTGGATCATAACATTTACATAGCCTTGAGTTGGAATCTTGTCTTGCTTGTTCACCCACTGGCCTTCATCTTGATATTAAAAGACATCATCCTGTCCCTCACACTCATTCCCAGTGCTTACTCCTGCTGCTTCCCTTGAACACCAAAGGAAATTATTCCTGAGATGGATTCCTAAGAGTCACAGAAGAGAGTGGGAATGCATGGCCAAAGAAAATGACAGGATGGGATCATTTCTTTCAATTTCACTGTGAAGTTTAGATCAGCCAGGGGCTACTATGAAGCTGTACACAGAATTAAGAATAATCCTTCAGTGCTTGAGAAATCTGTGTACTAAAGTCTTCAAAAGTTGAGTTTTAGACTCTAAAATACACTGCTCACAATGGCACAGCAGTCAGTCAGACCGGAGCACATTACGTTTCCCCGTGTATCTTAAAAGCCATCCCTCTCTCTTTTCTGTCTGAGAAATGCATGTTGATGATCCCATTAAGGAGAGAATTGAACTGTTTCAAAGGAACATAGGCTAGTTTTGTTGATTAGCAAGCCTGCAATTTTACCTGTAATATACCCTAAAAATCAAAGACCAGAGCAGTTAAATAATTCAGGAATCATAATATATAGAGTTCTTAGTGACGTGCAAACATTTGTAAAAACTATGTTTATACGTCACATTCAGCAATAAAAAGAAAAAAAAATCCAACCTTTGATTGGAGGCTAGCTTCTAAAGTATTCAGTGGAGATAAGTCTGCTAACCACTTTACTAAGCCCCAATCTAATATTATTTAGCCAGGTGTTTATAGCACAAATGGTATGCAAAATACTACCATGTATTATTACACAAGGAAGTGATTATTTAAAAGTCATGTTTTAACACACTTACTCTTCCATAATTTATTTGTTGTATTTGAATATGCTCATGAGTTTGCCAGTACTGTGACACAACCTAATTTTGTCTTCCAGATATTTGACTTTTATGACAATGAATAAGAAAGATACAAGCAAACTTGTACAGAGTTCATTTTTCACGATAAAAGCTAGACTTCTTCGACCCATAAAATGATAAAAGCCTGATAGTGCCCTACAATATGGAACGCATAGTAATTTAGAATAACTTTTCTGTGTAGCATTTTGCATTAATATTATGTCGAATGGAAAAGTGATATGATTTTCCTCTTATTTTGTATCCATTTCAATGCTGCCTATGTCTTAATCATCACCTCAGGGAACAGCTACATTTAAAGTCAAATTATGTATGCATATAAAAGCTGGAGATAATCAGTTTTAAATTATATGATACATCAACTTCTAACCCTATTATTTCTTCAAATCCAGCTATTGTTCTCCTGTGAGCAATAAAGTAGAAGAAAAACCAATAGTGATTTCTAAATCTAGTAGTAGCACCTTAAGACTAATAAAAGCAAGTCCTCTGTGCTTGCTCAGTATCCTTTGTGTATTCCTGGCACAAGCAAAGTAACTGGTAACATCATATATATATATATTTTTTTTTATATATATTTTTTTTTACTATACATTGGTATTGACATTTTCAGCAATTCCCAGGAATCCTAGTTATTGAAATCATATCCCAGGACTCCACTAATACTAGCCCTCACAAGCATAAGCAGACTCTTTTCTATGATGCAGACTAAATTTAAGAACATATGAAGACAAAGCAGCACAAAAAAAGGAGGAGACATTGATCAATATGATAAACATATGAACTTGTGTTAGTTTACCAGATGTCTGACCATTCTGAAGAGATTTTGCAGATGTTATAACTCAAGATTATTTAAAAGGCAAGCTTGATGGAATGACAAGTTGTTTTAAACTTGTTTTAAACTTAGGAGCAGCACAGAAAGAAACCAGGTGTTATATTTTTCTTTTCTAGTTTATCAGAGGATGCCAAGCTAAGCCTAGCATTTTTTTCATTCAAAAATGCTGTTATTCTCAAGGGGGTTTCAACACCACTGAAATGCAGACATCTCAGCAGGCTTGTAATACTACACAAATTGCAAAACTGTGTAAGCAATGCAGACAACTTGACAAAAGATCACATGTTCAAATAATGTATTGGAATCCATAACATCTAGCTAGAATAGAGTTGTGGTCATAGAATCCGACTCTTACAAAAAACCTAAACACATACTTACGTAACTATTTATCATGGAATGGAGAACAACAAACTGAGCCCATTATGATTCAAATAATTGACTCCACAGAATCGTAAAAAGTTACTGTCTGATATGTAAACAGAAAATTCATCCTCTTGAGTGGGCTTCATACTCATGCCTTCTGTGTAAGGATTCTGAATCCTGGAGGCAAATTTGGAGCACAGAGAGAATAAATGTTCCAGCAAATGTTCCAGTGAAGCAGTGAAGCAGTGAATGTTAGGGCCAATGTGGCATTAGTCCAGAAAGAGGGGAGAAAACATGTTTACTGTAACCAAATCCACCATTATCTCAACGTCAGTAAAGAATAAAACTTAATCCACTGTTTCACATAAGAAGCAAACAATATTTTTAATGTAGGGAAACGTTTTCTTTCCTAATGACACTTGTTTTTCCTGTTAATATCTTAAGTAAAGAACATGTATTAGTGATTCTACTCTTAGAAGAAATTCTCTCTGCCATAATTAAAGGGCATTATCCTCTCATCCATTCATCTGCCATCACCTCAGGAATATACAGAACAGAGCAGTTTGGAAGGCTAAGAAAGATCCTGTTCCCCAAAAGTGCTGCAAGTAGGTAGTTGAGTTGGTCAGATACTATCAACAGCTTCTTACTAGTTCGCTGCCACTTTAAGACATGACAATTTCCATTTGGGGTTGCTAAAGGACGTGTTATTGAAGCAGTGTCTGTTCCCTCTGATTAAAACTGATCTCACCAGTCTCGCTGGAGATTCCTGTCTACCATATTTTGTGTCTTCCTGTAGACCTCATGGAAGGTCTGCAAGCTGAGTTTTACTCCCATGGTCTTGTTTCTCAGTAATGTGTACTGGCCTGGTCACAAGGGTTCTGCTAACTTATGGGACATGTCCATGACAGCCTAACACAACACCAGAGGAAGTGAGCAGGGGCCCAGTGTGTTCTGCAGTTTCCCTGCCGAAAAGGGCTTCACACCACTCTTCTGCAATTATAGCATTTTTAAGCTACTGCCTGCCATGCTTACTGGTTCCCATTGAAGTTACTTCCAGTCAGCTACTTATCCATGGCTTCCATTTCCTCTGCAGAAGTTACCCCTCCATTGTGCCAGTACAGCTGTTTGCATGGTTGCATTCTCAGTCACACTCGTGAAATGATCTGGCATAAACCAGAGTGACTTTCTGTTGTAGCTATTTTAAGAGCAGATAATTTCTCCAGTGAGCCCCTCTCACTTAGAGAGAGGCTACATAAACAGTGGAATCAATTTAACTGAGAGGACAATTAAGTTTAATGGAGGAAAAGGGAGATGGAGTGCTCTTAAATGAATCACATATTGCTGTATTAAGAAGAAAAGGAATAGAACTCTGCAGAGAGAGAGGGACGGACTGACCAATGACAGTAGGTTGAACAAGCTTAAGGAAGATCCCTGCAGAGCAGACTGAAAGAGCTGACCTTTAATTCTTCTCTTTGTTAACAAAACTGAGATGAGCTTCACAGTCTTGAGGTTTGGTGTACATTCTTTTGGGGCATGTACACCCTAGCCTATGTTTTTTTGGCTTTCTGCACTTCACTTGAAGCTGAGAGAAAACTAAAACTGAAACTGAAGTCTAGATAAAATTGGCTGTTTCATTTATTGTGTGTCAAAATGTGTGTGTTGTGTTTTGAAGTATTTATGGAAACTATTATGAAAATAGTACCAAAAGATCCATCTATAATGCAATCAAGGATTATTCCCTAAATTGTAGGTAAATTTAATGTTTGAACATACAAATAAACATGAAAGACCTAATTCTCATTTAAGTCAAGACACAAAATCACTCATTGGCAGTTACTATTTCCTGTCTGCTTCGGCTTTCATGTCTGCTCCCCTTCCTGTTCTGCACACCCACCCTTTTCCATAGAGGTGGTCATCCCTTCATTTCCTGGCTAAGTGGACACAAATATTGTTTTGATGTTTTTGTGAATTATATCTTTGAAAGAAAAGAATTTGAGCCCCAGTTCTATTTCTAAAAAAGTATTCCACTCCTGTGGGGCTAGTGCATGTACTCACATCCAGTGTGCCCGACATTCCTCTAGCAAAATAAAAAGACTTTGAAAGGCAAATCAGTTACGTGCTTTTAATACAAGTTTGGGGATTAGCAATGAAAACAGAAACTCAAATCCAGCCATTAGAATGAAAAATTCACATCCTTACATGGGAGTTGCCTACATGGTGGAAGCAGAGACTTATCAACACTAAGCTCTCCATTACAAAGTTTATTTGCAATACTAGTGACTATTCAGTCTTTCTGACTATTTATTTATTTATTTATTTATTTATTAGGTAATGACAAACTCCTTCGTTTGTGGCATCCTGCTATTAATAGTAGGCCTACAGGGAAGCTATCAGGACACCAACATAGTGTTGTGGAAATTGTGACAAATGAAAAAGATCAACATGTCATCAGCCTTTCCTCTGCAAAGGTAAAACACTTTTCTTAACTTCATGGAAATCAATCCTATAAATGCAGCTAGGAATCTGTTTTTGAGTGAGTGCTTCTGATAGTATCTAGTCCTAATCTCATTGTTTATCAGTTCATTTATATTAATAAAAAAGTAGAGTTTTAGCTTAAAATTTCCAAATTATTGTATATTGAGAAGCAAGACTAGAATGGAACTATTTGACATATTTTCTTTCTGAATGTGATAAAAGAATACTTACAATAGTAGATGTTAACATTCTGGTAATTTCCATATTATTTTAGCAACCACCAGAATTATAACATAACCTGTACCTGAATGCTTCCTTCAGTAGTGATCCCCTGCGGAAACTTCCTACAGCTTCATTTACCCTTCTCTCTGCCTGTCAGCCTACTAAATCCATAGGTGGAGTTCTTCTTACGGGGTTGACTCTATACATCATATTCAACTATTGACCTATTTCTGAACAGTGTCTTTTACAAGGCTTACTGATACAAAACATTGTCCATGAACAGGTATACTAATAAAATCAATAATAAAACTTCATCAATCAAATATTGCAAGATTCTGCTGGAAATGGATGAGATTCCTTTAAGTTATTGATGGAATCATGGCACCAGTGGTTTATCTCATTTGTCAAAATTAGACCGTTCATGAGAGAATAAAAAATTCTAAAAATATGTGCAAAAATAAATGAGAAGCTACCGAAGAAGTAGTTATGAATGGCTATGGAGAGCTTTCAAGAGTAGTCCTGTGCAATATTTTCAATATCTATCAGTATTCAATGTTTTCATTAACATTTGCAATGATGGAATAGAGAGCATAAATGCTAAATTAACCAGTTGCCCCAAACTGGTTAAGGCTGCAGGCCCTGGGCAGAAGTATTAGAGTTCAGAATGATCATAAAAATTGAAGGCACGATCTGTGGAAAATAACTCCTATAAAGCAATAAGGACCTGATATAGTTAGTCTACTGAGATATCCATCTATCTCAAAGGTTTCCATTTTTTCGATGGGTTATGTACGAAATGTTACTGATCTATTTATTCTGTTTGTGCTACTCCTCTGCCATAATTGCTTACCACTGCTCATTGAGGTGCTAGTAAATACCACATTTCCATGTCTTTAATCCTATTCTTAAAATAACCCATACTGTTCTAAAAGTACTACTAGCTGAAAATAAGTCATCAGAAATCTCCCATAATCCTGGAGCCATAACCATTCCCCGTTCCTCACTCCTATAAATCTGTACCTGTGTGTTCTGGATGTAACTCTGTACATTTGCTACAGGCATACGTTACTGCTGAATTAAGGAGGGTTTTGACAGACAAGGCTGCAAGCTATACATGTAGGAAAAATTGAATAAGACATAAAACATGGCTTTAGGGGAATTAATGTACATGAAGGTATTTATAGAAAACCAACTAAGAATGAAGGCCCCGGGGCAGCAAATGACTAGAAGATCTCTTAAGGTCCCTTCTGGGCCTTTCTGTGATTCAATATGGTGACTTAGAGGGAAGGAAAACCTATTTGACAAGTCTCCAAGTATGTTGACACCTGATCTTAACTAAATGTATCATCTGAGTTGTGCCAATGACATCAGTAAGATCACTTGTACATGAAAATGAATACATGAAAGTATGTTTTAATGAAAAGCTTTGTGTCTTTAAATGGCACTGTGAGTTATAAGGCAGAAATTACACTTCTCAAAAAATAAGAAATAGAGATAAATTCCTAGACTTTCCTAAGTCAGGTAAATCTTGTGATCATAGTTGAAAACTGTATCAAAAAAGAAGGGATCCCTTACAGAGAAGTCTATAAAAGACTTTACAAATAAAGTGATGATCACTCTGTGCCTCAAAGAAATTACAATCTTCAAATAATACATGGTATACACAATAGCGGGGGATGGTCAGCTGCAACAGGGTTGCTTCCAACCCAGTTAAAGCACATTTGTGTTTGTACAGACAAGAACCAGGAATTACACAAAAGTACGCAACTTCACAGGGAACTTTTAACATTATGTTAAACACATAATTTGTTTCCACCTAAGAAACAAAGACCAACTTGCTTTGCAACCTGCCTAGCAAAAGAAAAATCAAAATAGTTTTCTCTATTTTGTTTTCATCTTTCAGTGACTGTGATATAGGAGGCCACTGAAGCAAAACAGTGGACACTCTATATATCTTCTCTGAAAATAAGTTAGAGAGATATCAATGATCTCATGGAACTGTTGTAACCAAGGGAAACAAAATCTTTTTATATTCAACAAATTTTGCATTAGCCTGTTGTCAGAATAGCAGGACTAAGGAAAAGCTTAGGAAAAGTAAATTAATATTTTTTCTGGACATTCCCATAACAAAATTTAATCTAAAACATGTTAGATATTCATATTAAAATAAAAGCTTTGTTATCGTGCCATTTTTCAGCTAAAAATACAGAACAAGGTCAAAAGTAGGGAATACTTTTTTTTTAATGAAGACTTGTAATTGTTATATTAGCACATTTGAAGGCTCAGACTGATTTTATACTTTATGGCTATAATTCTTGAACTATATTGAAAATTTTCTTGATTTACTGTACAGATATTTTTACTCTATATAAATTATAAAGCTTCAAAACAGCATTCCAAAGGTAAGCCTAAGTCTAATGCACTAGGTAAATATTTTCCTCTGGTGACGGAACCTGAAAAAAGATTGTAGTATTTCTCCTGTTGCTGGCAAATTACACACTATGTTCTTTAGGTAGATGTGTATTCAGAGACTAGGGTATTCTTTATACTGACAAGGCTTCTGTCAGAAATGCAGTAAATTTCTGTATATTCTGTGTATTGTTTGTTTCTATTTCCTTCAGGAACTGAGATGTGAATGACAACAGCATCATCTTCCCAGTCAAGTTTAGTTTCTTAATTCTCACCAGGCATAGATAGTAATTTTCTGACATAAGTGACTGTAATGAGAAAGTTATGGTTTCACAGGTGGACAATCATAGATTCTATCAGAGAAACAGGGGAAGTTAAAGAAAGACAAGAAATTTTTATATATCACACAAGAAGAATACAAAAAAATCTTACATGTTGCAGTAGATAAACTCACTATTTTTAGCTGTTCTTTAAAGGACTTGAGAAATAGATGATACACAAATGATTTATTAAACTTTCACTACATTTGTACTTTGTACTCATGAAACCTGGCCCTGGCATGAGACATTACTGTATTTTGTGAAATAATCTGCATGTCAGAATTAAGAAACTATTTTCTATCTGTCCTTCTCTACCTCAATCACTTCTCATATAAGTAGACACATGCTGATGATGTTCAGCACTGTGGGCTCAATGAATCCTGTGGGCATCCCCCATCTTTTCTGCTCCAAGCAGAGACCTTAATTGCTAAAGAGATAGATTATATCTGTTAAAATTAATTCTTAAAATGTTTTGATATTAGGCTAATATGTTAAATGTCCTTGCCTTTGTTACGGCCCCATAGATTAGACAATGGGAAGAGCTGGACAGTGGGAATAGGGTATATTCCTGTGAATTGATTGTTGGATCACAACAACCCTATGCAATGCTAAAAGCTTGGGGAAGAGTGTCTGGAAGGCTGCCTGGTGGGAAAGGACCTGGGGGTGTTGGTAGACAGCCAGCTGAATGCGAGCCAGCAGTGTGCTCAGGTGTCCAAGAAGGCCAATAGCATCCTGGCTTGTATCAGAAATAGTGTGGCCAGCAGAACCAGGGAAGTGATTATCCCACCATTGGCACTGGTGAGGCCCCACCTCGAATACTGTGTTCAGTTTTGGGCTTCTCACTACAAGAAAGACACTGAGATGCTGGAGCATGTCCATAGAAGGACAACGAAGCGGGTGAAGGATCTAGAGCACAAGCCTTATGAGGAGCGGCTGAGGGAACTGGGGTTGTTTAGTCTGGAGAAAAGGAGGCTGAGGGGAGACCTTATCGCTCTCTGCAACTACCGGAAAGGAGGTTGTAGTGAGGTGGGGGTCGGTCTCTTCTCCCAAGTAACAAGCGATATGACAAGAAGAAATGGCCTCAAGTTGCACCAGGGGAGGTTTAGATTGGATATTAGGAAAAGTATTTAAATAATATTAAAAAAAAACCCAGCCTGATTATCTGGAAGTCCCATTGTTGAATATGCCAAGGATCAATTAGAGGTACACAATGCTTGTTTTATTCAAGTTATTTTTAAGATGCACGTGCTTTATTTTAGAGGACTGTTCTGCTTGCTTTTTCTCTGTTTCTGGATGGTCTGAATGGATTTCAGTTGACCTCTTCTAACACATGGCTTAACTTTGTGAGTTAGATGATTCCAAAAGTACAGATTACTCAGCAGGTCACTTGTGTCTGCAGAGAAGTCTCATGTATATGTGCTAGGGAAGGGAGGGAGGGAGGGAGGAAAAGGGTGGAGCAGAACTCTGAAAGGGTTGGGGGTTATAACATAGATTTAGGCAGCCCTTATAAATGCAGATCTCAAGTATAAAGAAGATTACTGTCTCGGACAGTCTACTTAAAAACACCACCTTTCTAAGTAGAAGAATAATCTCTATGTGCAGTGAACCCATGTTCAATCCCACTAAAGGATACACAAGCTGAAAGTCTTTAATTCCGTAAATTAGTAATCACATACACAAGGTTTAAAAATACTGCAGAAACTGCATGAGTTGCATTCATTCAGCAGAGTGCAGTTTAGCCTTTATTCATTATGATAAATGCACAATCCACCTCCTGAATGAACTGGAAAATTTGACTGGCAATTGTTTTAACATTGGCCTTGCTACACTGTGTGTTGACATTACTTTGCTGAAAAGTAAAAAGCAAGTACTATGTGGATTATTTTCTTTAAATCAAATTCTTGTGCACCACAGTCTTCATTATGAGAGCTCATAATTTCTGGCTGTGTCTAAACTGTGAATGTGAAGAATTCTGCCCAGCTTTCTCATCCTGGTGCCAAATTTGGCTGCATCCACGCTTAACATTAGCATAAGGACCAATGTGCACACCATTCTCTTGGACCTTATGTCCCAGCACAGTTACCTCCACTGAGTTGAACCTAGGCTAGAGATTAGCAGTTTGTCCAGGTTCCCATACAGATTATCAGGGAGCAAGGACTCTGGGACAAATTGCAGCACTCTATTGTTTCAATGTACTCTATAGGTCAGATGTAATGGTAAAATCTACTTGTACCATTGTGGCACTTGACCTGAGTACTGTGGTCAAGGTTAGCTATAAACATTGTGCTCTCAGCACTGCCTGTGGTATAACAAAAAACAATCTGAGGCTCAGGCATTTGAAATCAATTAGTCTTGTTTCTGTCAGTCCCCCTGTACATAAGGTAATCTTACAGAAAATACTCATTATTTATCTAGTGCTGTAAACTAAGTATAAAAATCAGCAGTACAGCTCTACTATAACAAAACTACAGTAATCTGGATGATCTTCATATAGATATTCTTCAAGAAACAATAAACAAGATCACTTTGGCCCTCCTTCATTCTTAACCAGTCAAAGTGGTGTTATGCAATCTAATACATAGGCAGCTGGACGTAAATCTGGATCTTTCTACAGTCTCTTCTAAATGGAGAGTTGGTGCCAAAATCTGAAACATATGTGCATGACTTCTTGGCTTGCAAGGAGAAAAACAGTCACCTCCCGTGCTGAATTAGTCATTAGTTCTCACATCTTTCTAGAATCATGAGGTGACGTAAAACAAGCATCAGTCAAATACATCCAGTGAAAGAAAAATAATATCAAAGGTTTTCCTTATTCTTCCCCAGATCAGTTCTGATTGTCAGCATGGGAGACATCTGCTGTCTGAGTAGTGCTGTCTCGCAGCACTTTGGTTTTCTTTGTGGTAGACCTCAATAGATCTGCAGAGAGAGCACATTCACTGGGGCTTCAAGAATCAGTACTGTATTTGATGGCAGACAAGCCCAGGACACACTGCACTGAAACCTGGAATTCCTGTGAATTGCTTTGAGCAGACTTTTACGTTGGGGCATTTGGCCAGTGTGCAATACTGCTTTCTGGAAAACAGTGAAGAAACCTTCTGTGATATTTAATTTAACTGAAAACAGATTGCCCTGAGCCAGTAATAAAAAGACAAACTCATGACAACAAATAAGAAACTATTTTAGAATTTGAACTCAAATAACAGCTCCATTTAAGAAAATGAAGATTCTTTAAACTAATCCGGCACATGAGCACTTTCCTCCAATATTATAAGGATTTCTTGATAGACCAATTTACTAGTAAACTGCTGTCAGACGGCTATTCAAAAATGATGTATCCAATTCTGTTATCAAAAAACTTAAACTTTCTTGGTTTTATAACATAAGAATATTTACAAATTAGGTAGAGACATAGGTTTATAAATAATTTCTGTATTTCCTTTAGTCATATGAATTAGTATTTCCATTGTAGTGATACTGAGGAAGAGGGGAGAGCACAGGCAGGGATTGTCATAATTCTGGGCTGCTGGATTTGCTTCAGAATATAATATTTCTGGCAATAAATTTGTTCCTGATCTTCTAGGTAGTGAAGACCTTGAAGGTAACAGTATGTATAGGTGCAATTACAGTTGTAGTCCACAGACATGTCTTTTTCTTCAGCTGTTCTGTTAAGTGAATTTACTAGGAGATCTGAAATATCGATGTGATCTATTTGTTCCTAATCATAGGAACATGTTCCAAATCTTCTGTTGAGATTTCCCACAAACTGAAACTATTCACTATGTTAAATTATATACCACAGACCAACAGGAACCACATTCATCACAACTACACTTACAGTGTGTCTGTCTTGAATAATGTTTTGGTTGAAAATATTTCCAAAGGAAGTACTGTTAAATTTGTCCTTTGTGTCATTCCACCAAAATACAGACTCAGACTTTCACATAATACATGGACTGTTTGCTAAAGTGTCAGCAGGTTGGAGTCATAGATTAGGTTATTGGCATGAAAGTGAAAGTGTGGTATTTAACTGCAAATACAAATGTATATACATATGTGATTTGAATTCTTCTGCAGAAGCCGCTAACCTAATTTTCAGGAAACATTTTGTTCCAAAGTGGCTGCAACAGCCTATTCTTTTGATTTATGTCTGTAATGTCATTGATATGTATCATTTGGGAGTTATAAAAAGAGGAATGAGTGAGGTATTTCCCACTGTTGCAACTATTTTACACCTTTTCTCTCAGGTCTCAGGGAGTATGAAGTAAACAATATGGCTTATTCAAGTACTGCAGCAATATCTTTTTTGTTGGAGAGAAATGCTGGTAGAATATATAAATCCTTAAAAAAATTGCTATCTTTGGACTTGGAACTACAGCTAACCCTTGGATGCGTTGGGATACACTAAGTAGAATCAACCATGACATGAGTTGGATGTTTCAACCCAGGCAAGGCAAGACTGTCCTGTATAAAGTGGACTTGATCTGCCTGGTTACTACACTGGCACTGCAGCATTTTTTGACAAATACCAATACTGTAATTTAATAG
The DNA here is from genome assembly GCF_964199755.1 of Larus michahellis. Taxonomy (NCBI): domain Eukaryota; kingdom Metazoa; phylum Chordata; class Aves; order Charadriiformes; family Laridae; genus Larus; species Larus michahellis. Next base: position 46,643,754 of record NC_133898.1, on the reverse strand, counting down.
AAATTGCTAATCTTTTTTTAAAGTGGACCCAATCAGCTGAAGAATAAGTTCTACAGAGCGTATGGTAATATGAAAGCAATCTGAGGGGTAGAAAAATAATGGAAAACTGACCTGACACCCCAGCCTTATATAGAAGAATGCTAAACAGGAAATCTATGCTATGTTTATTTTTTCCTCTCCTCCATGTCACTCAGCCCTTCATAGGCCCTTCCTCTCTGTAGTTAGTTTGCCCATTCTTATTCTCATCCTGCAGCCTGAACCATTTATTACTTCATTTGTTCATATTACAGAACTCTTTGAATGCATTCAGGAAGCACTGAGGAAAAACAACACTGATAGGGACAGGGAATAGTAAACCTGGAGATGTGGCAGGAAGCAGTTCATTATCTGAAAGATGATCTTATACTCATAATGCTCTGTGGAAACAAGAAGATTATGGCCAATGGCAGAGACCAGATCAGACTGCATAGCCCTCGTACTGAAAGGCTGTGAAGCAGTGGCAAGCGCTGTTTCTCACTTAGTGTGGAGTGGGGATTCACAATTAAAACAGTGGAAGCTGAAACTTTATGTCTTGCCTGCTTGAGTTGTGAACGGAAGTCAGCAAGACAAAATTTGCTACACCAGTTCTTCCATTGATTTTACTAGAATGCCTCCAGTGGTGGGTTTAATTGACTTAGTCCACTTGAGTCAGGTGAGCAAGATTTGACCCTACAGGCTTCAATGCATAAAAACAGTCTCAGTTTTGTTTAACAATCAGTGGGGCTACGGTAAGGAATATATTCCCAGCCTTTACACCACTGTACAGGATCATTTGTAAAAAACACAAAACCTTTGTTTTAAATCAGCAGAGGGAATATTCTTTGGTGTTTTTCTCTATAAAGGAAATTTCATTTTTGGCAGCTAATACTAAAAGAGGAATGCACACATTTATATATGGTAGAAGAGTAGTGCAATAAACAGAGTGATTTTTTGCATCTCTATTCCAGGGCATGGCAGAATTTCATTACATTCATAATTTCTTCAAAATCTGATGCAGCCAACTATATGCAAGAACATAAACATTTCCTTGCTGAAATTTGCCCATACTAAATTAACTCTGTTATATATATGTTATTTTTATTCTTACAGAACCCAAAGGCAACTTTTAGGGTTTCAGGGAAGATATGATATGTTATTAATTTACATTTTTTTCTGAACTTTGAAAATTTACTCAAACCTTAATTCTATCAGTCTCCAGTCCTCTCTCTAGGTCTGCTTAATGGCAAACAGGCTGTATGATATCCCAGTGTGAATTCATAAATGTCTTTTGCCTGTCTGGAACTGAGCAGGTGACTGTATCAATGCCTGTGGAGGTTAGTGTGGACATTTATCTAACCTATTTTGAAAGCACATGACATTGTTTTAAGGATATATTTATAATAGTCATTTGTCTTCCTGAAAAATGAGAGCAGCTGAGCTGGAAGCACATTGTTTAATTTATGTCAAAGCATTGCTAATCGTGGCTGTTACTGAAATGTACTGTATATCAGCAATATTAAATTTAATCTAGATAATTTGAAAAAGAGGCATTTGGGAAATCTGCTCCAGTCGTCCTTCACAGAAATTATGTGGCCACATCTATATCACATACATTTTTCGTATACTGCTTTGAAAGATGAAGTTAATCCTTCCCTTGGGCTGTGCTTTTATCCTCTTCGGTTTATTTGCTCCTCCCAGATATTAAGAACTTTATTCTCCTCCTATATTGCATAATCCTATAAGAACACGGAATATTCTTCTTTGGACTTTTCATGTAACTTATCCAATTTTCTGTTAAATTTCCTGTCCCATTTTCAGGGACATTTCCCAAATTCAAATTACTTCGTCTCTTGGTTAGTCTGCAAGTAAACCCTACAGAATTAGCCACAGAAGAGAAGACTCAAGGGGGATCTCAGCAATGTATATAAATATCAGAATGGAGGCTGTAAAGAAGATGGAGCCAGGCTTTTATCAGTGGTGCCCAGTGACAGGACCAGAGGCAAGGAAAATTGAAACATGGGAGGTTCTGTCTGTATATCAGGAAACTTTTACTATGAGGTAGACCGAGCACTGGCACTGGTTGCCCAGAGAGGTTGTGGAGTCTCCATCCTTGGACATATTCAAAGTCCATTTGGACGTGGTTCTCAGCAACTGTGTCTCGGTGGCCCCACTTGAACAGTGGAGTTAGACAAGATGATTTCCGGAAGTCCTTTCCAACCTCGACCATTCTGTGATTCTGTGAAAAAGTAAAAGGGACTAGAACTAATTTTAAATTTACTTTTTTTGGCTCATACCTACATTGTCCTTCTCCAGTTCTTAGACTTACATGGTGTATAACATACCTGCATGTTTACAACCAGCATGCAGCTGGACTGTTTGAGGAAACTATCTGTTCTAGCTACGGTTGTATCTTTGCAAAATGATGTTTTGTTTCCCAGTATATCTGAGAATGCACAAATTTCCTTCATGAATGGATTGTCCTCATGTATTCTCAGCATACATGAAGGAAATGATCCACTAGATGTTCTGTTTCTGGGCAAGTATTTGATGGTTAAAGCATTAAATAATCTGTATTTGCTGCAGATTGAAACAGAGCAAGATCTATATTGTGCCTGTGCTGATTTCTAGAGTTGTTCTACCAGAAAACAGAGATCTAGGGTTTAAGCTATATTAAAAATAGATTTCCAGACGTGTAGTAATCTGATTGGTTATTTTTCTATGGGGGAATGAAGAAATAGGAGATCTTCAAAATGTAAACAAAATGTTGTATACCTGAAAATTACTACAAACCCTATGACTAAGGTCAGAGCATCATTCTAAGATTGGCTGAAGACTGATAGGAGGAAGCTGACTAGTTTTGAGCTCTTCTGACCTAGGTGTTCATGGCAGTCACCTCTGATCTACACCTCTTGCTTCCTGCTTCTGACCCACACACCATCTAAATGTCCACTGAAACTGTTCTCCAGAAGTGTTGAGGGTTATTTCATCTTTGCATTAGAGGTCAGGTAGATCTATTGTCAGCACACCAAGCACACAGCACAGAGGCAGACAGAGAGACTTTACACACTCTCAGTCATTGCATAGCAGCCAGTAAATAGCCTGCATACTCATTACTATACAATTAGACTCACTATTGCATATAAACCAGTTTGATTTCTTTACAGCATTCCTCCATGTTTGGGAAAAGGAAAGTAACCTTATATATTACCAGGTTAATGGTACTGTTTGAGGAAGTGATTTGAAATGTTCATAATTTTGAACTTCACCAAATTACTGCCTCAATAAGGCACCAATTATAGTACCGTCTGCTGCACCACGTTGCATTAATGTGCTTAGAGCTAAATCCTCCTTGCCTTAGCCTCACAAGTAATCCCATTGACATCAATTTGTTCCTAAGTCTTCTAATAACTACAGGGAGTTGTAGTACTTTGCAGGATCACCTTCAGGGATCACAAGACACACAACAGCACTCTCAGCAGATAACTTACTCTATTAAATAACACAGCAAGCAGAACTGCAGTTCGACCTCTGCTTCATGCCTGGTGATTTTTGTCTTTGAGGGCTCAGATGTTCAGTATGAATTTGTAATTTTTTTCACTTAGACCATGGAGCCTTCAATGCCCCTCTGAAACAGTCGAACAGTGTAGCAAATGGGGGCAGATAAACTAAAGACTTCAACAGAAAATCAACTTTAATTGTTGCTTACTCTTCCTGCCTATGCCTATAGTGAACGCTGTGGCTAGTGCAACTTCTTTCTGCCTCAAGAGTAGTTGGATTTTGGATTTTCTTGCACAAGTGTTTTTTCATAAGTTGTTTTAATGACTTGCAGCATCACTGTTTTGGAAAACTGAGGAAAGTTATCTGTCTTTTTCCAAAAACAAATTTTCCTTAACTTAAAAAAAGTATCAGCAGGGACATGAGAGTTTGTAAGCACTAAAAGGAAGTTACTGTTTTCTCTTGAGAGTTGTTGAGATATTTTCTTTAGAGCACTGTTTTAAGGTCACTTTCTTATTCTTTACTAGCAGTAATTTGGAGGTATTATCTCGGGGGCTGGGGGGGAGTGTCAGCAAATCATGGACTTCTTTATTCGTTTTCTTCTCAGTTAATTACAGACAGAAAAGAGCAGAAGAGGATTCACTTCTTCCAAAGTCAAAGCATGTTTCCACAGTGGCCTCCTCATAAAAACCCAGCAGGATACAGTGTTCCTGAGCCTGAACTTTATTGTACTGAGAGCATGTAGGATATTAATTTACCAAATTTGTCTTGCCCTGTTTCCCATCTGTGTTCTGTCTCCCTCTGGTGTTCCCATTTTAGTTGGTAAGACGAATCTTTTACTTTTCATTTGTCTGTGTATATGTATTAGGAAAAATACGAGAGGGGTGTTGCTGTTTTTACATGCTCATAAAACATAGGCTTTATACCAGAATAGAAAAGATGGTTCAAGCTTTTTTCTATGTTATGAATTTTACGGCCTGAAGGAAGGTAGTGCTTGAGAGAAAAGTGTTTATGTATGCAAATACACACATTTAAACTTTTTAAGGGATTTCAGAATGCTTTGGCAAGAACTCCTACTGAATTCTGGAGGGATTTGGTTCCCAATTCTGCTTAGAGTCTGTGGAAATCCCATCTGTAACTATGTGGCTTTGCCATTGGGTTGAAAAATGAAAGCCACAAGAAGAGCAACCCAGAACAGAGGGAAGCGATCCAGACTGCGGTCCTGGAGAGGATAACAGAGTAGTTTGCTAAAGCTGTGGCAGCAAGATGATAGGAAAAAGAGGCAGCGTGCATTCCTCAAGTGCCCCTCTGTGCCTGTTACCTGTGTGAAGGAGGCTGTGGGAACACAGGCAAGAATGCCTCCTCTGCTAAGTCTTAAAAAAGGCATATCTGTGGGTAAAAGCAAATTCTGATAGCACCCAAACTGAAACAGGTTTTTTATGAACGTAAGCCAGTGTTGTTCATATAATGTTGTTATAAGTTGTTTCCAAATGCGCTTGAAGCTCCTGCTCTCCACACTCCCTCTCCTCCATAATGTGTTTTGTTTGCCTCAATATAATCTGTATTCTGTGATTCCAGAAGACACAGTCGAGAAGCATTTTGGCATAAAGAATATGTTTTCAGAGGGCTTCAGGGATTCCTGGCATTTGTCAGGCTGCTGTGGGAAGTTCTTCAATAAATAAGGACAACAGCAATGTTACTATTAACAAAACATTCCTAAGGCAACTCCACCTAGTCACCTAATTTCCAAATAAGCACGCCTTTTGTTGCCGCTCTTCATGCATGAATTCATGCACAGTCATGTGTGCTGATGCAGATGAACAGCAGTGACATTATATCTCGCGGCCATGCTGGTAATGCCTTGTGTGGGAGTTACTCATGTGGAACCATGGTTTATGTAATCTCCCCATCCTAAGGAAGAAGGCCAGAAGGAAGGGAAGAGATTTATCAGTGCTGTGATGTGTCCGGGTTTTTGCTGTCACTTTAAGTGACTGCATTTTCTTAATGTGGTACTGGCATTAATAGCTGAACAAGCAGCAAGAAATAGTGCAAAAAGCTCTTACTTATATTCACTCATGCTGTAAAATCATCTTCTTTTCTTATTGCTTTGATAAATAAGCTGTCAAATTTATGTTTCAATTGTTGATCAATTTAACTTGGATAGTCCATGAGATTATTAGAATTATCTGTCTTCAATTTTGTTTTGTATAATTTTACTAACTTTGAAACAGATCTGGGTAATGTTTATGGAAAGGTCATTATCTCTCTGTTCAGTGACATATTCTTTTCACCTGACTAGAGTATCTCCATAGATACCTGCTTCTGATTAATCTTCAGTTCTTACAGCTGTTTTTACATGCTCTAATTGTGACTGTGCCAAAATTGAGGTTGGAGATCTATCTGCAGCATTGCCTAAACTTTATTGACTTTCATCTCCAGTTCTTTCTATTTTTGCTGGTCTACTGTCAGCTGGATGAACAGTTTCATCATTTTTTCTATTCAACTGGATTTCCTTTTTCAAGCCTTCTCGCTGTCTCTTTCTCCCTAAAGCTTTTTTTGTATGCTTTAGAAATTGAATGTCTGAGCAAACTCCTGAAATGTAATCAGAAGTCTATATGATGGACATGGTTCTTCTGACTCAGTACTGTCTCAGAGAAAATTTAACCTCAGTAAGAAGTTCTTAGAGCCTTCTCCTTTTGAGTTTTCCTGAAAACAAACAAGATATTCATGAGAAATTTTCTTTCTACTTAAAATTCTGAAACACTCATTTGTGAACTTCTCTCTGATGCCACAGGTGATCTGTGTTTACATTGATCAGTGTATCTCTTTCTTTTCTTCCCTTCCTTTTCAGAATTTTGCTGGATCCTCTGTAACTTCCTTTAAAATCAGGATGCTGATGGAAATTACAATAATCTCAAAATCTGTGTATCTCCCTGAATAATTTCCATCCATTATTGTCTCCCTTATTTTTATTCTGCAAAGAGTGAACAGTCTTCTGTTTGGTTGGGATTTTTTAGCAATGGTGTTTTTTCCATGCTGAGATCCATTTTTAGGTGAAAAAAACAGATATACTTCAGTATTTTATAACATTCAGAGTAATAAACAATCATTCTTAATTGTATAGCATGTTTCTTTGGAATAAATCATTCCTGGCAATTGCAATCAACTTTTCGTACCATGAACATATGCACAAAAGTATTCCTCATTATCAAAAGCATTTTTAAGGACACGACATGCTGCCTATGAATTATAATGGGCACATGCTCTCTTCAACAGAAAACTAAATACATTTCAAAATGAAGAAGGGAATGAGCTATGGTGAGGAAAGCGGAAATCATCAAAACTTGTGGGTTATGTTTCAGACTATGATTTGCTGTGTGTCTTTTGGAAGACCACTTACTTTTTCTGTTTATAGGTGTAAAACAAAAATTTTCCCTGAAGTAGTTATATATATTAAAAAAAAAGCTTTTCTGTGATCAAATGGACAGATACAAGTGGTATTCTTCAGAAGTAAAATAATGCAATCCCAAATTTGCAGACAAAGTATTTCTCAGGGCTGGTTTAGGTTTTCAAAGATTTTTCTATTAAAAGGAGAGTAATGTTACGGAAGTGAGTTTTCTGAGTTTTCAGCAGTGAACTTCATTGTAACTGTTTCCTTTATGAGGTTAACAGATGTCATGTTCTTGGTTTTTCCTCAGAGTTCTTCCTGTCAGGTTTCTAGCTTGGTGTTAGGCAAGATGAGCTAAAAGAAATTAGTTTGCAAATCAAATGTATTTAATGATAATTTAATCCATCTTTCTTCTACCAGTCACCAGCATTTCTAGGTCGATAACACACTGACTGTGCTGAATTTGAGTTACACACCAGACAGTAGTTTCTAGCACTTCTAGTTACACGTGTTAATGGCTTTAGCAAGTAGCTTATGTCATTAAAACTTATACAAAATTATATGAAAGTGCTGAATAGAGCTCTACATTCTTTGTTCTGTCTAATCTCTTTTTTCTAAGGTGCCAGTCATTGTGCTATCTAAAACATCAGTCAGAAACAAAAAAAATGTAATTTCCAATTGAACTTCCAGTCTTGCCATCCCAATTCCACTTGCCTCTTTTTCTGTTACAATGCCCATCTGTTATGCACAGCTGTTTAGGTGGGTTTCAAGAGGCTTACTGGACTGTCTTTCCACAACAGGCAAGCTAATGGACAGCTTCTTTTACCTGTGGGTGTATTAAGTAGGTTTTCAGGAATATAATGCAAGAATCTGCACCCAAGCTGTCTGCTACAGACATCTTTTGACTTGGACCTACCTTTACCATAATGTTTATCACCGTACAGGAGATGCTGGGATGAATCAAAGAAATGGCGGTGGATTTCCCTTGCTTATTTCCTAGGATTTTTATTTTTTTTCCTCATTAGATTACCCCATATTATTGTTCTTTTAGAGAAACAGCCACCCAGCCCCAGTCAGGAGAGGGTGTCTGCTTCATCCTTCCTGGACAGGACTATGAAGTTAGAATTTGACTAACTGCATCAAGATCACCTAAGAAAAGCCACTAAGTGACAAAGTTAAGAATAAGGAACAGCTGAGAGAGGAAGACCTATAGGGACTATAGCACAGGAAGCAGAATTATTCATGTTATATTTCTGTCTGAGACACAGCTCTGTTATCAAATTCAGTTGAATATTTCATGGGCTTGTGCTGATGTGGTTTATGGACTTACATTTTATGGAGCATTTCAGCCAAAGATTCAATGACTTTTGTAAATGCCCACAGCACTTCCAGTACCAATGGGAGCATTGTACCAACATGTGTCTTTGTGTTAAAATCCCAATTAAAAATGCAGCCCCGCCTTTTCATAACACAATTGAAAAAATACAAATAACTTGCACAGATACCTATATAAAACTCACTACAGTTTTGGCAGCTGAATAAGAATTGCAGGTAGATGTGATGACAGAATAACTTTTGAGAACGTAGCAAGATTATCTTGCAGGGAAATACACAATACTAAAAGCCATGGGATCTGTGAAATTATATCATGATGTCTTGCAGGATTAAGAGCAGTTTGCATAGGATAGCAGTAAGTTCAACACAGCTTTTGATCAGGCAAGATGAATAAGTGTTGTTAAAGTATAATTATTGGTGAGGAATTCCAGAGTTTAAAGCAAGTGCTGTGTTTTACGTTGAAACCAAAAGTAAGAACAAAGGTATCTAATATGTCTAGTATTCCTTACAGGATAGTACCCCGACTGTGATTGATAGCATTTGCTTATGGAGAGCAAAAGAACTATATATGCATAAAAATGATCCTTCTGCAGTATGTCCTGATCCTGATTTGCTCCAACATCTGTGGTCAATCAAAGATTTCAGAAATTCCTTTATCTAGAACCCTATGAAATTTATCTTTATATTGTTGCACACTGTTTAATAGTCCAGTTCAAATACAAGTTTTTAAACCCTTGGGATTTATCTATATGTGACTGAAAAATATGACACAATGGAGTCATCTTGTCATTAAGGAGTAGAACAAGTTCTTGGGAGATCTGGTTCCAAGGTGGACTTGTCAGGTCAAGATTACAAAACAGCCTTTCTGTGCCTTTTATTCTTAGTAAAATGGGGATACAGATGCCTTTGGTATTTGCCTTGCTTATCTGGGGATGTACCATGCTTAACAATGTGATTTTCATTGGAGGCTATAATATTACTGTCATAGAAACAAAAAGTAGTTGAAAATCCAATGCAATACATGATACAGTCCTACATTTTCTCCCCTCTCTCTCCCTCTAGATATTTAGAGTGTGGGATATACAGACCCTTTCACTGCTGCAGGTCTTCCATGATAATCAAGGGAGTCCTGAAGAGATAGAGACCATTGCCATGGTATTTGACGATGATCGTGGTACACTTATCACTGGTATGTTACTGCAGTTGATATGTGAGAGCATCCATGCCCGTTCTCCTAGAATGCGATTTCCTTTATGATTACATACACCTGAAGTTGAGTACAGGAATAAGGTATATGAGATGCACAGAATACTGGGAGGTAAGAGTATTTGGACATTAAGACTAATTAAGGTGCTAATTTCAATATAGAAGTATGCATGAAAATATGCAGCATGGGAATTAACAACAGGAACCAGAGGAAATGAGAAAAGCAAGGTGACCCTTCCTTAGAAAAATTAAACTACGGATATTGTGCTGTAGCTTTGTCATTTCTTGAAAGCTACTAGGTTGCTGATCTTCCCCTGATGATTCCTCTAACACCCTCCTCCCATTTGGAGATCAAAGTATAATCTCTGTGGAGCTCTCACAAGTGTAGAGAGACACACAGTCTGTGGTGCCAACAGTCACACTGGACGATTGATCGGGAATAAAATATTGTGGGAACTCATCTGAGGTTTTTGGGCTCTGTTATCTGACTCTGTAGCAGGGGCCTGGTACCTTTGAGGGACCAGAGCTTCACCGGCGTCACTGAGGATGTAAGCCATCTGTATCTAAGGCAGAGACTCTGGAAACTGGCAGCGTTTGTCTGCCCCAGAGATATAGTCGCTGAAAAAAACCATCTTTGAACCTGTTCTGGGGCTATAGAGGCCTGAGACATACCAAGCAAATAAGGTCATTGTCTTTGGAGACAGTTTTTTCTGTCCTTGGTTTAGGAACAAGGCACAAAGCTTGAAAAACTTGTTAAATCTAAGAAGATGAATGTGAAACATTTTGTTTTCAGTGACCTGGTAATTTCTGCTGAATCTTTGTGCCAATAAACCTGTTTTAGAAGCCTAAATATATACATTGAACTAGAGTCCACACATTGTTATATGTATTTAGGCATTTGGTAAGCACTGCAAAGCTTAAGAAACTTCAGCTTCTAGGTCTTATTTAAAAAATACCCAGAATATTAATCAGTCTAGTTTTGTGAAGATTTTTAATCATTAAAGGATACAGATATGATCTTCCATTCAAATTTAAGTTAGTGAGATTTTCAAGGCTTAGTAACATAGGGATTTTACGTGGATAAATGTAATACCTTGACAAAATGAGGTAACTTTACCCTAATAAACAATGATTGGAGTAAATATCTGTAAAAATCTGGTCCTGGTCTCTGTTAATGATTTGATTAAAAGGCTAAGTGAAGGTCTCCTTGTCCCTGAAGAGGGCAAGAGACTGAGGCTATATGTGGATGATGAATTCTCATTGCTATGTACCTGATTGTACAGAGGAGATTTTCAGTTATTAGTTCACTAACATCCGTAGATCACGGCTCACCTTCATGCTTCATTTGAATACCACCACAGCTTTCCTTCTGTGCCTTTTCCAAGCTGCTGGCCTCTATGCCTGGAGTTATGCCAAGTCGTCCTTTGCTGCTACTTGCTGATGACTGGTGCTCCTCTACTGGTAGAACCGTAGTAATACTGGAACTGAAATAGGCTGCATGTGTAGTCTGGCTTCTGAGCCTGCGTTGTAAAAACCTTGTCCTTTCTTTTGTCTTGTCTTCCCCATCTGCCTCTCTGTCTTTTCAAACCTTCTGATCCGAGAGCACTAGAAGGTGTCTAGAAAACACCATTCAGACCTGCAGTGGCATATAAAGGAAGATACTGGAAGGACATCATCATTGTCTGCAGATAGAATTGCTTTATCTCTAAGAAAGTGGATACCAGAATTTATTTTAATGATATATCTGCCAATTAGAATTTTATTTATTTGGGTTCATTCCATTCCATGTCAACCCACTCTGGGACTGGAGGATTTATGCTCCTAATGATTTGGAGTCACAGTATCAACCCCATCAAAGGTGGGCAGCTGGTTGTTTAAGGCAGGTAAATACTTAGCCATTGTTTAATTGGTGCTTTGTGGGGAGCACGTGTGAATGTTTTCTGGTTTAGAGAACAGATATTCTCTAGAAATAGACAATATTCCTTATCCTCTTCAGAAGAACTCAAATTAACCCTACGGTTTACATAAATCTTTTTGTATCCAGGGAAAGTAACTGCTACTATACACGAAATCTGTATATTCTCACTTCTCTCACTCTGTGCAGGTTCAGCTGTCATTGATATTTATCCCCTAACTCATATGATACAAGACACAAGACATGTGCCACAGACACATGAGAAAAGCATCAGTGTTCTGATTTACAACACGGTTTTTCACCAGATTCTCACTATCTGCTCTGAGTCAATACTGAAGGTGAGTGTAAGTTGTCATCATTTAAACTGAAAAATAGAAGTTTCAGCTTTTTTGTTACAAGTAAGTTACTGGGTAATTAGGTAAGCGATTAGTGTTTATCATTCAAAGTGTTGGTTTTCTGGCTATTTTTGTGCTCAAATTCTCCAGGGAAGCGGTAGCCATGATGAATAAGCTGTTTCGGCTCAGCAGCATTACTTTTGTCAGAAAACTACTTCCCTGACCTGCACTGACATAATTGCACTGCAAGCACCAGGCAGATTGAGCAAGCTTCAGAGGTGCTGGATTTAGTTGTAATTTTATTTCCTTTGGCTGAACAGGTACACTTCACCTGTTCCTGCAATGGATTCTTGCAAGTAATGCGATAGTAGTGGAAGTCCATTGGCTATTTAGTAGTTATAATGGAAAATTTTAACTGCCATGATGTCAAACTGTACATTCAATCAGCAGCTCATGCAAGCACAATTACACATTATTCTTCAATTCAGAAGGCATATCTAATAAGCTTCTCTTTAAGGTTTAGGAAGTGATTGAGTTCCAGTAAGCTTAGTAGAATATAAATGTGTACTGTAGACATTCTATGGATTGGTATAAAACATGAAAAAAGTGACTTTGTAAAAACAGGACTGTGAAAAAAAATGCTGCCTTCCTTCACTAAAATTTAAAAGTTTCATTGGCACATACAGTGTGCCTCAACTATAAACTCTGACTTTTTATCCTCCTGTTTCACTTACTCTTTTCTCTGATCTGCTTCTATTTGTCTAGCAGTTCTGAAGCCAATTTTCTGACCTTCTGTAGATCCTTTTCTCATTCAAATAATTTCCAAGAACATGTTGTTCTGAGCCTTAAGGATTTCATACAGTGAGGGAGAAGTGTTGAATATGATAGCCAGTTAACAAGAAAAATAAAGTGGTGAAGATCACTTTTAACACTTTTTATCACAGCTCTATTTGTGTTGAAACATGAATGAAAAGATTCAATTTGCCTGTTAACTTTACCATTTGCATTTGAACCACTAAAAAATAGTTGCCGTGCAAGTGTCAGAAAACCCACAGATTAATAAAATGAATCATTACTGGTGTAATTAACAGTGTGACAATGATCATCAGAGGTACCAAGGACCTGCAGTTTTCATTAACTCTTGATGGGGTTAGATGGCAAGATTTGTAGGGAGAGGTAGCATCTCTTATTGGGCCAGCTGGCGATGCATGCTATTCCTGTGGAGAAAGCCTTGTTTGTGTAAAGGTTTGTTCATTTTATATACTTGGTAAAGATGTTATTTCTCACTGTAAACCCTACCTTCCTTAGACCGTAGCGGCTACAACGCCATTGCAATTACAAGATAGTTTGGGGCACTTGGTGCTGCAGACAGTGCATATGACATAAGTGGCTACTTCATAAATCCAGTTGAATCTGAGCTATTCCACTACAGCAACCAAACTTTGTACTGGTACTTCATTATAAGGCACTGTTTAAATTCCCAAAAGGATTAGATAATGATCAGATATCGTTGTTCCTACATTTTGGGACCAAGTGTTTTTGAAAAGCCTCGTTTTGATATTCAGCATAGAAATTATAGCTCTAACCATTCTTTTATTTAGATTTCCTTGCTTTTGCACTCTAAAAACTTATTATGTTTAACAACAGTCTCCCTGACTTAACAAGGGTCTTTCTTATAACATACTAAATAGAGCCTCCCCTTGCTAGAATTGCTTCTCTGGGGAGAGGGACATTTTCAGGGAAATTACACTGGTATTTCAGTAAAAGAACATGGTAATGTGCTGTTGTAACAGAGAACCTATTTCATGGGATGTGAAAATTTGCTCTTGGAAGTATTTGTCTTTCTCCAATTACACTAGAACACATTATGTGATGAGTTTTTTAGAGGTTGTAGTACAAATAATTACCATCTTATTTTTTCAGGTCTGGGACCTAGAAACAGGATATCAAATATACCAGATTGAAGACGCGCATGGGCTGAATATTGAAGTGACCTGTGCGGCCATTGAAATAAATGGTTTTTATCTTGCTACTGGGGCATGTGATGGTAAAGCAATTAAATAATTACCACATTTTTAATACATTTATTTAAAATGACATGTGTTAAGGACTCTGCCTTGACTCTCTGAGTGACAGAAGAATGACTTTTGGCTTTCTTTCAAGACAGGAGGAAGTATACACAGAAAGGAATGCACAGCTGAAAAAGGCAGCAGGGGGGAGGTTTGTCTTGGTTGGGTTTTATTTGATAGGTGATTCATAGAAAGGTTATTCTTGGCTGCTTGAGCTCTGGTACTTTGCTAGCCTATTGCTCTATGGAAGACTATTTGCAAAGCTCTTGGTCTGAAAAGATGATTCCTTATGGGACTTAGGACCTCGATCTGTGTACCACACTGTAACTAAATGGCCACAGATGGAGAAAGGTAGTTTTTCAATTTTATAGTATCTAAGCTCAATTTTATAGTGTCTGCAGGCACTGAACACTAGAATATATACAGCTACTGGTTTCCTGAACTTTTTGCTTGTGTTATAACAGGTGCATCCGTTTTAGGTAAAGTGAGAAGACCTCTCCAATACACAAGAGCCACACTGAATTCTGCACCAAACTTTGATAATTTTGTAATCTGTTAACATGGCTGAATAATTCTTCTTACGTTCAAATGTTCAAGAGTACATACCTGAACTATTAAAATATATGAAATATGTGAAAGCTACCTCACATAAAGAGGAGATGACCTTTTCCACACAGCATTCTGGCTAATGTTTCTTATTTATACTTGGGAGCAGAGACTCTGCCCTTTATGGATCTCAAGAGCATGACAGAAGGTGAATGCTATCAAGTCTTACAAATGTGGAGCCATATGTAGTAACTGCTTCACTTAAGATAATGCTTTAGCTCCTTCTCCTCACTAACTTTGTGGGACAAGTCCAGCAACCAGGTCCCTCTGCTCCTTGCTGTAGCTCAGAACCTGAAGTCTTCTGCCTGACTGCCCCACCACTCTGCTTACTCTCTGATGGCGTTAGTCCAGAAATAGGTGTGAGATAGGCTGATAGTCTTTTATCCTTTGAGCTGCAGCATAAAACTGACATGGAAAAAGATGGGAAAATGGTGGTACTAGTGGTGAAGGTGTTTTCTGGTAAGTTTTGTGTCCCTAAGGGTGCTTTCCTGTTACAGCTTTTGAAAGATCAGTGACCTGGCTCTGAATCTTCAATTGGATTTTCTTTTTTCTTCTCCTTTCCCTGTCTTATCCAGTTCAAATTTCTGACTTTGAAGCACAGGTTATTGCTGAAATTTAATTCCCTTCTGTTTATCTTTCTTATCCTTGTGTAGGAACTGTGAAAATTTGGGAGTTTGAAAGTGGGCAGGAAGTTAAAGCCTTGCCTTTGGCCCAGCACAGCAAAGATGAGTGTCGTCTGCTGAAGATAGTTTATCTGCAGGCTGATGAGAGTCAACATGCACTTCTTGTTTTGGAGCAGAGTGGGAAAATGAAAATCATTCAGGTTTTTCAAATATACTTATATAATTATATTATTTTTTTTCTGTTTTCATTTGGTAGCTCCTAATTTTCAAGATAAAATAAGACTTTTTCATTGATTAGTAGACAAAATTTTAGAAGCTGTCAAGGAACAATCCATTTTCTGCATGTCATCCAATTAGCTTTCTGCTTTACTGTCTACGTGTTTATATGTTCATTAGTCCATTGCTGGTTTCCAGCATTCTGATAATTTCTTTCCATGCATTTACTATAATGGCACATGAATGTTTTTCTGTTTGTGATCAAGGTTTCAGTAGTTATAGATCTTTTAAGGTAAAAGCTTTAACATATTACTGTTGTTATTATAGAGAGTGTTTACCATGTTTATAGAGTTTCTGGGTCACCAGCAGCTGAGACTGGTTAGAATTTTCTTCCTCAAATTGGAATGTTTTACTTGGGACAAAATTTTTCTTATAAAACTTTAAAGCTACTATGTGCAAGGGAACAAAGTTTGTGGGGAGAAGTAATAAATTTTATTAGACAGATGATACATTAGGGGATAAAAACATAGAAGTTCTCATCTTGGTAAATAATTTATTACTTTTAAGCCTCCTGCAAATAAATAGCTGTTTTATAGACAGCTGTTTATTTGATATTCAGATTTTTCTGAAATAGTACATCACACCAGTTGCCCCCCAGTGTTACTACTGAAAATGTTAAACCATTTATGAAATGTAAATGTATCCCTTGACAAACAGGCTGGTAAAGAGTTGAATCTCCTCCAAGTCTATACAAACCTAAGTACATTAATACTGTTTCAGTACCAATTCCCAAAATGGACGGAAATATTGAGGTTAAAGCAGAAACTAGATACTGAAGTGAACTTGTTACAGGCGCAAAAACTATCAAGGTAACTCCCAGTCACCTCTAGGCACAATGGGAAGGAATCAGTGACTTGGGGCCATGGCTGAACCATGGCTTGTTCTTCTCACGCAACTGGAAAAACCACCAGTTTTGCTGGTGTGGTAGATATGAACTGGAGACTAGCAATGTTAATAAAATAAGCAGGTGTAACTAAAGAGACTTTAAGAGGATAGTTAAACCGCACAAAATCAGAAGTTCTGAACTCCACAGCTGGACAGCTTCTAATGTAACAGCAGGTAATTTAAAGTGAGCTGGAATATCTCTGCCACTTCAGTTTGCAGTGTAGGCACATGCTAGGTGAAGTCTGTAATGGTTTTTGTAGTTTGGCACAGAAACAAGCTTTTGGGACACACTTGCTGATAATTTTCTTATGAATAGAGAAATCCTTTTGTTCCTCTTTCATTAAGTCAATTATTTTAATAGGGTAACTCGGTTCAATCATATCTGTATGTCACATGGATGCTTCCTGAGTCAGTGTCATTTCCACGAAGGAATCCAGTTGTGTCTCTCTCATTGAAGCCTGACACTTTACAAACACATGAATTTTTTCCGGATATTCAGCTGCTGCCTGACACCAGTTCTCCAAGGACTGATACAGAGGTGAGAAACACTTCAAAGTTCCACATCATTTACAGAAGATTAGGAACTAAAATGTTTACTGTGCCCTCAAGGATTTAATGTTTGAATGACAGGATAAAAACCAAATAAGTGTTCCAAACTTTTCAGTACACTGAAGGTCTAAAATAAATCATGTAAAAGGTGATGGTTTCTAAGGGCTATATCTGCCTAACAATCCATTGCATGGCTGTCGCCATGATTAAGCAGCTGCTCTGAATACACACTTCACATTCCTCCACCAAATAGTTAGTTGAGGTTCTCCTATGAATTATTCTAGAAATGAAACGCTGTTTCATTACTATAGATAGACTGACCTTCAGTAATAGTGGCACATAAAGATCAAGCTGGGTGTTAAAGTGATTCCATTTTCTCTTCTTACTGCTTTGGTAAAATAAGATGCCAAATTTATGTTTCAATTGCTGACCAGTTTAATTTGAATAGTCCATGAGACTTCAGTTTTGGTTTATATAATTTCACTAACTTTGTAACATATCTGGATGATGTTTATGGAAAGGTCATTATATCTCTGTTCAGTGACTTATTCCTTTCACCTGATTAGAGTATTTCTATAGATACCTACTTCTGATTAATCTTCAGTTCTTACAGCTGTTTTTACACAATCTAATTGCAACTGTGCCACAGATAGCAGGTCAGGTTGGCAGATGGAGGGCCCTGTCCTCTGCAGCAGGGACTCTCCCAGTACTATCACTCCCTGCTTCTGGTGCTTCTGTGTAGCTCAAATAGAATACTATTAGAATAGCATTCCATATGCAGTTGCTGTAGACATTGACAATTTAGGCATCTTATTACATTAACAGTTAAACATTTCACTCTCTAGTGTTCACATTGCTCCTACTCAAATTTTTTTAATGTTCTTTGTAGACTTTTGTACCTTCTGTGGAAATCAAGTGTTTTGATGTTTTAAAAGTAGAAGGATGCAGTTTGATAGCTACAGGAAGTGCAGATGGTGCAATAATTTTGTGGGACTTTGAATCTGCTTCTGTGAGATGCCTGTAAGTATTGCTTTCATGGAGGCATTTTGATCTCCAGTATTTCATACAAACTTTTCAAATGGCATACTGGAAATTCTAAGACACTGAACTGTAAAGGGTGATGGACAAGCAAGAGTTAAAGTAGCAATTTATCTGCCCCCCCTCCCTCCCACTGCAAATTACTCTGCTAGCTAGTCCTGACATTGCAGGTAGGAGAAGTGATTAAGACAGAGATTCATTTGGGAAAGGGACGATGTAACTAAGAATAGTGTTTTAACATAACTCAGCACTGCTGCTGAACGAAACTCTCACTACGTAAGTCACTCTGTCATCGACTAGAGGCTGCTACTGAGCTGTAGAACCATCGTTATTTTGGAGGTTTCATGTTTGGGAGGACATCTGGAAATAATGCCACTTTGATGGATGATAATGGCAAATATACTGTTATCAGCATCATTGTCTATACCTAGAAGACTAGAATTCACATTCAACAAGGAGAAATCTGAAGTGATTTTGGAGGTTTGGGAGTAAAAACCTTTCACAGAAAGCGACAAAAAGGGAGTGTAGCATGGTTCCAGACATTCTCATGTGGATTAAGCTGCTACATCAGGAAAGCGAACAATGACAACATGTCTGGTTAGACTGAGTGGAGCAGCACAGCAGTATTTCTGTGTTGGTGATGGAATACATGCCTTTTAACACTGTACAAAGTCAATATTTATCTATCCTACCCAATAGTTTCACAGCATCTTTCATGTGTAAAATTGGCATGTTTGTGAGAAAGCGAGCTGAGTTTTTCTGTACCACGGGAAATAATCAAAACTTAATTGCAGTTCTGGCTCTGTCTCATCCTTTGCTTTTGCCTCCTGATATATGAGGGAACCAATTCATGTGAATGCATGGAAGACAGGGAAATCAATGCTTTTTAAGTAGAATATTTTACCCAGGGTTCATATGACTGGCTTAAATGCCAGGAACAAGGTACTTTTCTAACATTAACTTAGGTAGTTAACTTCAACATGTTAATTCACTTTTCTCTGAAATACTAATTCTCAAGAAAATATTTGGCTGAATGAAGTGTTCATCATTCCATCAGGTTCCTGTTTTTCCTGGCACAGGCACATTCTGTACCTACTCTTCCTTCACTGACATTAATCCATCAGAAGTGATTAACTCATTCTGAAAAACTGTGTCGAAAACTTTTAGGTGACATACATTCTGGGAAAGGAAATGTTTAATTTTTTAGCTTACAAATAAAGTCTGCAACTTTTTCTGGGAGCAACACGCAGCCTATATGACACTTCTTGTGCAAACATCTTTATTTTCAGGTGTAAAATTAATGAAGACAGCCAGGCTTCAGTTCTTCAAGCATCTGGAGTCAATGCCATGTTATTCCTTGTACATAGTGCTTTCACTTCCAGGTAACTGTGTGCATTTTATCTTCCCCCAGGACAGGTTCAGTAATTTAGAATTTTGTCGTAGTAAACTGAGGTAATGTTTCTCCAAGATAGCTCATTTAAATTGAGATTTTCTTTGCATGTAATCAGTTCAAGTTCAAACAGTTAATTAGCTTTCCCATCCTTAAATTTCTGTAAAGCTTATCAATCCATATTATATATTCTTTTTTACCACTCCACTCAGCTATCCTTTTGTCCTCTAAATGACCTCATTAGTCTCAATTCTGTTGATGAATTCAACACGAGTCAGCTTTTGTCAGGTATTATTTTTCCTGTGTAGTGTACCTTCTTTGATTCTTATCTCTGTGTGGTAACTCTGTGTGGCAGCAGGCTTTTTCTTTATTTTAAACCTGATGCAGTCCTCATGGTATTAGATACTCTCAGCAAACAAGGAGAGGCAAGCTCATTGAAGTGTGCAGCCTCAAGTTTCATCTTAAAACAAATTAGAAGCTGGCATATGTTGGTAGTGTTGGATGGAGAACAGAATTTTAGCCAAATATGCTCATGCTGAGAGAAAGGCATTGCACGTATACATAACATCAGAAGTGCTTGTCTTCCAATGGATATGCAAAGGCAATGGTAGCCAAAAGGACTCAGTATGGTTTAAATACTTATGTGGCTCTAAGGTCTTAAGCAATTAGGCAGCTTTTTTGCCCTCCTGAATCATAAAGATGGTTTATGGACTTACGTTGCTTTAAAACCTTCAAGTAGCTTATGCATTTACTACACACCTAAATGTACCAGTGACACTTAATTGAACATAAATTTGCTTTTTGACATAAAAGCTTAATGATTAATTTAAGAAATCCTAGATAAATTAAAGATGTGATTACAATTCACAAATAGATTTTTTTTTTTAAATCAAGAAAAGTTCTGATTATTCTTAAGCAGGAGGATCCTACAGTGACTTTGAATAATATAGGCTTAGGATGTTTTATATATATTGGGAAGGTACCTGGATATATTTGACTGTGATCACATACGCACACACAATGCGTTAAGAATGCTAGCAAGTCTGTAACATCAAACACTGAAAAATTACAAAGTCATGGCCATCTGTTCAAATTCAAGTGCGCTTGAGTGCGGAGGGGGGCAATATCAGGCTTGCCAGTGACAAGCTGTGGGACAACAGGCAACGGTTAGAAGGACGGGGTGCTAGAGAGGGCCCGCAGCCTGTTGCTCTGAGACGTGTTGGCTACACTGCAGCACACTTATTCTCACAGACATGAGACAGGGACTCCTAATGTAATTGGAGCCAAGAGAGATACAGCAGTGAAATACCCCAAAGGAATTAATGGATGTTTCTCTAAGAACGTGACACGGCCAACAGCCCAGCTGAAGTGCCTCTACACCAATGCACACAGCATGGACAACGAACAGGAGGATCTGGAAGCCACCATGCTACTAGAAAGCTACAACCTGGTTGCTATAACTGAAACCTGGTGAGATAAATCCCATGACTGGAGTGTGCCTATCAATGGCTACAGGATGTTCAGAGGGGCCAGGTGAGGAAGGAGGGCCGGAGGCATTGCCCTCTACATCAAGAAATGGATAGAGTGTGAAGAGTGTCTACTACAGGCTGCCTGATCAAGGGAAGCCCATTGACGAAGCCTTCTTATTTCAGCTACAGGAGGCATTGTGCTCGCAGGCTCTTGTCCTGCTGGGGGACTTCAACCACCCCAACATCTGCTGGAAAAGTAGCATGGCAAGCTGTAGGCAAACCAGGAGACTCCTGGAGTGCATCGAAGGTATAACTTCTTAAGCCAGGTAATAGACAGCCCCACCACAGGAGATGCAATACTGGACCTGATGGTCACCAATGGCAAGTGAGCTAATTGGTGACGTCAAGATTGGAGGCAGCCTGGGCTGCAGTGATCATGCAATGATGGAGTTTGCAGTCCTGAGGTATATGAGTCAGGTGAAGACTAAAGTCAGGACCCTGAATTTTAGGAAAGCAAAATTCCAGCTCTTCAAGGAGTCAGACTATAGGACCCCCTGGGAAACTGCCCTCAGAGACAAGGGAGCAGAACAGAGCTGGCAGATCTTTAAGGACAGTTTCCAAGCAAGAAGCTCCAAGCAAGAGCTCTTGATTCCCAGGTGTAAGAAATCAGGAAAGGAGGGCAAGAGACCGGCATGACTGAGTCGACACCTCCTGGTCAAACTAAAGGGCATGAAAGAGATGCGCAGGCAGTGGAAGCAGGGACAGGTATCCTGGGAAGAGCATAGGGAGGCTGCCCAGTTGTGTAGGGATGGGGTCAGGAAGGCAAAGGCACAGTTGGAGCTGAACTTGTCGAGGGACACAAAGAATAATAAGGGCTTCTACAGGTATGTCAACCAGAAAAGGAAGGTCAAAGAAAGCATACCATTCCCCTCTTATGAGCAAGACTGCCAAGTTGGTAACAATGGGCAAGGAGAAAGCTGAGGTACTCAACAACATTTTTGCCTCAGTCTTCACTGGGAACCTCTCTCCCCACACCTCTGAAGTGGATGGGCCACAATGCAGGGACTATTGGAGCCAAGTTCCTCCCACTATAAGAGAAGATCAGGTTCATAACCACCTGAGGAACCTGAACATATGTAAGTCTATGGGTCCTGATGGGATGCATCCCAGAGTCCTGAGGGAATGGCTGATATAGTTACCAATACACTCTCCATGATATTTGAAAAGCCATGTCAGTCAGGTTAAGTCCCCAGTGACTGGAAAAAGGGAAACATTGCACCCATTTTTAAAAAGGGTAAAAAGGAGGACCCAGGGAACTACCAACCTATCAGCCTCACCTCCGTGCCTGGGAAGATCTTGGAACAGATCCTCCTAGAAGCTATGCTAAGGCACTTGGGGGACAGGGAGGTGATTTGAGACAGCCAGCATTGCTTCGCCAGGGGCAAGTCCTGCCTGACCAATCTAGTGGCCTTCTATGATGGATTGACTACATGAGTGGAAAATGGAAGAGCTATGAATGTTATCTATCTGGAATTCTGAAAGACCTTTGGCACAGTCCCCCACAACATCCTTCTCTCTAAATTGGAGAGATATAGATTTAATGGGTGAACTGTTCAGTGGATGAGGAATTGGTTGGATAATCGCATCCATAGGGTAGTGGTCAACAGCTCAATGTCCAGGTGGAGATCGGTGACAAGTAATGTCCCTCAGGGGTCTGCACTGGGACCAGTACTGTTCAGTATCTTCATCAATGACATAGACAATGGGATGGAGTACACCCTCAGCAAGTTTGTGGACGACACCAAGCTGAGTGGTGTGGTTGATATGCCTGAGGGAAAGAATGCCATCCAGGGGGACCTGGACAAGCTCAAGAAACGGGCCCATGTAAACCTCATGAGGTTCAACCAAGCCAAGTGCAGGGTCCTGCACCTGGGTCGGGGCAACCCCCAGTATCAATACAGGCTGGGGGATGAAGGGATTGAGAGCAGCCCTGCCAAGAAGAACTTTGGGGTACTGGTGGATGAAAAGCTGGACATAAGCCAACCATGTGTGCTCGCAGCTCAGAAAGCCAACCGTATCCTGGGCTGCATCAAAAGAAGCATAGCCAGTAAGTTGAGGGCGGTGATTCTGCCCCTCTGCTCCACTCTGGTGAGACCCCATCTGGAGTACTGCGTCCAGTTCTGGAGTCCTCAGCATAGGAAATACACGGACGTGTTGGAGCAGTTCTAGAGGAGGGCCACAAAAAAGATCAGAGGGCTGGAGCACCTCTCCTATAAGGAAAGGCTGAGAGAGTTGGGGTTGTTCAGCCTGGAGAAGAGAAGGCTCCAGGGAGACCTTATAGCAGCCTTCCAGTACTTAAAGGGGGCCTACAGGAAAGATGGGGACAAACTTTTTAGCAGGTCCTGTTGCAGGACAAGGAGTAATGGTTTTAAACTAAAAGAGGGTAGATTTAGACTTAGATATAAAGAAGAAATTCTTTACTATGAGGGTGGTGAAACACTGGAACAGGTTGCCCAGAGAGGTGGTAGATGCCCCATCCCTGGAAACATTCAAGGTCAGGTTGGATGGGGCTCTGGGCAGCCTGATGTAGTTGAAGATGTCCCTCCTCATTGCAGAGGGGTTGGACTAGATGGCCTTTAAAGGTCCCTTCCAACCCAAACTATTCTACGATTCTATTGTTCTAAGTGGGCTACCCTAGATGCACACATTCTATGTGGGTTTTACATTAACCCAGTTATTCAGATACTCTTGTCAAAAACAGAGCAGTTGTGACACTGGTGTAAGTTATGTGGCAAGAACCTCTCATTAGCGCAGTCAGAACTTGTCTTGACTCAGAAACACAAATATTGAAGGCCACATCCAAATTTTTTTCCTGAGATTCTTCCACAGAATCCTGTTTCTGAGCATTATCTTAAAAGATTGAAAATAAGTTTCTGTAATTAGTTGAAAATCACTTGCAGAGCAAAGTACTGTGTAAAATGAAAGAGAACAAGCCATTGGCATTGACTTTTTCCCCATCACTTCTTGAGAATGAACACCACTGTTAATTTTGGTTTGCTATGTATTTAATTTGCTCAAAACTCCTGACAGGAAAGGCTGGCTGTGTAATATGTAAATATTACCTAGTCACTTGGATAAATTTCTAAAACACTGACAACCCTTAGTCTAATAAGTCTAATCAATTCAGGCACTATTTTATTATGCTTTATTACACTGGATGATGTTGATTTCCAGATAGCAAACAGTATCTACAAGAATGTCAGGGATCTTCAATAATTTCTTTCACACAGGAAAATTAGTTCCCTGCCCTCTACTACTGCTACCATGAGGCGTGGTATTAGGGTCATTCCGGAGCACAAGAGCAGTTCTTTGAACCTATGTAAGGTAGGTATCGTGGCTTCGTGGATCTGGTAGCATTCAAAACAAATTTCTGGTTTCATTTTGGTTTTGGTTTTAAAATCCTGTAGCTTACTAAAATCCCTCCATAAAGCCACGCACAAAACCAAGTATCAGTTACAGAGAAATGAACTTTGTTCACGTAAGCTGAATGAGGTGGGGAATTAAGAATACATTCTGTCAGGCAGCCGGCTCTGTGATACATGTAATAGCTGACTATCAAAGTGTTTGACAGATGCTTATCACTAGCAATTCTGACTTTCAAATGGGGTTATAGAAGAACTCAATGGGGAAGGTAAAATAGACAGTCATGAAGTACTTGAATAAAAGTGGAACCGCGTCTACATTGCAGCCACACTTGCTTAGATACATTGCTTTCAAATGACAGCATGATGACTTTTTTTTAATTTATCATCAAGATGCCAGTGTCTCAATCTGTGAACTTTTTGCTAAGGATAGCATTATGATTTTTGTGACACTTTTTGTCCTTTTATGCCAGAAGAACATGCCATATCTGCAAAGCAACAAATAGCAAGTAGCCAAAAAGAGGAAAAAAACGCTACCTCTCCAATTCTTTCCAGCATTTGGTTCACCAGAGCATGGCACTTTCATAGATTCCCAAGTAGATACAGGCCTAACTGTCATCCACAAACTAAAATATACACATCTTGTGCTATGCAGTCGTTAGAATAACAAAATGAACAGACGTTTTCAGCACTTAATAAGATCCTCATAAGCCCAACACACCAAGCCTTACAGAAAAATAGGTGAGATGAGATTGAAGTGGTCCTTCCTCTTCTAAGATACCTCAAATACTCATCACTGCTTAGTTTTTCCTGCCTTATTTGACTTGGCAATTTTTGAGGCCAGTATACCGACTACTGTCAGCCTTGTGGATCCTCAGAAGCCTATATAGTAAGGCGCAAATGAAAGACTATGACAATTCTCATACTGAAGATGAAGATGTGAGTAAATGTTATTGCTGTTTATGCAGTTTTTTTCATCTTTGTTCAAGGCAGTAACAAGCCTATATGCATGTTCTGAATTAAACTCTATAAGGAAGAGATCTAGGTTGTATTCACATGACTGTAAGTGATCGACTTTGCTTGTCCTAA
This sequence comes from Larus michahellis, assembly GCF_964199755.1. NCBI lineage: Eukaryota > Metazoa > Chordata > Aves > Charadriiformes > Laridae > Larus > Larus michahellis. Next base: position 46,618,646 of record NC_133898.1, on the reverse strand, counting down.
GAAATTAATACCATTCAGACAAATTTACCTTTAGCGTGCTCCTGAATTTCAATTAATTTCATTTGGGATTTGTTCATCTGTGATTTTGATTCTCTTCAGATTAAATACTTCTTGTTTTCACTCAGTGCTGTCCCAGACTGAATGGAAACTGGGGGAATATTTGAATCCTTCAATTTAAAAAAAATTAAGTTCTTAAAATAATTCCAATTAGAAAACTGTGCTGTAGTTACACCCAACTTCTATTTTCTAATTTTGTTATGTTTTATTCCTTGCTTTTAGGAAAATATGAAAAGTGATGAAATTAATATTCAAATAACAACAGGTATGGAAAGATGTTGTTTTTCATTCTCTTTGTTGTTGATGCATGAGTTCTGCCCAGATTACTACAGAAATTGAGTTTGTTAGTTTGTTTTGCAAACTGTGTTTAGATTAATTGGGATACCATTGGTGTGTGGATGACACCTCCACGTCTTTTGCTCAGCCCTGATTTGCATTTATTTCCCAAAAGCCAGGCCAGGATGCAGGATATGCAAGGGCTTAATTGCTGATTTTTCTAAATAGAAGTGATGCTGAAGACCTTTCAGAATTTAAGAATGTCAATTATACACACTTCTCTTCTGCATACATATTTGAGCAATGAATTATTGAAATTATAGAGCAAGAGCCAACTTGAGTCAAGTAGGAGTGAATGGCCTCACAGACAAAATCTTCAAGAGCAGATGGAATTTCAGAAGGAAAGATCTTCCCTGTAGTAGATAACCTAAAATAACAGAAACAGCAGAGAGCCAAGTGCTTAAGAGTTAAAGCTGTGCAAATGGAGTCAGTGAATTTGCAAGAAGTAAATCCTCTAGATTCTTCACAATCCTTTATACATCCTCTGCTGGAAAGCAGAATTTCCCAATTACAATAAATTTGATCATCTGAAACGTGGATTCAAGCTGAATTTATTTTGCAAAGAAAACATGCCCTGAAATCAGAATATCGCTAAGCCTTGTAGCTGCTCAACGAAAGAGACACTCATGTTAGGTCCTGCATCCACTGAATGTCCATTTCACTGAGGACCTTCTTGGGACCTACCCCCCACCACCACCACAGCATCTCCACCTCTGCGGAATTCACAGCAGGAACTCAAAAAAGGTTCTCTGTGACCACCACCATGCATTTAGCAAAAGGTTTGAACTGAATAAGTAACTATGGAAATGTATGATTCCAAAATTGTTAAGTGTCATTTAGTTCATTGCTGAGTTTATAGTAATCTTTAGAAGCTTCCTGCAGAGGCTGCAGAACTGCCTCTCAGCTGTCCTGATGACCACTGTCTTGCACTCCTCCACTCTCACTGGTGCTTGCAGTTTCTGTAAAATCTTTTGCTGTACTTTATATATAAGAGCATATAAATAAGGATCCACCACAACATGGAGCAATAGTTCTGGCTGGTTTAGATAAGATCATGAAGGTTGTTCTAATTTCTTTTCAGTTGTCTTTTATCCATAGCTGTAATGTTTTCAGAGTAACACCATCTTGATGATAGTGTTTATTTTCAAATTTACTTTTTTTCTGATGTTATGTAATTTCTGTGCATTCAAAAGCAGTACTAAAAGTTGTTGAGGAAATGTATGATGATTTGTGTTCCAAAGCAGAAGACACAGCTAAGCATAAGAATATCCAATACTTGAAGATGAATGTACAGTTATCCAAAGATGTGGCAGGACACTCACCAGTACTAGCTTCTGCTCATGAAAATGGCTGTATCTGCCTATGGAGTATCCAGGTAACTATCTGAATGTCTTTGGGATGGGACTGTACCCTTGAGAAGGCAATTCTACTAATCTCTGGAAACTTTAAAAACTTGCTTTTTAACTAGCGATTGCAGCAGCAGATATTTTATTGCATTTTTTGGTTAATAGTTTCTTCCATGACACAAGTTAGTTCTGCTTTAATAACTGTAGCAGAGAGTAATGGCAAGTGGAAAATCAAGGAACATGATCTGAAATAATTATAACAAAAACTGATGGTAAAGTTACATGGAAGTCTAGAGGTTAATTTTTCACCCACATCACTTACCTTTTAAGAAAGGATGATAGGCAAGGGTTCTGCTCTCAGAAGAAGAGAAATATGTCTGGAACATTGCACAAGCCGGCTAGCACTAGTAGGGCTACAAATTAGGAGACAACAGTATCCTGACACATAGTGTCTACACCTATAATCAGCTTGTAAAGCCAGTCATGCAACAGAATACCAATGGCTTAGTTGTCATATCACCTCAGACCTATGAGACTCTATTCCATAAAGCACGTTACTCTAAGCAAGAGATAAAAAGTAAATACAGAAAGAAGGGGGAGTACCATGATATGGTGAGGTAATATTGGCCATTGTGGCAGACAGTGATCACAGTATGTCAGCCATATAAGGCTTAAACAGGAATGTCAGCAAAGGCAAGTCACAGGGAGAATTTTTCAGAAAGATGATAAGGTAGCTCTGCAGATGTTTTATGCAAAAATAGAATATGATGGTAAATGTCCCCAGATACAGTAGTTGTGGACTTTGTTGGATTTTGTTGTCTTCACTGCTGATACATTAGTGTGCTTAGATTCCTGTAGGAATACGCAAGTTCAGATGATGGTGATACCATCACTGACATGATTGTCATCATCATTACATGTATCACACAGCCAAGATTCTCCTTATCTGCAAGACTTTCTCCCTCACCTCCTCCCAAACTTGAAGAGACCGTAAGGGAGAAAGTCTATTGATGGTTGCTTGAAAAATATAACAAGTTGGTGAAGGAGACATCATGGGCCAATTTGCAGCAAGAAAAGACATTCGGGTAGCAAATGAGATGCATACTGACGATATTTCACAGCAAATGAGAGAGAAGTGGTATAGTAGGGGTATGTACATATAAACTATGAATTGCTTGAAGAGGGAAATAGCTTGTTCTTTTGATGTAGAAGAGATGGGAATCCAGAACAATACATCCCAGCTATCTTGATCATTGAGTAGATTAGGAAAATACTTTTTTAGCTCATTTCTGAATAGATATGAACTGAGTAATGCTGAACAGATCAAATCAATGGCACTCAACTTCTGATGCACTGATTTATTTTTTTTTCATGTAGGTATTATAAAGTGAAATATATGTTTATTTATTTATTGTAGGGAAACTTAGTGAAAGAACTTTTGCCATTTTCAAAATATCCTTCAGTTCCTCTGACAGCACTATGTACAGATGTCTCCACTAAAATGCTTTTGGCAGGCAGTAAGGGTGAGTAAACATGTTAGTCATTCTGTTCAGGACACTTTGCAGGACCAAAAAACAGCATGCTGTAGATGTGCCAGAAACATGGCAACGAAGGTCCAAATGCTGGTGGACTTTTTCCATCAAAGCCATAATTAAATAATTTTAAAAGGTATTTTCTGGTATGAGAGGATGGTAGATTAAAGCTTAGCATTACATTAATAGCATTATCAGTAGAATTGTTTTCACAAAAGACATTACAATTTTCTTTATTCACAAGCTCTGCATATATTTTTCATCTGAATTACTGTATTAATAGCAAGGTCAAAGATTACTGCTAAGAACAAGCAAAGATTTCATATCCAGGGTAATAAAACTAAATAAAAAAAACTGCAACTGTGGTTGTACCAAGAGCCGTGATTCAGACACTGTTAGGGAGTGCACAGTAATGGCTTCAGCAGTACACTGCTATATAAGGAAAGAAAGTACTTGTGGTCTGTGCTAGTGGATCATTGTTAGACTGTTAATTTCACACCAAATCTGGCTTTCATTTGGCAGAAAGTCCAAGAGTTTATCTGCTGTCTGATTCTCCTCTAAACCTTTAGAATCATTCTGTCAATTTTCCTCTTCTGCATCTGTCATATGAGATTTTTGTCCTTTAATGTGTCACTTTTCTTCTAAAAAGTACCTACTAGAACTGCTTCCTGCCAGCTTCCTGCTCTTTTGCTGTCAGAAGTTGGATGGAGCAAGGTTTTTTTGCCCATTTGTTTCAAAACTGAGCAGTAGTTTGACATTAATGCTGAAAATGAAGAGGAGTTTCCACTCCTCATTGATTCAAATCAGTAAATGAGTTCAGGAAGGCAGCATGCACTGAACAGGATTGTAATTAGTTGTGGAAAAGTATCCAGCCTGTAACCTATTCATCTGATACTCTCCCTGTGTCCTTTTGTGTTTGTGCCGATGTGTATTTGCTTTTCATGCTTTCCGCACCCTTCTATCTGCAGTGCTACTACCAACTTCTTGTTCTCATTACAGATTTTCCCTTGTTAGGAAAAGGTCAACTTCTCTGTCATCCTCCTTGCTTGCTTGCAAATGCACAGCCCCAGAAACCAGATGTGACTAGTATGAAAAGGTTCCCCTATCTAGTAGTAGTAATGAGAGATAAAAGGCAATGTCAGCAGGAAAGAGGGTGCCTAGGCAGGAAACTGAACAGTTGTGGGTCCTAAGGGAAATGGTTCTTTGATTCTAGTTTCACGTGAGTGCACTAAAAGGTTGTAAAACATTAAGCTTTCATTATGTATGCAATTAATCAAACTTTATCCATTTCACCATGACTGAAAAACAGTTTTCCGTAGGAAGCTCTCATACCTAGTTTGTGCAATAGATAACTGTCTTGACAAGATGATTCTTATTTTTTATTCATGTCATTTAAAGAAAAAACTTTGCGTTCTTTCCATTTCAAACCTACACAGTTAATGACAAATTGCTCACAAAGAGTATATATATTTCTTTGCATTTTAATGAATGGTCCATTATATTCTGCTTTGTGCTTGACAACGAGATAGTGACGTTCACCTTAAAATAACTTTCACCGACCTGTAATCTTTGCTTCATTCTGCCCAGTGTTTACCAAGAGCATATGGCAGCAACTAGTGATCGTGTAGCTCTATATGAAATTTATTGATGTTTCGCTTTTTCCTTTCTTAAACAGAGGGACATATTATGCGCTGGTGCATTGCCTCATTCTTAGAAGATCCACAAAATAGTAAAAATGTAAGGAAAAATCTGACAGATTTTCTTAACTTGAACAGTATACTGAGATAAGACAAATAGAGAAAAATGGATTCAGAGTTCTACAGGGACTAAAAATGTTTCCTGAACATAAAGGTCACGTCTTTTGCTTGAAATAACTTGATGCTGTGAAAAACAAGAAAAACATAAGTAAAACGCTTTTAGCATTATTCCATTGTGTTCAAAGAGGCTACATTAAAATTAATTTATCCATGTCCCCTGAGCGGTCTTTCTATGTCATTTGCAGGCTGTTTCATGGAGGGATTACTTTTTCACCTCTTAATTTTCAGAAAGCCATGCTGATAAATCCACTAAGCTTGCAACCTGGTGGCATACAGAACTGCCTGAAATGTGGTTATGTTCTTTTTTTCCCCCAGCAAATAAAGGAGGAGCTCTGCTGGAGGGCACACTCTACTGAAGTGGTTGACTTATTTCATGAAGAGGAGAAAGATGTGGTAGTGACAGCATCTACTGATGGTTCAGTCAGGTACAAAAATGACTAATACTTCTTATTGCTATGGCAATCAGTTGAACTATCTCCAAAGTTCCTCTTCTTGATGGACTTGTATATAGGCTAGAACTTAAATAAAATACAACATTGGGTGCATTTTCTGTTCTGCACCTGAAAGAACTAATTTTTTAATGTAATACTTCTCAGGAAGTCAAGACCTTTTGCAGAGTGTCATTTTCTTTCAGCAAGGTGATCTTGAACGCATAGGTAATGGCCCCATCACTTTAGAAATGACCTCTTGTTCTAGTTCTATTTTAGCTTTCAGTACTTGTTAAATTAACATGGGTGCTAAGCATTGCATCTAACCAATGCTTATGCAATTATACCATTGCAGTCTGAATATAGACAACTAATTTCTTCTTGGCTAACAAATACATTTGAAGTGATTTCTTTTGGGTTTTGGGGGGAATGAACAAGGAAATTTTGTTTAGGTCCTGAATTGGTGGCAGCACCTTACTATAGGAGCAATTCAGGATATTGGTGCCTTTACTCCTCAGATTCACATTTATGAAGATGAACTGTTTGTTTGTTTTCTGATTTTTACAACATCCTTCTGAGATTTTTTAACTCTCGAGTTACTTACATTATAAACAGTGAACTTCAATATCATTGACTTCTTTTATGACTATCATACTGAACTCTGGAATACCTCCACAAACTTGATAACGTGGACAGATATTTTGTCACTTTTGTTACACTTCTAAAAGTATCCATTTTTCCTTTCTGTCCTTTGGCACTGCTTCTACTATGTCTGTAGGCTCTGGCATGCCATGAACGGATACTATCTTGGTTACTTCGGACAAGCCAGGAAGTTTGAATTATCAGATATCAGTCGGTTGATTTTGCCTTGTGATGTTAATAACTTCCCTACTATAATTAAAGAGGAAAGCAAGCATATGGAAAAGAAAAAGAAGTCTGAATACCCTCTGATGCTGGACAGGGACAAGTAAGATCTCACGCATTTACATACCTGTATGACTGGGGGAACAGTTCTGAAATTATACTTAAAAAGTAGCTTTCACCTGGAGGTCAGAAAAAAATATTAGTATTTCCTAGAGGTTATTTGGAAAAATCCTTTTTAAAAATATTTTTACACAGCATGGATAAATATATTAACTGTTATGACTAGGTGACAGTCAGGATTAGGTGGTGTTCAGAATCTGAATTCAGCAATAGTGATGACTACATAATCGTCTCAGATTTTAGCTTAATTAGAGCCTGTATGGTATATACACTGTTCAGGTTAGCAGCCTGTTTCCCTTCCAGTTCCAGAAGCTGATATACTTCTGGGATCCCAAAACATTTATTGAAAAAGCTTAATGTGAATAGTTATAAGTCAAGCCAGAGAGCCTTGGCCCTCCAGCTGAAGTCATATTTCCAGTCCTGGTTCATTAACTAGTGGGTTGACCAAATGAACATCAATACTGAAGCAGGAATCTTTGGAGGCAACATGCACGTGGCCTTTAGTAACAAAGCAGTCCAAATCTGGGAAAAATTATTTCAGGGCTTGAAAACTCATGGATGCTTTAGTGATAAGGTTTCATATACCATGTGCATTTTTAGGCTGCCTTTTATGTTAACCAAAGTGCTTTTGGACAATGGGAAATCTCTAAGGTGCTTTACTGTTACCCCATTTAGGTCGGTATCCTGCTAACACTTGCTACTACACAGAGTTCTCACTAATGTGAATATTCCCACTGAAGTCAGAAGGGTAACTCATCAATAAAGAGAAGTACTTGGCTGTGTTTGAAGGACAAAAAAAAATTCTCCCTGTGGTCCTTTTGAATAGTCAGCAACTAGTTTGAACCCTCTGGAATCAAAGATACTATAATTAGGCCAGCTAACCTTAAAGAAACTGCATAAATTACATGCCTGCGTCAAACTGTGACTACTTTTTGAGGACCCTTCAAATATTTCAGTAAAGGAGAATGGCTAGCATACATTTAAAACACATTAATTAAACAGACAGGAAGCAAATGAGAACTTAACTGTGCAGAGAACTGAAAAAAAAAAAAAGGAGCCACACACTGCACAATAGAAAGTTTCAGTATTATCATTCTGTATAGTCTGTGTGCTCTCACCTTAAGAGTAACTTGATTCCTCTGGATTAACTGTGCCTAATAGCGTATTGGATAGCTAGTCAACCATCATCCAAAAGGCTGTGTTACTTAGGAATGCTAGGCTTTGTTCTTGACAGGATATAGGAGCTTCTCTTGGGTCAAATCAGTTATCTTCATGATGCTACTACAATTCGCTTATTGGATAGCTGTCATATAAGTCACTAAGATAATATTTTAAAATTTCATCTAACAAGTCAAGTTATAAACGGATATTACCCAAATGTGCATATACCTGTAAGGTACAAACCCAGCTGAATAGCATAGGTGCTTACAGTTTAAACAAGTGGCTCAGGTGATCTATTGAGAAATATCAGCAGGTAGATAGACCCATATAGAAAAATATGAGACCCATATAGGTCTCAGTTTCTCTCTGTAGTTTATAATTCCTTAGCTTTTGTTCTCTGATCTAATTTTTCTGATTATAAATGAAACTGTGTTAATCTACACTAACAGACACTCCACTCTCTACCATATCTTCTTGTGATTAACTTTGGAAACCAGATATATGACCAGAGGAAACCTTTGTTGTGAAAGTGGCATAGAGGAATTGTAGTCAGGACTGACAGAAATGCTGAAAAGCCATTATCAGAGAGCAAGTTAGCACACAGTTGTGGTAACTACTGTTTTTTATATTAACATTTCCAGCCTCCTAAAGATGACAAGCCAGTATCCAGGTTGACAAAGTGCTAGTGAAGTTCTTCATGACACCTGTAAAGGCCCTAATATAAATTATATTTTGAAGATATATGGAATAATTATCCTTTAAAATAATTTTATTTGGAGCCACCTAACAATGTTGCATTCAAAATTGCCATTTTGATAAGAGCATCATTTTTCTGTCTTGTATGTACAGGTGGAAGTCACTGATCAGATCACCTTCAGTTTTAAAAAAGCCTGAACATGTGGACATAATTCAGGACTTCAAGTTTTTCAAAGCTCTGGCTTCTCCAAAGGTAGCTAATATATATGACAAATTTGTTTCTGTTCTGTGCAACATATAGGAAATGTAATTGTATTTCTCATTTAGAAAATAGCCATTAATAACCCTCCATATCCTTCTCATTCAATGGACAAGCTAGAACAAAAAAATGCATAAATGGAGGGATCGAAGAAACCTCTCTGGTTTTTGTTCGTATTATTTCACATTTCCAAATGCCAGTTTAGAAGGAAGCACACACTAATTAACTTGTTTGCTTTGACATTATTAAAAACGCTAGAATTTTCACACACTCCAAACATAAATCCTAAAGGTCACTTGAAGGAAGTATGAAAATACTAGAACAGTGAATCTCTGGTTATACACAATAGTCCTTTCAGGCTCCCCATGAAGTCAGAAACAGGAGTTCTGAGTTAATTTAGATATCATTACGAATACTTTCTACAACTCTAACTGAAAAATGGTGGAGCCCCTCCATTGTTACTTGGCTTAGCCCTTAAAAGTCATGGGAATTAATAAAATTTTTTGTTGCATTTGGAAAATAGCCAGACTAACAGCCCTGTGATGAAGCAATGGTCTGGGAGGGAGTTCTTATTCCATTACCCCTTGGCTAGACTTTCACTGTGCTCTGATAGTATGCATCCACCCAACCTGACAGGTACCCTGAAAATTATTCCTTTATTGAGCTTATCCAAGGTGTTAATAGGTGAGAGAACTAAGCAAGTGTTTAAAAGTAGCGTTATCTTAGGTGATAAAAAGCATTTTGCTGTTAACTGTCTTGATTTTGTGTCCCTTGGGAAGCTGGAATTTTGCTGGTTATGCATTTTCTATAGCAGAAGAATGATCCCTCCTAATTTAAAAAAAAAAAGTTCAAAGGTAAAAAGAAAACCTGTGCATAAACCATAACGTCTCCACATAGTAATGATATACCTTTCTTCAGATAACATGAATGTTACCATGCAATTCAATAACAGAAGTAATGTCTTCATTACCTTTTGTCTTCAGCTAGTAATGCACTGACTTTGGCTTCCCTTGGTCAGATCCACAGACAACCTTTGGAAACTTTTGAGTCTGGAAACAGAGAGGCTGGTGCAGTATTTGGGTTTCTTCCTATATATGAGGTAAGCACAAGCGTTTTCTTTTCTACCTTTTGCAGTGGCATTCATACAGCAGAAGCCATTAACACTGTAAATTATTACAATCATGTACTCTGACATTCCATTGTTAACTGTCTGCTTTTTGATTTGCATTACTACCTATCCAACTCCATTCTCCATTTGGTGGAAGTTTGGGAAGCCAGATGAAGAGAACATGCCTCAAAGTGAGTATTCCAGACATTTACTTCTCCTGTTCAACCTCATGTCATTAACATTTTGCTGAAACTTGACTCTTTTAGACAGCCCAGAAACTATTGATTCCTATCCACACAAAGCTTTGGCTATTGTAAGTTAATACTGTTTTACGCGTACTATTGATTTGATTTATTGCAAGCTGTCTAGCAAGGCTTCCTAGGTTGTATGGAGAAAGACCAGAATGTCCACAGCCTCGTCTATCCCACCTATCATCGGATGGAAAGAACCAACCCTAGCAGAGGTGCTGATCTCACTCTATAGCGGGTACCTAGAGAACTAGCTTAAATGAGACTCCTAGCATCCAGATGGCTAGTTAGGTGGGATGAATAGGGTACTCTGCATTCAAATATATATGACTTAATGTTTGTGCATGCAGCATTACGGAATATCTCAGAAAACTCGGGAGCACACCATTCAAAGCGTCAGCAAATATGCTATTCTTCTGACCATTAATGTGCCTGGGAAACCTATGTTTTGTTTTCTTCCACAAGAAGAAAATAAAATACAGGAGTCTTGTGCCTTGGCAAGTTAGGAGCAACTAAACTGAAGTCAATGGCACTGAAATGGATTTACAATAAAATGAGATCAGACTTTTTCTGTGAGCTACATGCACAACAAATAATTTTTTTTTTACAAATGCTATCACAGTAGTTTGTTCACCTGAAAAGTTCTTGAAATTTTGCAATTTATTTTTCAAAGGTCTTCAGTGGAAGAAAGCTGAGATGTCCAGTCCCACTGGATGGACAATGGAGACGGGTTTCAGTGGAGAATAGGGTCAAGACAAATAAACATAGCATCCATCTTCAGGGAAGTTGATTGGCAGGTTCCTTATTTCAATTGGGTTTTTTTCTGCTTTTTTCTATTATATTTAAATCCATTTCATTATGAAGTAGAGCATATAGAAATCAAATCTTTACTTCTATTTCATTCCTTCATGCAGAGAATAAATTCTAATAAAGCCAGTGTATGATTATAACAAGACTCTCACAGAAAAGCCCATCTCACTCCACTTTTTTAATGGTCAAGAAGGAAAAGCAAGTTACTATGATTAACTGCTTAAAGATTCAGAACCATAAATCTGCAGAAGTTCTGCTAGCCATACAGACTTCTCTGAAGAACAAGAAATGTTATTCCAGAGGTACTGCTCTAACCTTTATCTCATGTTTCAGCAGCTGTGGTGTCCTTGGATAGGCAAAGAATTGATGGGATGTTCCATAGGTAGCCACAGTATCCTAGTCAAATGTCTTCTTCCAGAAATATTATTTCCTTGTTTATCATGTGGAGATAAGACAGAAGTAAGGTCAAGAACTAGGTTCAAATGATGAGAAACAGCCTGATTTAAAGATACCTGGATTTAGGTCACAGCATCATAGAACATGCCATGTTTAACTCTGCACTATGTTCAGCTGAGCTAACTTTATATTAATTAAACATAATTACAGAAACAGAAAAAGCAAAACCCAAGCAAAGCTCCTTGCAATTGTTTTGTTAATGCAATGTGGACAAGTCTTCAGAATTATCATTCTAATGCCTTTTAGTGCCAATATTTTTGTTTGTTCAGAAGAAGCCTTGACCAGAATTACTAACGGAATTAAATGGACGTATTACCCAAAAAATCATTTTCAGCAGCTCAGATTCCTTCTGGTTTATGCTACTTTGTTTTAGAAATGCACTAAAATGTCACAGTATGGAAAATCTGTTTTGATAAGATTTTTTTAAATTAGGTTTTCTGATCAATTTACTGCCTGTCAGTTCAGGTTTATGGGCAAAATCCCGATCCCTTGTTGCACCAATTTAAATCTTAGCTATGCAGATTTAAAACAGTAAAAAACACTACAGGTCAATTCAATTGACCCCAATTATTTTAATCATTTCTACTATATAGTACAAACCAAGCCTAGGGCACGGTAGATGTGTTTAAAGGAAGGTCAATGTATGATTCAGGGTGTAATGAAGGTGAAAACATAACAGCATTATTTTATCATTATTGTGATTCAATATGAACTCCTCACACTGAACTGTTGTAAACAAGACCAAAATTTGTAAAATTTACTCAGCTTGTAAATTGTAAAATTTATTCATACTCCTTTTCAGCAGTTGCCAGTGGCTGTTTACTTAATGAGAGGCTAGTAACGATGTTGTTCTGGTGGATTTTGCATTAATTGAAAGTCTTAAACTATTCCCTTCTGGGATGCACTAAAACCTACTTAACATCTTCTCTATTTTTGTGATTGGACCCTGAACCCTTAATCTCAAACTGAACCTTTTGATAGCACTGGAAGAGAACTGGCAACTGTTGTAAACTGATCTCCTTGCCAACATTTAAGAAACCAAAACATAGGTTTGTCCCTTTTCTTCTGCCATGGCACAGTAATGTCAGAAAGCTTTGCTCTTCTTATGCTTTATTCTCTGTTTTCATCTAAATAGGAAATTGAAATCTTTAGCTAGCACAAGTAAGAATAGTATATTGAACAGCATCTTTCATCCTGTGCTGCGTAATGAGCTGCCCTTCTGCTTGGGAAAGCACATGGCAAAAGAAGAAGGTTTATCTTGGGTTTATCATTCCTGTTGAAATCAATGGATAGCCCGTTCAACATTTAAAAATTCATTATGGCCCTGAGACAAAGATCTTAACCAGGACCACTGTAGTGTACATTACGTAAAAGAAAACTCACTTGCCTGAGATCTCAGATTAGACAGCTGCTTCCTTAGGGAAGATGCTGCCGGAGCTTCAACAATCAGAAATAGGTAGAATTGATTTGACACTCTGACAGAAAACTTAATGAATTTTAGTGCCAAAGGAGATTGGCTGTATCATCCAGTCTAACCTTCTGAGTGGCACAAGCCAGAAAATCCATCATGAATACCTTCTGCGGCCAAATTACTGTTTCTGTTACTATTTTGGTTTCCAGTTGAAGGGAGCATCCTAGGGTTGTTAATGCACATTTGTTGCCAGTTATTCTCCATGTCAAAACCACAAGTTTCCTCTGCTCCAAATTTGTCCGGTTTGGACTTTCATATATTGGATATTATGCTGCCTTTTTTCTGCCAGATTAAGCTTCATCAGATATTAAAAATCCTTTCCAGAGATTATTCTTCTTAATCAAAGAAGTCAAAGTCTGCTCTCCATGATTCAGTCAGCTTGTCTGAGCTGCGAGTAAGGAGCAGGCTGGGTAGTTTAGCTGAGGGGCCGTGCACTGCAGCTTCAGGAGCCAGCTCAGGTCTGGAAGCAGTGTGTTACACTAACATGGCAATTGGTCTGAACTAACAAACCCTGTCAGCTCCAACAGGTCCCGAACAGGTCTAGCTCCAGTATCCCTGCAGATGCTCCCCAGGGCCTCTGGTTCTGTTCTCCCCTAAAGTCCCTATGAAACAGAAACTTAGGGGAGCGTGATACAGAGAAATTACACCTCACACTCTGTGAGCTGTTTTGAAGGCAGAAGAAAAACACAAATGGTGTTCTCCTTTACTCAGGTTCTATCAGCCTTCCAATTCCTTTTGATAGCAAAGTTAACTGTAATTTGATCTTTATGAGTCTCTCACTCCAAGGCATATTTCTGTAGCCTTTTTATCTCTTTCCATAACAGTGGTATTTTTTTTTTTCAGTGTCTGCCTCAGAACTCCATCTTACAAGCATCAGAAAAGCCACAAGGAGTTAATATGCCCTGCTGTTTCTGCCTGTTAGTTCCTTGCTTATGCTTTCAAAGAGCATGTTCATCCTCTAAGCCAGAAAAGTGCATGCTGAGCTCATATTCAATTAATTATCTGTTACAATTCCCTGAATCCTTCCTGGCACTTCAGCATTCCAGGACAGTGTCACAACATGACATAGGTCACAGAATACATATTCTATCATCCTTTGTCTGGCTAAAGATACAAATCCCTGTAAAGTGTGTCACCTTAGTGAGTATTTAGGATAATCCGTGTAACTACTGCCATTATTACATACTATTTGGGGGGAAATAGTATTTTTTCTTTATTACCAGTAATGAACAATGTTTGATCTGCTGGCCTTCTTGGTAAGACTGTCTTCTGATGAGCTGGATATACAATGACTTGCAATGATTAACTGTCTTCAACTTGTTATAGGGCTATGATAGATTTTGGAGTAATACTGCTTTTTTTTTAGCAAAATATCTTGTGGGATTATATTTAAAAAATTATCAACTGCACTGGGTCTGGCTGGAATGAACTTAATTTTCTTCATAGCAGCCTGTATGGTGCTGTGTTCTGTATCCGTGACCAAAAAATGTTGATAATACACCAGAGTTTTGGCTATTGCTAAGCAGTGCCTGCACAACATCAAGGTGTTTTTTTCTCACCCCCAGCGAGTAGCCTGGAGGTTCATAAGAAGTTGGGAAGGGACACAGCCACAACAGCTGATCTGAAACGCCCAGAGATATTCCATACCATATAATGTCTTGCTCTGCAATAAGAGCTCATGGAATGGAGGAGGAAAGCAAGATGTTCATGGTTATGGTGTTTGTCTTCCCAAGTAACCATTATGCTTACTTAGGCCCTGCTTTCCAGGAAGTGGCTAAACGTCTGCCTGCTTATGGGAAGTAGAGGATGAATTCCTTCCTTTGCTTTGCTTGCAATGCAGCTTCGCTTCACCTATTAAACTTCTTTATTTCGACCCATGAGTTTTTTCACTTTTGCTCTTCCAAGTCTCTCCCCAGTCCCACTGGGAGAAGTAAGCAAGTAACTGGGTGGGCGCTTAGTGTCTGCCAGGGTCAACCTACCACATTAACCAACCTTGTGATTGCAACTAAAATGAAGTGTGTCTGACAAACCAAGTGGCACCAGATAAAGTGTAATCTGCCATTTACTAATTGTGTTCCCTTCATCCACCCCATGATTTAGCAGTTAGCAAATGAAAGGTAACACCCCTGCAGTTCCCTAAGTTGTATTTGCCTTTGAAAGACAGCTACATCAGCTCTTACAGTTACCTGAAAATTTCCTAGTCTTCAAAGATTATTAAAAATGAACAGTTTGTTCCTTACCCATTTCTTTTGGTGCTCTTATGTGTTATGTTTTATGTCTCTTTGGTATTGTCCCTATTTACAGTTAGAACTAAAGTATTTTGCTGTGGTTGCAAGATGCAGATATCCCACTTCTTTTCAGTTTATTAACTGACTATTTACTTCCTCAGAACTGTCAATTTACTTAGAACTGACTATTTACTCATTCTTTTCTTTTTACCAAAAATCTGCTAGGATTTCATAGGTTCTTAATATTTGATTTTCACTCTTTTCAGTCTTGCTGCCTGCTCCCTTTGGTTTTCCTTATTAATTGCCCATGTTTTCCAAGAGCTGTTTTGCACTCATGTCTATTCATGCCACTATATTCTCCACTGTGCAGAATGTAATGTAATTCAATACTATTCCCAGTAACAATCAAGAGTTTAATTCTATGCTGAAGGAAAGCAATGGACCAGCTCTCAGGAAGGAACCATGCTGTAAGGAAAACTGTCAAAAAAGCATGATATGTATGTGTTATCGTTAGCAGCCTTCCATCCTGTTACTATCTTACTATTGTGCTATTTAAACTGTGACAAAATTACAGTGCTATAATGCTCTCAGACTTTTTTTTCATGATTCATTAAGTTAGCTGAACCTGAAGTAGTTCAGACTGCATGTCATTGCTCAGCATTACTGTTTACTTGAAGAGTCCCAACTCCTAGGGCTTTATAAACACCAAATGGAAACTGGTCCCAGCCCCAAACATTTTACACAATGATATTATCCAATTGTCTTTCTTAAATGTCACAACAAAAGCAAAGACACTTCATTTGTTTGAACAGAGAATCTACTAAGGCACTGCACTGCACAGAATACATTAGAAGAAGAATAGTTGTTTATTGTGTGCTAGAGAACAGAGGATTCTATTGGAAAGAAATTAAGCACAGAACAGCATACCAGGCAAGTGATACTTCCAAATATACCCACTCATCTTCTAGCAGTCTTTTCAATGCTGGATCTAGTACAAAGTTGTGTCTAATGGACTTGTTGGTATTAGCTGTGGATTTTCTGTGTGTCAATGTAGAGACATTGGCACACATGTGTTGCTTTGCAGGTTAGTTTCTTTCCACCAACATCCACAACTACATTGCAGGCTTAAATGTTCCAGGTGTATCAGTTGTTCTGTTGTTACAGACCATTACTGTATTATAGAAGGTATCTTAACAAGACACTCTCTTTCAGCATGGCAGAAATTCATGTTTGTACTGGCTGCAGTAGTTAGTTTGCCAGAATTTCATTACAGCCCTTGCTAGGGCTTTACAAAATCTGGGACGTTCTTCAGCTGCCCTTACCCACTGAGGAAGTTCAAGCTGAATGGCATCAACAGTGCCAGAACTATGGGAACTAAAAGTCTTTGTTATGTATCCACCACTATAATAGCTCCCATTATTTGGCCTAGGATTGGATGGAGAAGGCACACAAACATAAGTGTTATTTTGTCCTTCAATATATTTTCCCAAACTTCGGTTCCCTGCAACCAAAGTCGCAGAAGACACATTGACTAGCTGACTGGCCAGATGGCTAATTGAGGAACATGATGCAGAAAAGACGCCTAAGTTAAGGGAACTTTTTGAAAGTGTATAACCTAGTTCTATCCACTGTTCAGGATGTGCTTGTCCATGGATATCTAGAATCAGGCCCCCTGTCATCTGTGATTTTGCAGTGGTCAAAAATCCCATATACTCCTCCCAGGCCTGCTCTGCTTGGGGAATTCCAAAGGAGGCTTCTTCCTTTTCCCTGTTAGCATCCATCTTGAACTTCTGTAGGTGGTTTATAATGATATGTGGGAAAAAGCCTTCAGTAATTTTGTTGATTTCTTCAGCAAGAGCCTGAGCCACCTCTATAGTATACCTGTCTTGGTTGGTAGACACTTTGCATTCCTTATAATTTTGAATACTTCCAGAAGGACACTCATGAGAGAAAATACAAGAGGATGTCTTTCCATCCCAACAGCCAGCCTCTCGATCAGGGATGTCTTTGGGTTCCATTGAACCACCATGTGGGACAGAGAGAATCAGGTTCATGTTGCCCACTTGATATTCTGTGAAATTGTTATGACCAAATATAACCTCTTTGGTGTCAGTGGCTTTCAAAAGCAAATATAAAATGGAAAGGAGGAACAGATACATAGTCTTCATTTGCTGCTGGAAGACTCAGCAATATGGAGTATATCAGTACCTACATAAAAGCAAAAGACAGGTTTTAGATTACTTACAGTTGGGAACACGAGAGACTGTACAGCTTCTGCTGGAATAATTAGTTACTGATTAACCTATTTTAATTTCATTCCATGTAGTACAAAAAAAGAAGAGTACTTATATGAGAAACAAAAATGAACAGGGCACTTAGTGTGGATAGATGTAACTGATGCAATGTTTCCAAAAGAGAGGATTCTCCCAGAATAACAGGGCAAGGGAAATGGTAGGTTACTGGGCCTCCTTCATTTCCCCAGAAAACACAAACAGTATTTGATTATCCTATCTGATCCCAGAGAATTGCCAGATCCCAGCAAAATATTTGAAATATTTTTTCCCACCAAAGCCTCCCTCTTTTTCACCTCCAAAATCTAAGCAAATTCTAACAAAATTTGATAGAACATCTGTATCTCATTAACCTGTGTGAAATAGCTTTCCATTATCCACATGGTTACAGAAACTAGAGGCTATGTCAGCTCAGACACTGGGCTTGTCTAAAATAAGCAGGCTGATAAAAATTGAGTGCTACCAAGATCTACCTCTACCTGTGCTCCAGGCTGAGTTAATCTGATAGCATTATAGATAGATACAAGTGAGTGTATTAACAAGTGACTCTATTCTCTTTAGTTTTCAAGACTCTATTCTCTTCAAGGGAGCTAAGATATTTTAAGCCCCCACTAACTCTGACATTTTTTGGAAAACTGGAACTCAGCAAGATGCTGACAGTGCTTTCTGGTTTGAAAGCATTACATCTCTAGAAAGATCAGAGTCTTGAGCATAACCACGTTGGACAGATGTAAAATGAGTGAGTGAAGTGAGTGAAGAGCAGAATAAAAAAGGATACTTTTCACTTCCATGAATAAAAAAAACACAAAACAATAAAGGACAGACGAGGGGTATGTAAACAGATGCATTTGTAGATGAGGCAGGCTGCCTTGTTGTCCATCCTGCCCCTATCATTACGTCACTTGCAGAAATGCAAAGGATCAGCGGAGCACACAAGGGAGAGCGTAGGAAAGAAGGTGTGCAAGAATCTGTCCACAACTCCTGGCCTGAGAGTGTGTATGAGAGCAGCCAGTAGTAATACTGAGAGGGCAGGGTGCAGAATGGAAGCACCCTACCATCAGCCGCCTACTCTAAGAAAAGGAGAGCACAATTTCACCCAAGTAATGCAGCAATATATTCTTTTCCTGCTATGAGGGAATCCTGCTGGCTTTTTAGAGACAACCTCCACTGCCCACTGAGCTGGTCCACACTGAGGAGCCTGTACATGAAAAAACCCTGTCTATCTTCCTTTCTTCTTTCTGGGCTGAAAGTCCCATAAAAGTCTGTGAGCTGGAGTCAGATCCCTGAGAATCTAATCTACAGGTTTCCTGCAGAGCATGATGAACAGCTTTTTTAGTTTCTTTTTAATCTTTCAGTTAAAAGGTCCTTTTACTTGAGCTACTGACTGAAAAAACCTTTTATCCAAGTCATTGTATAGTTCACGCTTCCCTAGATTTCCCTGAGACACAGACCTTCACCTGCTAGTTCACAGTTTGCGTTACCAGAAATGGGGAAAGGAGTATTTTCAAGCGTTATTCAAAATCCCTTTTCTCAGAAAAATAGATTGCACATGTGGAGCGTGCAGTGGAGCCCAGCACCAAGTTAAATAAATCAACAGCAACAACTCCCAGGTACTGCTCACCTGCTTCAGAAGGACTCAGGTTTTCTTTGCCTCAGGCTCTCACCTTGAGATTCACATATGATGACACAGCTGGTCCTTTCCCACCGCCTGCCAAATTGTTTATTGTCATCTGCAGCAGTCTGCTTATCCTTTTGCAATTTCTTGTTAATGATTAAATCAAGCTGTTAACACTAGATCATGCCTTAAAGATACATGGAGAGAGAGCTCTGTATAATTCCCTAACTGGAAGGAAGTTGCCTTGGCACAGCTCAGGCTCTGGGCAGACTTGGAGAGTCTGGAGGAACTCAGGTGACCCCAGACTGGTTTATAGAGTTTTCTGGACAATAAACATGCAGAGGAAAAATGTCAAGTCACAGGCTAGAACTGCTATTCTGGACTACATCATAGGAAAACACATACCTTTCCATGGGATTTTAACTAAAAGAGATGGTGTTCAGGGAAGCACGGAAGCACCTGCAGGTAGGAGGAATATGTTCAAAAATTTACCTGTTTGTCTTCTTCAGCACAAGGGTGAGGTCCACATGCATAAGGAACAAAATAATAGTAACAGGCTCCAAATTCTCTGTTGATCATACGTAAAATTACATCATTGTAAAGTAAAAAAAAAAATTGACAATATTTTAAGCTGGTAGTAATCACTGCAGGACTAGTTTGAAGACTTACCTATAAAGAAAGGCAGAGAGAGTTGCTCCTGCCTCTGCACCTTCAAAAGCGAAACCGAACTGACTTTTGCACCCGGCTTCAGCTGGGGCTCCCTCTGTCCCAGAGGTCTCTAGAGGCCAGGCTGAACCATGCAGCTACGTGGCACAGAGGCTTCATCTGCACCTGGATGTATCATTTCACAATAAAGGATCACAAAAACGAAAAAAAAATGCACTGGTTTACTGGAAGGTTAGCATGCTTCTGTTGTCTATACTGACATATGTTTTTAGAGGTCAAAAAAACTTGCCACAAGCAGCACAGCCACAGCAAAGGTAAGCTCAGAATAGTTAATATCATCAGTATAGGTGGAAAAACTGATAATGCAGAGGGTTTTGAGGTATAATGGCAAAAATGGGTGTTCTACTTCTGGTTTTGGTTATTGCGGTCTCCTGCAGGAAGTCAGGAATTTTTCTGAGACTTCAATGTAGGAAAGGTGATAGGATACATCTGTTTGCATGCCCACTCATCTATGTATTTGAAGCCATACGTTATTTCTTCCTGGTTGAGAAAATATATTCTCTCCACTCAGAATCATTGCAAGGCGTGCAAGGTAATATTCCTGCATGAATGTACCCACTTGTCAACATGCAGTTGCTGTAGCTGCAAACTGTTGCTGCAAATATACATAGCTGGATCTTTGCATATGAACTGAGGAAAATTATTTTTGATGATAGGTATGTGGTGAATTAAAAAAAAAAAGGCAAAAATTGCCACTAGGCCCTGAGCTACCTGGTCTTGCTTTGACAAAGGTCTTGCTTTGACAAAAGTCTCAAGAACTTCAGTGGAGCTTTGCTTGGATTTGGGATTGTACTACAAATAACACCCCGCTTTGGCTTAATTCTCCTATACATCCCTACCTTAGCACTGACAAACCTCTGATGAGTAACAAGACTGTCAAGGGAGATTTCACAGCATTAGTGCATTATACAAATGTTGTGTTCATATACTCTTAACTATAGGAAGACATTGTTTCTTATGGGTACTCAAAATGAATGCTGTCAGTGCTAGGTGATCAGAGAAACATTTAAAGTTTAAGAGAGACAGCGTAGTGACTAGGTGTTAGGTCTGTGGTTCACACATCCTCATATTGACAATGTGTACAGAAAAAGTTTTCTATGAAAGTAAATAGCAATTTGAAATATAACTCTCTTGTGCCTCTTCTGTATTGTAAAGACCAAGGAAGACTGTATTTTTCCCTCTTTTCAGTACATCCATAACAGAGCAGAAGCTATCAAGACAAGGCACTGCAGTGGGGTTGTGTGAGGATGTGAGGCTGCTGACAAACATAGGAATTGATTAGACTGAGACGGCTGAAGCAGTGACTGCCTCAGGCATTTGCTTTTCTGCCTTCCTGGAAATTGTTGTTCTCTGAAGGAGAACAACATGGCTGGTGAATCAGCTGCTAGCTAATAACTGAAATGGATGTACTGCATACCCCTTAGCACTCTGGAAGGTAGACTGGTTACTGAATAATTTTGGTGATCCATACTATTGATCTGGAGCTTCTGGAGCTTCCATGGCTTCATTCATTCAACTCGTTACAGTTGGTCATCTGCTTTAACTTCGACATAATTTATGATCCCTGTTTAGACTACTTGAGTTTTGGTAAGCTACAGATTAGTGAGAAGGGAGGAACACACTCAGTATACACTGTCAAAGAAATACAGCTAATAAAGCTGGCTTCACAAAGACTTTCAATAACTGACAGCAATTAACTCTGTTAGCTAGTGTCATTCTTATGCATCAGAGTGAATGTTGCTCAGCCTATTTCTTATGGAACCACTTATGAATCCAGATAATGCAAATCTTTTACCAAACCTACACCCTGTCACTACTATCTGTGTTTATAAATGGGTAAGACTAGTCCCTAAGTGGAAAATTTGTGAATTTTTTGGAGTCTGTGCAAAAGCAGCAAACTGCTAAACACGACAAGTTAAATGGTAACTGAAGAAGCAGGCTCAGAGGTCTGTAGCTCAAAGGCCTCTTGGTAGTCCTAAAGGGAGAGATTAAATATATTACATCTGAAAATAGTCTTTAAGACTGGCAAGTAGGGGCAGGAGAAAAGTACTTCTGTTAGCAACAGAGTTAATGAAGGCTTATTTCCTGCCCTACTCCCTCAATCTTCATCATTTCCAAGTGAGAGAAACCATTTCCTTTAGTAGGGGAAAGATAGACAACAATCTACTTCCAAAAAGCAGGTTTTCCAGGTCTAGCTATATTCCCTGCCCGCATCCCAACATCACATCTAGAGGAGACCAGAGACTGCCCCAGGCTCACACCTTTCTGTAGCTTTCGTGCAAAAGAAAGCCTGCACTGATTGTGATATGTAAATCATGATCCATATGTCTGCAGACCCTAGGGCACTCACTCCATGGCATGGACCAAAGATTAAGCTCTGTACGCTACCCCGGAGTAACAGCATAACTGGGCACAAGTATAAATTGGGAGAGGAGTGGCTGGAGAGCAGCCCTGCAGAAAGGGGTCTGGGGGTGCTGGTGGGCAGGCTCCATATGAGTCAGCAGTGGGCCCTGGCAACCACAAGGGCAGACCGCATCCTGGGGTGCATCGAACACAACGTAACCAGACAGTCAAAAGAGGTGATTATCCTGCTGTGTTCACTGTTGGTGTGGCCTCACCTTGAATATTATGTGCACGTCTGGGCCCACAATTAAGAGGGATGTGAAGGTCCTTCAGTGTATCCAGAGGGGGGCAACAAATCTGGTGAAAGGACTGGTAGGAATGTGCTATGAGGAGCGGCTAAGGACTTTGGGCTTTGTCCAGTTTGGAGGAAAGGAGGCTGGGGGACAATCTCATTGCTCTCTACAGCTTCCTGAGGAGGGGAAGTGCAGAGGGAAATGCTGAGCTCTTCTCCCTGGTATCCAGTCACGGGATGCATAGGAATGGTTCAAAGCTGTGCCAGGGGAGGTTTAGACTGGACATTAGGAAACGTTTCTTTACCGAGAAGGTAGTCAAACACTGGAATAGGCTTCCTAGAGAGGTGGTCAAAGTCCCAAGCCCATCAGTGTTTAAAAAGCATTTGGGCAATGCCCTTAATAACATGCTTTAACTTGGTCAGCTCTGAATTGGTCAGGCAGTTGGACTAGATGATCGTAGTAGGTTCCTGCCAACTGAAATATTCTATTCTGTTCTGTTCTATTCCGATCCATTCCATTCCTCTCCACATTTTCATGAATCAGACAGAGTATCTTCAAGGCTTCTAGCCCTTTGTCAAATTACATGACAATAACTCTATGGCTTCAACATTTATTGCAGGTACACATTCAAGTAAGAGGCATGAGCATGTAAGTCTTCCTTCCTTAGAAGAACAGGCTGAAAAAAGACAAGGCCCAAATGCATTATGTGTTAAGAAACAAGTGGAGATTAAAATAGAAGAGAGTGTGCCCCCCAGCCAGGAGAGCCAGCTGTGACCCCCTCAATGTCCCCGCCTCCTTGGGTGCAGTGACTCTGTTCTTTGAGCATCCCACCATGTTGGAGGCTCCTATGGACTCACTGGGATGGGAGAAGACCCTGTATTTTAGGGTAGGGAGCACAGCTGGAGGAGTCAAGAGAGGAGCCTCCTACCCGCTCCCTCGCTTCAGCCTTTACTAATTTGGAAGCAGGGTCTGTAATGAAATTCCAGAAAGAGGCTGATTAGTGCTGGGGAAAAAAATCTAACCACACCAGCCTCCCACAAAATAGGTTGGAGAGCACTTTATTTTTAATACTTTTCAAATGTCCTTGTTCTGCATTTTGTTTTCAATCTCACCTAATGTCCTGTAGTGAAAACTAATACTGAAGCAAGCAGAAGGGATGGGGACCTGAGCAGTACATGAGTTTTCTTCTCCTTTTCTGGCAAAATGGCCAAAAGCAGAGGAGTGCTAGAGACACAGATGAGAGCGCACTTTCTGGGACCGCGTTACTGCTATGCTATTTCTTAGTCACTAGCATCTAAAGAGGGTTGTCACTTCTTACGAAGGAAGACTCTCCAGAATGAGGCTGTGCCTGGCACTACAGCAATTTAAACATTTTTGTTTAAATTATCCACTTCAGAATTTCTGGAATATGAACAAGTAGACAGCCTTCCTCATAGACACTGATACACGCTTTTGTTTTCACAATGAACATCAGCAGGAGACTGTCCACGGGTGCTCCTTCTTATAGCTGAGAATTACTGCTTGAGCACTCAAAGCAAACTGGGAGAACTCATAGCAAAGGAGCAGACGACCAAATCAAAATGTTGGCAATGCATCATGATGGCAGAGAGCAGGTTTCCACTGGCAGTAGGATGGGAGGGGATCAAATAAATTATGCCTCCACCCATTTCCATGGGATTACTAAGGAGCAGCTTGTTTTTGCTGTTCACTGGCAACACGTGGATTAGTGGTCTTTTGCCTTCACTGGAAAAACCCAGGACACAAAGAGAAGGTCAGATGATCTTGGCACCTCCAACCAAGCATGCTGTTGACAGACATCCACTTCAAATATTACTTAGCTGGGGTTGAGCTCAATGAGCTTCGCAAGGTATTATTTGGCAGAGCTTGTTTCCTGCACTACCACATTCTCATGAAAAAGCTGGTGGGCACAGACCTTACCGGAGCAGTAAGGTTTGCACAGGAAGGGAATGCTGGAATCACCTTCACAGATCTCTTCCCTGGAAAATGAATACTAGAGCTGTGTTTACCCAGGAGTGAGCAGATGGGAACTGTGACCAGCCTAATGAGGTTACCTGGGATTCTGATGCAGGAAACTAATATGGCTTTTCTTCTGTTCTCCTCTGTACTTGTCAGGGGCTGAAGCCTAAGAACGCCATTAACAGTGTAACAGAATTATTTGATAAGTGAGATACTTGTCACATATATCATGTTCTTTGCCTGGCATGACTGAAGCAGATGGCAGGTGCAATATCAGCTAGATAATCCAGGTTTTTAATGACTTTACTAACATTATTGACACAATATTTTCCTGATAAATGAGCTTTTAAAAACACTTCCTCTGCTACTAAATATAGTTTTAAGGATGTCTTCCTCTAGACTCTTCTCAAGTGTGTACAAGTGTGTACAGGAGTTTGCTTGTGCTATTAAGGCCTGGGTTCTCAGCTAAGCTAAAAAAAAAAGTGGGAAAATATGCTCTTCATAAACAGGAATTTCAAGAAAAGGCAGATAAAGGGTGCAGTAAATGCAATGCTGCTACTTATCAGAGGGGAATCAAATTTTTCTAACAAATTGATTAAATGGTCCAACTAACTGCCAGACAGACCTTCTGAAATAAAAGTGATCAAATTCTTAAGCAGTGAAGACAATATAGTAGCAATAATAAGGAATTCACTGAAATTTTGGAAAAACTAGTATAAACCACACACCTGATCTACTAATGTCACCATAGATGATGCTCTGATTGTGAGCTTCAGCAAAGTGCCGGTTTTCATTCTGAGTATTTTAATCTACCCTGTGAAGACAATTCCAGCAGTGACAGACAATGTAGGGAAGGAAGTTTACTAAAAATCTGTACGATGTCCTTGTCCATCACAGTGCACAGTGAGGACAAAATTAATTTTGCTTTACCTTGTCTGTGTAAAGGCTAGTTGTCTACATCAGACCTAGTGATCCCATTTCCCCTCTATAGTCAGTGTTGAGAAAGAAGCAGTTCTTAGAGGTACTTCAGCGCATTTATCTTAGATTTCCACTAGGGGTCAATAGAGCTATACTCTATATAGCTCTTCTTTTTTATTACATGATACAAAACAATTGTAAAGGAAACAAAATGTCTCCGCTGCACTTTCTGTTTCCAGGTCTATTTGTAACGTGCACTGCCAGTCGCTATTACAAAAATGCGCAAGGAAAGGAAAAACATACAACAGGGATTTGGCATAGTAATTTCTAGTCTTAGCAAATTCTCCAGATACACGAGCTACTTGTGAAAGGAAAGGACTGTGTATATTATTAATTAACCACAACATGGTGCTACTTCCCAGTTTCATCTGGTATCTATGGGAAATAAAACTGCAATACTACAGAATTCTTTAAAGGAATAACTCACCAAAGTATTAGCATCTAACTGTTCCCTTCCAAGAGACACTGTTGAGCTTAAAGACCAAGATCTTTAGCTAGTTTAAGTCAAGACAGCTCTACTGAAACCAACAAAGCCTTTCACTCGTTGTATAAAACTTCTATTATTTTATAGAAATCGTGAGATAGTGAAGGTGGGTCACAGATGATCAGGCTGAAGACATTTGTAACAAGCTGAATGTTGACGCATGTGATGCTAACCCTTCAGCTCCAAGGGGTACCCACCCTTTCAGATTAAGGAATCAAAGAGAAAAATCTGAGCTGGGCAAGAATTCTATATCTCTGGCTTTCTTCAATGCAAGTTCCTTGGCTCCAGTGCTTCTGACTCTGAGGTTCACCTTATGACTATTTTTAATGTAATCTACAAAAAACAGCCAAAAGTACATTTAATTGAATTGCAGATGACATTTTGAATTATATGGATATATATATTGTCTACCCTAATTATTGTTCTTCCCATGAACACAGCAGTTTGAGGGTAAAAAAAAATGTCAGAATTGATATAAGGACACATTCTTAAGAGAAGCGATCCTAATCCGAAAAGAATTCTCATTGCAATTGAATTTAAAACTTCTGGAGCATGTCAAATATAGGCAGAATCACAGAGTGAAAAAAGAATCAGTAAAGATGGATTTAATCAATATTTCCAGCTTTAAAACATCGTATGCTGTCAACGAGGCCAAATTATTTCTATGTATTTCTCAATGCACACACAATATTCTTAAGAAGTTATAATTCAGATGCGCTCTTTTCAAAATGCATTGAATTTAAGCCTTGCTGTCCACTGTCTGGAAACATTCCTTTTCTGCCCTGCTGACTGAGTCATCCATGTAATGGAGTCAAAATATCGAAAGAACTATACAGACTTCAAAATGGCAAACCGAAAAATACTGTTATCTGGTAGATATCAGCCTAGCTATATTTCTCACTGCAAATTTTGTTTTAATTTAAGCAAGCATACCTTTATGTTAACTAACAAGAAACAGAGGCTTTATTACGTATTTCAAACTCAAAAGTCATCATTGGTCATTTTACTCCAGACAATCTATTTTTCACTTCTAACTTGAAATCTTTGCAGTGGAACTAAAGTACTAACATCTCAGACGGCTTGTGCTGTGGCTAACGTGACTGGTGCTGGCCCTGATGTGGGAAATATAACTGTGTGTTCTGGCTAGCCACTGCTAGAGGGCTGTTTTCTTCATTTCCACGTCTGGCTGGGCCTTCTGGAGTGAGACCAGGATCTCATCAGGACATATCAGACACATCACACAAGGACAATCCCATCTGATAGTTCCTACCTATGTAGGAAACAGAGGGGGAAAGGAAAAAGAAAGCTCTTCAAGGCACTCTGAAATGAATTTATGCTATTGCATTTATACTAGGTATTGCATTCATGAAATATTATTTATTTACGCTATTTATGGCATTTATATGCTATTCCATGAGGCCTGGAGGGACATGTACAATCATGTTGCTCAGGAATGGAAGACTTTCTACATAGATATGTGTCATTTCCTGTGTGTAATTACAGACATACCAGATATCCAAACTCTGTGAAATTTCAAACAAAGCACTACATTTGATTCCTCTTCACTTTTAGTAGTATGTAAATACAGAGTTAAAATTCTAACTTTGACCATCAGTTCTTACATTAACCCCAGGGTTTCACTGCTATAACATCTGTCCCTCTATCACTTTTCCTCCATTCCAAGACAGTATCATGATTTCTCACTCTCTCTTCATAGACAGACATGTCCCCTAATCAGGATTCAATCACCAGCTTCACAGATCTCTGCTAAGAGCTGCTTCATAAAGCAGTTAAACATCATGCTTTCTTTTTTAATTTCAGAAAACCAGTAAATATAAACACCTCCTCCGATGCGGTGGTAATTTTTATTCTAGAGTGTTGGTAAGACTTCTGGTCCAGTGATCTCATTACTTAGAGCTGGAAACATGCACATACCCTTGTATTTATTCCACTCTTATCTGAGTACTAGCTCAACAAATGAAGCAGAAGCAGACATGTAGGTTTTTATGAGTGCGGAGAAAATATGCATAATTCAGTTTTGCATGCATAGTCTCTCTTTTGTTCTAATTCTCTCCCCATTCTTTACCAAGTTTCTAGACTGCATTTGTTCTTTTTAGTAATATATGAAGACCTACTTTCCGAAGACAAGAAACATCAGGAATAAGATAAATCTGAGACTGCTCTGTGTTCCAGCATGTGTGTTGCCAGTAGGAAGAAATTAAGGTTGACACTGTGGAGTCCCTTGTCATCCTAGTCTGTGGTATGTGCAGACCACATGTTGGCTATCAAACTATGTTTACTGTGTTTAATATGTCAAATAGGCAGAATGAGATAGTGCACCAGATGGTTAAATAGGGACTCAATTCCATGCATGAGATGTCTCAAAACATTAACTAGATTTGTGAAACAAAAATGTTATTTGTATGCCTTTTTGTGTGTAGTTGGACTATTCTTGTAAAACTCCATCGTGCACCACTTTAAATTTCAGTATGTGATATGGATGTTCAGGGCTTTTTAAAATGAAAGCAGTTATAGTAGTATGTAAATACAGAGTTAAAATTCTAACTTTGACCATCAGTTCTTACATTAACCCCAGGGTTTCACTGCTATAACATCTGTCCCTCACTTCTTCGTTCGCAGTCAGTGACCTGCTTCCAGTCTCTCCCTCCCTACTCACTGGGTTAGCTACAGGACTCAGTCCTGTGTCCTGCCGAAATTCTGTGATGCCTTTTGATTCCAGTATACTTAATGCTTATGACTTTCTTGTTCATTGTTATTATCCATGTGCTGTCTTCAACTGCATGTCATGGATCCTTTGCTGAAATTGAACAGATGCGGAGAAATCACTGTGAAGAATATTGCCAGAAATGAAAGGTTCAGTATGACTGTCATCTCAAAATGACTCATTCGGAATACAGGTTACAGCAATAGTACAGACTGATGGTTACTGGATTCAAGTTCCTTATTCATACCTCTACTTAGACCAGTAACTTTTACTTACTGGTGTTTAGCTTCTTTACATACAAATATTGTAAGAAAGCAACAGACACAAATACATTCTTACTCCTACGGTGGGTTTTTTGTGTTTTTTTTTTCAGCTGATAACTACCTGAAAAACTTTTCTATATACCAGGGTACAGATGTGACCAGACAGCAAGGATAAAAAGAACTGAAAATAAATGCTAAATACTATGATGACACAGTCTTTCCGGGATGTTAACCATAATTTTCTCCACTAACGACTTAGTGGTTATAGAAAATTTGCATTAGGAAGTATTGACAACACTAAGCTTTCAAACACACGTGTTAGTCCCAACATTAAGTAAGCAACGTTTGCCCATTTTTCTATGCTTTGCTGAGAGTCAGCAGAACTGAATCTGGCACGGGATGTGCTGACTCAGTGTTAAAGCACTAAATCTGTTTGAGGGTATTGCATGTATTTTCATATTTTTGCAGATGGTTGAATTAGCTGCACTTCCTCAGCTAGCAGCAAATTTCACGGCCCCCTCAGAACCCCCTTCCCCATCAGTTGTGGCTGTCGTACAAACGCTGTCTTTAAATCCTTATTTTTCAAGCTCGATTTCAAACGAAAGAGAAGGTTCCGGAAAACTGCCGGTACACAACACAAGAGCCATTCCCAAACGACCAGGATCTCACAGCCAGTCTGGCCAAGCACCTAAACGCCCGCTCCAACCCCCACCCCCGGAGCGGCGACCCCAAAGACCGGGCCAGGCCCGGCCGCCTCACGGGAGTGGGCAGAGCTCGCGCCATAACAGCCTCCCCGCCGGCGCGGCGCATGCTGGGACTTGTAGTCCCCCCGCCGGGGCGGAGCCAGTGCGCTGAGCGCGCGCTGCTTGAAAGCCTCGGGCGACTGCCGCGCGCCACGGCCGAGCGGAGCGGGGCGCAGCGCCGCGCGCGGGTCTCCCCTTCCTCCCCCTAGTCAGGTACTGGCGCGCGCGGCGCCCCGCGGCCCCCTCCGGCCCCC
The DNA here is from genome assembly GCF_964199755.1 of Larus michahellis. Classification (NCBI taxonomy): domain Eukaryota; kingdom Metazoa; phylum Chordata; class Aves; order Charadriiformes; family Laridae; genus Larus; species Larus michahellis. Next base: position 46,589,017 of record NC_133898.1, on the reverse strand, counting down.
CTGTCACCCCCTCTGTCACCCCCTCACCCCGGGCAGGGGCGGCCCGCCCCGAGGTAAAGGCGCCGGCGGCGCCATGGGGGAGACGGCCCCGAGCCGGGAGAGCTGCCTCAGGCCCTCCCGTCCTCGGCCAGGTGCCGTTCCCGGTGCCGGTACGTGCGTGCCGATCGGGGGGAGGCTGTGAGGGACGGCGCGGGGGGTATCCGCCGGCCCTTGGCCGAAGCGCGAGGAGGAGGCCGTGCCCCGCGCGCCTTGTGCTCCCCCTCGGCCCCGCTGTCCGTGGGGGAGCGTGCGCGGGGCCTGCTGCACCCCGGCTGCCTGCGGGCTTAAAGGTTTTGCATCTCTTCGGACGGCGGGAAGGAGCTCCGGCTGCGCAGGGTGGCAGTCGCAGGGGCTTCTCGTGTCTCTGGTTTGGCCCAGCACCCGGTCTGCAGCCTGACCTGGCTTTCCGCGTGCTCACCCTTTTCATTTTCCCGACTGCAGTTTAAGCAACATCATGGGGATTCAGGGCCTGCTGCAGTTTATTAAGGAGGCTGCTGAACCTACCCACGTGAAGAAATACAAAGGGCAGACGGTAGCTGTGGACACCTACTGTTGGCTGCACAAAGGTGCTTATGCTTGTGCTGAAAAGCTGGCCCGAGGAGAGCCAACAGATCTGTAAGTCTTTGTTCCATTTCGGTCTCAGCCCTTTTACAAATTAAAGTTTTGTTAACTTGGCGTTTCTTGAGCTAAAAAGTAAGTTAAAGCAGTTTCACTTCTTAGCGTTGCTTCTGAATTCTCTGTCCCAGTTGTACTTTTTGGAAATGGAAATGTTGGTTGTAAGTAAATAGCTTTCCAACTGTGCAAAATCAATATGGAATTATATATTGGGGGAAAAACTCTATGAAATACTTCATAGTAAAATACCAATGACTAAGTGAATTAGTTTTTTCCAGCATGTCTCACTCTCAATTATTATTTAATCTCTCTGATGAGATGCTGTAGATGCAATTCATATGTTTCCAATCTAGTGTTGTTTTTGGGAACCTGATTTGTACGAAGTGATAGTTTGTAGATACTCCTGTGACAAAAGTTGTAATGATACTGAGGAATTCTGATAGATGTATTTTGCCCTGAATAAAGTGTAATTTTTTTTTTATTTAACATACTATATTCTTAGTAAGAGTAGCTTTTCTAATGTAACATGGCTTTTTCACTTAAACAGTGATATTCCTAAGGAAGGAAACACAAATTGTGGTTGTATTTCAAGTTCAGCTTTGGAGCTTAGATGAAACTTGCATAATCTCTTGCCCATCTCTGGAAAACTGGGCTGAACTTTTATTTTAAATTGAATATAGTTTTAAATGAAAAATAATCTTTATATCTTCAGAAATAAAGCTGTACTTATTAGTCTAGATCAAATTTCACTTAAATTTTTTGATTGTTTGATTGGAGGTGAGAAAGAGTTAGTTTGTAAATGGGTTCAAATTTTTAATTCCTGCTTCTGTTTATATGAAGAACTGTAGAGTTTCATCCAACCCTGCTACCTGCCTTTGAAGGCAGTGGAGATCCCTCAGAGTCCTGGGAACAGGATATGCTTCAGCTGAGAAAGAAACTGACTGACAGGAGAAACATTAATAGTCATAATGGTTGAATTTAACTACATGAATATTTTCTTACCAAATCTCGTTTCCATGCACAAATGTTCACTGATCTTAGACTGGCACTTTAACTGTAGTGTAGAGAGTCCTTTCACACTTTAATAACTCAATTCAAATGAATTTTATATAGCTGCAATCGTATTCGCTTCTGTCTTTCAAAAATCATAGTTATTTTTCAGTTTATGTTTTGTAGCTCTAAATCCAATTTCTTCAGTGCTCACATACTTAGAATCTAAGTGCTCTGATGTCCCAGATGTCTCCCTGCCAGAGAGGTTGTTGTTCTTGCTGTTTTAAACAATGTCTTTAAAAGAAAAAACAAACTTGAATATTCTGTTGTTGTTGAGTGCCATCGTAATGCGCTTAGTGTTTACAGAAGCTATTAGATTTTAATTCTGTGCTGCTGATAAAAAGATCTCATAGGGATCTGCAGAAATAACAGGTAAGGAGATCAGTGGTCTGAGGAAATACCTAAATTATGTCTGGAATTCCCTACAAATAAGGGAGAGGAACCAAAAAAACCCAAAATACCCCCAGCATTTAAGTGTTCTTATTTTTGTGATTCTGGGGGAATACATGGCCCGTTCAGATCCTTGAACAATAGTTAGTCCTAAACTTCCAGTTCTCCTTTCCTGCAAACAGAAAATATGCAATAGACTTGTGCTTAACAATAAAGTTTATTGTTCTTTTCCTTTGTTATTGTTGATACAGTTATGTAGCTTTCTGCATGAAACTTGTTGATATGCTCCTCTCATTTGGAATTAAACCAATTTTGGTATTTGATGGATGCACCCTACCTTCTAAGAAGGAAGTGGAAAAGGCCCGACGAGAGTAAGTACTGAACTGTATTGATTTGCAAGCAAAGTAGTATGTTTAACACTACAACTCATTTTCAAAGTTGAAAAGCTTCAGACTTCAGCTAGGTAGAAATCTCTGATAAACTTTCCTGCAGTGTAGTGTTATTTCATTTAATTTACATTTAAAAATCATACCAACCTCTTCTTAGAGGTTCTATTCCAAAAATAGAAATGCACTTCATAAATGAAAGCGCTTTTATAGAGGAAGGAAGTAAACCTCTGAACATTAGTTCCCGTAATGCATTAAAGGCTTTTAGTTTACCCGCCCTCTAGACAAAAATACTTCTTCCCAATGTAATTTTATTTAAAAATAACACCACCTTCTTCATTTCTCTGCAAATAATCAGATAAACTTGTTCCAGCTTTGGTCCTTATATAATGGGACTTTTCAGTGAAGTGGTGAGAATTTTTCACTGTTTTTGTTTATAAATTCTCATGGGACGTATGTTTCCTTCGGTGTGCAGTGAACAATTTCCAATATTTGGAATGAAGTAAATGATGCCTTCTGTCCTCTAAAACAATAAGTATCTAATGTCAGATACTCTCAAATTCCATTAAATCTATTTTACTGCAACTGAGAGTGGGTGGATCTTTTCTTTTACACTGCTGATTTCAGTTGCCGACTTGTCACTGTTTTCTGAGAAAACATTATGAACTTCAACATGCCAATCTAATCATCCTTGTCAATACAATTATTTAGTTATTCCTGTGTTTTAAAAAATTGCACAGTAGAACAGATCTGGGAAGTGTTCATATGCAAAACAGATTATTCCCCCTCCCTCCCTCCCCTTTCTACCTGTCTCTCTCAGTCCTTTCTGCTACTTGTTCTTTTAAGTGGAAAATAATCTGCAATTGGTGGATATTTTTGTTTATCTTTCAGGAAGCGTCAAGCCAATCTTCTGAAGGGGAAACAATTGTTGCAGGAAGGGAGATTGTCAGAAGCTAGGGAATGTTTTGGGCGCAGTGTAAATGTTACCCATGTCATGGCTCATGACGTTATTAAAGTAAGTTGTCAATGCTGTTGATACTGACAGTTTTTAAAAAAAACCTACGCAGTAGATAGCATGTCATACTCTGCTTTTATATGGCTACGTGACTACCTCTTGTAGACAAGAAAAATATTCCCCCCTTCTTAGCTTCTGATTGTCCTGCATACATTAGATTGCTAGGCACAATTAACAAACTTTAACTTCACTTCAAGTTTATTATGCCCAGTTGTATAAATAATGATGATGTCTCAATTGAAATACATCTCTTTTTACTGCTATTAAGTGACTTTGGTAGCACCAACAGTTTTATTTTGCCACACAAAAGCTAAATGCTGTTTTTATTTTTTGTCCTCCCCTCAGCTAGTTTCTGAGAACAGACTACAGAGAAAATTTTGGCTGCTTAAAAACTTTTCTAATAGCTTTATGCTGTCCTTCCACTGCAGTCGTAGGATCTTTATCAAAATAGTATTGTGTTTGTTCTAGTGCCGTTTTCCTTTGTCCAGAATGTAACTTGCATGAGTTTGAAGCTGGCACCCGTGGTCAGATGCAGTGAGCATAGTGTTACAGGCCAACGCAGGAAAGGTTTTTTCTTTTGTAAACTAGACTATATAGGTCTAAATTGCTTGAAACTTGAGTTTTGTGTAAGAAATATCAGGCTCTAATGTGGGGTGGGGTGTGATTAAAAAGATCACGGTTTCAGTTTATTGAGGTGGAGTTTCTTACGCTTTCAGATGTCTTAAGATAATTACTGAAAATTGATGCGAAGTACTTTTATGATTCTTGTTTACGTACAGGCTGCACGAGCTCGGGGAGTTGATTGTATTGTTGCTCCTTATGAAGCTGATGCTCAGTTGGCTTATCTTAATAAGACTGGCATGGTTCAAGCTATAATTACAGAGGACTCTGATCTTTTAGCTTTTGGATGTAAAAAGGTATGGAAGAAAATATTAATAGCCTTTACCTCTTGCTGGTATCTTAAAAGCAGAGTTTTAAGTTGCCAAATGTGTTCGATGTATGGATTTACTCTTCTACAGTAAATGGGGGAAACAGAAGAGATGACAATAGCACTTGGTGTGTTGTTTTTCCCACCAAGTGAAACAAACTACCTTATGGGTGGAAATTATTGTTTTCACTTCCTCTTAATTTCCAGGTGTTTCTGAAAATTGACAAGTTTGGAAATGGACTAGAGATAGATCAAGCTCGACTAGGAAACTGCAAGCAGCTTGGAAATGTATTTACAGAAGAGAAATTCCGCTACATGTGTATTCTTTCTGGTTGTGACTACCTCTCATCAATTCATGGAATTGGGTTAGCTAAAGCATGCAAGTTACTAAAATTAGCCAACAATCCAGATATTATAAAGGTAAACTTGGTTTCATTTGTTCATGTGTTTTTGTGTGTTTGCTTTTTGGGAGCCTGTATCTGTATATATGAAATTAACACTGAATTGAAAATACATGGGGGGTGTCCTTGACTTTCTCCATTTTGAGGAGAATGCTAAAAGAAGTATTTTTTTACCCGTGCTTTAGACAGATGCTGAACTAAACTTACTCAAGTCTTGAAGTTGTTGTATATTTAATGAAATACACCAATGTAAACTTAAACTAAGAATTGTTCTAATCCTTCAAGGGCATATTCTATTTGAGGACAGACTTAATTTTTTTGTAAGACTCCAGATTTTTGTTATTCTTTTTTTCCTCGCATTACCTGCTCTTTCTCCAGCTTTTGCAGATTAGTTATTAGAACTGCTAATTGAACTCTGTTACTTTTGCATAAGTACAATTTTGTCTATGTGGAGGAGGGGCAGGGATTGGGAATCTTATTTGATTCCTGTTTTGCATTTAATTACATACATATGGATACAGACATTTACATATTAAAAACATTGTTATAGAAGAAAAATTTGGTATAGTGCAAAACAAAAAAATTAGGTAGCTTTTTTTTCTTATCCAATGCATGGAATGAAAACAAATCTACTATTAGGAAATGCAGAGGCTAAGAGAGTGGGGATAACTTCTGTGTAGGTAGTAAGGGAGAAGAGAGTTTTTAAGAGCAGAAAAGAAAAATACTTTACATGGCAGTCTTAAAGGCCGGTAAATCTAATCCAGAAAAGCATTTGAATATGCAAACTAATTAACTTGGTGTATTATCTTCTTAAGTTACTTGTACGTTTTAGTGTTTTTCTCACACAGGCTGTACGCAAAGAACTATGATTTTTAGTTTTAAAATGTTTTATAACGTGGAATCATTTAGGTTGGAAAGGACCTTTAAGATCATTGAGTCCAACCATAAACCTAACACTACCAAGTCCACCACTAAACCATGTCCCTAAACACCACATCTATACGCCTTTTAAATAACTCCAGGGATAGTAACTCGATCACTTCCCTGAGTAGCCTGATCCAATGTTTGACAACCCTTTCAGTGAAGAAACTTTTCCTAATACCCGATCTAAACTTCCCCTGGCGCAACTTGAGGCCGTTTCCTCATGTCCTATCACTCGTTACTTAGGAGAAGAGACTGTCCCTCACCTTGCTACAACCTCCTTTCAGGTCATAGTAGAGAGTGATAAGGTCTCCCCTTATGTAAAGCAGGCATCAAAGCAACTGGTTTTGTTGGCTTTTGTGGAAGTAAAAAGTGAACTTTGAACTTTTCCCATAAGAACCGTGATTTTGTTGAAGTTAATGTATCTATCTTATTTTGAGCAAAGTGTCAGGATTTAATCATGTGAAAAACTTTCACTTAGTAATTTGTCATGTGATTTATCACAGCTGTCTTCCAACAGCGTTGGGAAGTCATGATTGAGTCAAAGATACCAAGTAGTCCAACAGTGCCAGTTCGAACTCATTTTTCTTAGTGAGTTGAGTAAACTTCCCTTTACTTAGGATGCATGGCCAAAATACCCCTGATGATTTATTTAGGGAGGAGGAGAGATTCTTGCCTCTGGCAGTATGACAAATGATCTTCAAAAGAAGATAATCTGCCTTCTGTGAAACTGAAAAACATAGTGGTCAATGAATTAATAGGAACTTCTTTTAGCGTGGTGTAGTAACAATGTATAGGAGAAGTTACCAGATCAATCTGTAGCCGTTTTAGGATGAGTAATGGGGGAGGTTGGGGAAGAAATTGGTTAGTTTTGATTTTGTACCCTAAAAACAGCCATATATTGCTTATGTGTTCTGGTAATATGAATAATAAAATTTGATATGCATTAGTTTTAACAAATATACTTTAGGAGGTGCTCTGTATTTATAGTCAGATTTTGTATTTATTTATTGGACAAGAAGTCCTTGTGAAGAGTTAAATTGTGTTATTTATATGATTGTAAACAGCTTGTGAGTAGGAAAACAATGTACTAAACTTCTTTTTTCCTCTCCTCTGTTTAAGTTGAATCTGTTTGTTGTAACACATTCTATGTTTAATGAAAAGCAATGATACTTAATAATTGACATGTATTTAACCTTTTGTGTAACCCATTTAAATGAAGCAGTTAAGCTTTTTTTTTTTTGGACAGGTTATTAAGAAAATGGGGCAGTACTTGAAGATGAATATAACAGTACCAGAAGAATACATACAGGGTTTTACACGAGCCAATAATACATTCCTTTATCAGTTAGTTTTTGATCCTGTCAACAGAAAATTAGTTCCTCTGAATGCATATGGTGATGATATTGATCCAGAAACACTCATTTATGCAGGACGGTATCCTTTATGTGTTGAAACAGCAGGGTGGGGAAATCAGGGTGAGCAGTTGTGGTTTCTTATACTATTTTCCGTTGTATCTCTGCTATTGACTAAAGCCTGGTTCTTCTGCAATCTTAAAAAGTTGTGGGGTTGTTTGGGTTTTTTTTCCTTTTCTCTTTTGTTTTGATTCTAATTTATTTAAAAAAAAAAAAAAGTCCAAGGGGTAACTGGGTGACCTAACATTGACATGTCATTTTAGGCAGAAGGTTTTTTTTTTGTTTTTATTTTTTAGAAACCAACTCATTAAATACATGTTATACTTAAATTGAGTTGCTTTACAGCTGTCTGTAACTTCTGTGTGTGTTAAGTCTGTTATAATCTCTGACAGTTTAATTCTTGTAATCAGTGTTCAACTCATTCCCTAATCTAAGCGTTCCCTGTTCTCTCCCTATAGAATAAGTAGCATTTTGCCAGTTTGTGCATCATAAATTTCAGCATGGAAGATTAGGAAAATGAAGAAAGAGAGGGGACTGTTGAAGTAGTTACTAGCTTTGTATGTTCTTCAAGCCAGATAATCTCTGGCACTTCCAGAAATTAAGAAAGAGAAAGATGGTAACTTTCCTGTTGATCATTGAAGGTTTTCCTTTTGACTTTCATGATTTGTCAGGTACTGCAGATCTATTACAATTGCTGTTGCATCAGATTGAGCCATGAGTACTAGTGTTAATGCTTTTGGTTAATATTCTAGCAATGCTTTTGGCATAAAAATGGGAAACGGCTATTCTAACTTTCATGCTACAGTTCTTGAAATGTATTATAATATTCAGATGTTTTCCCTTAATATGATGGGGACAGACACTTTGGTGATGTTACTGCATTTCAAATTGCCATTGGCAACATTGATATCGATACAATGGAACAAATTGATAACTATAACCCTGACACTGCACAGGTAATATCTTTGTTCTACGGTGTCCTGGTTTGAGGACCAGGACCTTTTGTTACATACAGAGATTTTGACATGGGTCTGAATGTTTATGGAAAAACATGATTGAATGTTATTCACAACTGACTTGGCAGCGAAAGCTATTCTGCTGTTACAGAAACTGTGGTCCCACAAACACATAGCTCTCATTCTCTGTACCGGTAAAATCTTACTTTTCAAGACATTTGACTTTAATATTTGTTTTCCTGTCAAACTTTTTTGATAAGTCCTTAATACTATTGACAGAAGTAACTGATTTAAAAAGAAATTTCTCAAAGAGTTTTGGAGTATATGATTTCTTCCAAGTATATAAGTCTGAGGAAGATACTTTACCAAATTAGCCTTTTTGAATAGAAATAAAATTTAAACTTTTAATTTTGTCTGAGTAGTTAGTTACTTGGGCCATACTGGAATGAAGTAGTCATGGCAGCATACAAAAAAAATAATTTGTATTGAAAGCTTGAGAAATGTGGTAACAAAAAGAAAATGTTTGTGTAGAATGTGTCAGCAGGTGGTGTGCAAATGTCAAAATGTCCTTATATACTAAATCAGGAAATCATATGTGGAAGACAAAAATTATAAACCTGTGTCTTGTTTTTCAATATTTTTTTTAGCCTGTGCAGCAGAGAAGTTGTGGCTGGAATGACAAACATTCTAATCATGTAAATAGCATTTGGAGCAGAGACTACAAGCCTGGCCGTAATGCAGATACTGTTCTTCCTAAAATGCCTTTACCAGAGAAACAAACAACCAGAGGCATGGAGAAGATAATTAGTGTTAAAGGGCTAAAACTTCCAGGAAAAGAGCTCTTGGCAAAAAGGCCAAGGAATGGTATGTTTTTATTAAAATAAGTGTATCAATAACAATAGATCCTTGTGGGGAAAGGAAGGATTTAATCTTTAACTTGATGTCATGAGATTTTTAGAGGCCTAACTCTAGCTTTTATTGCCTGTTTTCAGTTTTTGACAAGCTGCAAGATGAGCCATAATACTTAAGCGTACATAATGATTAAGGATGGCAGCAAACTTTCAGCAGCACTTGATTTTAACTTTTTTAATTTTTTATAAAACTTTGGGTTTTTTCAATTTTAATAACAACTGTTCTATTTTTAGATATTTTTGGTTTTAATTTCTATCTTATAATGGCCTGTGAAGAAATGTTTTTCCTAGACTTGGTATTTGGTGAGACAGAAAACTTAAAGAACGTTTTCTGTACTCTTCTAACACCATGCTGCCTGTATCCCATGTATAGGTATTCTTTACTCCAACTTTCCTTGCTTTCTGTAGTAAATCTGCGCTATCTTGTCTTCTATACCACCGAAGTTATATGTGACGAAATAAACTGTGAGCTTGTAATAGAAGGGACACTCCTTTGTTCCCATTGTGCCTTATCTGATATGTTACGTATTTTTCGTTTCTTCTGCTCCCTTTGCTTTCTCATTTATGCTGCTAGGGCTCCTTTTTTTGCCTTTGTTATTCCTGATATCTTCATACTCCCTGGTTTAGAATCATAGAATAGCTAGAATCATCGAATGTTAGAGTTGGAAGGGACCTTAAGGTCATCTTGTTCCAACCCCCCTGCCATGGGAGTTTATCAAGATTTGTAGTTAGTTTAGCAGCCTGCCTTTAAGTCAAGTTCAGTTTTGCTGTCAAAGTGTTTAAAAACAAACAAACAAAAACCCCCAACAACCAAACAACATCATCATATTTCATTTCAGCTGTTCTGCCTTCACTTCATCTACTTTTTTGTAGAAAGTTACTTTTAAGGCTATGTACTAGAAAACAACTTTGTTAAAGTCTTCTGAACTGTAAAGCCAAGAATTTTCCTACCAGACCTTGCTAATACTTTTAAGCCTGGGAGAGTATATATGTAATGCTCAGTTCTCTCATAGTTAGTTACTACAGTGATGTTTAAATTGTTTTTAGATTTAGAAGAAATCTCAGATGGAGATCTGTTGAACCAATACTCATTTTCCAAAGCAAAAAAATTCAAGAAGGAAAGTGATGATGATGGTCAAGCACAAAAGAGTGTCTCAGCAATACAAAGCCTTGATTCTTCAGGGAATTCTGTCACTCAAGAAAACTCTAACTCCTTGCCTAGAGTTAGAAATAAATTTGCTTCCTTTCTACAAAGGAAAAACAAAGAGAAGGATGCTGTAATTGTTCCAGGAACAAGAAGCAGGTACGCTTGCATCATGTGTTTTAATAAGTAGCAAAATGCTATTTGTTGTCCTAGTTGCCAAAATAACCTGAATACTGAAAATAAGAAAAATAGTACCTTGGACTTCTTATGCAATGGTGTTAACGCACCTGTAGTCCTGAATGGAGATGGACAACCCTTTGTGCTAGGTGTGCTATCTATGTGTGATATAAATGATGTCAATTTTTTGCTGCCGAGACAAAGACGCTGGGACTGTTCAGTACAGTCTAGTCCGTGGGTATCAGAATTAATTAAGATTTGGCTATATTTCTTTTCCAGGTAAAGGTCATATGACATCTCTCTTAAAAGTATCTGCTTTGTGCTAAATATGTAAGCAGTTGCTCATATATTGACTTATGTTGACAGGGTTTTTTGTTTCAGTAAAGCCAAATGTGGTCATGCTGTATGCCAAATACTTATTCTTATCCCATCCCATTCAGTTCACGCTCCTGATCTCTGAACCAACGTTTTGAGAAGAGGGACTTTGCATTTGTTAGGTTTTTTTAACTTGCTGGTTTTTTTTACTTGCGTTTTGCCACACTTGAATTGATTTTACAAAGCATTATCACAACTATGTCTCTTATTGTGTAATTTTTATCTTAAATAATTTGGATTTTTTTGAGCAGTATAATTCTACAGAACAGTCTTAATACTGATGTTATTTAGCTTTAATGCACACCTTCCTGAGCTGAGAGTCTTGTTATGTTGCATTAAAAATTAAGAATTGTCAGTGATGGTAGGTTCTTCTCTAAAGCAATGCTCAGTTTCTTAAAAATTTCTGATTTGTACTTTTAGGAGCTGCTGCTACAGCATGGAAAAGATCTAGATAGGTTCTAGTTTCCTTAATAAAAAGTGCTGAGGTGTTACACTACTGTTCAGCTTTATGATAATTGATTAATATATTCTTAAATCTTATAGAATTCTGAGATATTTCTCTTTTTCAGATGAAGAACCTTAACCTTATTAGTATTTGTCAATTAGTATATGTCAACGAATGACATGTTTACAGAGGCTTTTTCCCCCCCTTTTTTTACTGTTTTATCTGTTAAATGCCTCCCTGAGGAGCTAAGACTTTGCCCATTGTCAAAATAATTTGTGTCTATAAGTGCACTTCAAAAATAAAATTGGCAGATAGAGGCAACTACTGGATTTTGGAGATGAAGTACTCGTTTGCAGTAACTTCTCCCTTGCCTTCATTTTTTTTTCTTTAAATTTTTTAGGTTTTTCTGCAATGATGGAATTACGTTTGGTGGTGGAGCAAAGAAGGATGACAGTGATCTAACTGAAGATGCTGAGTGGGATTGCCAGAAACGGGAAATAAAACATGTAGCAGAAGATGTTTCTCAGTTTTCAGAAACTGAAAAATCAACAAGGACTATCTTTACACCTCCTGGAGAAACGCAGAAAAGTTGCTTCCAGTGGTTTAGCAGCCATGTAAATAATTCGGGAAATCCTGGTCCATCTCATACTGTATTTTCACAGCAGTTTCACCAACAGAGAAACAACTGTATGGTATCCCAGGAAGACTGGGTTAATGGGGTACAAACAGAGAGTGCGGCAGCATCTGACAAATTGGAGGAGGAATCCTCCCCCTTAATGGAACTGGAACAGTCATCATGTTCTCAAAGGTCTTGTGAGCCAGCAGAATGCAGTTTGGAGTCTTCAGAAAAACTGCAGGTGTCTAACAGTGGTTCAGATGCAGAAGTAAGAAAAGTAGGTGTTCCTTCAGCATTTGCTTTCACTTTAAATCATAAAAGAAATTGGGCAGTCTCTTCTTTAAAATGATACCCTGTAGATTATGTAGCTCGTGCTAACAAAACTTGTCAATGCTTAATGCAGTAGTGTAGAATGGATAGACTTAGTTTAAATCAAGTCTGTGTTTAGTTTGTTTTCAGTCTTTCCACTGCTTTCACTACCGTGGGTCAAAAAAAAAAACCTGGTAGGCTAGCTCTTCTTCTCTGCTTTTGTTAGTCCCTGAAGAAGTCCTTTCAGAAAGCATATGTGTGTCACCATAGTGTTGCTTGCTGAAAATAAGCCCAGGTTTTGTATAAATTCTTAAAATTGCTGAAAACATTATACCTTTTAAAGTATATATGTGGTAGATATAAAAATATACATTGTGTGGGGAAAGAAAAAAAAAAAAGAAAAAACCCACCCCAACAAAACCGTATTAAAACCAAATTAATTTTATCTTGATGAAGGAATCTGACTCCAATTCAAAACTGGCTGATGATAAATGTACTCGGTCTCCAGTATCTTCTGCTATTCAAACTGACAGAAAAAATAAGAACATGAAGACAAAGGTAAGGATGCTGAAAATCAATTTTTGTTGTCTTCTAGTTCATTATAGAACTTAATGAAAGAATCCTAAGCGATGCACCTGTTGGCAAGAGAAAACTAAATTCTTATGCATCCATATTAGAGCTGAGATGAATTATAACCAGGCCGCCTGTGAATGATATCACAGTTGCAACTTGTTTGGGGATTTTTAAACACTTTAGTATAAAGTAAGAAGCTAAGGCAAAAAATTACTTCATTTTTCTCGGGCATGGTAAATACACAGGTTTTATGGTGCAAATTGCAGTCATGTTCATAATCCAGATACAGTTACAAGGTACAACCTCATTTCACTGCTTGTCGTGACAAATCTGCTAGTTCAGGGTCTCCTTCCTCTTGGACTAGAAAAAGCATGTTTAAATGTCAAAATATGTAAAGGTTTTAGTCAACCTTTCTTGTTTAACGGCTTTATTTAAAAGCCTTGTTAGACACTAATGAATCAATATGGAAGGACAGTCAATTTTCCATCAGAGCCCACATTTCAGTTATTTTTCCTATTGGCTGGGCACATGCAATTTGTCTACTATGTGGTTTCTTAGATGTCTAAGTATAAACTTATGTGCCTTGTCTTTGTGAGATTTCTAAGAGCTTTAACTATTTGTCCAGTTTACAAAACTTCTAATACCTTAACAGTTAAAACTGGTCTAACTCCTTAAGGCATTGTCATTAGAATTGGCCGGAAGATTCATAAATCAAAGGAAGATGCTTTCATCCTTTTGCGTACACCCCTACTAACAGATTAAAAATCACAAGTGTCTCTCTGCTGAACGAGAATATTGAGTGTGGCTTGTATAATAGTGACATCTTGTGGTTATTGTTAGTAACTTCTGTGTTAAGCTGGAATTTACTTCTTTTTTCTGGAACACCTAATGACAAAAATTGATTCTTTTTCATTAGATTAAGATTTTGTCCACTTCTCCTCAACAAAACTGAGCAATGAAATGAAATCATCCTGGGACTTGGAATTTTGTTACTTTGTTTTTAAGAATGTATTTAATATGTTTCACTTAATGTTTTGTTCAGCTTAAAGGTACATTGGGAGAATGAATATACTAATTACTGGAGAATACACAGTATGGAACTACTGTGGTAATGTAGGCATCATAGATTAAAAAAAATTCAGAATGCTTGGAGTTCTTCAGACAAGAGGAATCTGCTGAATATCTGTGAGGACAGTAGGGTTACTTTAAAGCAAGTGGCCATCAGAAGGATTTCCCTTGCTTATTTCCTTGGCCATACATTCCCTCTGCGTCCTTGGTGCTGGTAATAGTACTTAAAATGAATGGGACCAGAAAACTGACCTGGCTGAAAACTACTTGACAACAACTAAAAGGTCAATTATGTTGGGCCTTGGGCCTACCCAGACTCTCAGGCTTGTGTGAGTCGTAGCACCAGTGAGACCATTGGAACAAGTTACCAGAATTGAAGAGGAGGAGGCAGAGATAAGGAGTGATGCTTTTGGCTCAGTTTTCCCTTAGGGTTGCTTACTGCAGGTGTTTAAACAAGGGAAATCTTTGCTGGTGTTAAGTACAGTAAAACATACTGAAGGGAATAATAAGTTCCAGATTTAGGGAAGCAGGTGTCTATCACTTAAAACATAAATTATTCTGATTTGAGTAAGCTGAATAACATAGCTGATCTGTAGAGATTTTTAAAAACTGGGGGAGGCAATTTGGGAAAGTTGTCAACAGTTATCACGGTTCCAATCTAAAATGTGAAGTGCCTAGCTAGTCAATTCTTATATCAAAACTAACAGAAGCTTTTATGTAACAGATGCATACAAGATAGTGAGCTCCCCAGGATCTTGTAGTGTTTTCTGTGATACTATTCTAGCTGTGGTTTTTACTGCTAATTATTTTCTACAATTGCTATGAGCTCAGCAAAGAGGCGAATATTGACAAAAGAAAAGAGTATTCTACTCTGGTTTTAAGTTTCCTAGTGGGTGTTCGACATGCAGTTTTCTCTATTTTTGGCTTAATTAAATTAGGTTACAAGTCTGATGTAATTCAGTACCAAAAAGAAATGTAGGATTATGGGTGGCTTCACACTTTTTGCAAAATAAATGAGGTAATAGATAAGCAGCAAAATACTATAAAGCAGAGAGTTTTAGGATTTTATTTTTATTTTTCCTAGTATTCTCGTTCCAATTTTTAGCCTGCATCTTAAACACTTTATTTTTTCCCTAATTTTTCTTGGGATTCCAAGATCTGCCTAGTCTATTCAGGTAGAAACAGTGTTGCCTCAATAAAAAACTGTATGATGAGTGTGTGTGGTGCAGGGATGACAAAATGCAATGTTGTTTTGGAAAGAACCAGGATATGAGCTCTCTTTGAAGAAGAGGCTGCCAGCATCTTTTATTTTAAGGAAAAAAAAAAAAAAAAAAAAAAAAAAACAAAAAAAACAAAAGGGTTAGGTGATCAATAGCAAGTACTTACATGAGGAAGAGCTGTTTGCATTAGTTAAGTGAAACACCTGAAGTAGTTAAGTGAAACATCTGAAGTAGGCAGAGCTGTGTCATCTTCTAAAGATAATCCAGCAAAACAGAGAAGAGGATTCGTTAAAGCAAAATGCTTTATTCTTTATAGTAAATAAAGCTTATATCTCTCATTTGGATACAATGTGGGTGTCCTAAACTAATCTTATGTAGTCAACTGTAAAATAAGAACTTCTTACAACAGTAAACAGTCACCATATCTTCTGTATGTACTGTATTTTGATAATTGTTTTGGTCCTCATAGTGACAGACAAAAGCTAAAATAGCAGGCTGGAAGTGATTGATCACTTAGCTGGTAATTGTAAGTAGTTCATATTCTACAACGAAGTGGCAGAGTGGCTCAAACAGTAAAATGTTCTAGTGCTTCCAAATGGCTAATTTCAAAAAAATTGGGGAAAACAATAAATGTATGTAAGACAGAAGGAAATGATGGAAAATATGAATAAGCCACTTAAAACTTTCTTTGCCAAATAAGTTCATAACTTTGTCTAAAAGCACTTTATATGTATTTAACTATTGAGACATGATTATGCACATATAGTACAAATAGGGAGAGAGAGATTAAATAGATAGCAATTGGTATTACTTTTAATTTATGAAGTGTGGTAAGCTACTCACAGGAAAAAAAATCCTGCAGATCAGACTTTAGCATGTTTCTTCTATTTAACAATAGAACTCATTACTTTTTGTGCATGAAGTTCAAAAAGGCAAAAAGGATCAACAATATTGTATCTGTATTAGAAAAGCATGATAACAGCAGTCTGAGTAGCTATCAGCTGGTTAGCCTGGTATTGACCCCGGGAAAAATTACAGGAATATAAGAGATTGTGGTTAGAGATGAAAATGGGAAATGTAAAATTCACACTGACTGACATAATTATAGGAATTAGGCCATGTCAAAATGAGTTTCATGTACTTATAAACAGGTAAAAACAGAGTCAGTGCTTGGAAACTGATAAGGGAATTGAAAATGAGGCACACTTTTTTTTTTAATAACAGGGGTGATGAATAGCTAGAATAAATGATACCATGAACCCATGTATTTTTCTCTTAATCGATGTGTTCAAATTTGACTGGTTGCTTTTGAGAGAGAGATTCTGACAAAGCACGGCTCTCTTGAGTTCCAGGTACAGAAACCTCGTAAGAAGGTCCAGCTAGAGGTCTAGTGATCCTTGGGATATAATCATACTGATATCTGTGCTCTGCTTAATTTTGTGAAAAACAGTCATATGTGACACAGTGATGCCAGAGAGTAGCTTCTCTTAAAATTCTGAAAGCTGACATTGGAGAATCTTTGTTATGCTCTCATGTGAACGTATGAGAAATGTGTATTTGCAACTTTTTAGAATACAAAGACCTATAGAAACTGATTTGCCAATTCTTAGAGCTGCATTATGTCTAATGTGTTGGAGATGCCTTTTTTAGATTATAGAAGCTATCTAAGTATACCTTGTTGTGGCAATTCAGATTGCATTATCTCAACAGAATGTAAAGCACTTTATTTTTTTATTATAAGCTTTGCAGCATAATATCTGTTGCTTATAGGTTGTCATTTAACCATTTGTGCTATAATACTAAAATCTCACAGGTTCCTGGTTTACAAAAATCCAGTTGTATAGGATCACGTATTGTA
The DNA here is from genome assembly GCF_964199755.1 of Larus michahellis. NCBI lineage: Eukaryota > Metazoa > Chordata > Aves > Charadriiformes > Laridae > Larus > Larus michahellis. Next base: position 46,572,205 of record NC_133898.1, on the reverse strand, counting down.
ACAAAGCTCAAGCCATTGATGCCAGCTAAAGCAAGCGGATTAAGCAGGAAACTGTCACCTGTGCAGAAGAGAAATCACTGTGATGCTGAAAATAAGCTGGGACTTCAAACCACCATTAGTGAACTCCGGAAAAACTTCCAATTTAAAAGGTGAGTTGCTTTAACCCTCTACTTAGTGCCCTGTATACTTCCCCACCCCTAAAGAAGCAGTTTTCAAAGCAGACTACACATCTCTTCCACACAATTTAATAAAGGTAGTAACTTGATAGATATTTTCTACATACAATTTTTAATTTCCTAAGCTTGATATAACCGTGAAGTATGATTTGTGGTAAATATGCTCTTCTAATAACTTCCTCCTTTCTAACAAGGAAAAAACTCAGATAAAATTCATTTATTGAAGTACTGCATTTTGTTTAACATAATTTATACAAAAATTATTACTGTTGTTTGACATCAAATACCAAAAGGTGTAAGTCAGATGAAAGTATTTTTTTTTAAGTTTGGGCCTTACGGTAGGCTATTATAAACATACAACTGATTTCTGTTTAAAAAAATATTACTTACAGTATTAACAGTTTTAGAAATCTCACTTTTTATTGTCCTCTTGGTGCGGGTTAAGAATGATGGTATCAAAGAGGAAGCAAAAGTGTTTGTGTATGTATTGCTCAATCTCTAATTGGGAATATCTGAGCGGGGTTGTTCACAGGGAGAAAATTCATATATTTTGATTTATCAGAATACAGGCAGATAGAACAGAGTGAGCCTAGATGGCACTCTTCCTTTTCTCTGCTGATGGTTTCAAGACTTAGCTCCCAACATCCACATTTTATCCATCCAGTTGTGGTAGGTCTGTGACTTCTGCGTATATACTCGAGATATATTTTTGTATATATTACTGACTTCTATGTAAATAAATTACTTGTTTATTAGCTTTCAGGGCATTCTTTTCTTAATTTATTTCACAAAACGTTTTTTATCACTGCCAGGACTTAGCTCTGAGTTTTCTGTTTATTGTTTTTGTCAGATTTTAAAATATTTCTAAATTAGCCTTATGTCTTAAGAATTATATCGCCTGATGGCAAATAAATCATGTGGGACGCTAATCTGTTCTGTCCTAATGTCAAGACTCGCAGGATATATATGAAACTACAGTTATTTAGAAGACTTAACAACCCAGAGTAGTATGGGGTACATACAGTCTTTCAGATATAAAGCTAATAGCTATCATTCTGTCACAAGATAACTGGAACGGTTGAAATCCCTTTCAGTTAAGTTGTTCAGTTGTAGTGAAATTGAAATTAAAACTTTCCATCGCAAATGTTTGTTTATTTGGGCTTATTCATAGATGAGTGGGTAGTTAGTGTGGGGTCTTGCTTTACTTTAACCAATATGTTCTTACAAGCCTGTGGTTAGAAACATATAATATCATTAACGTTCTTGGGCTTTGTTTTGTCTTTGTTTTTTTGTGCAGAGAGTATGAAAAACTTCCTTCTTGTAAAAAGTCAGATCCGTTATCTCCAATCAAAGATAATATACAGCTCACTCCAGAAACAGAAGAAGAAATCTTTAATCATCTGGAACGTAGTCATGTTCAGAGAGCTATATTCCAATGAACTGTATGCTGTGCGCAACACATTTTTAATCATTGTCAAAAATTACTTTCTAGAAACTTGATCAATATAGAGAAGATGCTTTGAAAACCAACTATTTATTTTAGTCTGTTTATTATATATTTATTAGTCTGTTATATATTTAGTCTGTTATTGCGTTGTGTACGCAATCCAAGTTTCTACAATAGCTATGGCTTTGTCTTTACACAACAGCAGCAGAACAAGTTTGTGTCTTAATTTTTAATAGCTGATCACTTCTTTGCCTCTTCCTTCTTTCCTCTTGAGCCTAATCTGGCCCCAAGGCAGGAGTAAAACTGCTGTTTGGTGTTCATAACAGCCTTCACTATACTTCCAACACTGCGGTAACTATTTGTTTCCCCTATAAGGTAAGATCTGCTCTCTCAACAGTTAGCTTTCTATTTGATACAGTCATGTTGTTGGTGGGAATAACTTGGGAACTGCAGAAAAGAATATCACAAATACTTGGTCCCCAAATTCTCACATTGATAGAATGGTCTCTGAAGAAATACAATGTGTTCCTCTGTTTTACCTGCTCCTTCCATGTTTGTAGTCTTATCCAACAACAGGACACACATAATATCAGTCCTCGGAGCTAAAGGTTACAAAAGAGCGTTGTCCTCACAACAAACGAGGTTTCAGTCTTCAACAGCTGATCAGCAAAAGGGAAAGAATCCAGGAAGCTAGGGCCCTTGCTTTGGATGACTGAATTATCATGAAGTAATATGGTGGAATTTCAGATTTCTGCCTTTAAAATCTGGATTTGAGTCAATGTAAAGATATGTCTAATTTTTTTCCTTTTTAGGAAAGGATAGTGTCTCTTTCTGCAGCAGATGAAGGTACCTTTGAAATGTACCCTTTCCATTCCTGAGATTAATACTTTCCCTCCATCTTTGAGCTTTTTGCAAAATTTTAAAGGTTGAAATTGACTTATGAGAGGCAGGGTGGGTTTTTTTAATTGCAGTGTACTCTTTCTCCCTAAGAGAACTTGCATCTATGAAACTAAGGTGACCCAGCAGCCTGAAATTACAAAGAAGCTGTACAGAAGAGCAGGTTATTTGTACATTTGTGGGGGCAGTCCTCTTATTTCTACATTTGGGTTGGGTATGGGTTGGGTATGGGATATAAGGGATTGAATCAATGATGCTCCAGGACAGGCTTCCTCTCACGTGCGCACCACTAGAAAATCCCTACTGCTGAAAAGCAGGTCTTTCAACATTGATCTTCAATGAAATTTCATTGATCTCTGGTATGATGTGACAAATAAAGGCCAGGGATAAATCTTTGTGTTTCCAGTCATAGAACTATTGTCTAGAATGAATTTGTATTGCTACAAATATAGTAATAATGATAGAATGAATTTTTGAAGGGAAACCATAAAAATAAATTTGTTTTCCTCCATTGCTTGTTTATCAGTGTGGGAGCTGCAAGGTTGCTTTGTACAGTCCCTCCTTGCCTATTGCTTGCCTCTTCAGTCAAAGAGCCACTTGTTCCTGCTTTAGTGGATCATCAGAAGAGACAAACTGCTTGTGTTTGTATTTTCAAGAACAGGTAATTTTAAAGGCGCGTAGGACATCCTACATGCAAGCTACATGTATAAAAGCAGTACTGCCTCTTTTAATTCTGTTGCCTGCAAAGACTGCCTTACTTGTTTTTGTAGTTCATTTATTGAAAATACCATCACTTGTTTTACTCTAGCTTCTTCAAAGAGAGAATCAGAGGAAATAAAGCAAATTTTATACATCCATATTGACACTATTTTGTCACAAAACGGTGCCCCATTTTTTTTTCCCTGTATGCTCCTGTATGGACAGAAGAGTAAAAGTATAATTGACAATGCCCTAAAAAGCATAAGGCATATAATAACTTGCTGGAGTGCTGGAGGTATTAGAGGAATTATTCATGCAAAAGTGCTTCTAGATCATATGACTTTGTATGATCTTAAAGTAGATTTCTTAAAAATACTGCTGTATGATTTCTGGTTTGTGCTTTGGAGGTCTTGGGTTCTGACTTCGCATTATAGGGGATTCTTTCCAGAAAGCAGCTGATAGAGTAGAGGCCTTTATTATATTACCTGTAAGTATAAAATACATGTAAGCATAGAATAGCATGTACGTTTTATATTAAGTGTGGAGTTAATGTTAAGTGATGTTTGTTTTATGAAAGATACTTTAACAAGTATGCAAATGAATTTGTGCAAGACTTTCTTCCTAAGTTAAAGTTGACTCTGGGTAGGGTAATATTCCATAGTAAAAATTATTCTGTATCAAGATAGGAGATATAACATTCTTTCAGTACTTAAAGGGGGCCTATAGGAAAGATGGGGAGGGACTCTTTATCAGGGAGTATAGTAATAGGACAGGGGTAGCCATTTTAAACTGAAAGAGGGGAGATTTAGATTAGATTAGCTATTAGGACACTGGAACAGGTTGCCCAGAGAAGTGGATGTCCCTTCCCTGGAAGTGTTCAAGGCCAGGTTGGATGGGGCTTTGGGCAACCTGGTCTAGTGGTTGGTGTCCCTACCCATGGCAGGGGGGTTGGAACCAAATGACATTTAAGGTACCTTCCAACCCAAACCATTCTATGAAATTGTTACAGGTCATCATGGGGTAGGGGGGAAGATACAATAAAAAATGACCCAATGAAAAGAAAAAAAAAAAACAACAAAAAAAAAACGAGAAAGGAGGAAAAAAACCACCTTGAAGCAAAGGAGGGAGAGCTTAGTTGTTTTAAAAAGCAGGCATCTGAAAGTTGGAGGATATGAGGGTGGTTGGAAAACAAGAAATGAGTAGGAGGAAATGAAAGCAGATGGCAACTTGGAGGCATAAGTCTCTGTGTGTTGTTTGCTTTTTAATCTAATGTTCTTTTCTAGTTTCTGTAACTAATATTCTCTTAATTTCAGGGTTTCAAAGTATTCTTACAAAGTGGATGGCATTGCTATCTCCTGTTAAAAGGGTGAATCTGGTCTGGAAAAACTAAATTTACTAATGGTGGTCTAATCAAGTTTCAATTTTGAAAGTGCTGACTAGCCATTCCTTCAGCAGAATGAACATATAAACTGCAAATATTCAGTATCACAGAGAATTATGAGAGTCTGTGATCATCCAAATCATGTAATGGTTTTGAAACTGTAGGTAAGTGACTTTTCCAAATTCAACTGAGTCTGGTTAAATCTCTTTGTTCCAATTAAACAGTTGGTATTAACCACATGTTCCCTCTCACAGAAATCAATACAGTAGTTAGAGTCAGTTCTATAGGACTGAAGAGTATTGAAAGACCATAGGGCTTTGCAAACAGGTTGTAAAAACAATTGTTACATTTACATAATAGTATTTTATAGAATTTGCAATACTGTGGCATTTTTATGTATCATTGGTATACTGTTACTTTATGAAGTACTAAAAGCTCACAGTATTCATACTTTGTCTATCAATTAGCATCTCTTAATTTTGTTGATTACAAAAAAGGTTACAGTTCTGAGGTGGTGAAGCTAAGAAACAATTCTTTGCTTTTACTACTGGCCTCAAAGAGTAACTACCAGTTGACTGTTTCAACAATATCTTGGTCTAGGAATGATATGGTACCAAATTAAAATTATCAGTGTAGGAGGGAAGAAAAAGGGGGGAATCCCTTTCTGAACAGTAGATGTCATTTTATACTGGTAACAGGTCTGAATTTGGCTGCAGCAACCTAACATTTAGTTGTATCTGTCTGGAAATGAATATACTTGTGGCTTCTATGGCTTTCTCATGTTAATACATACCTTTGAGTTTGGCAGTTGAAATGACAGGGAATCTGAATGTTTATGCCAGCTGGGTAGGTAATGCAGAAACCAGGCAACGTAGTTTCAAGAGCAGAGTCAGGAAGAGCTTTAAGCTGATAGCAAGAGGACAGGAGACAGAAGGTGTGGGGAAGGGAAGGCAAGACTAAAAAAAATTCCTGAATTTGTTAGCTCAAAAGTGCTATACAGTTATAGGATCACCTACAGTTGAATTACAATTTCTTGCTGGAGTATGTAGATTTAAGTACCCATGAAAAAAAATCCATCACAAATATAGGCTTCGAGCCTCTCTCCTGTAAAATACCCATGACCTATCTTAAGAATGGATGGCAGAACCAAATTATATTGAGAATATTAGAATGGGATCTAGATGATGAGGCACTGGGTCTGATAAGGTCTTTAGTTTTTTGGTAGTTTTTGGTATATCACCAGCTTCCATATCTGCCGGATAGTCCATATGGCATACAGCCTTTTGAATTCATAGAGTAGAGCAGGCAGGGAATACAAAACAAGAGAGACTATGACTCTGCAGAGATTATGTGTCTGTGCTATGCCAGAAATAGAATGAATTCTGCACGCAAGAAAAAGTTTTACTGGATGATGAAAACTTAAAGGTGACAAGGAAGAGGTGAGGAAAAATGATATAACACAATTTAGCATAAAAAGGAAAAATAGCAGGGAGAGTTAATAACAAAACAATCGTTTTAGGAAACAGGATTGAAGGGATGTTGGAAATCAGAAGAGGTGGAGAACAGTTGCAGCAGGAGGTAACTATGCTGGACAAATGTGCATATATATCTGCATATCTCTATAGTCATTTAAAAGTTGTCTCCTTCAGGTAGAAAAGTAACTTTTTGGAAGTATTCAGAGGTTTAAGATGATTCTTTTAGGCTGATGTGATAATGTTTACTTTGAATGAAAAACAGACTTGAGAAAGTGTTGCCTCTCCTGATGTGTTGCACAGTCAAGTATTAAGTATGGGGGAATTCCTCTGGTACTACTGCAGGAGAGGTTATTACGTAGGTATTTTTCATAATAGTACAAATCCTATATAACAGTCTTCTCAATTCAAGAATATTCTAGTAGACACTGGAGTTCTGTGCTTGAGGCATGTATCTAAAACTGTTTATATTCTCTTTGTGTCTGCAGAATGTGTATTCCAGGCATGGAGTGAATTTTGTCAGATTTTACAAGAACATACGTTAAATTCATTTCAGGTACTACTAATGACTTCTGTAAGAAATGGATTGGGATACCTCTACTGTGCCCTGCATAGCTTATGTAATACAATAAAATATACTGTTCCATCTGTTTAAAATCTGATGCTTTATGTATATAGCGCATCTAAGTTACTTGTATTATGATTTTTTGATCATCTGTGATCACTTCTTAAAACTAAGCTTTCACCTTCACTTTAAACTGAAGAGTAATGTTCTGTGGTGAATGACATGAGTGACCGCCCCATTTGGAGTAGGACCTTCTTCCTTGTTTTCAATGCTGAGTTCAGCTTATGTATCCCAAAATGTATCATCTGAAAGTACTATTGATCTCCAGTTCTTCTCTGTGGAAAGTGGGACTACACATTTTATTCCTCCATATAGGAGACTGTAGGAAACATTATGTCAGTAGGATAAAAATGCTTGTCGGGGAGACTTGCCTTGTGTGAAGGATTAGTTTCTCTTCCAAGAGCTCTCATTCTCCCCAGACTCCTGTACTCCAGGCAAAATCTTACTTTTAACAGATGTAAAAGTCTGAATTTGGAACATGGCATATACCTGTGTGAGGTCCTGTTCTGGGAAGGATTCTTTAACGGCTTTACAGTAACTGTGTTTAGTGTTACAAATGTATACAGACCTGGAGCAAGGCACTCTCAATGTTTGAGGTGCATAGAGAGTGTACCAATAAGACAGACAAGACTATGTTTGGGAAGATTGGAAGTTTTATTCTTTGCATTACTTTAGAAACAACAGGGCAGGGAAGTTAATATGAACTACCCTTACAGCCTGTGTCAAATAGGATTTTGTTTAGCTTGTTTCAAGTCTAGTATCTCAGGAAGCACCGGAGTTTGTTTTTTAGAAAACATACAATTTAAGTACTTACAGTGAAGAAGTCATTGCAACACTTCGAATAGCACAAGCATTAAAATGACGGATTTGCTTTTTAGTTTAAGTCTAGCTTGTCTTTCATCCATTGGCTTGTGTGTTTTTGTCTGCTGTATTAGAGGTCACTTCAACAATATGTATCTGTTAGTTACCTCATTTTAGAAAACCAAATCAAGGGAGTGACTAAATGTATTTATTCTTAGCTCGTACTAATTGGATTTAATTATATTATTGATTTATCTGAAATGATTGCTATCTTTCCTCATTAATGACTTCTGTAAGTACTCAGCAGAACTCTAATATTGAGTTCTGAGTGAGAGAACTTCCAGAAATACAGTAGACCTTACCACTTTGAAGCCAAATTAATTTTATGTTTGGCAGTTCTTTACAGCTGGAAGTGGATCAGAAGCTCTTTTCTGGCCACCTCAATCACTGCCAGAAGGTGTCAGTATCTTTGTAGTAGCAAGGGAAAGAAACATGGCTTAGATCTTACAATATTTTGGGGGGGGAGTCGGGGCGAGGTTGGTTGGTTGCTTTAATTGTTTGGTATTTATTTCTTAAAAATAAACTACTTCTGTTGGTAGTAACAAAAAAACCCAAAACCGTGTGGCTTGCCCCTTGCTCCTACTGTAAACGTATTTGTGCCAGCTCAGAGCTGGTTACAAATGAGATTAATGAATCTGTTTTACACAGACCACTAAATTTTTGGCTGTCAACAGCAAAGAATTTTCCTACTTTCTTAATTTTAAACCAAGTTTTCAAACAAATAAAAAAAAGAGTTGTTACCACATTCTTATTAATTATCACTCTCCAAACAGTAATTTTAAAAGGCTGTCAACTGAGTGGAAAACAAAGAGTTGGATTGCACTTGAAAAATGCATGTGATGTGCTATTTTGTTTAACAGAGCTTTTAAACTTAAGGCTAATAAGACTGCTTCCTAGAAACTTAAAAATTCAGATAATATATTTTTAATTCCTGCAGTGCTTGCAATTAACTGTTACAGCGTTATGGTAGTATTTTTTTTTAAGAAACAAATACCCTTCCTGCTCCCTGTATTTGAAAAGCCTTCTTGTTTAATATTGTTTTTAGAGAAGGAGGTATGCAAAAGCTTTTTTTTCTTATCCTCTAAAGTGGGAGAATTGCAAGTAAACAGAAAATAAATTACATCTTAACAATGTTTCATAGTTAACAAAACTATCAAGAACAGCATTGGCTAGGGCATTTTTCAAATGTTTGCTCCAGTTGTTTACTGCTTCCCTTCAAGATGGACAAACTGGAAGAGTTTTGTGTACCAGCATATTTGCCATTTGTGTCCATTGAAATTCCTGCTTTGATGCTGTCACCTAAGTCACCTTGGGTAAACTTAATTTCCCACGCTTTGCTTTGCAGTTTGTGTAATGAGAATAAGAAATTTTCCAATCCTACTCTCTAAGGATAAGTCTGCAGAAATTTGAAGTGTGTTTGTGGCTAGAGACAGACAAAGGATTTGAGGCCTATTCCAAATCCTAGCCTGATTACTTAGTTACTTGTTTGTAACTCTTTATAATATGGAGCCTGAATTTGTTATCCAAAAGTGACCCAGTTTTGAACTGCAATGAAGTGTTATTCTGGTAGGTGAGTTATCCTTGTTTATGATACAAGCAATTGAGTTCAATTGATGCAAAAAGCAGAACTGAAATTGTCCTTGTCCACATGATTTTTCTGATGTATCTAGCTCAGAGAAGCTGTAAGATTTAAGATAAATACATATGAAATCTACTAAAATATAATCATGCAACTGGGAGAGTACCAGTTTAAGATTAACACAAAGAAAAATTAAAAGTTACACACATTTAGTGGCATGATTAAATGCTGCTGTGAGTTATGTTAAAGTATACAAAGAATTAATGCATCCAAATTTGTATAGGGTACAGTGGAACACATAAGCAGCTCATTGTGGTCACTTAATGGAGAGGCCCACATTTCAGGAGGTCCTGTCATGGTTCACCGCAAGTCTCAGGACAAGGGTGATTCACTTCTCTCACTATTTTTTCCTTCACATCAGCTCATGAGTTGAAAGCCCACTTGTAAACTCATTATCCTTTTCTTTAAAGGAAAAAAAGTCGGATATATGTAGCCTTTTTATACCATTGTATTTTTACTATAGTTAAGGACTTGCTTAAATGCTTGTTTAGACTAATGGCCGTACTTCCTACATAACCAGTATTATGTTGGTGCAAAGCCAAGTGGTAGACAGGGGAGATTCTTCTCTGTTGTACCTGGGTTGACACTTAATTCTGCTGCTCACTTCTGCATGCAAGTGCTCAAACATAAGGAATTTGGAGTACTGCTACTCAGAAAGCCAAGAACTGGCATCTTAGGGAGGTTCAGCATCTTCTAGTATTGATTCCCCGCAATTCATTCAGTTGGAGATTGCACATATATTTATTGTGTAATAATCATTTAATTAGTGATTGTGATTCTTATGGTCAAGGCAAAAAAAAAAGTATCATTTATATTCATCAGACAAAAAGGGAACTTCTCAACCTGAAAAAAACCAAAACATTTGCTGTGTATAGAGTTGCAGTGCCTTGATTTGGGAAGACTGGGAATCGAGAATGCAGCAGTACCAACTTCTTAATTTGGTTAATTGTCATTGTTGTCACACCTGGAACTGCTGAAACAGTTGTTGCTATATAGGGGCTAGTAATATTGGCTAAAAATAATATTAAATTTTAGTATGAAGGTAATGTTACTAAAAATCCAGACCATAGCTCTCTTGTTCATTATTCTCTTGTTTAGAATTTATAACTAAACGGGGAAAAATGCCTGTCACAGAAAACTGTTCATGTGACACAAAAATAGTTTTAAGTAGAATAGTTGGTAAGGATGCTTTCAGCAGATAATTGTTCATTCAAGGCATTCAGTGAATGCATGTGGATGTGGATGTTCTGAGTTTATACCATAGCATCTTTTTTTTTTTTTAACAATTAGCTAGTTTAGCTAAACTAAATACAACTTTGGTTAGTTCACCTTCAACTTTTTTCTCCAATCAAGACCTTTTAAAATTGGTTAATGCTGACTTTAGTATATTAAAAAGAGTTTTCATTAGCAAATACAATGACCTTCAATGTTCACCTGAATTACAACGGACATTTTAAAAACTTTTTAGCTAGAAATAAATAAAGTAAATATGATTTTATAAATCTTTTCCAGACAAAACAGAGAACACTGGCTTCTCAGATTATGACTGGTAAGTATAAGAAACCCTTGAACTTTTTTGTTTTGTTTTTACAAGGTAATCAGTATTAAAAAAAAAAATTGGAAAAAAAAAAAAGAGCAAACAACTGTTGTCCTGTCTAAAATCCTGATCAAAACTAAGCTGGATTGTCCCATGTCTAATATTACATGAATGTTCAGAGACTTAAAAAAATAAGCTAATATTTGTATTGGCTTAAAAATCTAGTTCTTGGAGGTCAGTCACAGGGAGACCATCCATCGTCTCGCTAAACTATAAAAATGATACAATTTTGGAGGCTTCTGTGGTTTGTCTTATTTTTCTTGGTTTCCTGTGTCTGGCACGCACGTCTTGCCAGTGCCAGAGTCCTGAAATTATATCACCCATAACTTGACACTCAAAGATGTGTACTCACAGGAAGCAGAACTCGCTTGTCTTCTCCGTTACCACTTTCTGACAAACCTCTCACAGATCTGAGAGCAGGACTTGGTCGGACGATTGCAACTTCCATTTTTAATACAGAAAGAGAGAGGCTTATATTAAACTGGAATGTAAAGAGCAGATGTTTTCAGTCTCTTTCAGAAATGTGCCAGTGAGGGAATGTGCCAGGTTTGTGGATTCTTGCATTGCAGCTAAGTACATTTACATCCACTAGTGTATGTTGCAACTAAGTAACATATTCACTAATTTTGGTATGGTAACGGGGAAAAACCCATAAATTTATGGTCATATCTTCTACTTTTCAGGGAATATTAGAGCTGCCTGCCATCAGAGTGTGTTGAGAGGGGGAGTACAATTTTATTCTTTTACCCTCCCCCTCCAGACCTCAATCTACTGCACAATGACCACATTAAGAAAAAGCTTTTTTAAAAAAAAATTTTTCAGATAGCAGATGGTGACATGGGTCTGGCTTCTCCTTTAAGACTGACTGTCATCTTCAGTCTTTCTGATGAGGCCATCTTATCACAAGCAACTCAGTAGGTTTTCCTCTGACTTTTTAAGCACTGTCAAGATGCAGGAAGGAAGAGGAGGTCAGGGTAACTTCAGTGGATCAAGCCATGCAATCCCCGCAGTGGTATCATGGTTCATTTTCTTCTGGGCTGCTCTTACCTGGTCAAGGAATGAGACAGGTGGGAAACAGGTGAAAGAAAACAATGAAGAGCACCCTTGTGAAGAGACCCTTCTGTGGTAAAAAATGGAAAGGTTCTACCTACAATTTTAGAAAACCAGATGTCTCTGTATTTGAAGCTAACTTTTCCCCTGTGAACGGAGTTCTTCAGAAAGATTGTGTCAGACCTTTACAGCACTTTAACCTCACATTATCTAATGTTTATTACATGGAATTTCTTGAGGTTTAGTCCCACTTTTGTGTACTTCAATGACAGATGGTCTCAATTTGCCTAAAACTACATTATTTTTTGCAGCAGTCCAATATTATCTTGTGGCTTGACACACACACCACACATGCACACACACACAGAGCCCCAAACCCTAATCATCTTTTGGAAATCCGCTGTTATAGCCAAGGAGCATCCCTTGTCAAAGGCAGCAAGGATTAAATACAGAGCTATAAACCGGGGCTTCTATTTGTGAGAGACAGTAATTTTTGCCACAAAGTCTAAGCAGTTTCAGGTTCAAAATACAATTAATTATATTTTGAGCAAATTATTTGTGTTTCAGCGTGCATTGTGTTGGATGTTCATTGCTGATTCATCTTACCCATTCTAATTCTCAAGCAGTCTCTTTATTTTCTGTGTTCCAGGATCAATGAGCTGTAGTCTCTGCCTTTTCCATCCCTGTAAATATAGTGTCAAGCAACATAAGGATGAGAAAAGAATTTGAATGGAACAGAGCATGTGTGATCTCTCTTCCATGGGGAAGGTGGATGAACAGGAGACTGAATATGTTTGCAGGCAGGTACTGCTGCTGGAATTGCAGGAGAAATTAGTGTGACTCCAGATTAACAAATTAGGGATCATTACAATTGTCCCTGTCAGTGCCAAATGACTAGACAGGGGCTTCTATTGTGTGACTTCTACTAACATGTGCTCTACCACAACCAGCTGTCTTCTAGGAAGAGATTCAAACCATATGGGATTTGAATTATGCAGATCCATATTGTCTAGAGATAAGCAATAAAAAAGTGTGCTCAGGTTTGGGGAGAGGGTGCAATCATGTCTGCTGTTTACATATTAAGGAGTAACTAGAGCTAAGGTGTGTACTCTGTCTGGTTCATTCACAATTTTGGTCTGAATTTGTTGATGCTGCATTACTGAATGCACGCTGTTGCACATATACTTTCAAGTGTGTGTTACATAACAGCAAACAGTTGAATGAAAAATAATAATAATTAAAAATTAACCGAAATTGATATTAAAACTCCATACCTGCAAATTGATTTGTGGGGACAGAAGAGGCTGGCTTAATGGCAGCCCTGTGTGACCACCCATGTCTGTTGAGGAATAAGGCCTCTTATCCCTCATCCTATTCGGGTGCATGAAGGATAGCAACAAAGTAGGGAATAAGCTACTACTTATGTCCATTGACATAAAATAAAACCCAGTATTTTTAAGCTGCAAAAAAAAGAATGTGCATTAGGCAATAGAAGATGCTTAAGAATCCACAAGCTTTCTCAGTGAACAGAAATTTTTAGCAAATACAATCCTGTATCTATGATGTATTCTGAGTGAGTTCCAGTGATTGCCTCTAGCTCTGTGGTATTCAACTGTGCAAGTCTGAAATATTTCCAACACAAATAAGGTTTATTGTTAACTCTTCTGTTCTTGAAATGTTGCATGTCATATTTAACACAGAATAGTTAACAATATTTATTGCTGTTGCTCAAATATTATCTGGAGGTCAAAGATCTATTACACTTGGTACTGAGCAAAAACGAAACAAATTCAGCATGTTGGGTTGGTGCTTTTAAACACCTATGTTGATTCACAGAAGTAAAAGGGATTTTTCTCAGGCATTTAGTCTCATAGTATCTTAGTGCTTATTGTAGCTGTATGATTTTGCGTAGGAAAAAACGAAGTGGGACTGCAGGTCAAATCTTGGTTTTTGCTATAGCAGAGGAAAGCTAGAATAAGAATATTTGAAACTATTATTCTACTTTTATACCAGCACTACTAAGCACGTCTACAACTTGAAAGAAAAGAGCAAATAAAATCAGAAATTAATAGCTGTAGAGTTCAATATGCAGTGCTTTTTGCCTTGAAGACAAACAATGATGTCAGTGAACTATCTTCAAGGTTGGGTAAATAAGATTAGAATAATAATCTATAGCCTAGGAAATTACAGAAATCTTCAGTGGACTATATTGAAGACACACCACACAATCATGTAATTCAGGGAAATTGCTACTGCAGACTATTGTAACTTTTCCAGAAAATTCACAAAATTCCTTCTCTCCACTTGTCACTGCTGGCTTAAAAAGCAGACAAGAAGCAAAAGAAATTTTGATGTTTTAATATATAAATAAATTAAAATGGGGTCTAGGGCAAAGAAGGGAAGCCTTCCATGTTATTTTTGCTGAGGAAATACCAGAATGGCAGCAGAATCATACAAAAAATTATCTAAATTTGTCTTAAAATTTTGACCACAATAACTTATCTGTTACTGAAAGCTTTTAAGCCATTGTTTAAAAAAAGAAACTGAGAGTATGCAAAAGCTGCACTGGTACAAATATGGTGCTATTTATCTGTGGTGGTTATTGATTCAGCGAAGCACTGACACTTGGTCTGCTGTTATTGGATTTCTTTTTTTTTTTTCTTCTTTAAAGCCAATTGAAATTTGTCTTAAAAGTACTGCATCCCTGAAGCTAATACTGTCTTGAAATCAAAGTGGGTATAATCCACTTTAACATTAAGATACCAGACGAAGTCTCTGTCCAACAATAAATGGGAAAAAAAAATGTTTGCTTTGGAAGGAATATAAGAATGTTTTTTGAAATAGCTCATGAAAGACAGAGATGCACAATGTTAAGTCACTTGGTCATTCCATGCAAGAAATCTGTGGAGGAATGAGTAAATTATCTACAATTAGGACGTTTTTATTGCTGTTCTACATCCTTCCTATCTTCTCTCACACCAGGAAATAATCCTCAAGTTTGGGGGTTTTTTAATATTGTTTGAATTATTATTTACACTACATTACTCTCTATAGAGCATTAACTAAGATTATTTTGGTAGACCAATTATAAATAGTAAACAAATTGCTACCTATGTGGTCTTAGAGCTAAAGAGGAAATCCAAGTTAACTGACTTTATGAAACAGTGTTTCAGCTTAAAGGTATGTGAAGGTAACAATTTAAAGGAAATATAAAGGAAGCTTTATACTTTGTAACAGTGTGCATATCTCAGAAGGTATCAGTGCTCTGACTTTAGGCAAAGCTCTTCCCAAATTCAACTCTCTCCCTGTGTTTGGAAAGCTAGGTAATATTTGCTGCTATTTTAATAAAACATAAAATAGGACAGTGACCATTCGTCTCTGAAAACCACATGTGCCTGCTAGAGGATATATAATAAGGGACCGTTTTGTACAGTAAATCACAGCTAACTTCTGGTTTAGTGGTATGCCCTGTAATAAACTGAAACAAATGTTTATGACTTTCTGCCCTGAAGGCACTGATCACAAAACTGTACCTGAACCCAGCTTTCACAAGGGAAGATTCTCTCCAAATTTCCAGTTTAATAAACAAAGAAGCTCCCTGCACTTGCCAAGTATTACCAAATTGAGGAAAATAAAGTGATCCTGGAGTATGTTCTATGCAAGGTGTGTAAAGTAATTCTTACACTTTACTTGGCACTGGGGAAAAAAGTAGACACACCGGAGACAATCCAGAAAGGAGTGAAAGAATGAGCGCAGTCTTGAGGGAGCATGAGGGAGGGTGGAAAGAATTGGCATTGTTTAGTCTGAAGAAGAGAAGACTAAAGAAAGATGGGATGTCAGCCCATAACTATGAACAATGTTTCTGCAAAGAAGGAAATAAAAACTATAGATGGGAAAAGAAGTAATGACAAAAAACTGCATCAGTGGAGATGTGATATCATTGCAAAAGGTAGCTTTCCTCTAATAGATTGGTTAAGGGATTTGTAAAGTTTTCTGGCTTAATTTAGTTTTAAGTTTAAAAATTAAATATCAATATCTGGCAAAGATGTGAAACGTAAGTAAACTCTGTATGTAAGTTGTAACTTCTAGATCTATTTTGAAAACTTAATGAACTCTAGAAGATTTCAAATTAAACAAATGTCTGCAGTAGGCCTTGCCCACTTGGGAACACAGGATGCTAGTTGCTGGATGCAACTGAGTTGAAGCTGAACATAATTAGTGTCAAGTAGCAGCACTCTGTTTTCATTTCAGCTTTCATTTAATTTTTCAGACCAGCAAGAAAATCTCATAGGGGGGAAATGGTTCAATCCCATTTTTTTGTTGAGTTTTGTCTTTGTGTGGGCTATTGAACAGAAGCATGAGCTTTGCTCACAGCCATAGTTGTTAACTCTGTGTAAGATCTGGGCCTCTTTATATTCCTATTCTATTAACATTTCCAGAATTGAAATGTGGCTTTAGAGACTTTCAAACTAGTTGTTCTGAATCTTTCTATGCTTTATGAGGAAACTGATTTTTCTTTTTTATATCACTCTTCTTTAAGTAATTTTGAATGTTTTGAAACTGAGTTTTCAGACCTATCTTCCTGTTGCGTTCCTACTCCTTTCCAGAGATCTAAATAATAAATTCACTGAAGAGTACCCATTGTACCGATAAACAAGCTATAAGCAATCCAGGAGATTATGCGTAGATATGCACATTAAAAGTGCGTAAAGATTAAAGGACATCTTAGACTTATAGCCTTCTGAACTGAAACTTGCAACTTTGTACTTCTTGTGTGGACAGGAGTTCATAACATTTGTATTGCCCACATTTACTTTGTGCTTCTAGAGACCTGATATCTAGGAAGAGACCATTTACTAGTGATTCATAAATACACTTAGTCAGAA
The DNA here is from genome assembly GCF_964199755.1 of Larus michahellis. Taxonomy (NCBI): domain Eukaryota; kingdom Metazoa; phylum Chordata; class Aves; order Charadriiformes; family Laridae; genus Larus; species Larus michahellis. The sequence continues at coordinate 46,555,475 of NC_133898.1, read as the reverse complement.
AAGATGAACAAGCTGGGCTTCCCTATTCAGAGTGCTACTAGAAATCATCAGACACAGCACATAGATGAAGTTATTCCATCACAATAATTTTTTACCTAATGTATTATATTGTGCCATAGTGTCTTATCTCCTTAAGGATGCAAGTTTTCTGGAGTGTTTCTTGACAGAATGTGATAACCATGGCACATACAATTGTGGAGAGAGTAACCTCTGAGTTGCAGTCAGTTCTATTGTTTATAATTTTCAATAGCAGATCTCAAAGCAACAGAGGTTGTCAGTACTGTCCTCGTTAAAAAAAAATGGTATAAAAACCAACAAATAACAAAAAACCAGAAAGTATAGGATTGGGGCTGGCATGATTAGCCACTGTTCTCCTGTTAACCAGTGACAGAGTCAAAAATAGCTCTTAGGTACCTTGAATCCCAGTCCTGCACTGTAATATGCAGATAGCATCCTGAAAGCACCTTGAAAACTATATCAGCACTGAAGCCTGGCTATAGGACTATGAATGGAACCTCCTGCAATGGTCAGAAAGGAATGGTATAGATGTATAAGCCCAAAAACTTTGATTCATAAGGATGACTATAAACTTAACATTACTCACCTTTTAGGAGGTGTAGGAACACCATTGCCAGAAAAGCTAAAAAGAGAGGGACCAAATAATAGAGATACATAAGAGGAAGCAGGAGGGATGTCCAACCAATAAGAACACATCCCAGCTCTAATTCCAGGAACAAACATTCATCTCATTACCCCTGTCTCAAGGCCGTGGAAGTTCTGCTTGCGTATAATTTTGGGTGATAAAACAATATTCTTGGAAAACAGTTGCATTTCGCCAGGAGACCAGAGATGCGTGTTTATTCTGTATGATACTAAATGAATGGACGACACACAAGAATGCATCAGTCTAGTAAGTTATACGTCTAAGCCTCCATTGTCTGGAGTATAATTTACAAAGCTGCTTCTGCACTTGGGACGTGTACCTAATGCTATCCTTATATGGCTGTGGATGAGATCGTCTGAACATTCCTCAGCTGCGCCTGCAGGAGAACGAGCACAAATATGTTAAATTTCCCACATTTATATCTGTTGTGAAATGCTGGCACAATCGAGCAATCAACATTAATACTTGATTTGGTTTTGTGGGTTTCTTATGCCACTAATATAAACTTGGAAAACTTTGGTCTCCTGTATGCGATGTGGATTTCAGACGTGAATGTGTATGTGTCTGTATGTGTGATTAAGATTAAGAGGTTGAAATAGCCTTAGAAGTTCTCTACAATTCTTAAATACCTGTGGATCAACCTCCAAATATTGCATATGTATAATTAACTTCTCAAGTGCTGCATTCCTGCACAACTACATGGATATGTAGGTACAAAAAAAGTTGATTTCCAATGGTTTCTATAATGCTATTGGTCATACATAGTGAATTTTAAACATCAAGAAAAATACTATAACTTAATTAAAAAGAAAACAAAGATGACTCCTGAAGTGATGTAATGCAGTGCATTTTCATGTATGCGATAAAATATTTCAAAGAAATTACTAGCCAGTTAGATCACTTAATTGGCTCGATTTGTGCTTTTCCAAAAATAGATGTGTCATGTGCATTGAGAGGCCTATTCCAGTTGTGCTGCAGGAGAATCTGTTACTTATCATAGATCTCTTCTGAAAAAAACACACTTTTTTTTTTTTTCTTTTCAGAACAGATTAAATGTTTGGACTTCAGGACTGTGGGAAACCAGGCATCAGTTAAAGCAGCCAGCTGTTCTTTAATCCAAGGACTGGCCTGCATCCTGAGCACTTGCAGCACCTGGAGACTTTAAATGTCATTCAAAGCTACCTTAGCTCTACCCATCAGGCTTGCCTAGAACGTGGCTTGACTGGACCTGAGATTCTGGCTCACAAAGTGTCTGTCGCAGCTAGTGTGAGGCAAAACAATCCCTGAAAAGCATGGTAAGAATAATATTTATTGGGGGGATCTTTTTTGTTTGCACGTGTGTGGCCCACTGAAAGCGGACCCATTTTGGTGGAAAGTGGTTAAACCTGGCAGTTTTGTTTTCAGGTACAAACATATCTTATTTTGGGGTGTGTTGTTTTTTTTCCCCCTTAGTGACTACATTTTTTTTCTAACAAAACCTTATTGTTTTTAATTGTTCCATGTTTGAAATTCACAAGAAATTTTGCTTTGAACAAGTAGCATTAAAGCTGGACATTTAAAAAAATGTTTAGGAAAGGTGACATCTCTTGGATAACAAGGCAGGTAACAAACCAATGTATTCTAGCAATGTTATCTGGTACTTATGACGTGGGAAGGAGAGATCTAGAAAAGGAGACCTTAGCTTGACCAGACTGTACATGTCTGGCCCTATTAATCCACAATGCTAGGTTAGCCTTTGTTCTAAACTCCCTACACTGCATAAGAAGGTATCCTAGGCCATTGTTATGCTGCTACTTTAATCAAGCAGATGTCTGCACTGCTGCCAGAAAAGATTGGTCTTGTCTTTTCTCCTCATGTCAGCAACCCACTGCCAAATACCCCTAGTGTATTTGAACCCTTTGAATCAGGCCAGAGACCATTACCTGTCTGAAAACTAATATCAAGGAAACAAAAGTTAGTGCTCTTACAAGGAAGCAGGAATGTCCAAGGGCGCAAAGGTGGGTAGGACTGCCCCTTTATGAAGCATTGTAGATTTATACTGAACTGAAGTGACCACATAACCATGCTCTCAGCGATTCAGAGAAAATAGCACCTAAAGCTGAAGAGACACCAGCTTATCAGGAAATGGGAGAAGGTATCATAAATCCCAAGTTCTGCATGAAGATCGCTTATGATATCTCTCTCAAAATTTCACAGTTAAAGGTGGAGATGGATACTTATCATATATGGTACAGTAGTAATCAGAGCCCCCAGAAAAGGATCAGGGTACACACCTGCTACCTTTGTTGAAAAAGCTTTTGCCACCAACCCATAGACCGTCTTGGAGTTGATGTAAGGAAGTCTTTCCATTGTGTCTGAAGATGCGATAACTGCGTGACGAAAGGCATTCCAGGTAGTCTGGGACAGAGATGGCTGTGAGAAGGAGCATGATGCTCTTGACAGCTGACTTGGATGCTTAGCTGGGAAGAAAGGTTGGAGTTCTGCTCTGGCATAAAGTTGACATGTTTCATAGTAAATAGGATGTGGTGAGAGCAAGAATACAGAGTAGATGTGAAGAAAACAGAAACGTATTTAAGTTCATACTGCCAAAAGCCAAGTGTGCATAAAAGCTTCCTTACTACAAACCAGACCTGAGGTGTTCTAAAATCCTTTGCAGATGACATCTAAATTCAATAAGATATCTTAAGGAAGGCCAGGCAGCCGTCTTGAATGAGGGACTGAGATAAAGTTTTTATGACTATTGCCCTCTACACCAGCAACAGGTGGCATTGGCGTTGGAACAGGAAGAGAAACATCAATAGGTCAAAATCTTGTAGGCATCAGCAATTAAATCCAGAGTTGTGTTTGACACTGCCCCTGTAATTAATATGCACAAACCCAGTGTAATTCTATTATAGTTTAAATGTCTTCCTTGCCTCTTAGGTAATCTAGGCTGGGAAAGATCATTCCATGTCAGTTAGGATTTCTTTTAATTTGAGTCACTTTTTCTATCACAGCAACGCAAAACTGACACGTCTGATTTTATTTATGCTATGTAACCAAGTTAATGTTCTTATTACTCTGCTGCATATCCCACGACACCTTTGCAGGAGGGATGATTCATCTCAACAGGCTTAGCTAGTGAAACTCTTTAAATAACTATATGTGAAACATATGGTTCGAGACGGAAAATGTTTTGAGAGTGGAATAAGGCCAGGAATAGCAGCTGTCGCTAATGCAGTATAGTAAGATTTGATGTTTCATAGAGGGTAAACCAAAGCAAACTTTAATCTCCAAGAATCTTCAGGTTTATCGACTAGTTAAAAAATACAGGACTACAAAGCATATACTACTTTTAGGTTAAAACTGACTTGTCTTTTCTACCATGGCTCCATTATAACATTTTGCTTTGTAAGTAGGGCAAAGTTTCTAAGTGTAGGCAGACAGAGACAGCTGAGAGTTACCTGGAATATTCAGAAAAGAGAAAAGCTGGCAGGAAGGAGCTGAGGTTTCTGACAGATCAGCTTCAGGGCTCGGAGGCGCGGGGAGTATTCTGCTGATACATTGCTGGGGCTTAGGTTGGAAGTCAGAGCAGGTTAGACTTGTGTTTGTTCCACTCTAGCTAGTCCAAGTTTTTGTGCCCCTCATTCCGCTTGGGGGAATCCAGGGCCATCGGGGAGGGATATGTGTTTGAAGATAGCAAGAACGTTAGAAAGAGAAACCTGTAGGTAGGAACAAAACAGATATCAAGGTGAATACGTGAGGAATTACAGTTGTAGCTGAAGATAGTTTATATCTATGAGAGTGATGGACCAGAACTTCCAGGGAGAAGGTGTTTCAGAGGCAGGGGTTTTTTTCTGGTTCCGCTTGTTCAAGGTGAAAATTTTCCCTACATTATTCCATTTCGTGTGTCTTCTAAATGACAGTATCCATGAGATAACCAGACTAGTTGAGTCGTCTTTTCTAGGGATGCAAGAGACACTCTTGCATCATGAGCATCAAAGCATAGTATCTGTCTTTTATTCCCTTCCTTAGTCTTCCTTCTGTGAAAGGATGAGGTTAGTGCTTCTCTATTTCAGCTGTTGACGCTGTGGCTTGTGAGGAGTTCACACAATGCAACTGTAAGACTCAGCCACACTGAAACTGTCCGAGAAAACGGAGTGGAGCATATGGCTGTGGCTATGTGTGGACTTCTATGTTTAAAAGGTGATAATGAGCATGGCAGTGATAAGACCATGGAAACAGGATTGTCGTGAGTCAAAAAAGACTACATTTTCCCTTGGACAGTTTATATTTGCTGGGTTTGTCTGAAAGAGAAATGATCTTACACAAAAGTAACGTGTTTTGCTCTTTGTATGAAATCAACACTTGTACCATCTTTCACATTTGAGTGGCGACAGGCTGTTAAGTAGGAAAAACATAGAACATCTCCCTTTAATTTGTCTGTTCAACCCATGTATTTTCCCATGCTGTGTCAGTCCTGGTCTCTGGATCTGGCATGGGAAAACAGAAATGTTAAATGACATATGCCCAGTTCTGGATAACCCCAAGGTCATCCTAAAACATCAGGGCAAACCATTCTTTGTTTCCTCTCTTAGCTTTCAGATATGTGTGTATCTGGGCAGTAGAAGAGAGACAGTCTCCCTCTGGGGCCATGACTGGAAGAGAATGCCAAGTCATACCTCAGATTATACCAACACGACACAAGCAGTGGACCCATCTGATGCAGCTAACTGTGTGTTTGAACCCTTTCTGCTCTTTGACATTTTATAATAATGTTGCTTGTTGGCTCAAGAAAGGGAGTGAAAGATACTATTAAAACTGCAGTGGATAGAGAGATCTTTATCAAAACAAGCGATCCAAGAATCTAAATAAATGCAATAATATTCTGTATTTATCTGTATTCTTCCATTTTTTTCTCCCCTCTTCCACCTCCTATTTCCATTTTCTTCTTGCTAGTATTTACATAGATGTAAATCTAACACAAGGTCTTCAGCGGTCATGTTACATGAACAGCTGTAACACTTCGATAACACTAACTAAACTAAAGATCACTTTTCAAAAAACATCCAATCTTGATATAAAAATTCTTGGAGAGAGAAGATCCACTGCTGCTTTTAATAGATTGTTTCTGTGTTCATTATCTTCACCAAAGAAAAAAAATATCTCTGTGTATAGTCTTGCTTCATTTAGTTCCAATGCCTACCTACTGTACCTTGTCATACGTTTATCTACTGGACTGAAGAACCTTGCCTAAATTATTAAGGATTTAAAAAGAGTAGTTTAGCCATCTATTACCCATTCCTAGGTAAGGTAAATAAGTTGAGTTCCTAGAATCTCTCTCTTTATGGTGTGGTTTTGTGTTTTTTTCCAACAATTGAATCATTCTCTTGGCAATTCTCTGAACTTTCTCCAAGTTGCAACATCAATCCTGAATTGTACACATTAGACTGGATGTAGCAGCGGTCATTCCAGTGCCAGGTACAGAAGTAAGATTAAAATTATTTTTCCTGTACACATGTCCAAGGATTGTATTAGCCTTTTTTGATGATTGGCAACGTAGGTGGCTACCATAGTATGATTATTCTCATGTTCTTCTACAAGGCAAGGCCCAGTATCATCTCCTGTAATTATAGCTCTTGTCGGACTTTATATGTGGCTGTTCAGTTACCACTGTATGTGCTCACCTTCACATCATCCAGTAGCCGTGACCTGCCCTTCACTTCTTATCACTGTTCTTTGAGACATCTGCAGGCTTTATCAGTGATAAATTTATGGTGAGGAAGATTGATTTGTTTTTCTTCTAGATTATTGGTTAAAATGCTGTGCTAAAAATAGCATAGGCCTAGAAACATGGTTATACAGAATGGAATTAAAAGTACAATTACTTGGTGATGATCTCCCAATTGTCAAGATTTTTTTGAGATCTGTTTATAAGCTAGTACATTCTTCTAGCTCCTTTATTCAAAATGCTATGTAATACCAAGGCAGACATCTGACAGATTAAGTGGAACGCTTAACATGTTAATACCAATACCTTTTTAATCCTAAACTATAATCTTATTGAATATTCTGGTAGATAAGATATATTTTCAGTAAGCACATGTTAGCATCAATATTCATGTCCTTTTAAACTCTCAGTTAATCAAATCCTTGATATGCCCTACCATTACTGATGTCAGGCTGGAAGGTGTGTGTTTACCTTTGCTAATTCATTTACTCTTTCAAAATACTGTCACAATATTAGCTTTCAGTTAGTCCTTTCTGAGTTTTCAAGTGTCATAAGTGATATCAACAATGACTTTTTTATGGTCCAGCAATTGTAATTGCCATTTGACTCTTGGAAAGTCAGATCATAACTTCATTCTTCAACTTTATGTCTTTAATAGGGATATAATACTTGCCTTAATCGTAGGATTCATTTGCATGAGTGGCCAAGTGATCAAAGATATTTCCCCAGTTGTAGGGGCTCTGCTGACCTCATGGGGACAGCTGGATCATGTACCTGGAGTTTGTCAGGTTAGTTTCAAGCATTAATACTTTAGCAGTAGTAGTAGCACCTCATGCTGTTTTGAAACCACGCTCATGCACTTGCATCAGTGTAAACTTTTTGAAAGCAGATCTATAAAAGTAACTGCATGAAAGTAAGGTGGCCTGTATGTCTCCTGTGTGTGGTAAGTAGGTGACAGGTAAAGAAAAAATTATTTTGGTTAATGTGTATTTTCAGCCTAGTGATTGTAAAGAGATTTTAGGCATCTTAGAGATGCACGCATAGGCAAACACACATGGCAATAATACTTGACCCACAGTGCCTCTACTTCATGACTAGTAACAGAAGATGAAATTCCTCTTAGAAATAGAAATCGAAAACTGGGGAAAAAATATTATGATATATAATGTAGTCGAGGTATTAAGCAGATACCGAACAAGAGACCAGACAGAGAGCTGTGGAGAGCTGGGGATACAGTGCAAGAGGTTGATTTTTTGATGGAACTGCTGAAAGCACCTTAAATAATCTGCACTGGTCATGAATTCACTCCCTGTCTGTTGCCCTGTAAAATATTAACAGTCTGGTATATGTCAGCTATTGTTACTCTGATTGCAGTTGTGCTTTTGTGTTTCTTTCTAAATATTTTTAGAATCTAGATAGAGAGGTTCCATATTTCAGATGAAGCACAGTATGAGGAGGTGGGCAGGGTCTAGAAAGCTCCTTTCTAATATGTAAGCAAGCTGTGGCACATTGGCATTAACGTTCTGTTTTAAAGATGTTTTGTCAGTTTGGCATAGAGGCACTGTACATGACAGTAGGAGTTGAGTTCATGGTGTCACAAACCTTTTCTCAGGCACCCCTCTCAATGTTTGCTCCACTCATGCACACATGCAGAAGTATTTGAGTGGCAACCTTGATTGGGGCACTGTTGCAAATGAAAAATATAGTATAGCTGCACGTGGTAGTGCCAGTGAAACAGAACGCATAACAGAGGCAGGAAGGGAGAAGTAATGGGGCTAGAGCACCTAAGCCCCTCTGTCCCCAACATTGAAGTCTCAGTATGGTGGGGCTTGTTTGATGACTGTCAGTATTCAAGGAGCTTTCCTGGAACAAATCTTCCCTTGTGCTGCAGTGATCTGTTGAGCTTATCTTTTTCTTCAGAGAAAAAACCCAAGAAGATCCCATATGCCCTCCATAGTTCTGCATGCCCTTCATTGTGATTACGCCAGCGTGTGCAGTTCAGCAGTATAATCTAGAACTTTCACTACCAAGAAAAATGTACCCATGTCTAAGGAACAAAGATGTTTTAATAGAAAACATAGAATTGAAGGAAACCAGGACTAGGAAAGGCCCTCCAGAAATCTTCCCCTTGACACATGGCAGGATTAATTTAGACTCATCTTCTAGACATGGACACTCCAAAACTTTCCAGGCAAGTCATCGCAGCATTTCACCACCTTTTTCATTAGGAAGCTTTTCGAGCTTTTTCTTGCTGCAATTTAAGCCCGTTACCTCTCGTAATAGTCAATGTAAACAAGAGAAAAAGATTCTTCCCCTTCCTTTTCAAAGAGCCTTTCATTTGTGAGGAATATCATTCCTTTTCCAGCCTTTTCTTCTTGAGGCTAAACCATCGCAGTTCTTGCATCTTTTGTCATAGGACACAGTCTAAATATCTGTGTCATTACTCTGAATTCTCAGGTAGTTCATATCCTTCTTGGAGTGCAGTGCCTAAACTACACACACTACTTCAGCAAACACCCTACCATTGTTGAGTACAGTAGAAGGCTTATTTCACACATCTTGCAGGCTCCATTCCGGTTTAGTGTGGTGGTTGCTTTTTTCAAAACAGCATGATAACGTTGACTCATGCTTGGCTTGTGATTCAGTATATCCCGTGGAGTCTTTTAAGGAGAAATGCCACCTGCCAGTTGTTTTCCATCCTGTATTTATGCAGCTGATTATTCCTGTCCAAATGAAGTATTCTGCATTTATCCCTCTTCAATACTGCCCAGGCAGTGATGAGAGGTCTCTTCACCGTTCCTGTAAAATCTTTGCCAACATTTTTTATGTTTTTTATTGCAAAACCCACAAGATACACAGGACTAGCTATTACATGGAATTTTTTTGCCTTTGGAATTATGTCTGTATTTGTTTAGGAGGCATGGGGAATAAGAGCGTTAGATGAGCACCAGCTCTATTAGCACATACTTTGTATGCAGACAAGGAGATAAGAGAAGAAAATTCCCAATTTGTGTGGTAAACTCCATAAATTCTGATTTGTTTAACCAGAGATTAGACCCAGATGTGAAGCAAACAGCATAAAGAAGAAAAAGGCAGGAGCTGACATTGATTAAACCTTTGTAAAGTTCCATGACGTCAAACAGATGATTAAAATTTTAGTCAGGAGAAAAATCTCCAGCATGTATAGATTTCCTTTGTGTTCTCTTGCAATGCAATCATGACTTCTAGTGCAAAGTAATCAAAGAGTTAGTTACAAAGGAAACATCTCTTTCCAATATTTTGTAAAAATAGGTCTTTATAAAATGCTTAGCTCACACTTAATAACCAAAATAACGAAACAGATCTTCAGCAATTTATTCTGGAGCCAAAACTGGTACTGAACACTCCTAACAATATAACAGAAATAAGAAAATGTATATAAATAAAAGTATCATTAAGTGTGATTCTAAGCAGATTTTTTTATATCTCTTTTTCTTTTATTGGTAGACATAAGTATTCAGGTGCAGTAGCAATTACAGTATAAGATGCTATGTTGAACAGATTTAGCATGTTTGCTTCAAACCCCACAAAGCACCAGGATTTGTTCTGACTTCACTTCTACAATTTTGGAATCACTGTTCAAATATTCTTGGTTTAAAATTAGTAAAAGAGATACTGGGACAGATTTGTTAGTTGGAAAGACACATATTTTAAGCACTGAGATCTGTCTGAGCCTTGAATTCTGGCCTGCTGTACATGTTTTTTTGTTAATCATCTGATTTATTTCCTCTAGTGTCCCAGAGCTAGACCAAGAATAACTTTGAAGCACCTATTTTTATTGTTTGCATAATCTAGCATTGCTGAAAAAATCTGAGACAGTTATTGATTAAGGTTGTGTTGCCATTAACTTTGATAAATACATAAGTACAACAAACAGTACTCATGGGCCTAGTTGAAGGGTCAGAAAATACAAGTGTAGAGAAAAACCCTGGCCTGTCCAAAGGATTTTATTTTCAAACGTCCTGAACATAGGTGCTCTCCCTGCTATCTGTACTCCTTATAGTATTAACCTCACAAAACCCCAAGGTTTGTTAACAGATTTCCAGAAGGGTAGGCCCTACATCAAAATGAGAAAATATAGACATACAGCCTAAAATACTCACTTTGCACCATGACTGTCTTTCTCAAGTTCAATTTGACTGTAACATCCTACAAAGAGTTTAGCAACAATAACCTACTGAGCTTCACAGCAGATGCATAGACAGGTTGTACTTTTGCTCCTCTATTTACAAACATACTGAAGGTAACCTTGATTTAGTACTTTCTTACTTCACTAAAATTCTGCTGGTATTCATAGATAAATCTGCTGATGGGAAAAGAAATTCCAATTCCTAAAAACTATTTTTTGTGAATCTATAAAATTGGCTAATTGCTTGGTGCTGTGGCTTTCCTAGTGTGCATTTGCCAAAGTGCTTTCAAAGAAACTATTCAAAGTATTCCCTAATACTGCAATTTAAGCTTTGGCTGTAAATACGTAGAAAGGATGGAATAGGACACAGTTTCTGTACCTCTGTGTAAGTACAAGGAGAGCCAAGAGGTAATTACTTACTAAAGAAGTATTTGATTTAGCTACCAAACAGAGGACTGCTGCATCAAGAGAATAATTGTCAACAAGCAGTCAGAATGTGTCGTTTCTGCTGCACACACAGGTTGTGATGGATTTTGTCTGTAACTATCTTTCAGCCATTCATCCTCATTTTCCTCTGTCCCTCCTCGTGATAAGAAATGTTGAAGGATACCTTGACGCACAGTCTCATGACACTTTTAGTAACAAGAATCTCACTCCATTGCCATGTATATCTTTCTTCCCTCTTTCTCCCTTTGTTTTAGAAACAGTACTTTTGGCTATTCCCCTTCCCCTCCCCACATGAGGCTGTGTTTCAGCAGTATATAGTGTGTGTGTGTAGGTTTTGTGTGTTTCATAAATGAAGTGCTTTGGAAACAGTTGTGGAAGGGTCCTGGCATGGGAGCTGACCACTAGAATCTCCTTCCAGATTTTTTCCTGAATCACCAAATGAGGTAGTCATCTAATCACTCAATAAACAAGTTAGACAGGAAATGCAGGAAGTCAAGACTAACTTTAAGATGGGCTTATTCCTCCAAATGAGAAGCCAAATGTATTTCTTCAGCTCTGTGTGAGTACCACCATCCTAAAGCCACTACTGTTTCAAGACATGCTTTATGACTAGAGAAAGCTCTGAAAAAAGCATCACAGTATCAGCCCGCAGGAACTCTGCTGACTTGTTTGCAGCACTTTTGAGACATTTTGATAGAGTATATCTTTTCTAACTGCTCACCTTCTTCAGTTTCTCATTTCTTGTTCTCTTGGATGAAAATACATGTAGGGTGTCTGCTCCGCAAATTACTGTTGGCCAGTTCTGGATCTTACGCATGTAAAGTACTATGAATTATTATAGATTTATTTCCTCCATGTGCTGGCAAACTGCTCCCTGTTCCACCTCCATGCTCTGTTTTCTGTAACGTGACATACAGGTACTCCACTACAGCTTCTTATGCAGTACTGCAGTTAACAAATTATTCACTAGTAAAAGATCATAAAACAGCCTGAACAAAAGTGTGTGGACCCCATTTATATGTAACAAAAACACAAAACTTCCTACGCTAAGAATTAGCAGAAATACCCACCTCATTTTAAAATGAGGAGACAGGTCTAGAATTAAGAATAACCCCTGTTTTGGCTTTTCAGTGTTACCCAAGTGCCTGTTCCCATACATATTGCAAATTTTTATGGCAGTCACACAGGTGTAACTGTATAGTCAACAAGCATTTTCTTTAATTCACCTTTTCCGTCATATAAAAGTAAGTGGAGATTTGGATTTTCCCTCCTGACAAACCAGCATAAGTAAAATTAATCTGATGGGAAAAAATACAGCCGCTTGAATCAGGAAACAAGATACTTGGCAAAAACCATATTTTGAAGAAAAACTTTCCAGAAAATTAAACATAAAACCCTTCATGTCTGCTACAGTGCTTGACCTTTCCTTTTTCTCTCCACCTCCTGTGGATAAGTGCTTCCTCCCATGAACTGTAACATGGTAGCTTTAGTTCTGCAGCTTTTATGGCTCCAGGCAGTAATATCAGTGCATGCTCCAGCTTCTACTGGAATTCCTTCATTTACTTTATAGGGTTTTGCCTAAATTTTCCACTAGTAAAACTGAAGCCTCTCACAGGTCTTGCAGTTGGATAGTTATTTTCAGAAAGGAAAGGTAGACTGGGGGTCTAGTTTGGGAGCTGGCTTCAAGACCCTTAGTCACACACCTCCACTGTCACTCTGGGCTTCTCCTACAAAGGCCCGAGCTTCTAGCTGCAGAAGGTTTCTTTGCTGGGTCCAGGGAGACAGGAGCTACTGGGGGTGCACATTGCGGACTGTGGCTCAGCCTCTTCAGGGAGAAAAGGGAATCATAGCAGGGTCTCCTCCACTCTTAATCCATTGAGTTATAAAGGATGCTGCTCTGTGAAGCATGACAGTAATCTTGCTCAACACTCGCCTAATGGGCCAGATGCTTTGGATGTCACAGCCAAATGTCAGAACCTTCCTTTAAGGTTCTGACATGGCCTAGTCTGCAGACCCATATCGTCTTCAAGATCTACCTACGCCAGTAGCAGTTTCCCTCCTCAGCGTCTTGTAACATGCCCCTTCTGCACCAACCCCTTCCTGGAGATTATCACCTCTCACCAGCTTACCACTGGATGAGCTCATGCAAGGCACCCTCCTCCTTCTGCGGCAAAACCAGCTGCATGAGCTGGGACATGAAATTAAGGTGCTACATTAACCTACTTTGTTGTGCCTCTAGCAAAACTAGTTCACATTGCTGAGCAAGCCTAAAACACACAGCTGTTCTTCAGCTGATTCAAAGAAGGGATGTGACACCTTTTCTGTCTTAACCAAATTCACTGGAAAGGGGGGAGCTAACTAAATAGCAGTAACAGTCTCAGCCACCCCATTTAAACTGCTGTTCCAGACCTGACAGAGGCTTAGAAGCCTGAGAGAGACTGAGGCATAGCCAAATTTTGTGGCTCCAACATAGGCTGAATTACAATAACAGCACAGCTGTGAATTCTCATACAAGTTTGTTACATGGCAACTAAGGGCATATTATTTATAGTTTTCAGTGATCTTGGAATCTGTACTCAGGTTCTGCAAACACAGAAGGCCTGGTCCCTTTCCAAAAAAAGAATGGGAAAAAAAGTCAGTGAACATGAGGATGGCTGGGAAGAGCTGAGGGTTAAACCAAATCCAGCTGCCTCCTAGGAAAATGCAGTATTTCTCCTGTGGCCTCTCTTGACAGTTTTGACAGGTTTACAACAGAACAAATATAGTTTTGCACAGCAAAATTATCTTCATAACCCCTGCAATGCTTGGGTTACCCCAACAGTCTAGACAGCACAGATGTGTCTGCACTAAGCTGGTGATCCTACCCTCACCTGTAGCACAGCAGCTGTTTTTCCTATCGATAGCTCTTTTATTTTGTTGATGACTAATGCATCAAGCTGCTGGAAAATGAGTTACTCTTCCTCAGCCAGTCAGCATTCAAATATGCAGCTCATATCACTATCTGACTTTTAATTTTTGACCACAGATGCAGCATTTTAGGGGAGGCGGGTAAGACAGAGACCATACTCGTATCTATCACTTGATATTAAGTTTTTAAGTTCTCAGAGTAAGGGCCAAGTCGCCTTGTGAAGTAGCACCAGGGCCAAGAATAGAATTTCTTTACTTGACACGTCTTCCTTTCAGCACCCTCCTGTGTGTTATTTTCCATTGACAGCATTTGCTTTTTATTCAGGAAATGGATATATCCACCCTCCATCTGTGAGCATGTGTATGCGTGTTTTCTTTCTCATAATTTCTCTTTGTGAGCTAATGGGTGTAATAGTTGCCTTAGTGAGGTCATACTGGGGCTCAGGCTTTCCAGTTGGTCACAGGCAGGCTTGTGAAGAATACGTGGCTGCAGCTGCTTTGGGTGGAAGCACTGATACGCGTGCTTAACCCCCTGCCCCACTCCATCCCCTCTCCTCACCCACTGGTTGGCTGGCCTAAAGATTTCCCCGCAAATCCATCTGTCAGGCCATAAAGTCTTGGCTTTATTCTTGAGAACGGGAAATAAGCTTTGGGGCTACCAGAGATCTATTGATCAATGGCAGGTGAGCCTGGTTCTTTTTGCATCATCTCAAGGACTGTGCAATTGACAGTCTTCACACCTTTCTGACATATAACAGGCTTGGGCTAAAGGTCTGATTAGGATCCAGACCACGCTGTTATACACAGAAAGAAAGTAAAGCCAGGATCTTGAAATACTTGCAAAAATAAACACCACCAGCCAAGCCCACCCTGCAACAAATCACAAGCAGCCTCATAAAGACCCTTTACAGTCCCTGTTGGACATGATGTAAGTGTTGAGTGGCCTGAGCAGCCCCTCCTTATTTCTTGCCTGCTCTGGAAACTCCACGTGCACCCAGTTGGGCACACTCCCTCCCTCCCTCCCGAGGGTCTGTTGCTTTGGGGGAAGGGACAGTGCTGCTTTTCAAACTCTGGCATTGATACTTGCTATATGTTCTTCAAAACCCACCTGGACTACACTGCTAGAGTTGTGTGCCATAAGAACATTACAGTCACAACAGAGGCATCAGGTGGAAAACAAGAGGCAGGGCGTGATATGATTATGAAAGGGCAACAGCCACATTTATTAACATTTTTTATTCATGTTCCTCTAAACTAGGGTCAGACTGTTATTTATTATAAATAACTAACTGCCTTTGCATATTGTGGACTATATAGGAAGAAGTAGCAGATACCTAAGAAACTTGTGCTTTTAAGAAGCAACCTAAAAACATCACGGAAAAAAAGTGGGTACAGCTACCATTATGAAGCATCTTAGGAAAGCTAAAGAAACTAAGCACGTATCTATAGGCAGCACTTTTTCTTTTTTTCTCTTTAAAATTTGACATGATGATTCAAGACTGTATGAAAAGAATGGGAGAGTAGTCTACAAATCTTTCTGGAACATTGATCCTTAAGGGAAGTGTGCGTGCTGTTAGAAGTTTTGTAGATACATTGTATCGTAACATATATGAAATTGCATTTCTAAGTTACCTTCCAGGGAGCCTTTGGAAGTTTTCCACAGAAACCCTTATCTTCACCTCCACTTCATAGTCCCTAAGTTCAAAATCAGTGCCCAAAAATAGTTTCTCTCCTATTTAGGTCTTTTGATTTTCTCCATATAGCAGCTATAGGGGCTTTCTTGAAATGGGAATACAGCAGTGCAATTTGATGCTGAAGGTTATATTCTATCCTATTAATTCATTTGATCTTCTTGATTTACTGTATCTTACACACACAAAACAAAACCCCTCATTTGAAGAGGAGGATACAGTCTGTCACTTAGTGTGTTTAACAGTGTATCTTTAATATTTTTACCCTGAAGCTACCGCCATCTGGAAGTAGTTAGCACAGGAAAACAGTAAAAAGCCCATCTAAGTTCACAAGACTTGTTGCCTGCAGTACTTGAGCAAGAAGATTAGTATCCCCATTCATTCATTTATTTATTCTACACACACACAATGTTAAGTCATTTTTAAATCCAAACAGTTTGGAAAGCTCCTGCTGTTGCTTATGCGCTGAAGCCCAAACTGAGGTTATCATGTTTGCCTTGCAGCAGCAAATGATAATTTGCACTCCATGAGGCATTGTACAGAGTTTGTAGATGGCTGTAGGGTGTCAGCTGTGGCAAGGAAAGTAGACAGCCAAATCTCTAGTCTTAGTAGGTTAAAAAAAAAAAAAATTTCTACCTACTTGAAATTCAAATGCAAGACTTTTTTTTTTTTTTTAAACCAAAGCCAAGAATTTGTGGGTGTTTTTTTTTTTAATTGACACTGTGTTCTTCTCCAGTTACCCTTAAGAGCATTCAGAGTACACACAGCCCATGCCTCAGGAGTAAGGTTTGCTCAGGTCTTTTGAAAACAAGAAAACTATCCTGTTCACAGAGTAGTCACTGTGCAGGCATACATTACAGACATGAATGGCATGTTTCATTATAATATCATTTTTGTGCAGCAAGGCTGCAGCCTCAGATTTTATCTGCTTTTGTATTTCCCTTTTAGTAACTTCAGCAGTGTCTTGTTATTAACCTTATAGCTTTTTTTAGTATCTTGTTGAAGTTAAAAAACCAAAACAGATCTTAACAGTTTTTTTCCCCTCTATGATTCCATTTGGTTACGTTGAAATCACAAGTCTGCCAGTATTCTATTTTACACAATGCTCAAAAAAAAAAGGACCTCAACAGCAAGGACAATTTTCAGTCCTCATCTCACACTTACATGTCCTTTCAGTTTGATTGGGTTTATATTTGAAAATGAGACACAGTGCTTGATCTTACAAAGGGCCAAGTGCTGTGGACCCAATCTAACAAGTTACTTCAGCAGACCATGTACATACATAAGTGCTTTGAAGCCAGAGCACCAACCACCTTCCAGGATTTAGTTGGTAGTCTACAGAAGTATCCTCAAAATGTTTTCTTTTCTCTGGTGAATGTTTTGGATATTAAAGAACACAATCCCATAATTCAGAAATGAAGATACTTTTACAAAAAGTGGCATCTCCGCCTTCCCTATTTACATTGGGGTTATGTTGGTAAGAACTATAAATTTTACTTACCATTGCATGGTGTCCTTCATTGCAAAAAAAAAAAAAAAAAAAAGCAAGAAGTACCTGTCTGATCAATAGGTATTTGCTCAAGCAAATATTAGCTCTTCAAACAGCAGCTACATTGGAAGCAGCTGCAGTTATCTCAGTTACTTATGTCAGTCAGAGCAGAGTTTTTTCTGTTTGCTTCTTTTCTAATCCTTATTCCTTGGACTTCGAGAGACAATAGGTTGAATTCAAAGCTTCTTAGTCACACCAAAGCAACTGAAGCAGCAGGATAACTGATTTATTTGGGCACCTAACTTCTAGTTTATTATTTTAAGACTTTTTCAAAACTGTCTTTGGTTAATCCTATCTGCTTTAACACCTGGTAGAAGGGCAAGTCTATTACTATTACCCAATGATGAAGCTTTCCCAGCTCACAGGGCTTCTCTCTAGGCTCAGCAGGCCAGTTTAAACAGGTTTATAATAATGGTCTTTACCTGCAACTGACCTTCTCCTTGTGTAATTTTTTTGGCTGTATCTGCAACTCAGCCTGTTAGAGACCACAGCCTAATGTCAATAAATGCTGGAGGGATCAACACTTACACCTCAGCCACTACATTACAAACCAAAGAAAGTTGGCTGTCAGACATAAAATTGCTCCAGCCAAGAATCTGGAGTGCTTTTCTCTTCATGTACCAAGTATCACACAAGACAGGAAGACAAACAGAGGAGTCAATGAAGCAAAATATTAGCCCAGCTCTTAGACTGGTAAGAGAGCTTGAACATAGCAAGACTTCCCCTTGCTCCCCTCACCCCAAGGTTCCCACAGCTGTTCAACATTGCCGCATAGTGCTCCTGCCAAACAGGTGTCTCTCCATCCCCGAGGGCTGCTAACAAATGACTATTTGAGTTTAATTTGTGCAATGGAAACTGTTTCCATTACAAGCATAAGTGAAATCTATCCAAGCAACAGATTCTGGGATCCCGAAGCCTGCATGTTTTCATAACCTATACTGACATAGCCTTAGCCTTTCCACTGAGTCGGTCAGTTCAATGATTTCTTTGTTCCTCATGAAACATGAGTTGGCAAACACCACCTTCAGTAAGGCAGGTACCAGCCTAAACCCCCTGGTTTAGAGGCTTGAACCCAGGTCAGCTCAGAGCTTTAAATTCAAGAGATTATTAGTGCAAGAGAACAACTGCAAAAAGCTTACACACACATTCCTTCCTTATGCATAATTTAAATACTGTCAGCACCTCTTTCTTTGCACTAGTAATTCCTACATTAATCATTCTGCAAATCAGTTTGGTACTGAACAGAACTGCATCATATTGTTACAATTTGACCTAAGCTGAAGTTACCTGAAGCTGATTGATTAACTGCACACTGTGATAGATATTTAAGTGAGCAGTATTAAGTTGATTATGCACAATCAGAACACTTACAGCATTCCAATACATTCCTAACATGAGAAGGCCAGGAAAGCCAGCTTGAGCTATACTTCAGACTAAGCCTCATGTCAAGTGTTCCTTTAATACATGTTTAGAAACCAAGCCTGTGTATTAGATGAATCAGCATCTCACTACATGACAGTTTTGACATTTTCTAGAGACATTAGTATACCTCTTAATCGCAAGGTACATTACATGTGAGGTGGTTCAAGCCCCATTCCTGGGAGCGCTCAAGGCCAGGCTGGATGAGCCTGGTCTAGTGAGAAGTGTCCCAGCACATGGCAGGGGGGTTGGAACAAGATGATCTTTAAGGTCCCTTCCAACCCTAACAATTCTATGGTTCTATGCTCTATCCATCCTTGAAAGAAGGCTCCCTGAAGTCCTTCAGGGGACCTGACCAGCAGGTGCCTGTAGGGGATGGACATGACTGTCTATCTACAGAGACCAGACTAGCAGAATTCAGTAGGAAGAATAGACTCTTGAACACTTGATTAAACCACCGTTCAAGTCATGCTATCTGCGTAGGTTATGCTGACTAGAAATCAATTTTGCTTATTTAAACAGGTAGTTATCTATATTACAGTGTTTTCTGTAACAGCTGACAGTATTTATCCAGTTGTTAAAAACACTGCATTTGAACCCTGCTCTAGCATTAGTACAGTCTGCCTAATCTTGCAGCTCAGATATCTAGCTTAACAAACCATTTACAGGTATGGTTTTGCGTCTGTGTGACCTGAGTTAAGCTTTGTTATTCCATTGAAAAATTCAGAGTGGCTGTGCAAGCAATGCTTCATTTAAGAAGCATTGAGCTCAAACTCCCAGAATTATTCTAGGACCTTCTCCTAGACAGACTTTTACAGTCTTTCCCCAGATTAAAACTAACATTCAACACAATACTTAAAAGCTTCTTTATTTTACTCTTAGACTTAGGTTTTAAGGACACCTTAAAAATCAGTTACATAACTAAGATTGATATTGCAAAAAAGTGGAGGTGCAGTTCCAAAAAACCCCAAAGTGTCTTCAAATATAAAAATATATATCCAAGTTATTGTCTAGGAAAAGTGTACCACCATTTCTGCCTTAAGCTGGTCCTGCCAGCTTTTGGGTCATAACTCCCCACTAGAGAGCTCAAGAGCTCATACTGGAAGGAGCATCTCCGAGGTTCATGTCACAGGCATGATTCATAGCAAACTGCTTCACTGCAGCACATGGACCCAACCTTAAGTTTTTTGAAGGCACTCCATGGTTTCCCCTTGAGCAGTGGGTAAAAAGCATCCAAACATCTCCTGGGAAGCATATGTCATATACACAAAGCCGTCTTCATCTTTGTAGTCCCTGTACACTTCTGCCATTGTCAAGGACATACTGGCTAGGCTTTTGTTGTTCACCAGCAGGTAGAAAGCTTGTGTAGCAGTCAGAGCCATCCTGCTCCTAATTGAAGGGAGGAGAATACAGCATTAAACATTAGCAAATTTAAGAATGTTTCAACTTGAGTCTATGAAATACATTAAGCAGAGCAGTTGCATGAACTATGTACAAGAAATACTGTGTAAAGTCATTATGTGGTTTAACGTCTTCATCAGCAGGAAGTTCACTGTATGCTTAGAAGCTGAAAAGCTTGCGCTCTGAGGAAAGGCTTACATTGTTAGACCATGAGTGCTACTAAGCCTGGGCTTTGAGTTTCCAATTAGAGAGAAATGCTGAGTAGAAACCAAAAGTTTCTGCAGTACAGCTGTAGTAAAGGAGTCCAGCGTAGTCTGTTACACTTATTTTCAAGTCTACCTTCAAAAGAAGAGTCCTTAGAAAAACTACATATGAGGACCAGGACCTCAGATGGCCAAGAGCCAAAAGCCTCTTTTACAGAAGTTAGCATCTAGAAGGATCTTTTCTGTACTTTAAAAAGAGGGCTGGAAAGATCGTAGCTTTCCTACTTTGTCCGAGAACATCACTAAATACCTTGGGAGGCTTCTTCTCTGTAGTGTTTTATAAATAATAATTTAAAAACACATTTCATGCCACGCACACCGAGAGTCGCTTTGAACTCGGGCAAATTCAGCAAGGTGCAGTAAGAGAGCAAGGCGGTAGCAGCTATAAGCAGAACAGAACCAGAGCCCCACTACCAAGTTCATCAAGCAAGAAGAATGCAGGAGTCTAATATAATCTTTACTCATTATAGTTAGGGTGAAGAGAGAAGTCTTTATGAATCCAAAAAGCATAGACCGCATTATTCCCTAGATGCACCTGAGAAAACATGTTGATTTTCTTCAAGCGCTTGCAAGAGAGGGAAGCCATTCTAATACCATCATCCCCCTCCCCACCAAAGAAAGCAGAGTGTTCTAGCGCAGCACTAGAAAATACCTGTGTAGAGAAGAGTGGCTTCTCTAAGGCCCGGCTGCCACAGACCCACAGGTGCTCACTGCCTACCTGATGATGGTTATGAACTGTGTCATCGTCAGCTCCTCGGGAACAAGAAACTTGGTTTTGTCCAATAGAGGAAGGTATTTCTCTCTATGGTACCTCTCAACGATTACCTGTTTTAATTAGAATCACACTTAGCAAAACCTAAAACATTCCCCCCTCCCACACTTCAGAGAGGTTCCCAGCATTTCTTCTGAAATAGCAGCAATAACCTCCGATAATACAAAACCAGCGATTTACCGGGATTTTTGTCGGGAACTTCGCACGGATTCCTGCTACTTCTTCCAGCCGGGTGGCTGCGCGGGAGAGAGGAGAAGCGTTACGCGTGCGCGCAGCCCGCCGCCGCCGCCGCGCAGCCCCGCCGCACACCCGCCGCCCCTACCGAAACTCTTCCTCAGCTTGAACGGCCGGGCCTGCGCCCCGGGCACCGCCTGCATCCTTCTTCCCCTCCTTCTTTCCCCTCTCCCGCCGCGCTGCTCCCGCTACTGCTCCTGCTGCTGCCGCCGCCGCTGCCTCTTATGGGGGCGGGTCCCGCTGGGTCCCGCCCCGCCGTGCCCGGTGCTGCCGGCAGAGCCCGCCCCGCCCGGCGCGGGGGGGCGAAGGGGACGCGCTCCCGGGGGTGGTCTCGTCTGCCCTCGCATGTTTTCCTCTCCCCGCCGCGCCACCAAGGGGAAGGTGGAATGTGGTGCCGGTGAGCCCGTCGCTCTAGCCTGTCCTAGCAGCATCCTCCTTGTCCTTTGCTTTCTTTGATAGGTATCGCCCGAACCGCAAGGTACTTTGCATACAAGACAATTTAATACTTTGTGAGGGGACTTTTGACTGCTCTACGGGGTTGTGAAAGGGCGCAGCTCAAGGCTCGACTGTCTCCATCTGTCTTCCAGATGGCTGGTCCAGAAGGTCAGCCACCTTCTTCCTACTTACAAACTGCTTTCAAATTATTTCTTTGGTTTTTGGGGGAAAAAAAAAAAAAAGGAAAAAAGACAAAACAGAAAAAACAAGCCATCGAACCTGTCAGTTTTCATATGTCAGTTTTCATATCCTCAGGCTACCAGATTGCTTATTTTCTGAATGACTTGGGAGGTGAGCTTTAAACTCTGGTTTTGTCTCTAAGGCATTCGCATGATTTTGAGGGTTTCCAAGCAGACTTCAGGTCCATCTATTTGTCAAATATGATGAGACAGATTCCCTGCCTTTTTGATTGCTTTTTCACCTGCTTTTACTTCAGCTGTCCAGATGGCTTTGCAGCCAGACATGGCTCAGCAAGGAGTAAAGTTAACTTAAGGATGGTTGTTGTGTATGTAAGTCATCTTAGTGGATGGCTGGAATTGATCTCCATTACTCATTTGCTTTGCTTATGCCTTTAAAATATAGCCATTTTCATTTTATTTGATCTATCAGGCTAAGGGCAACTGGAAGTTTCTAAGGTTTATGAGCTACAGTTTATGAGTTATGGGTTTGGCTGCTTTTTCAAGGCAAAATCAATGACTGTCACCTAAGATCATTTTGAAAAGGAACATCTTTATTAGAGTGTGTGTGCACTATGTATGCATATGTCATGATTTTCAACCAGCCTTTCCAGAACAGAGTTTCCAGTGTCTGAAGTTATTAGTGCTGCTGAGCTGTCCTTTTCTCTTGATCTGGAAGAGATCAAGTCACAGCACAAGCTCCCCCATGTGGCACTACGAATTTAACTGCACAAAGACAAGATCTTTGCTTTGAGGAGTTCATAAGCAAGAGCTCTGAACTTGGAGAGAGGACTTGAGCCTTTGCTGGAGTGGTTTGGATACAGGTACCTACAGAGCAGGTAAGCCCAGGGGTTTGCTTACAGAGCTGTGTCTAACTTTAGTTCTTTTGAGTAGACGTGGGGTGACAGACTGGGGAAGTGTCAGTGGAGGAGGATGTGTGCCACAGAAATGGCACGATGCCATAACTCAATCTGGTGAGACGTGTGTTTAAAAAGACTGAGGAACAGAAGAATAACTGGAAGGGTAAAGAAACAGCATAGACCTACATATAGCACAGAAACAAAGCCTGTAGGAGGTAGAAGGATGTGTGGAGATCACACAATGTGTCTTTGGAGTTGTGGTCACGGTGAGGCTTCCCAAAGCTGCTCAGAAAGTGGACTGGTTCTTCCACACACCCCTGCTGGTTTCTGTCTGGTAGATCCAGTAGAAAGATCTGTGATCCACTGCGTACAGACAAAAAGTAACCTGCCACACCAGGGCTCTGCTTTCTGTGTTACCTCTCACTGCATATGAAGTACAAAAGCTTGGCTCCATACAGACATCAGGGGCCCAGCTTCCAGAGAGAGGCGATTTCTTTTCATAACCATAAGCTCTACAGCAGCTGCTCGTAAGAAAAAGGAATACCTGATAAGAAGGGGAGCCAAAGAAGAAGAATACCCTGGTGATCAGTGAACCTGGTGATCAGTTACAGCTCTAACTTCTTTGAGAGCTAGGAGTGAGCACAGACCCAGGCTTTAGCTAACACGCACTGACTAATGTAATTGTTTCACTATCTGCAGACAGAGAGACTGGAAGGTCTAGTGTGTGACTACATGGCACCTGCACTTGCTTTTGCATTGAAACACCCAGTTTCAGACCCAAACGTGGGATTTATTCCTTCTTCTCTCCTTTCCCTTGTAAGATTTTCTTGCATGCACAGAATTAATGAACTGTTAGAGCAATTTTGTGTGCATGGAGTAGTCAGAGGACCCTACTGAAATAGAAACAGAAGGTCCAAAGGAAATTGTTACTCTATTTTCACCTGTTTGAATGTCCAAAGACTACACTCATAGGAGTCCTGTAAGTCCCTGAACATTAATGCACAAGCTTGGAGTTGCATATCATATCTATTCCAGTTTCATTGCCATACTCATAGCCTCTCCCAATGTCCCACATTTGCACCTGTGTAACTGATTTCTGATATATCCGTTGTCTCTATACTGAAGTGATTAGGGCTACAAAGATGATCAGGGGACTGGAATATCTCTCTCATGAAGAAAGGCTGAGGGATTTGGGTCTCTTCAGTCTTGAAAAAAGACGACTGAGGGGGTCCTTATCAACACATATAAATACTTAAAGGGTGGGTGTCAGGAGGATGGGGCCAGGCTCTTTTCAGTGGTGCTCAGGGACAGGAGAAGAGGTAATGGGCACAATTTTGAACACAGGAAGTTCCACCTAAACATGAGGAGGAACTTCTTTACTTTGAGGGTGGCAGAGCACTGGCACAGGCTGCCCAGAGAGGTGGTGGAGTCTCCATCTCTGGAGACGTTCAAAACCCGCCTGGACGCGTTCCTGTGCAACCTGCTCTAGGTGACCCTGCTCTGGCAGGGGGATTGGACTAGGTGATCTCTGAGGGTCCCTTCCAACCCCTACCATTCTGTGATTCTGTGATCCAAACTTCGTGGACCTAATCAAATAGAGAGTCTGGCCCAAAAGAAGGTAGCGTAAAAGCAACAAAGAAACAGCATGTCCTTTGCACTGGCCCATTCCACCTGAAGACATGAAAATACTTGTCTCATAACCTAAAGATGTTTTAGTCAGGGAATTATTTTCCCCACACAGAAAGGTGCAGGGTGTCCAAAATTTGAAGGTACTTTTAGTTTTAGTAGAAATGAGGGAGCTCCTGTGAAAGACAGAATTACAGAATATAAAGAAAGTCTGAAATAAGCTGGTAGGAACTTTTTGGGAAAGGACAAACAGGTTTGTCTCAGAAGTATGGCTGAAATATGAATACATGATATTGCTGCAGGCGAGAAATGAGTCAGCTAATGACTGAGGGCTTTGCTTCCTGACCAAGTGAGGGGGTGCTTCTTTCACAGACTTTCTAGCGTATGTGAACTGTCCATCCTAAAATTTGACTGCTTTCCCTGCCAATTGATTTTATGCGTTCAGGCGTTTTCACTGCTTACCTTGTTTTTTTTCCCAATTTCCTGCATTTTTTGGAAGTTGGGTAGGGAAGCAGGGGGAGACTTATGAATGGGCTCTAATGTAAGGCCTTATTCTTAGACTGTTCTGTTTCATTCATGCTCATGTTGCTCAGAAAAAGGTCTTTATCAGTGTTAGAGGAAAGGCCTGAAGAGTTAGAAAAAGGACATTTCCTAAATTGTTCTTGTTTGGTAGTTATTCGTCATTCAAATCACATAGGTCTGTACAGATATGCAAGTCTCCCTGTGCTAAGCAAAATATAAGCAGCGCAGATAAAAAACAAGCCTGCTCTGAAGAACTTGAAATCTGAATTTCCCAGACAAGATAAAATGAGGAAGAAATAATTGTGGCAGCAGCAAAAATCCAAGAGGCAAAGAATGCATGCAACATTTTGAACACAATTTCATGAGGAAGGCTACAGTACAAATGATAACTGGTTCCACATTTTTGGAGCACAAATGCACTGAGTTGATCATAGGACCACACTGCCTCTTACAGAATTAAAAAAAAAAGAAGCTGACAAATAAACATCAATCTTTTATATGTGATCGTATTTAAAAATCATAGAATCCCTGACCAGCTGCCTTTACACAGCTGACTGCTGCATGCTAAAATCACACTTCCAAAGCTTTCCAGTAACTGCTGCAAGAAGAAGAATGAAATATAAAGTATAGAGTGCTTGAGCATAGAGGGACAAGTTGCTTCTGAAAGGGTCTAGCCCTGACACATCACAGACAGGATAACACCATAATGTTAACTTGTCTGGTGTGGCTGTGTTTGTACATCCAGTTGCTATCTAGTAGACCTGTAATTTAGTATTTCCTTAGAGAGAAATGCTAAACGCCTGTTTGAATGGTGATTTCTCCTCTGTTCTTTCTTGCTCTGAAGCAGAAGTTTTGAATTACTGTAGCATGTATGAAAGTTTGAATGACATTATCTGTGATCTGCTATGGCTTGTGTTGGTTATAATAAGCTCTGTAGCAACAACAGCAACAAAAAGATGTAAAAGACACTGAGGTTGTTTTTGCATCAGTTATTGGAGTCTCTTCCTCCCCTCCACAAGTGCTTTTGAACACTCAGACGTTGCAGAGGCACAAAGACATACTCAAAGGCAGGCATCTTCTTTTGTCCAGGTGCTGTGAGAGAAACAGCACTGCTTTCAGGTAGATCTGTGAGATATTGTGGAGCTGAGGAGCAAGAGCTGCCTATGTTAACAAGAGGACCAAGATGCTCTGATGAGACTGCTCGAGTAGCATATGTGAGTCCTATGAAGCTCTAGCCAAGATTTTGCCTGTTGTAGGAAGCATACAGCTATAATCCGGTAACTGCACTTCATTCTCCCTTCAGAAGCCTCCCCAGTGCTCTTTGGTGCTTCCATACCCTCATGGTTAAAAGCCCTGTGAGGTTTAAGGAATAGGAGTGACCAGAGGGCTCCAACTCCTGAGCTTGGTGAATTAAAGCCATGGTAGTTTAAAACTAACCACCTGGCTGCCTGTCCCTTCTCATAGCTGGAGATGGCCTCCCCAGCAGGTGCAGCTTGTGCCAGCGACAGAGCCAATCCCCTGCTTGGTTAATGCACAGTACAGTGGCCAAGGACAGGCAGGGAGGGCTTCAGCACCTATCCACGCCTGACACTCCTGCCACCAGGGCAGTAACATCCAGCACATCGGTAGGGTGGGGGCAGCAACCTTTTAAAGTGCCAAAGCTTTATCTGCCAGAGCTCAGAAGACAGGGCTCCCAGCCCGAAGCTGGAGTGAAGCTTCTTAGTCTGTTCTGCCAAGCTAGCTGAACAGTGTGATGCCTAATGAAGGCAAACCCAAGGGTCAGACTTAGTCAAGAGAAAAACTCAATAAATGTAAAAATGTGTATAGCATTAGAAGTGATTGGCATTCCAGTGAAAGAGATTCGCTCCACTGTTTCATGGTGAAAAGCACTCTAGTAAGCCATAAACATGAGATTGCTTTTCTTCATAAGTCGATATGCAGGTGCTACTGAGTTAATTCCAGAGTAGCAAAACTTGGATGACAAACGGGGCTTTGCTCTGGCTATGAATTCCATCCTGAACACAGGTGGATATGTAAGCAACAGAGGCTGAGGGATTAAGTGCAGAAGGCACAAAACAGTTACGTGTAGACTAACAATTTAAATTTGAATGATACAGCGCTAGAGGGACTGAGATTTATTTATTTAAGCAGCCTAACTGAATAGGAAGAGAAACTGCGGCATGATGTTTTAGGGAAAAAATGTGCCTTGGCAAAATGAAGGGTTATTTGTTGCACTGAGAAAGCCTGTGAAGTTCTACAGTATTATGCATCATTATCCTAAATATGTGCTTTCACGAGGGTTGTCTATAAGTGAAAATAAAAAAGTCAAGAGAGGTTTGAAAAGCCCTCAAGCATTCAGGCTCAGCCAGCCAACTTAATCCTGAATATTTGCATGCGCCATGAACATGGCTAGTTACAGAGAGGGAATCCTTTGCCTCCTTTCTCCCTTCTGCAACTCTAAGTCTGCCTATTTCTCCTCCTGTGCTCCTCCTGTGACACAGAAGCAAACCCACACTCGTGGGTAAGCCTGAAGTAATCGTGTGCCAGTAACTAACTTTCTGAATTCATAAGTCTTTATACCAAAAAGCTAGCTAGAGTATTGTTATGTTTTAGGAGATGATTAGTCCTGTATCTGAGATTTATGGTGCAAAGTCATCTACTAATAAGACTCAGATCACAAACTGAACCCCTCTCGAAATGCTGAAACAAGTTTAAAAGTCACCAATGGTATTTCTGGGTTGATCGCCTAGTGTTCATATGTACTTTTGGTTATTTTTCTTTGTCTCCTGATTTTTTAACCCTTATATTGAACCGAGATCATATCCCTGATGGCTTTTTGGTGTAGTCACAAGGATTAGAAGTGAGTTATGTTACTTTTAAATGAGAGACTACATGATTGTTTTGCACCAGAGCCCAGGATTCTGAGCTTAAAATGTCTCTTCTGCAAAAGAAACTTCAGTTAGACTCATTTCATCTCTTCTCTCTTTTTTACCTTTAACTTTCCTGCTGGAGTTCAGCTCATTGTGATCGAGTAGTTTCTTTATGCTAGTTTTTGGTTTCAAGTGCACTAATCATGCTTGAGTGCTCTATCTTCCATTTAACGATTTTAAGACCTCTCTCAACATTAATTCGTTAGATTTTCAACCATATTGAAAATGCTGAGCAGGCAGAGATATAGAGAGGTATCCTCAGTAGCTTTTAAGTTGTTCCACATGGTAAATGCTTCTGTCTTAGCATTTTAAATTTGAGAAGAATTTGAGACCTGGATTCTCAGTAATTTTCTGCAACTGTTGCTCAAATTGGAGATTCTAATTAGATGTAAAAAAAAATAATCAGTGACTCTTTTTGAGGAAAGCTGGCATAAGCTGGTAAACTGTTGGTCAAGTTCCCTGCAAGTCCATCTTTGATTTTCTGTTTTCTGCTGTATCAGCAGTTCACCAGCTTTCTGTCTCACAGGGGCTGAGCCCAAATTCTAGAAAGATGCTAAAAAGGGAAAAATCCTCCTTTCCCATCATCTCCTCTCTCGTTATCATTGCTAAGATGCAATGTATTATGTTTTCTATCTACAGAAGAAACAGAATTGATGTTATTCTTGCTAGACAATTTCCTCGGTCATCTTAGAGAAACCGGAGAAATGTTCCTCTGAATGGACAAGACACTTAGATTTTCCTTGAGCTTTAGTGCTTCAGTTAATAGATTTCCCTTTGTAAAATATCATAACCTTCTGTGGTCATGGCTGCTTTACAGCTAACAATAATTGAAGAATGCTGTTCAGAGTTTCTTGCTAACAAGACCCTTCTGCGGGATTGGGCCTGGTTAATGAGTGAAGTTGCTGAATCACTGGCGTTTTTAGGAGAGTGTGCATTTTTGCTTGTTATAAGGGACTGCTGGTACCACATGCATATCAGCAACAGTTAATGCAAAGGCATGATGAAAAGGGAAAAGCTCCAAATTTAACTCTGATTAGAATTTACTGAGCATCTATTTGAATAAGTCTGATTTTTTGGATGTCTACTATGGGCTGGAATTCTGGGAACACAATTTCCCTCTTCTGTTAATGTATCTGCCATTTGACTTCGTAGCACATTTGCATTCTGTCTTGCTGGTTTTAGCAGTGCTCCTACTATGAGTACAGATCTCAGCGCTTGTGCTTTGGTGAGAGGGAACCGCCTTCTGTGCTCTGCAAAAATGGATTTAAAAGTTTTGCTTTGTCCATATATGACTATAATCTTTTTTGAAGAGGTTTTCCTTTCATATAGGGTCTTAAAACATTTTCTCCAGTATGGCTGGGTTGTTTTCAGATAGGATGTCAGTGGCTTTATGTCCAGCCTGTTCCTGGCCTCTCTGTTGAGACTGCCAAGAATGTGTCAGAGGGTGCCAAAAGTAACTGTTGGGTTTTGGTTTGTAGATGCTGTAAACTTGTTTCTATTTTAACCTTCAGAAAAGGCGTTATAACTTACAGAGCGCATAGGATTTTAAAAATAACTTTAGCGTGTCCCTGTGAAGCTGGCAGCTTTGTTGTCATCCTGCTGGAATGCCTGACAGAAGGGTCAAGAGAGTTGAGCTCTCTTTCAGGGTCAAAAGCATGTGCCTCACCAGGAGAGCAATGCATGGAGTTTCCAAGAGCGGCTGGGACTCTTGGGTACCTCCCTTTTCAGGCGAATGTTAGAGAGGCCTGGTCCCTACTGGGAAATTGCTCTGCACTTAATGAAAATCTGCACTCTTAAGGTGCCCACATTAGGTACCCAGAAAATGTGGCTCTCAGGACTTGAAGTCCCTTTCAAATGCTTTCAGCAGAAATGTCTAAGGCTTAGATGGGTCCAACCCCCAAAACTATAGAAAAAACCCATCCAAGTATAAAGCGAAGATTGAGTTCCTGCTCTACAAGTTCAAGACTGTTGTTTTGTCTTAGAAACCCTTTTTTAGGGAATTTTGTAAGATGTTAGGAAAAATGCCAAAATTAATGGATGTAACAGAGAGGGGTTCTGCTTAGCTATTTTAGAAGGGGGACCCCTAGATAACTTTTCCCGGTGTCTCTACTGAATTGTGTCCTCTTAAATGAGTCCTGGAACTGTGGCCAAGCCCCTGAGTCATATCACATACTTAGCTGCATAACAAATGTGTTGCACAGCTCAGTTAATACTCATGTGCCATGAAAAAAGTTCTGTAGAAACGCCAACAATTTATTGAATAAGAAAATGCTGATGAGTGCTTCGGACTGATATAGGACTGATATATATTGTCTACTTCAGGAATCTAACTGGAGATGACTAAGTCCAGAGTCTAGTCTTCTCAGGTTCTGTGTGATCAATGGATAGAGAAACTCTTGGAGAGGGTCCATTCAGTCTCAGTGCTCTGAACTGTCCTCTGCAGGAGTCCTTCCCTTTACGTTGGCCACACTGAGTGCTTGATTTGAGTACCTGAAGTAGGTACTGTGAATACTCTCCAAAGAGCTCAGCCTCTTAGGAGTGGGCTTGAGTTCTGTTCTAGTTCTCTTTCAGCCAAATTTCCTGTGCCTAATAATGCATAGGTTTGCTCAGTTCCTTAGTGATATCAAGTGAAATTGTCACAATAGGTTATACCAATGTAATCCAGGCTATCTATTTTGCATCTTTAACCTGAGTTTTGGTAAAAACTGTTACACAGTGTGCCTGTATAGATTAGAGAAAAAAAAAATAGCCTTGTACCACTAATTATGGAAAACGTATTTATAATGAAGCACTGAGGAACTGTATGTGTAAGATACAGGTGGGATGGGAGACAGAGGTCAGACTGGCAAACCTGAAAGTGCAAAACACTGGCTTGTTGCACAATTCATAGGCTTTAGCTTGTGTGACTATCATGTATGCAGTAGATAAGCCAATTCTTCCTGACCTTTGCAGTACTGTGGTTGCAGTGGGCAATCTTTACAACGGGATGATAGTTCTTAAACCACAAATGGAATATATTGCACACAAGGGGGCTGATGACTATGCAAAACATGTACCACTGTCTTGCCTTTTGTCTTCTTGAGCAGACCTAGCTGCTTTGGAAAGCAGGCGGCTTTAATCACCTATTTGCTTTCAGGTTCCCTATCCTCTTTCAAACGGTATCTTGAAAAACAATGCAATGCTAGTTTCACAGTGTAGCGGACAAGAGCTGAAGGCAGGAATAGATCTACAATTGTTACTGTTGGTGAATGTGGCCATACAGCAGTCACCAGCAACAGAGAATGGCCTTTGCCCAGACACCCTTGTGATTGTAAGGGAAGACTCCCAGAAGAATAAGAATCCTGCACAGGAAATACTAATCAAGAGAATTTTTTCCATGTTTGAAATGAACGATGAAGTAAAGCAGATCTGAGCCCTGGTGAAAGTCCCACCCTATATAAACACACAAATAGGACAGATGTGGTAGATGGCAATTTTGCAGTATTGGATGGCTCCAGCTGGTAACCTCAGGGAGCGCATATTTAAGGATCAAATGACTCACAGAATTGGTATCTGGGCTGTTCAGTACTAGGTTCCTGATATGGATCTTGCTTATTGTCAATAACTCATACCAATTTTTCTGTGATGAAGACTATTGGAACAAAAGCATAGAACAGTGCCACTTTAGTTTCTACTGTGCAGTTTCCCCTGAGTAACATCATTTATGATGCTTGGGCAAGCACCAAGTATAAATTTTCCTCTAGTTTTAAAGAGCATCTCTCAAACACAAGGTTGAACAACACTTAGAAAATAGTGGTCCTTCACAGGAGACAACCTTATCCTAAGTTTCAAGAGGGGACCGCTGGATTTGCCTGCTAGTGGTTGTGGACAAGCTTTAGATTTGTTGAGCCTTCTGGCAAATGTAAATCCTCTCTCCTCACATGCACACCTGGCTGTTTGCACCAGCATGATGGATGTTTTATGCTGCTACCTAAAAGACTCATAGTCTCTTGGGTTTACTAGCCAGAGGTGTTCATCTTTAAAACTGGCTCTGCTTGCAGGCTGTGATTTTTCCTTCAAACCAAACAGCTCCAAGAAGGATCAGGCTCTAGAAGGAAACATTGAACTTTTAGAGAGAAAAAGCAAGAGTTGTCCTCCTTACTCTATTTCAATATGGTGTTAAATATTTAATCAGGTGCTTTTCTACATTATAGTATTCTCTCCAGCAAATAGCTTTACCTTTTCCTTTAGTTCTTCATATACTAGCTCACTTACACTTGTGTGAGCAGTATTGTGCTACACTGAATTACGTTGACTATTTGTTGCATAAAAAGGGCAAAGCGGTTTTGGCAGAAAATAAACCCCCTTGCGTTCTAACACTCCTCACCAAGGTGGGAGGCAAGGTGCAGCTAGGTTTAAATTCTGAGTGATGCCCAATTCCGCACTATCAGTCCAATCACGTTTAATATGTATTAAACTATTATGATTTGGATACACTAATAGTGGACTGCACCTTCAGTCTAGTCGTGCTCATGAACTAGCACGGCCTCTCTCGAGTCTTTGGTCACATTCAGTGAGAAACCAAAATGACTAGCTACTTAAAAAGTGCAGTTTATTTAAACAACAGATATATAGGTTCTTAGGATTGCCGGCGATAAATACACTGTCTGCAAAGCACGTGCAAATGAAAGTATTGTTACATATACAAAATGCACGACACAGTTATAAACGATACAGCCTGGCTATAAATGTAGGAAAGAGATTCGCTAGAGAAATTTCTAAGTTTCCCGAGGAAGCACTCAGTATAATCTAAGTCTTACCCAAAGGCGTCCCTATGGGGGGGAAGAGAGGCTCAGCCCGTCAACTGATCCCGGAAATCAGTGATGGAATTCTTTGCGATGGTGTCTTCCCTGGGTATCCCCTCTCTCTTGGGCTATTTTTATACTATTTGTTATCTTCAAGGTGGAGTTTGAGTGACTTTAGTCATACATACTTTTATTATGATTGGTGTAAAATTCTCTCGCTTCACAATTAAAGGTATAGTTTATGAGAAATTCAGGGCACAGAGTCAAGAAGGAGTGGTCGCACCTTGGAGGCGGGTAGCCTTCGGGATGGAAGTGTGTTTTGGTATTGTAATGACATTATAATGAGCAAAGTTCACACAAAGGACAGCATTTCATCAAAATTTGACAAAATGTTGGCTCCAAGTATCGAGCAGGCAGCTAATTGGCAGCTGATCTGTTTCAT
The DNA here is from genome assembly GCF_964199755.1 of Larus michahellis. Taxonomy (NCBI): domain Eukaryota; kingdom Metazoa; phylum Chordata; class Aves; order Charadriiformes; family Laridae; genus Larus; species Larus michahellis. Next base: position 46,522,415 of record NC_133898.1, on the reverse strand, counting down.
GGTATCATCCCATTCCCGTATCTGCTATACATCATAAGGTAAAGCTGCAGAATAATTGCATCCCGCCCCGTGCCTCATGTAGCTTCACAAGCATCCTTATCAGGGAACCACAGATGTTGTATTCTTTATGCCCGCTGCGGCTGTTTTCTACCTCAGAAGCCTCTTGATTTTATACTTTTCCTTAATGTGTGAACAATGCTGTACTTTTGTATTTTTGGCCAATTTAGTAATTATTCCACCCTATTATATTAGTGAAATACTGGAATGTATTTACATATATCACTAAGAGCTTATTGGGAAACCAAGTTAGCTTTGTAACAGCTGAGGCATTCCTTTGCATCACCTTTTTACTGTGGACAATCAAAACAAATTCGTCAGGCTCACTCTTGCTAATTGTTCCTATCCCTTATGTAGCATTAGTTCCATACAACTGCTAACTGCAAAAGCTGAAAAGAAATGTTTTATTAACATAAGAACTCTTCTTCCCTTTTAAATTTCAGTGTCCTCAGTGAACTGAGTTAAAAAATTCTGTTCTTGTATTTTCTCTAATGTAAGATGAGATGGTGTAATCACATCAGACACTGTAGGTTATTGTGTACGTACTAGCATATATAAATATATATTAATATATATAATTCTAGCTATATACTTATACACACAGAGACATGCATACATGTATGTTATTTCTTCTTTTTCACTGAAGGCTTGTAGTTGGATATACACAGTGGATTAAATAAGTTGCTATGGATGTAAATGATACTAAATGATTAAACAGCCCAGCTGTCTGTGGTCAAATGCAGCATCTCACCAAACACTTCTCCAAAATAAAAATTCTTCCAAGGAATGATTTATAATTTAGTCCTGTAAAAAGGTTTCCTGGATAGCATTTGTTTCCCATATGTAATGTGGTTTGAAATCTACTGTCTGATCCAACTTTCTGCAGTTGTCTCTGAAATGGGCTTGGTGATGGATAGTGGCAAATCGCCTAAAGATGACTAGATACTTTGCCTCTTTAACATATGTTAGTTAGTGTCTAGCATGAAGCTAATGTCACAAAGTAAAGGAAGTGGAGTGAGAGAGTCACTAATCAAAAATTTCTTGAGCTGGACTCATAGAAGAAGAGCTAGGGAGCCAACTGGCCAGCCTGGATCCTCTTCTTCCATGAAGTCTTAAATCTCTTCTCAGAAGACATCTTGATCAAGCAAAACAACTTTTGATTTTTTCCCTGAACAGGAGCAGAATCAAATCGTATTGAAAGCTTTGATGAAAACAGACGCGTGCTGAGAAATGTCAGGGTGGGTCAGGGTGAGGTAGATCGTCAGTGTGGTGGTGGGACACTTGGTCTAGGATGTAGAAGGTGCTGGAGCAAGTCTCTGCCCAGAGGAATAAAAGCAGAAGGTTTTTATCCTTTATTATTTTCAGTGTCTCTTTTTCAGAAACTCAGAGTCCTATGCATAGTTAAGACCCAGTCATCAGGATACAGATATGTGAAACCTCCTCTCCTCTCCTCTCTCATGCCAACACAGCCCCCAATGAAGTGGAGCTTGGTAAGTCCCAATGAAAATATTCTTACCATTAAACCCCATTGGGCTGGGCATCTTGCCACTTTTGTGTGGCTCTTTTTTTTTTAATTAATTTCCCATAACTGGAAGTACAGGGAACTAACTTGGGCCAGTCCCAGCCTGCTGTCTGTGAAATGGTTGTAGTGTTCTGGCTCTATGCAGTGATCATTACGAAATCATACCTGTTCTACCAATGGATAATTACTCCAAGACAGGTTTGCCTTGTGTGAAGGCTCAGCTCTGGACTCTGGATTAATTTCCTAGCTGTGCTGCAGCCATCCTGGGTGACTTTGGAGACTCTTTCTCTTCTAATGTGATTTTCAACCTATCTACAGGACAGATGTGCCAAACTCCTCATTTGTATTTTGTGCGGTGATTAGCACAGTACTACTTTGCCCTCATTTGGAATATGCTTGATATCTTGAAATCCAGAGAGAAAGAAGTAGAAACTATTACTTAGTATGTTTAGAACTGGGAATAGCCTATGAATATTCTCTATAGAAAACTGATTTTGAGGTTATTTCTCCATTAAAACACAGAATTGCACACTGTGATTTGTGCATGTACTTTTACATTATGGACTAGGTAAATTTTGTCAGATTGCTTAGAATAATGAATAAATTCAAGGAGACTGAAATCTGTCCAGACACCCAGTAAAGATGCAGGAGGAAAATTCATCAAGTTAAAGGTTTACAATGCATTGCTTTTTGTGTTTTAACCCAATGTTTCATTTACATCCCTGGTGGTCAGAGGGTCTTCCACCCTGATATGAGAACTGCCTGAATCAAACACACCAGTGATGCTCCTGCCTGACCTACAGTCAATTCAGTGCAGACTGCAGATGGCCGGTTCGTGTCTCTCTCCCGCCTTTCCCTCAGCAGCGTTGCCATTGGTAGCAGTAGCCTTCATGCAGCAAGGTCTGAGTCTCAGTCCAGCCCCCCTATTCTGTTTCTATTTGCAGTCAATATGTAGCTAGTATAAATGCATGGTATTTAAACTGTGCACCCACTACTGACCAAAGCTAAGAACAGACTATGGGGCAAAACGGACCTTTGATCTGACCCAAACTTTTTTGTCCTAATATTATTAAAATGTCTAAGGAAGAATATGAGAACAAGAAATGATACTTGTCCATCTTCTGACGTTTGAAGTGCACTAACTTCCCAAGCTGGAGATTGTACTTAATACCCTCAGATGTACTTTCTTCCATGAATCTGTCCAGTAGCCTTTTGAAATCATGCTGGTATCAACTTAAGCATCTGCAACAACAGATTCCTACAATTGATTGCAATGATTCCTACAACCTAGTCACATGTAGCGTGAGGATCCACCTTCATTTGTTCATTCTGAACCTTCTGGATGTTAATAGTTTCATCCAACAATCCTTCATTCTGGTACTGAAGGAAAGGACAACCATCCCCCGTTCACCCGGTCTGACATACCACTCACCTTTAAAAATGCTCCTGCAGTGTGAAAACAAAACACTGGTTTTATTTTTAGGTATAACAGATTAAAACCAGTATTTTCTATCATGGATGATCAAATTAAGCAACAAGAAGTGGCCTGTCTTTTCATAGCATGCCCTACTATTTTGCAGCTTCCAGATCCTGTTGATTTATATACAAGGTATGTCTCTATTTTCTAAATGTGAGTGCCCAAGTTAAAAGATTTATGTGCACTCTTTGACTGGCCTTTCAGGGTTATTTTAAAAAAAAATATGAGTTTGTGTTTTCCATAATATTAGCAGCACTGACTCAGACACACAAGGACCATGTTTGCAGAGGGAGAAGGTGTGGTTTTTCATATTATCTTTTTCTCACTATAACCACACTGTGACAGACTGGAATGAAAACTAAAAACTTCAGCCTCTGGCTCTATGCAGAAAGTCTTGCCCTGTCAAACCTAGAGGGGACATTTTTTGTTTGCCTGATAGGCAAAAGACCATTTAGAGGCTGGGAGTTTATTCACTGTGGTCATTGCACCTCTGGAAAGGTATGCGCAAAATGTGAGTGTGCTCCAGACTGATATGGGCCCAAACATGCAATGAGTAATATTTTTTTTCTCCCAGCTGACAGTAGAAAGCAGGGCCTTAAAAGGTCTGCCTGGCAGAGGATTATATGAAGGTCTTTAAGAGACATAGCACAAAGCAATTTTTGCACAATGCAGAATGTCAGATGCGAGTCGAAACAATCCAGTATGAGCGTGCTGCAGCCTAAGGTTCAGGCATGGTTTATTTAGGCTAATTGCCCAGCAGGGTAGTTGTCCCTTTCCAGAGCACACTGGAAAGTCCAAAAGCACTAGAAGTATCATCTTGCAATACTTCTGAGTAACTCTATCAAGATAACAAATATCTTCAATTTTCCCTGGCTTCATTTCTGTCTTAGGAGAAGTCAGCAATCTGCAGGACCTCATTCTCATAGTAAAGGGTAATATTCTTACCACAGAGCAGCTGGAATGCTAATTAAACAAAAAATCCTTTACATCTCCATAAATAATATAGCTGAATAACCACCTGTTAGAGAATTGTATATTTTGATAATTATTTTAATGAGGGGGTATTTTTGTATTTTCTTCTTCTTTGCATTACCTGAGTGCTAGAGAGCCCTCTTGTGCTGGGTGCTATACACACACTGTACGGAAGGAGCATCTTGCCATAAAGAGAGAAGACACTTGTATTTGTAAGAGGGCAAAAGAAACAGTAAGATGTCCTGGGGTGGTACGATGGATGGGGTTTTGGAGCACAGCCAGCTGAAGGTCAGCTACTGTCCCTAGACATCACACTTGAAAAGAGACCACAAAAAGGTTCCTGATAGTGAGTTATGTTATGGGAGTTTCCATAAACTGAAACTTCAGCTCCCGCTGTTGTTAGTGCTATTGTGACTGCATGACATGTCGTTCTGTATCCACTCTCTTTCTCTTTCATGTTGTGAAAACTGGTGCCTTAGAGCTTCCAGGTGAAGAGATAAGGTTTAAAGTTTTCTCACAGAACAAATTTTATTTGATAGATTCCACATTTTAGAGACTAAAATTTCTTGGACTCAGTGAACTTTTGCTGAATGTCTAGAGTCCTGAGGTAACCCCACCTCCCTTTCTCAGATGTCTGCCCAGAGAGGTCCCCTGGGAGACCAGCCAGGGAGTCAGGGAGTCTGGGAAGCCCCAGCCCTTAGTGACACTGATACCTGGCTTTGCTGTTGGTATTAGGATGGAGACAGTTTAGCTGAGCTGTTCCAGTGTCTGAGTAGCTTCCTGCTGAGTGGAGAACTGGAAAGAAAAAAAGATTTCATCTGATTCAAACTGAGATCCAATTCTAAAAAAGACGAAGTTTCCTGTTAGGAGGAAACCCCCTTTCCTGGCTGTCCTCAGTTCTAACTTGGATCGTCTCATCTGAACTCAGGATGCCTGTGCTTGACTTCTGTAGTTTCAGTACACAAAGTAGATGTATAAAGACAGTTGATTATAATGGTTGATGTTAATGGGAAGTGCAGAAGGGAATTATCTGCATTTAAATTACTGTTGTGTCTCCTAACACTGTTTCTCTTTAAATCACTGGGAAAGTCAGACTAGATTTTAACAGATGGTGTTATATAGTTCCAGAAACAAATAATCTGACTACTGTGGTTGGAAGGAAATTCACATTGTCAGAGCCTAGATATGTTTTTAAGTCAACAAAATATATGTGGCAATTTCAAAGATTTATACAATGTGTAGGCCAGAAACAAAGGTTAGGTCTTTCACTCTCACATCACATGTAACACAGGCAATAGGTTTTCACCTGGTTTCTCCTGTCTTAAGCCTCTTCTTAGATGACAGCAGAGTCTACCACATTATTCCGTAGCTCTTCAGATCTGTCTTCTCCCTTGCCAAACTTTGAGGTCTTCTTGTTTATTATACACTGCATATATTCCAAATGTCATCACTATAGAGAATACAGTATAATATTAGATAGTGCAAGTTTCATGGAAATAACTCGCTCATTCTTCCCAGCACTGCTAATGAGGGTACTAAAGTAGTTTTTCTTCCACCTCCGAACTTCAGAGTCAGTCAAGTGTTGTACTGTGCTTAGTTTGATTTGAAAAAGTTATTGAGTTAAATTTTTGTAACTGTAGCTTACAGCTCTGTTCTGCTGGGCCTATTAAATAAGTCATGAAGTGGTGTCTTTAGTATACTTTCCCATTAACATGTAAATTTGAGAACCAAACTGGTAAATTGGTATCAATAATATTTGTTATGTAGCTTTTAACTGCCTGGATGCTACTAATTCTCATTCTCTTGGAATTCTCTGCCCTAAGTCCTAGGGTAATCACATAGAAAAATCCAGAGGAGACCTGTTCCCCCAGTACCTTCCCTGGACCATGCAGAAGACCCCAGACAGGGTTTTATCCAGTGACACTTCTTAAGCCCACTGTCTACTGTGGCCAGTGTCCCTGTGGTCCCATGGCTCCCTGTGCCAGCACTCCTGATCCCAAGCTCAGGTAAGTGTGCTGCATTTTCATACCTGTCTTTGGGGTGGGATCTGAGAGGGATGAGTGAGCCTTCTGGTGGAATTAGGGTTCTTTATACCACCAGTCTGACTGGAAGGCATGACCAGGCTTTAAAGGGAGAACTGCCTTTGAGCTGAGTAGCAGAAGAGATCTTCCTGAGAATATTCAATTGCGTCAGAATCTGTCCTCCCAGTCCCTGCTTCAATGCACATAAACCTATGGCCAAAGTTGTGGTCCAAAGATGCTCCTTGGCTCCTTCAAGATGCTCAGCGGGTCAGATTGCAGATCTATGCTCTCCTTGATGCCACATCAGCAGCAATTTCTAGAGCAGATGGCTCCTGCAAAATGGTGAACATGGTAGAGGATGGAGGGCTTCCGCACAGCAGGGCAGGAGGAACTGAAGGAAGTGGAAGCAGCTTGGCCCTAAGCCAAAAGGGGAACTCAGAAGCTGCAATGACTGCTATGCCCAGGACAGGGTGGGAGGAAAAGGTAGGTCAGCTAGCTCCAGGTATCGGTGTCCAGGCTGGCAGACATTGTGCTTGCCAGTCACGTTGACCAGATTTTCTGCATTTTAATCCCCAGGTGGCATTTTTGTCTCATAGGACAAAATTCAGCTTATTGGTTATATTGAATCCTCCCCATTCTGAACATATTTCTGTGCCACTGTTCCTGATTTGAAAAGTTTTCAATTGGCCCTCAGATCCTATCGCTGTTTATGTTCTTACAAATTATCAGCCATCTTGTTCACACAACGTAATAAAATTGTGTTGTCTAAACACTTATGCTGATCTATGTGATGTTCAGATGGAGGCTTTCCTGCCATTCAAACTCAAAGCCTTTACCTAAAGCTATACACCCTCTTGAACGTGTTTTTTTTTATGGGGAAGAAAAGCATTGGTGTGTTGAAGGGTTTGATAGCCCATCAGGAAAGTGAGAAGGGCACCAGTTACTTTGAATTGTTTTTAGTCTTCCCGTAGGTGATAGCCATGTAAAGAACTTGGCTTTTAAGTGCTTTGCACATGGAGAGCAAAGATATTTTCTGGGACAGAAAAGGTCTAGCTGCAAGGGCTATCTGGCGAAGGGGGCACGAGCTATGGGGTGCTGATGGCCCACCATGACTCAGGAATTTGGCAGACCTCACTGAATAGTTTCAGCCAGAGCTGAAAAGAGATGTGACGGGGATGGTACAGAAGCTCTCATCTCACTTAAGGACAAAGGAAGGCACCTTTCAATCTTCCATGTCCAAATCATCCTTTTCCTAGCCCTTATCAAACTTCCCACCCCAAAAGGCATGCAGAGGGCCAGAGAAGAGATTCAGAATAACCATCCCTGTTTAAAGGCTGAATGACACATGGGGAGTGAGTGAAGCAGACAAGCACTAAAGGTGAAGGACAGCATCCCTCAACCCATCTTCTGAAGTCAGGGAAAAATGACACAGAAATTTTGGAAATCTGGTCTCTTTTAGTGAAGCCCTTACATTCACCCAATGGAAAAGGCATTGCTATTTAAGCACCTTCTCCTTCAGCCCACTTCTGGATCTGAATGCACAGCATATTTGAACCTCCATTTGCGAGGACACATAGCATCTCAGACGCAGGTACTATCCCCGACACTTGTATGGGGGTAAATGGCAGTTTCCACAGTGCAAACAGTTATGAAAACCACAAGAATGGTTGTGTTTCTGTTTTGAAAGAAGATATTAGCATCCTCATCAAGTCTGAGAAGCTAGAGGCATCAAGTAGTGAGGCGAAGCTTGCTAAGATCAATAATGATAATAAAATCAATAATGAAAAATTAACCATGTGCTAAAACAAGCATGGCAGTGGAGAAGTAGCCCTTGTTGTCAGAGCTGGCCAGAGGCAGGCCCTGGGCACATGGATACCAGCCATCACTGACTCCAGTGCAGTTTGGGTATCCATAGAACTCAAAGGCTTGGATGACCTTGTGAATGACTCCCACATGCTGTTTGAATCAGAGCACTTTGAAGAATGGCCATGGACACCTAAAAACACTACTCTGCTTATGAGGGATTTGACCCCCCCGAACTGGTTAGTAACCAGTTGGGCTTCACATGGCACCTCAAGGCGAGAGCCACTGTCTCATTGTAATAATGGCAAAGCCCTGACAAAAGCTCATGGCAGGAGGCAGTAATGGTGTCCCTTCACATCTGAACAATTTGCATCCAATGCTGCTTGTGACAGATCCTGAGGCAATGTGGTCCTTCAAATCCAAAGTCATCTCCTGCAGCCAAGGCCACCCATTGCCCTTGGGCAAAGTAGTCGCAGTGGGAAGGACACCCAGGCACATGCAGATGCAGAGCTCCTGCATTGTGCTGGAGGAGACGCAGGCTGATGAGTACTGAGCTGTTGCGGCAACAACAAAAAGTGAGCAAGTTAGCACCAAGAGGTGGTAATCATCAGCTCTAGTAGCTGGCTGGCTATCAGAGGTAAGTCTTTACATGGAAGAACTTACTTCATGTCTCATTTTGAACCATTGGTAACTCCCCGAATGTGGAGGTCTTGAGAGTGATTCACATGCTTTTTGCCTTGGGGATATTTGTGACTGGATTAATAAACGCAGGCGAATAAACGAAAGCAGATACATGAGACATTACTATGGCACATTACAAATTTTTGTTTTAATGACATTTTGATTTAAGAAACCCACAGAGTCAGTCTTGATTTTATGCAGTGTAAATGCTTCATTTATTATGTACTTTCCTGGAAACATAAGTTGTCAACATAAAAATTCCAGAAGCTTCCTTTCACTTTTGTTCCTTCTGTCCTGTAATGCTGTATTTTATTTATAAAGCCTCCCACCATCTATTTGGAAACTTAAGAACAGAGACAGCATAGTGGAAAAAGCTCTTTAACTAGAGGCTTTTGAGAGGCAGAAGAGAGTAACACAAACATGAGTAACGCAACTATGAGTGTTGGTCTTTGTCTACTAGAAGCAAATAAAACCCTGATGATGGTCCCCCCACCACTGCTCTGCCACTCCTGGAAGCCAGGAGAATAGTTCTTAGCAAAGTACACATTTCCTTTGGAAATGTAAAAGACCAAATACTGAGCATAGCACATAAGATGTCAGTGATTCACCTTCCTCGGCATGTATGTGATTTTTTTTTTTCCATGCTACTTTTTCCCTCCGCCCTCGTATTACTCATTAGGCTTTGAACTCTCATGTTTTCCCAAGTTGGCAAGCTCCTAGGATTTCTCTGGCTACAAATTATCTCAGAATTGTCATGTCAGGATAATCAGCACAATATTTCAAAGCTCTCTAAGACAAAAAAAATGCTTCACAGTCTTAAAACACTTCTTTTTTCCAATTATTTTTTCTGTCAGTATTTTCACGTGAATGAAAATGAAGGACTGTTGCCCTGGGATGCTTGTTAGAGCTCCCAACAAAGGTACATGACTACACTTGCCACCAGCTCCTGTGTATTTTGGAAATGGGACTGAGCCTAAGGATTTTGATGAAACACACTACCAGCCACTAGAAATAATCATCGTACTGGATACCAAATCAGGTAAACAATTTAGGTATTGATTTTGTGTTACATTACAATTTCTGGATCATCATTTGTATGTGCCATTCGTGATACGTTGTAATTCTCACTCCCCTATCTCCACCTTCCACAGTCTTCAAATATCTGTCATTTTCTCCCTTTGGAGATAACCTACTTACCATGTTTCTCTTGCACCAGCAACCCCTTTACTCTTTGAAAAATAACTATTTTTTATATATTGAATTGTCTCAGTAATATGTATTTAATTATATCCTTACCAATTGCTCTTACTTTGTGTTCAACTTGGAATATGATGCTTGCCTCTCGATATTCTAGTCACTCTGATAATAGCTATTACCCTTTTTCTAAATCTTTTCTTGCATATAAACCAAAATGTTTTGCACAGGTGTTCTCTTTAGCAAGGGGCACTTGAATTTGAAGGATCCTTCAGCAAGACTCAAAAATTGTAGGTTAATCCCACTGTCATAACCTCTACATAAACTGAATTTTCATGAAAGGAACACAAACCAGAGAAAGACAGAAATAAGGAACAACAATTTGAAGAACATAGAGCATCTTTTTATTACTTTAGTGACTCTAACTGCAAAGAACACAAAGTCTGCATTAAATGACAGAATGTAACAAAGTGAATGTAATCTGCAAAGAAAAAGACATGGCAGCAGAAAATATTGAAAAGGCAGTCACAATAACAGTTAAGGTTAATGAGAACTACTAATAACACTGTTGGTAACTGAAAGTTTTCAATAGCAGTCTACTTAAGGGAAGCATCAGTGTAAAACAGCTGTAGAATAAATCCAAACGTGAACTGTTTCATTAGATATTTGATCCTATTTGACTTTTGGGAAACATGTTGAGAAATGATAGCATGAATAGATGGAAAAACACCATCGAAATTTGATTATCCTAAGAATCTGCCTTGGCACATATACTGGGAAAGAAATTTTAGGAAAAATGACAGCCAGCACTAATTTTCTTACAATGGATGTTTCATTTGGGTACTGGCAGAAAACTTTCTTTGAGAAGTTTTGCTTTATCTGGCCTTGAAATATTTCACAAAAAGATATAGTAAATTTCCATGAATGCTGAGGGTACACCAATGATGTTCCCATTCAGGGACAACAAACGTAGACCATTGAAAAGGTTGGGTAGTGCTGGTTTAAAATTCAGTTGACAGAAATGGAAGTTTAATGCTACAGGCTGAACAAGAGATAATAGACAGATCTAGGAGAAATACTAATTTATTATGATTACTAATTTATCTGCAGAATAAGAACTTGAACAAAGGCATATTGAAATGATATAGGTTGTTGGAAACCCTATGTCCAGCCTGGCTGCTGAAACAATCTTGAGAGCTTTATCGTAGAAAGTCAGTTTCCTGACTCTATCAATAGCCCCGATATAAAAAATACCAGCACTGTAATTCTTTATAAACATTGCAGGGTTCTCAAATAGGAAATGTTTTATGACAGGGGGTCAAACACTCACAAATTTTGAAAAGTGTACTAATGATGTGTAATGACCACTTCAAGAGGAGGCATGCTTTATGTTTGTATGTGGATGTTTAAGTACCTTTGGCACTTTTCCCCATTTCTTTCTCCTGGTGATTACCTTCCACTTAAGCGCAGAAGGTTTGCCAGAATCCTCTATAAGTTCCGGAAGACTTATCCTGTTGAGACAGACTCTTACATCTTTAACAATACCAAATTTCTTTCTTAGTTCGTTGTCTTTTTCCTGATGTGCTGCTTTCCCATTTCTTTTTTGCAAGGCTTCTTTGGATGGGAACGCAGTCTTGCTGAGGACCTGAAACAAGAAAGAGTAGAATGTGACTATCTGAAAGTGAGTATTGGATCGCCATTTTCCTCCCACCCCAGTTTAACTTCACAGCTTGCTTCTACCTCAGGGATGTGGCTTTGCATAAAGGAATTTTTCTAAATATCCTTGTTACTCTGGTGAAGCTGTTATACCTGCTTCAAAATCTCATCTTGTATATGGAAAACAAACATTTTGCAAGATGTTCTCTTTAGCAAGGGATGCATGCACATGAAGGATGCTTCAGAAAGATTTTAGCCTCTACGTAAACTTTATTTTCAATGAAAGGAACTTGAACTGGAGAAATACAGAAATAAGAAACAAGAATTTAATGAAGTTATAGAATGTTTTTATTTCTTGAATAATTCTAACCGCAAAGAATAAAATTTCAAGAATTCATCTGAAATATGAACACTGAAGCATAATTCAGAGTTCTTCCTGTCTCTTCAGGGGCTTAAAGATCAGGATTTCTACCTCAAAAATAGATTGGGGAAAGTATTTCTATCTCCACTTATTACAACAAAACGGCAATAAATTATGGAAATAATAAAGCAAAGCAGGACTATTTAGCTGAAAGCTGTCAAATAGCAAAATCTTGCCATTCTTTCCAGATAGGTAATTTTTATTAGTGGCTGTTTTGGCAATTTCAGGTGGATTTGAACTAAACTCAAAATAAATTTATAAAAATATTGCTAACAAGATGGAAGAGTGAAAACAGGATTAGGCCTAACTTTATAAAAGATGTGATTATTTGTGTTTTGTGGGTTTTGGCACAGTGCTGGAAACCTTACGTTTGAGGGATGTTAATAGAAATGAATAATGGGAGAGAAATGCCTGTTTTGTTTGTACTATACAGCTTGTATGATATTTGCCAGAATTAAAACAGTGGAGTGTTTGTGGGAAAATTACAGATGGGAACTCAGCTTTGCAAAGATGAATTGAGGCTGTGAGGCCCAGTTGTGCAGACTCTTGCCTGGAGCAAGGTCGCAATGAGGGCTACCATTCTAGGGTAGAAAGCAACAGGCAGTGGCTCATACTTTTCACGTTACTTTAGTTTGCACTGTACATTTAAAATGTGATGGGTTTGGTTTATGTGTGAGCAGGAGGCCGCACCTTCACTACAGGGCTTTTGCTGTCAAGAAAGATAAAAATGACCTCATGGGCAGAAGAAGCTGTGAGGTGGTAAATGGTATCTGATTTTCTGTCCTTTGATTAAAATATTCTCTTTTTTGCCTTTAAATAAAGAACAGCAACCCAAAACCAGCAGGACCTTTTCCAAAATATGCTGGTAAATTAGCTAATAAAAACAGGACAGCCCGTCAACTTTATTACACTATGCAAAACAGATAATGAATAGAATAAGAAATAATAAACGTCAAGCAACAATTTATACTCACTGGATAGTACTTGTACTCTACTCAGTTAAGTTCATGTCACATCCAATCTCCACATTTATTTTGTTTGCAGGAAATGAGAACATACTGTGGGATGTATCTAGCTAGCAGCTGTGTGGCCCTTGACTTTTAGTTGACACATACAGAATATAGAGCACGTCCTGTTCTTGTACTGTAGTTCCATAAGGAAACCAAAACACATTACAAATAACATTCCAGGTTTAGTGCAAAAGGTATAAATCCTAAGATTTCTATTTTATGCTTGGGCCATAGGTCAACAAGCTTCTATTGACTTTTACAGTATTAGGCCATTTAAAGTATAAGTAAGGACTGAACTAATTTGTGTTGTTGGATTAGTGAGTAAAAGGCTCCACATAATTCTTATGGATACCATATGCTGCCTTGTTGCATTTTGTCAGGTGGTGTCACCGGGAAATAGCCTCCTTTTACAGCTCCTCTGAAGGCTCCTCAGCCCATCTCAGGTCTGCCTGCCTGCAGGCTACCTACCTAGGAACAGCTCTCAAACCCGAGAATGTATTGAAGTTCAGTATGTGATGAAGGAATTCAGGTAGAAATGATGGAGCATATTTCATAAGAGAACAGACATCTCCCCCTTTATCAAAGAGGGAGTGTGACATAACCTTGAACTGACAGGGTTCAACATACCAAGAACATCAGCTTCAAGAAACTGGCACAGTATGGGGTAGAGAGACAGGCCAGGTGTATGCTATAAAACTAGTGCCAGTAGCATGTCCTGAAACTCTGAAATGGTCTGTCTCGATTTATGCATTGTATGCTTCCATGAGATATTGTTGCTCTTAGAGGACTTCTGTTGGCTTAAACTGACGTTGGACGCAGTTAAAGTCCCCCCACTCTTTAAATGGACACAAGATTGGGACTCTTCCATATTATGTCATATAACAATAGTTATTTGAGCCTTAAGTCAAACACTAGGACATCTCTGTCTCTAAGGCCGTGTACCATATTACTGGCAGCAAACCATCTGGGGCAGTAGCCAAGTAGGAAAGAAACTCAGAATAATGCATTACCAACTGCTTATTTTGCAACCCAGGCATTCAAGCAAAATAATTTCTTTTTCGTGAGTACCCCTGACTCATTGCTCTTGGCAGTCTTTTGTAGGTAGCTGGTTGTTAGTTGAAATCTATTTCAATTCCTGATTGAGACTGTCCAGTCAGATGGCAAGCTGTACCCAAGAAAGAGAAGAGCTCTGTCTTCAATCTCTGCTGTTATTTTCCTACTGAGGTGGTCCTCACAGCCACCATACAGGCAGACTCCCACCAAAGGAGGGCTGTTCCTTTGTCCATTGACAGTACAGTCTCTTAGGCAACTGTCTGTATGTCAGATTTTAATGATATAACATTTAAAGATTTATGTTAGAACAACTGTTGCCAATTGCTTCATTGTGACACAAGATTTGAATATTGGAGGCAAAGTCCTTGGTGAAGAATAAACTACTAGGCTTAGGTCTTTATTATATTGTGATTTTATTAGCTGCAGTAAAAACAAAAAAGAAAGTTTAGCTTTGTGTAATGAATGCCATTTGGACATCAACTTTCTGAAATTACAATATCGCACATAACAAGCTATCATGTCGCTTAATTCAGTAAGTAATCCTGAGGCATCTATGTAAAGACTTCTGGTTACTGGTCTTCTTTAAACATCAAACAGCTGTGAGTACTGGGGTCCTGTTTCTCTGTATGTATCATGTGATGCTCCTCCCACAGCTGTGGAAGCCTGTTAACTCCATCACTTTTCCACTAGTAGAGAAGATAACACTCAGGCTGTAATAATGAACCCACTCAATAGAAGAGATTCTGAGAGAAGAAATGGCCAGTGTTTTCAAGATACTAAATGCAAAACTAAAGGCCAACTGAAATGGTTTTGGGTTTGTTTGGTTGGTTTTTTTAATTAAATGAACAGAAACACAATAGAAAGCACAACAAACAACGCCCCCTCCCATACTGATCTGAAGTTTTATAATTTAAGGGCAGTGAGAACGATTTTTCACTTCTGCCACTTCTTTTTATATATCATGTCTACTGCTGTTTCTCATCCTTTAAGGATTTTAAAAGCTTGTTTACATTCCATTTTCCTCTTGATGTTTCATTTACAACTGATATATTAGCAGAGAAAGTAACCTTTTGCTAACCAGACAGTAAAGTTTTACTCTGGGGAAATTAATCTGGGTCATCTTGAATGCACAGGGTTTGTTCAGTGCTCATCCCAAAAGAAGGTCTGGCAGCACATTCTTTAGACTTTCACACTGACTGCATGGTATAATTTTTTCCCCTTTTTTCATGGTCTCTGCAGTGCTACATCTCTGGTTTGAATGCACTTCCTCCTTCATCTCCTTTGAGATTACTCCCATTGCTCTAGTTGCTTTTCTTCTCTTTGACAAAACTGGCTTAAGTGGCAGAGTTTGCTGTTAAACAAAAAGGATCCAATGTGTGACGATTAATGCCTACACTCTCAGCCAACTATCACTTAATCCATAACTTATTTGCTTTCCAAAGAGAATTATCTAGGTTGGACAGTGTAGGAGAAAACCAGAAACCTTCTTCAGATCAAGATTCCGTTGATCCTGTCCACAAGGAGATTCTGGGGCTCTTCATGCAATAGACTCACATCTGCCAGTTGGTAGGCAAATACATTGCAGCAAATAGTACTAACATCTTAAAAAGGACCCACCATGCTTGATATCAACACAAACATGAGCTCATTACATGAATGAATTGGAGATTTTAAGATAAACTCCAAAATTAGGGTCTTTGCCAAACCAATAGATTAACTAAATATAACATTATTTTAAGCAGTTCTGGGCACGGACCCTGTGGTTTGACTACTTTAACATATGGGGAAAATCTGAATGTATGTATTAGTCTCATTTCTTACCCCCACTTCAATTGTGATGACTGTGCTGTTGAAAGGCACACAACTGTATCTAAGAGATATATAGATATTCTGATGTGCCATTATATTTATTTAGCATGCCATTAATTAAATGTGTGTTATTTCAGAGCATTTAGGAATTACTTAATACTTTTCTATTAAATAGTTATCAGAAGTTATTTTAAATATAGGTATTAAAAAGATGCACTTCATTAGGGCATGGTGCAACTAGAGAGATGTGATCTATAGATGAAAAGGGCAGAGATCTCCCTGTATGAAGACATGCTTTCCCATTTGAAACCTTACTTATTGTGGTAAAACCTAGATTTAGCGAGATCTGCTATTCCTGTCAGAGGGTTTAGTTAAAGCCTGCAGAAAATAACAGAATGTAACAGAGCAAATGTAGACCACAAAGACGGTCTACAGAGCTGGCTTCCTGACTCTATCAATAGCCCCGATATAAAAAATACCAGCACTGTAATTCTTTATAAACATTGCAGGGTTCTCAAATAGGAAATGTTTTATGACAGGGGGTCAAACACTCACAAATTTTGAAAAGTGTACTAATGATGTGTAATGACCACTTCAAGAGGAGGCATGCTTTATGTTTGTATGTGGACGTTTAAGTACCTTTGGCACTTTTCCCCATTTCTTTCTCCTGGTGATTACCTTCCACTTAAGCGCAGAAGGTTTGCCAGAATCCTCTATAAGTTCCGGAAGACTTATCCTGTTGAGACAGACTCTTACATCTTTAACAATACCAAATTTCTTTCTTAGTTCGTTGTCTTTTTCCTGATGTGCTGCTTTCCCATTTCTTTTTTGCAAGGCTTCTTTGGATGGGAACGCAGTCTTGCTGAGGACCTGAAACAAGAAAGAGTAGAATGTGACTATCTGAAAGTGAGTATTGGATCGCCATTTTCCTCCCACCCCAGTTTAACTTCACAGCTTGCTTCTACAGTCTCCTCTACCTCAGGGATGTGGCTTTGCAAGAAGAATTTAATTCAGGAGGGACCTTGCAAGCCAGCCCATCTCTTTTCATTCACTTTTGCTTTAAAATGTGATCATGATGGCAGTCATCACCTGTTCTCAGAAACTCCGCTTCCCTTGGGAAGTATCTTGCCATTGCACTAAATTCGGCCCTACTATTCTCTAAATAGCAACAAGCTGCTCCCATTAAGTGTAGTGCTTTTGTCCTGTTCAAACACTAAAAAAATCTTGATACATCTCAAGATAGGGGGGGTTGGAACTAGATGATCTTTAAAGTCCTTTCCAACCTAAACCATTCTATGATTCTATTATTTTTCCTATAATTATTTAATTTAATTATTAATTTATTTTTTCTTTAATCGGTGAAGTCTTAAAGACCTGCAAGCCTTCCTTTGATTTACTCTGAAGTGATTGTGTCCACTGGAGTTGTGTTTGTCACTCATCTTGCACAGCATTTGTCCTGTTATAAATATGCTGTATAATGCACTTTGCATTCAACCATATCTAAGAGGACAGTAATACATTATCTGTACATAGACATTCAACTGATCACCATAGGTTACTACCTGTTGTCTTCTCCCAGTAGAATGGGAGCACTGCTTGAGTTCAGAGCTGGTTGTCATCCTGTGTGAAGGTAAATGTGTTGCATCTGAAGTTTTATCTTGGTGTGTGGAGGTAGCAAGGGTTGTAACAGCTTTTATATTCTGTTTTGCAACATACTGTCTTGACTGCAGTGGATGTGGAACTTTGGTCATTATATCATGGACAGCATTGCATGCAATGAGCCAAACTGTGGCCTGCCTAAGCAACATACCACGGCCATGTATTTCCATTTCTGGTGATCGATCCTCATGTGTCATTACATACAGAACGTAGACTTGCCCATAATATATCACTACAGCATTTCCCTTAAAGAAAGGAATTTCCAGTTGCTTTCCAATAGGACTGACAGATGAAAGTGGTAACTTGTAATCCTTATTCTTGATATTGGCCAGTGATTTTAAAATTCTTGAAACAATGCTGTTAGATGACTTTATAATAAGAGGATATGATCTTACTCTCTTTCTGTCTAGCTCTTCTTGTTCAAGCTGTTTCACTGGGCTTATTTGGGAACATTTCACATCTTCAATTGCTACATCAGGACTAGAACAGTGTCTTGTTAAGTTTGGGCTGGTTGGTATTAAAGACTTTTGAAAATTGTCCCAAAAGGGGCTGGAAGCCTCTTTCACCTTTATTACTGGCCATACATAAGTTACAGTTGGCATTTCTGTAGCTTCAGAGACATTTTTAGTTCTGGCTGACATTACTTGCTGCATTTTATGTGGGAAAGAGGAAAGTGGTATGGTTGTGATTTTCGCTTGGGGTGGTATTTCTAGATCATGTTTTACAATCTGTGCTTGAGGTCCTTCAGTAACCTTAAGAACTTCAGAGACTCCTAAAACTGATGCTGTGTCTTCTTGGTCAGCATGAGCTAGTGAGAGGCATCTTTGCAGGGAGTGCTTTTCAACTGAGGTTTCAGAACTCTGAGCATTAAAAACTGGTGAGAACTTTCCTCTCTCAACAGAGGTCATGCCAACATTTTCTAGTGTGTCAAAACTTCTAGTAGAAAAATCTTCACTGTTCAATTGCTGATACTCTAGCATCAGAGCAGATGCAGTACTGGCTTCTGTCTTCAGAAAAACATTACGATTTTATTTAATGCATTCTGTTTAGACAGATGAGCTACTGTGACTGTGCAGTTGTATATATTGGCAAGGCTTCCAGAGGAAGGAGAATGAAAAAGGAGTTTCAGTAGGTCTCATCTATCTCTTTTCCAAAGGGCTTCATTTATTCAGCCTGATACACTGAAAATAAAAATTGATATAAATTAAAACATGACTGTCTATTTGTAAATGCTCAGAGTGATTTTTTTTCTAGTTAACTCAAAATAAATAAATTAAAAACCAGAAATATATTTGTTATTTAAATATTAACTAAAGCTCATCTAGCCAATAGGAATTTTCTGCAATAACAATTTGTTGTGAGATACTTCCAATCTCAAATTAAATTGGCAGTGAGTTTCTGCTCACTTCAGTAGGCTTTTGCGCAATTGTGCAAACTACTGGTGGACAGGATCTATTTTGTTTAGATGTAGTATTCCCTCATGTAAGAAGATGCGATCTTAGATACAATGCCATTAAAATCAATGCACATTTCTAATGAAAATGTCCTTGATCAAAGACCTTTAGCATCAATTTTATGCTTTGCTTGCAGAATTATTTGACTTCAGCAATCACTCCTAGCTTACATGACTCTCAGCTGTCGCAGAATCAGACCCATGATGTCACGGCTTTTAATAAAGACGTACAAAAAATCAAGGTCAGACGCTTATCTGATACATATCAAGACCTTCTAAGCACAAGTGTAATTCTAAAATGCCTAACAACAATAAGTACGTAGTTGAATTTACAGTAGAAGGAAACGTATTTGTATCATGAGAAAGGCAAAGACTCTGAGACGGATTAAAAACGATTTAATTTTGAATTAACTGATCCTATTCCAATTGTTATGTTCTCCTAGGAATAACCTACTTATCTTAGCACTACAGACTTGATTTTGTAGAAAGTAAACATAAACACTTTACTTGCATATCAATCACACAACCCTGTGGAGTTTCTTAGTCTTCCTGAATATCAAAACCCACAGTGAATACTCACCTCAATAACTGAAGAGGTTCTACTACTTAATTTACAAAAAGAAATGTAATCAAGACAAGTTCAGAGATTCTCTGTTTAGGATCATGTAAATTAACCTTCCCAAGTCATTTTAACTAGTAAAAATGAATAAATTGAAAAATAAAATGACATTTCCTCCTCATATAGGCTGTACCTCCTGCATTTATGATGCATACATCTAGACGTAATCACATAATTCCAGGAGTCTAATCAAGAATGATTAGAAATAATTGTATCAATTGTCAACAAATTATTTGAATAATTGATTGCATGTACAGGATGCATGAGACCTCCTGTAAAAGCAGAATGTAAATCCAATTTTTTCCTTTGCTTTCTTTCATGAGTGTTTTTTTTTGTTTTTCACTTCTGGTTTTAGGCATTCTATCCACATCCAGCATTGCGATGTGATAAAGCTAGGACAGTCTCTCTTTCCTGCCCCAGAAAATCTCTTACTGGCCTCTGCATTAGCGTTGGCACTCTTTTCATTAGCCCTTAGTACTGGTCCATCAAATATTCATCTTCTGCTGTGCAATCAAAGCAATGGTTCCTCCGGAGTGATTGCTGAGTAATAAGGAATTTACTAATACCTTTCCAGCAATGGGGGAGTTTCCGCAATATCCCTAAACAAAAACAAAAAAAAAGAATCCCAAGGACAAGAATAGTTTACACAGATCTTAAAAAACAGAATGCCTCAGAAACCCAGAGACACAGCAATTAAACCGAGCAATTAAAATCAGCAATTAAACTAAGCAATTAGAAAAGGGAAGAAGAAAGGTTTGTGGTTTTGAGGCAGAGAAATCCTGGGTAACTGTGAAACCAGCTGAAAAAGAGACAAATATGGCTACAGAAAAGAAAGACTCCTTGATTCTCAGAAGGCGTGACTCTCTACTGTGAAGGCTCTGAACTGACTGATGTAGTGATAGGGCTCATTGCCATAGTCTCAGATTTTGCTCTGTAGAGTCCTATGTGCCATTTAAAGACTTTCCAGCTAGCTGTCATTGCCAAACAAATCCCACCAAAAGCACAAAAAAGGAAACAAAATTTCGTTTACGGATCTGAACTATCGTGTCACCATTGCCTGAGTTTCACAGACTGACAAGGTGGCTTGGAGAGGTGCGAGCTGCCCCATTCTTCTTAGAATCATAGAATCATAGAATTCCTGAGGTTGGAAGGGACCTTTAAGATCATCCAAGTCCAACCTTTAACCTACCCTGACAACACTTCTAAACCATGTCCCTAAGTGCCCCATCTACCGTTTTTTTAAACACCTCCAGGGATGGTGAATCTACCACCTCCCTGGGCAGCCTATTCCAATGTTTAATAACCCTTTCAGTGAAAAAATGTTTCCTAATGTCCAATCTAAACCTCCCCTGACATAACTTGAACCCGTTTCCTCTCGTCCTATCACTTGTCACCAGGGAGAAGAGGTCAGCCCCCATCTCTCTACAACCTCCTTTCAGGTATTTGTAGAGGGTGTTAAGGTCTCCCCTCAGTCTCCTCTTCTCCAGGCTAAACAACCCCAGCTCCCTCAGTCGTTCTTCATAAGGTTTGTCCTCCAGACCCCTCACCAGCTTTGTAGGCCTTCTCTGGACTTCTTGCAGGTGCCCGAAAGGTTTTTGAGTATCAGCTCTTAAAGCAGTTTAGTTTCTCTTGCCAGCAGACACAGATGAGCACACTTTGTGCCACTACCACTGAATAGTGCAGAGGATATATTTTTTGCTATGTTCATCATAGAGGTGCCAAGACCCATTTATGGATTGCAACTGGGAGAGCAGGGAATGCAATCTAGATCTCTGACAAATTTTTCACCGTACTGATGGTGCTAAACTTGTGGCCTGTGAGCTTGGTGTGACTCACCGGAGCAATTATTTTGGCCTATAACCTGCTCCTGATACCTTCATTCCTGGGAACCATGAAGGAGCCAGTGGCAGGTCTAGTAAAATATTTGTTAGTGGCAGCACAATCTCAGCCACCATCTTCCCAGGGCAATTCAGCAGCACCACAGGATATATGTGTATGTATATGCAGCTCACACTGCACGGGAATTAATCCTGCTAGTCCTAGACTCTGATCCAGGCATGTCTGCATGCACCAGTTTTTCAATCATCTTGGGCACATTCATGTCCTCCTTTACCTTTGGAAGACATTCTGTTTCTTTTTTGGCCAGAAAATTTGGCCATCAGTTCTCTATGCTGTCCCTCAGAATTAAAAAAGCAAAAGTTTAGGTGCTTGATTGTGGTGAATCTAAAATAAGACCACTGTAACAATCCCATGCATGATGGAGGACTGTGTTAATGCAAGTATTACATAAATTAATAACATCTTCAGTCCTAACTCTTTGCCATGCACATCAACCAGTAGACAGACCTTATCTATCAGCACTGGAAGAACCAAGGAGTATCAATTCCAGCATTTTATTGACTGTGCATAGCAGCAAATCACACTGATGAAAAAAGTATTGTACCTTACAGTTATGGCAGTGCACATCTTATTGTACAGCAGTGACGGCAGTTGTGTAATTTGGTTAGTCCCTGATTTTAAGAGACAACCACTTGTGTCATGGATCTCAACATCCCCAATGCAATTTAAAAAAGAATGACTATATTCACATACCTGAAAATGTCCTTGTTTATACACACAAAAAAAAACCATTTAAAAATCCTCCTTTCTTCTTCCACCTTAAAACTAACTGACTGCAAAGCAGAACCTCAGACTTAGGAAATAAGCAGCACAGATTCCCTTATTACTTCTAGTTTATGTATACAAATCTTTTCCATCTGAAGTGATCTTACAATCGGAATTATATGGCTGTGACTCACCATTGCCCTGACTTCATCAGAGCTGAAGACAGCAGAGTCTTAAGAGAACATACAAAAATACTAAAATTCAAAATTTTTGTCTTAATTTTTATTTAAATGTGCATATGAATATTGCAACCATGAATTTACAGGAATATTTATGTACTAATTAGTTTTCACTTTTAAAACTTTGGCTTGGCATCTTAGTTTGGTTATCATATAGCAACAATTCAGGGGGAATTCCAAGGTATCCCTGAGAAAACCTGGATTTCCTGAAATACAGGCATGACTGCTGCTAGCACGGCATAGGCTATTTTTGCCTGGACTCGATCTAATGTATAGCCAAAGTGCCTTTCAGTTGTTACATCAGAAGTCTCTAAGGCACAGCATCTGGTTGGTTAGGTGCCCTTATTTCACCACTAATTCTACATGGAAGGGTCACACAGGTCTATAAGGTCTCTAGGACTTTGTGGTGTATGTTAGAAAATGCAGGTATGACATAGGTCACTAGCTCTGCTATATGGTTTAACATACATAGTTCTTCCCCTTTTGCAACAGGTGGCCTGCAGGTAGGCTATCAAAAATGCTGTAATGTTCAGGGAGAGAGCAGTTTGGAGAGCTACTAAAATGGGAAAAAAAATCGGCGTTAGTACACTGTTGTAACAGTTCTCTCAGTTTCTCAAATTTGCGCAAACGCTTTAGGTGAAGTGCTGTTTTCTGAGAAACAAGCATTAGTATGCAGGTTAGCAGCCTCTAAAGGTACCATGTTTTACTGATAGCAATGCCTCCTCCAGGAACTGAACGTGAACATTGTATCTAAATCATAATGGAAAACAGCCTGCGAATCAAAGCCTGAGTTGGTCTTCTGTCCTACCTCCGAAGCCTGTGAGGATTCTCTCTCATAGCTTTTATATCTCCCACAACCCTGCTGCCCTCTTGTAGCTGAGGTTCCCCTTGCTAGCTCTTTAAGCAAGCTTATGACTTCAGCACAGAAACTCGTATTAATCTTCAAGGCACAAGTGTGTACGGCGGAGGAGGGGGGGCAACAGACATGATCTACTTACAGCTCAGTGGTGCTTGTGAACGCTTAAAAGAGATGAATAATCACCTCATCAAACACACCATCCTACTGCATGAAGTTCACTGCCTTAAACCAGTCATGCTGTAGAGAACTAATTACATACAACGTGCTAGGAGTCCTTGTAGCCCAGTCCCTGTCTCTGACTGTGGCCAAAAGTGGAAGCCCAGCTATAATTTGAGAAGAGGGCATGCACATGGTGATACTTTCTTGAATACCACCCAGACTCCAACAGCCAGAGGCACAAGGCCTTCCTAAGCCAGCAACCATTTCTGAGTGGGTTTTCTGCTAGCAGCACACCCTGCTGTGCAACACCACCCACATCCACGGCAGCTTCTACCCCACAGCGGTGCCCGGCTGGCTCACATACAGCTGCGAAACCTCCTCAGTCCCACAGTTTTAGGGACAAACTCTGGCCTTCCCAGTAAAGCTGGTGCGCGCAGGGCCAGGCTGGCAATGGTAGGAGGGTGTGCGGTTTAGTTACCGTTACAGTCGGAGAGCAGGTGCTATGCTAGAGAAATAACCATCGACTGCTGCAACAACTGCCAACTACTGAGAACCTTCGAGACCTGGAGGGCCACCAGCGCCTGTGCCGGACACCAACTGCTGCTAGGCAAGATGGAGTTTCAACTGCCACTCCGGCACCATGTTCTCTTGGGCCCAACCAACACTGCCGTTGCCCGCAGCCACTCGGACTGTGCCTTGCACAGCTGTACCTGTCCCGCCAACCCAACCGGCTTTCCTTCTGTGCTTACCATCTCTGCCCACTGTGGGGCAGGGCCTTTCATGCCATCTGTACCACAGCGCAAACACCTGTGTCCCAGTACCTGTCTCCATTTGGCCTCTGCAGGGCCGCAGCAGAGGGGTCCCTGCTGCCCAGGGCTGGCAGCTTCCCCTGGGGCTCACCGGACTCACACCCCAGGTCCCTACCCTGCCTGTGGGAGGGGGGCTCCCCTGGCCCCCCAGGGGCCTTCCAGCACCCTGCCCCACTGCACAGCCGAGCTGTGCCTCCCCTCAGTCCTGGAGCACCCCGCCGCCCCCTTCGGAGACTCTCAGTCTGCAGTCAGGCCCTCACCAGGTGTGGCGGGGAGACACGACCCGACCCACATCTCCTTCCTGACCTTTCCTCAGTAGTGTTTTCCCGCATTGCCAGGCCATGTTCAAGGAACAGAGCAAAACCAAACTTACCCTGCTGTGGCAGAGGCAAGCGCTGAGGCCTGTCGCCGTCCCTCCCTCCACCCTGGGCATGCCTGGGCTGCAGAGGGGCAGCTGGCAGCCCACCGCCACTCCAGCCCCTGCCAGCCCTCCCTGCGCTGAGGAAGCGCTCGAGGCTATGGGTACTGCTTGCCACAGATATTTCTCCTCAGCTGCCAGGCCCTGGGTGAGAAGTCACTCCCACAGAGGGGCTACACATGATGGCCACAAAGCAGGGCCTCCCCCAGGCATTGCCATCGGGCAACTCTCCCAACCCACCGGGGAGAGGGGTCTGTGATCTCCACAACTCCACCACTCTGGGAACAGCGCCAGAAACCATTTGAATAAGCAGCCAATTTAAGCTGAAACGCTTTAATCACGTATTTACAGACTCACAAAAATGTTTAGATTAATAAGGGCCTCTGGCCATCATTTTGTCCCACCCTGCTACAGCACAAGAGTTTATGCAATGATGCAATGAGCTATGGCCTGGCACGATGGGCTTTGAAATGGCCTACAGTTTCACAAAGTGCTGGAAATAAGCAAGATGCTTTATTGTTCCCATCCAGTTAGCAGCTCATCTTAGGAAACTCTGCTCAGAGCAGAGTCAGACATTTTTACTCTAATGAGTGAAATAAAGCTAGAGAAATATAAACCAGAGATATAAAGTGGCTGGTGAGATGCATCATGAAGATAACCACCTGGTGCTCGTTTGAAAGTCTTACCACCTTCACTGAATTTCTCCAACAGTCATTAGGTTAAATTGAACCCAAAACCTGATTTTTGTGGCATTTTTCGCTGTCAGCCACCTCCTGCCAAGGATTTTTACATTTAGTCAAAGGACATGTTTCATACCTATCGTGAGGTGAACACCTGCTGCCTCTGGCTGCCCAAGCTGTAAGGTTGCCAATGTTCGGTCTTTGCTCTTTCTTTGTGCCTAAGGATGCCTGAGAAACCAAGGCCACTTCCTTCCAGTCAGGAAATAAAAAAGATAGTCCTTGCCCCAGAGAGCTTATGAAGCAGAAACTTCAGAGAGGGAATAAGGACTCTTTTCGCTGTTCCTCTGACCTACAGAGTTTTGCTGAAATGATATCCTGCTGTGATACAGGCAGGAGCAAGGAACATAAAGCAACATATGTGGCTCTAGCACAAATAGCTGCTTTAATGTGCGTAACCCCAGGACTGACCCTGACCTTCAGCACTCTCTCTGAGTGCGACAGGGCATTCAACATTAGCCACTTATGTGCCTATCAGCAGATGGGGGTGAGAAACAGAAGATGGAAAGGAAGGCATGGGCTGAAGGACAAGGTAACGAACAAAGTGAATTGCTGACAATTTTGCTCTTTCCTCTCATCTCCTCTTTGCCATCAGCTTTTTTGTGTGAGCTGAGAGACAGCGAAAATAAAGGAGGAGAAACACTGTGGCTGTCTGTGATGTGCTCACCTACAGCTTTCAAAGGCTAAGAAGTATTTTAGGGAAGATGGCAGCTGTGGTGCAGCCTGACAAGGGAGGGGGGAGAGAAGGATTGCACAGATGTTAACCTTAGCTAGTGACACCTGACTGGGGACCAAAAGGGCAGTGGGTGTTCAGATTATGTATGGGTGTGTATGTAGGAGGGAGGAATGTAATGTGAGGCAAAATTATCTGTACATAGTTCCTTCTTAAAAAAAAAAAAGTGGCTCAGCTCTTCACTGTACCAGAATATCTGCTATCTCTCAGCTGGTGCATAACCCTTTAGTTTAAGTAGAAACCCAATACCCTTCCTCCGGCATTGTCTTTTCTTACATCCTGCAAAGCTGAATTTTGTCTTTGGTGCTACTCAAAACTCAGTCCAGTCAGTCATAAATCAGAAAGAGAGACACGGCAGGAGGTTGTCTGAGGATTTTTGAAAACCGTTTTGCTATAGCCCTTGGAAACTGCTACTTTGTGCAATCCCAGCGCATTGTCGTGGTTTAACCCCAGACAGCAACTAAGCACCACACAGCTGCTTGCTCACTCCCCCTCTGGTGGGATGGAGGAGAGAACTGGAAGGATAAAAGTGTGAAACTTGTGGGTTGAGGTAAAGACAGTTTAATAGATAAAGCAAAAGCCGCGTGCACAAGCAAAGCAAAACAAGGAATTCATTCCCTACTTCCCATCGACAGGCAGGTGTTCAGCCATCTCCAGGAAAGCAGGGCTCCATCACACACAACAGTAACTTGGGAAGACAAACACCATCACTCCGAATGTCTGCCCCCTTCCTTCTTCTTCCTCCAGCTTTATATTGCTGAGCGTGATGTCATACAGTATTGGAATATCCCTTTGGTCAGTTGGGGTCAGCTGTCCTGGCTGTGTCCCCTCCCAACTTCTTGTGCACCCCAAGCCTGCGCACTGGTGGGGTGGTGTGAGAAGCAGAAAAGGCCTTGACTCTGTGCAAGCACTGCTCAGCAGTAACTAAAACATCCCTGTGTTATCAACACTGTTTTCAGCACAAATTGAAAACATAGCTCCATAAGAGCTACTATGAAGAAAACTAACTCTATCCCAGCCAAAGCCAGCACACTCACAGTTTCTCTTTTGTCACCCACATCACTTGGTATCTATACCCTTGTAATCACATATGACCTTATGTCTTTGACAAAAAATTACTTTAAGAAGAAGGAAGAGGCAAAAAAAAAAAGCCAGCATGTTCTCTGATAAGTTCCTATAACTGTCCTTCTGGTAAGAGGCTGCAAACCAGCAGGCTGTGTTCCTTACTTCCTCACAGCTTGGAAAGAGGGGAGAAGGTTTTAATAGCAATCCTCTATCTGCCTTTTTCACATTGAGTTGGGAACTTGCTAATCAGTTAGGAATTAGTTCGGTGATAGAGCATGTCACAGACACTGAGTAGATGTTTGACTTAATCTTGATGAATATTTTTTTTTCTGCACAACTGTTTTATTTAAATGCCTAGGGGAAAAATCCAATTTCAGTGGGTTCTGGACCCAGTCCTAGCATACCAAGCACTTGCTAATAATACACCCATGTTTATTTATCTGTTTTGAATGTTGATTTGTGACATACAAATACGATATACTGCACAGCTTTTGAAAAGAGGTGGCCTCCTTCTGCTTGTGATAAATCCTGGCTGGGAGCAATGCACAACCTCAAAGGGGAAACTTGAAAGATGGGAAAAGGCAAGCAGCCCTCCACAGCCTGTACAGCCCAAGAGAGTAAACCCTGACCCCTTGCAGCACCAGGACAAAGAACACCACAGGCACATGATTGTGGGCTCACAAAGAAACAGCCAAAGTCTGCACAGGCCTCAGAATAATAAAAAAAAATGTTGTAGTTGTTTCATATGAGCAACGAAATGCTGCCAGCGCGCTGCAGAGCAGAGCACAGACAGGGGAGTGCATAAGCTGTGTCGGATGTGAGCGCTGCTGGATGAAGCTGCCCTGCACAGCTCGGCGTGTCAGCGCATCCTTCCCTATCTCTGCCGTCAGGATTTTTCCATCACCCTCAGCACCTGAGCTCCGTATTCCAGCCAGGAGCTGACACTGTCCCTCTTCTCGGGAAGCTGTAATTTGCGGTGCTTGCCAGCAGATGGCACAAGACACTTAATGCTCTGCCCGTACTGGCTAGCATAAAATGGACTTCTTTCTTAAAATGTCTGGCTACCTTCTGCTTGGGCTGTGTTCCTAATATCGCCGTCAAGTGTATACTTATACTCCATAATGAAGGCTCTCCAGATTCCTTATGGCATAGCAGTTATGCTTCTTTACACACACACAAAAAATTATTAAATACGGATCAGATTATGTCTGGGTAATGAAAGGTGCAAAGAAAAAGGTATTGAAATGCCAGCTCTTCTGAGAGCAACAGAGTGATAGAGAAACTCCTGTTCACGTCAGAAAGAGTGACTATCAAAAGCCAGGCTCTCATGCACCAAAAAGGCACCGTTCCAGCAATTAAACAGGGAGCAGTTAGTGACATATTGAATAAGGGCTCTTAAACATATAAATGCGTTAATACAGGCTGTGCATACAACCTAGCAGCGTACCAAGCAAAGCAGAGGCTGAAGCAGCTCTACCTAATGAACCAGAATTACCTTGATCTCATTGCTTCTGTACATCTTCCACAGTTGAACAGATTGATTACACTCAAATATCTTCCTTTTTAAGTGGTTCTGATTATTCCAGTTCTTCGCTGATGCCTGCTCCTCATTGATTTTACCTGGCTACAGTCACTAGGGAGCTAGATACTTCATGGTCAGCAGGTCTGTAATAAAGATGAGGGAATTGCATTTCACACTGGCAGGCCCTTGGGCCTCCACGTGGCCCTGAACTACTGGGTCACAGGAGTTATCACTATCTTTTCATAGTCGTAAATTCAGTGTCTTGTGCTTGGGCACAACAGTACAGCATGACTCAGTCGCATACAAGAGCATGGACTGAGCTAAGGACTGCTGTTGTAACCTCCTCTGTAGCCTGGGACACAGCAGGGCTTTGCTCCATCTGCATAGTACAGTTTCTAATCTCAGGAACAAAGACAGCCATGCAGATGTCCTGGAAACAAAGAGCTGGAACAGCAGCAAATTGGGAAAAGGGAGGGAAGGGCAGCTGAGGATGGACTGCATAGAAGTGCGAGCAGTTTTGACAGTTCTGTGGGGCTGCCGTTCCCTGCACCCCCAGCTCTCATTATTTAACAGGTCTGGAAACCCCCAGGGTCTGGATCTGCCATTCTGCATTATTTCTCACTAAGCTATAGACAACTGCATTCACGTACCTGCACTTAAACCTTTTATGTCTCACTGCCATCTGAATTCAGAGGTATTTCAGCATTAAGTTTACTCTTGCCTTACATCTGGCTCGTAGGAAAGACAGACTACAGCATACCAGGGAGACAACAGTTATTATCAGCCTGTTGTATCCAGTGCTGGTGCTGACATCAAGATTATTCTGGCCTCAGGGACCACAGGGAGGTAAGGAATTTTGAAACAGAGCTAAAAGAATGAAGATAAAAGTCACATAAAGCTTTGCAGTCTCTTTCTGGCTATCTTCCTCCATACTTCCACCCAGCTGAAATGTATTTACTGTACACTAGGCTTGAAAAAAAACAACACAGGAGTAAGAAGAAGGTAAGGTTATGCCCAAGCATAGAGAAGTTTGAAACTCCCCTCTGAACTTGTAGAGCTGAGGGGAAGGCAACTGGCACCAGGGTAATGTTTCCTTGTAACATAATGCCATCTGCTGGGACTTGCTATTAGCAGATGAGGTAGTTCAAATGAACTAGGGATAAAGGAGTCCAGAACACACGCTGCTTGACAGCCGCCTTAGCACAGACTGAATGCAATCGCATTTTCAGTTAGTGACAATGTTTGTATGGTTTAATAGAGGCAGTTTTCAGAGATTTTTCATTCCTTATTGTCTAATACATTGCCATGGAGTATGACATTGTATATGCATCCTATGCTGTGTTCAGACTGGCTATTACTGCTGTAAGTTTTTCCCTCTGGAGTGAAAAACTAAAGCTGTTTTGTCATGACAGGGCAAATGCAACTTGCATGGTGATGCTGCATGAAGTACTACAGGTTGCCTAACAACATACTTCCCCTACAGATGCAAAAATAGAGACCACTGCATCTGCATTCAAGATTGTTTCTTGAATGCAAAGGCTGCCCATCGCACAGGGACATGAACAGCACATGGCTTTGTCGTTGCTGGTGCCGTCCCAGAACGCGGACACTGACACATTGCTTTGGTTCCTCCACACTCCTGCTGATGCGGGGAGAGCAGCACAGGCTCTTCAGAGCTGGCTGTCTACCTTGCCAGAGCGCCCGAGATGCTCAAAAGAAGTTAGGCGGTATCAGAGACAGCGCCCATTACACAGGAGCTAGCTCGAGCCATCTTTGGGTTAGCTTGCATGTTGTAACAGTACGGACTAGCACAACATTTTTACTTAATTGGGGAATCCCTACACTGTTTCATACAAATTAGCATACCTGTGAGAAAAGCATAGCTCTGTTCTTGTCTCATGGGTTAGAAGTGGCATTTGCCTAGCCATTTATTGTGCTGTCACTTCTCCTTGTATTTGTCACCGGACAAAATATAGTCAAAGTATTAAAGAAAAGGAATATGATGTATACTGTGAGTGTGGCTGCATTAGATTATGTAAACAGGGAACTGCAAGGCTTCAGACACCTTAAGTATGAGTCAGATGCTGGGTTCACTGCTGTGCCACTTGTAAGTCAAGGGCACATTGAACAGTGTATTTGTCATCCCTGCAGTGGACAGAGAGTGGTGAGAAGAGACTTGCCCACAAAAGTGATGTTCTTACTAGCAAGTAGAATTTCCTACTTGCCATGACTCCCAAAGGCATGATGATCCTGGAGGCTTTTTTGTTTATGTTGTGGGTTTGCTGGTTGAGTTGAGATCACTTATATGATTGGGAGTGTAAGATGCTGGTGCCTGTCTTGTCTGGGTTCAGATCCTATCCTAACGTGCCACTGCCATGTAGCATAAGGACAGATGTGGAGCTGGGAATTTCCCTGAGCTGCTCCTGCGAGAGGTTTGTTCATATAGATTGTGTTTGATGACAACAAACTGTAAAGAAACTACCTTGAATTATAGGTGTTGTGATCATCTTCCATATTTAGTTCCTTTGGTCCCTGGGGAGGCATGGTTGTAGGGTTGTTGGGTTTTGTGAGGTTTTTTGAGTGTACAGCTGTTTCAGGTTGGCTGACTGGCTTATACCACTGTGTAGGTTGCTGCTGAGACTTGCTTTGTGCCCTGTTCCTCATGCACGGTACCTAGTGATGTACGGGCTGGAAAACTCCCTGTGGTGGGCTCATGATGGTGGATGTTGTTTGATAACAGCCCTTTGGGAAGATGAGCCTTCACTGTCTCACCAGCCTCTTTCCTGCTTTTGAATGCATGTGTGTTGGCTAGAAACTTAAGTTCTGTTTCATGTGCTGAGGTAGCAAGCACCTTTGCAAATACACATTTGAGTTCTACTTCTCTCTTTTCAGTACGTGCTGTAGTGAGGTATACAAATCTGGCTTGAAACTGTAATGGACATGCTGAGATAATTTTTGACAATAGTCCTTAGGGAAGGAATTGTGTTGCTCTAAATACCTATGCAGTATGTTCTTTTTCCCGTTTTGAAATATGCTTTCACATTGGTGTACCCCATGAGAATCATATCAGTGGTGATCTGAGTGATGCTGAGTGCCTCAGACGCATTAACTTGATTGCCAGAGGGTGGCTGAATAGTGTAATATGCTCTGTAAAGGTTTCAGTCTCTTTGAATCCTATTCCTGCCACGTGATGCCTGCCACATTGGGATATGCATAACATTTACAGGGAGTACGTTCCAGAAAAAAATTGTTTCAGTCCTGTAAGGGATGTGTTAATATTAACTGTGAAGATGACAATTCTTTAAAGAGAAACTTGGGATGACTGTGCATCTTTCTTGTTTTGAAGTATCTTTGTGCCCTGCAAATCCCATGGGAAGCATAAGCTTTAGCGACTTGTCATGCTGAATGCTTCAGGTTGATTAGATTTGTTGTTTCAGGATGGCTAATAGGTTGCTTGATGACAGCCTCATTGAGGTTGAAATTGTAAAGAAAGAAAATACTCCTATAGTGTCTTGTCTGGACCATCCACATTTCTGTGGCATGGTTACAGTGTCCCTACAGGTGTGTGTTTTAATTCCTCCATTCTCGAAAATGTTAAATTAAGAGACTTGCTGAATTTATTTATGGAGATCTGATGTTGAACTGATCCAAAATACTGTTTAACCCCGTTGCGGTTTAACCCCAGACAGCAGCTAGGACCTTGCAGCCACTAGTGCAGTTCTCCCCCTTTTCCCCCAGAAGAGTAGGGTAAAGAGGGAGAAAAGGAGGGGAAAGAAAAAAAAAACAACAACCCAACCTCAGGGGCTGAGATAAAGACAGTTTAATAGAGCAATAACAGAAATAGAAAAATAACAATAATTATATTAATGATAAAAGAATATACAAGATAAAGTAATACAACACAAGTCACCCTCACCACCTGGTGAATTGGTTGCCCAGCCCATCTTGAGCAGGGATCGTTGATCCCCGCCCCCTGGCCAACCCCCTTTTATATACTGAGCATGATGTCTATGGTATGGAATATTCCATTGGCCACTCCATTATTCTGTCTATGTTCCTTCTCAGCTTCTGTGGGAAGCTGAAAAAAGTCCTTGAATAGCATAAACATCACTTATCAACAACTAAAAGAATATGCATTATTCACATTCCTTTCATACCAAATCTGAAACACAGCAACCACTAGAAAGAAAATTAACTCTATCCCACCTGAAACCAGGACAAACCCATTCAATGTAAGAATATTATTGGAGGTATGACTATATTTGGCTCATGAGTGAAGATTTAATGTACTTTAGTGAATTAAACTGAGATTTTTGCTCTGGAACATTTATTCCCCAAGAATGCTGATACCTACCATACACCTTGCTCCTGCCTAGACAAATATGGTTTTAGTATGCTAAGTCACAGACAGAACAGTTTAGTTCTTTGGAATACTCCTCATTTTTGGTCAAGGTGCATGGTGAATGTATACCTTGCTTACTTTTGTTTTGTGGCCATGCAGAGAAAAAGTGATTAATAAATGACATTTACTTGTCCTAACAGCTAATAGTCAATGTTAACACATGACAGTGTGTGAGACTGCATTCATTAGAGTGCCAGTTTGTTTAAGATTTCCAAGCTGTGGGTAAGGTTTCTGAGTCATAGCTAAGAATCTCAAAGATTTTTCTTTAAACAACGCTGTTTTAATCCTACTGTCAAGTATGGCGGGTAGCAGCAAAGAGAAGGGCCTAATACGCAGGTGTTCCCCTCCAAACTAACAAACACATTCCTCTGGTATTTGGGATCATTATTATTTTCTTTGGGTCCTTATGAAAGGTACCTCTTCCCCACTTCATCTAGGCAGTATTAGCAAGCAGTGGAACAATATCTACCAAAGGACATAGGTTTTAAAGGACATACCAAAGGACACAGCAGTTTTAAAAACCATGTAATTTTTCGGTTGTAGGAACAGTTTGCTCCAAGAATATGATCCTCAGAATGTCTGGCATTCCCACTCTGAAAACACCTATGAAGTTTTCTTGGATTATAATTGCCTCAAGCTGGCTGAGTTTTGTTAGAGAGGAATAGTTTAGTCATTACTGCACACATGCAAACATCCCAAACTAGGTACTCTCCCTCCTCAGGGGTCTGACCTAGAAAGGATGCTCAGATCGCATCAAGCACACATGGCTTCATGCAGAACATAGCTCCCGCTGCTTCTGTTAACAACCGCCGGAAGGGTAATGCTGCCTTCCTCCTCACGCTGTAATTCAATGGCCTGTTGTCCAGAGCACTAGCAGTAAAGAAGATCTGGCTGCGGTTCTCGGACTTGCTTGAGAGGATTCAAATCGCAGCTCCTGCCTCCCAGCTACAGCTGGACTTCCAAGCTGATACATTATGAAGATAGATCAGCTTTGTGTTCATTCTTCACCAAGAAGGGAAAGGAGGCAACCCCCAGCAGCCCACAGACTTGACTTACAACAAAAGCAAGGCGGTGCAACGTTTGTCCACTTGCAGCAGAAGCTTCCTGTGGCCATGGGAAACGTGAGAAGGGGTTATGGGCAGTGTGTTGCGTGTGGTTTAGGGACTGTTGCTCTAGAGGTTCCAGCCATGGTGATTATATCGGGTCTGAAATGGCACATTGCATGGGCCTGTGATGGAAATTCTCCATGAGATCTTTCGGGGCTCTTACTGTGATGTATTTGCTATCTTTTTGGCAACAGCCATACCCACCTTAGGAGACAGTTTCCAAAAAATAACAACCTTCGACTGCGTGATACCTTAGGTATGATATGCAAATTGCTCAGATAAGGGGCAGGTAGTCAGCCTTACTTAATTGCAGTATCTGTTACTCTTGGCATTTATTTCCTGCAGTTAACTGTTAAACAACAGCTGTCCCACTTTAATGAGCTTTAAAAAAAAAGCTCATTAGTTCTGTCTTTCCTAACAGGCCCATTTTAGAGGCCTTCACTTAGCAGCTCTCCTGATTCATGACAAATAGAACTCATTTCCATGACTATTAGGATAATTTGCAGAGTGTTACACATAACACAGCACAGGTTTGCAATGAACCCTCTCTGAAAGCTCGGTTTTCTGCTGGTGACCATCTGTGGATCTCCCCGCATCTGTGTGAACAGAAGCCCTGTATGAAACTGAAAAGGTTAAATGAAAAGATCTACTGCCAACAGAAACCTCTTATTTCTTGTGAGCAGCTTTATTTTTAATGTGTTAACTCCAACTCAAAATTGCATAATGGTAGAAGCCTTTATTTTGCCCCTTATAGGACATGCATGGATACATCCCAAAAAGAAAGGCCATTTCAGATGCTTGAGGAGGATGAAATATGAGTCTGCTGGGTAAGTCGGAGAGAATTTTGCTCCTAAATTTAAAAATGGCACAGGCTCAAGTTCAATTCTCCAAATACCCTAACGCATAGCTATTTTCAAGGCAGGACAGGGCATATACACAGAAAGAAAAGCATCTAGGGCTTCTGGGCTTCCCTCTTCAGATAGCAAAGAGGGCATTCAGCTCAGTGTAGATTCTTGCATAGGCCAGAGCTGCCACCAAGACTCTTATCCTGTAACTGTCCCCAGATGGCTGGGGTGAATGTGACAGAAAGGTTGTACCCAGTCAGTATTGATGTGTGAGGATTCATTATTTTTGCAGCCCTCAATTCTTTGGTTTGAGACATGCACTGTGCAGACTCTTAACTTCACCTAGAGGCGAGGCACTCTGTGCATTTAAATGACAAGCAAAGCCAGGATTGCAAGTCAACACAGACAGCAACAAGGAGGTGATTAGCATCATTAAAGGGGTTTACAAACTCAGGCTGAACTTTCTCCAATTACTTAATGAAACAAATTCACAAATTCAGTTTCTATTAAATCTTTCAGGTTGCCGCAACCAAGATTTCAAGGGGTGTGAATACACAGGGATTGGTTTGGTCACTGTTGTGGTAAAAGAAGGGATAGTAAGCTCTGACCCTGTGCATCTGAATTACAGGGACTTACTTTTAACCCTGCAAAGAAGAAGGATGCCCAAGATAACCTATTGAGTTCCCTTCCACACTGACTATGGTGTTTTTTCCCCGTGGCACCGGGGCTGAATACAGGCCACAGATTTATAAGTGCAAATGACATATGGCGTTAACTTGGCCAACGAAGGATTTTTTCCCCCCTTAGTATTTTTCCTGTGCTTTGTTTGCCTTTCACTGTGTTCCTCCACAGCCTCCTGCTTGCTGTAACAGCCCTCACCAATGCCAGCTTTTCATTACACTCTTTCCCATAGACTAATCTGCTGCCCAGAGCAATAGCCTGAGCAAGTCTGGGGACTGAAAAGGGATCTCAAACTAAATCACTGCAGAGAAACTGCCCTTGTTCTTTCACAGAGAAATGAAATACAGGTGTATCCTTGCCAGAAACAAAGGAACCCGTCCCATAGAGAAATGGCACTGCTGCAGTCCCTCACCAGGAGGGGACACGAGGGGACCGAACGCTGCTCCAGGCTGCGGGAGACGCCGGGGGGAAAAGCAGAGCCACTGTGCCTTGCTCCCTGCTTCCTCCCTGGGCTCCCAGGGGAGCACAGGAGCCAACTGGCCATTACCCTCATCCTCAGGGTATCCAGCAGGAAGCACTGCTGCCATTTTGAAGCTCAGGTTTACTTAAGCTTTTCTTTTCCGATTCAGATCCCAGGCTTTTCCGTAGCATGGATTTCTTTATTACAGCAACGTGTACCCAGGCCACTGAACTGCACAGGCCACTCTCCTGCATGGCAAATTACTGTGCAGAGAGAAGAGCTATTCATTTTCCACACAACGTTTCTGCTAGAAAGGCTATTTTTCATCAGCTTGGCAGAGGAAGGAAAGGGCCAGCAGAAGGGCAAGACCAGCCCATTTTTTCCTCTAGCTCAAGAGCCACTTCTCAGAAGACCTACATTTTTTGACAGGAAATAACTGAGAAGCCTAACGAAGCATCCTCCTCCCTCCTCAGTTCTGTAACCGCGACTGAAAAGCACCACTATACAACGGCGTAACCACCGGATCGCCCACACCGCCATATTAGTGCCAGTGCGCGGGGGAAGGCGGGAGCGCGCTGCACAACATGGCGGCGGCCGCGCGGGGGTGGGCAGAGCCTGCCCCCGGCCCCGCCTCACCCGGCTGGGCCGCAGAACTTTCCAGAGCCGCCTGTGGGAGGTGGCCTCCTCCGTGTGCCGGTAGGGGAGTAGGCAGGGCCTTTTCGTCTCGGTGGCGTGGTCGCTGGCAGGGGCAGGCGGCTCCGGAGGACCCCTGGCTGTCCTCGATGGCACTGCGAGCAGGTGAGGGGGTGCGCGGGGGGCCGGGGCTTTTGTGGGCTGGGTCAGGGCGTTGGGGCTTCGTGCTCATTTTGCACGGCTGTTGGGAATCAGGCAAAACCCGGGGAGTGGGGTGCTAGCCTCCTAAATCTCTGGGTTTAACGTTCAGAGTGTGTTTGTTGTAGTAGAGCTGACGCGCTGGAAGGTCGTTCCAGGGCAGAAAATACTTTCAGGGGCATTGCAGGCTTTCATGAGTCTAATTTGTGCAAAAAACCGTTGTTTTAACCAGAAATGATGAACTCCTTAAGTTGGATCATGCTAATAATAAGGTCCTGTAGCTAAGTTGACTTCTGATGTTGCTGACTTTGGCTCCTTCATTTTGCCAATGCCGTGGCTTGCAGCAGGGTACAACCAACTTAGTGTTTCCATTTTAGAGGCAAGAAGCTGGATCAGTCTTCTTATTTGAACCAGTAATGGACCTCTGCACAAGAACACGTCTGGGCCTTTCTTGCCGAACCAGGTGTCTCAGTGAATCTAAAGTAGGTAAACAGCTGTGAATATTGGTGGTGTTTCCTGCAAAGATACCAATGTGGTTGTTTTCTTAATAGCATAGGTTGCCTTTCTGGAAGCTCACTTCGTGATGGGAATGTGGTTGCCATGCAGTGAAGCTACTGTCAGGTGGTGGGAAATTGGAAGAATCTCATTTTTTCTCATTTAGCTTTATTGCTTTACTTCTGGAGTCTTGTGCTACCTCTGATTCCAGGTTAGTTCGCTGCTGCTCTGTTGATTGTAACACACTAGAAAATAAGGGAGAACCTTAATTAATCTGTACAAGGACAGGCCGCAGTGCAAATTAAAAGTTACCATGTTTTGCACAATGTTTAGGTAACTTGCTAAGGAACTGAGAGACCTGAATGTCAGCCTTTGTTTATAACAGGGTGATAATTCCATTATTTCGGGGTATTACTTTGTGACAGTGACTTCTCTTCCAGAGATTTATTCTTTTTCTCTAAAATGAGTTTGAAATAAAATGAAACAATAAAGTTCTTTCATGGAGACAGGCAAAAGCCCAGAGAATGATGCCACATGGACTGCCATCCAGCTTTTTTTCTTTTGTAGGCACATTTAGCCTGGTAGCCTTCCATAACTTAGTAGATGTGATCAGAAAACATCTTGAGTCTGAGCAAGTCCTTGTTGCCTTATTGCTATCTCCCCTTGTCTTGGGAGCTAATAGGTGTAAAACGTTGAGGGAGAGCGTTTACGAAGTCTGATTATTCTTGATATTGGCCCTAGCCCTTATAGCAGGCCTGTGGAGGTGTGCTGACAGGTGAGCTGCTCAGTGTAGCAGCTGAAAAGTACTGTACAATGCTGATGAGTAGATTATTTTCCTTTGCTTGAGCTTGGACGTCACATAGGATGAAGCAATATAAAAATAACATGGTGCTAGGCGTGCTTGTAACATCATCCTTCTCAAATTGGCAGGTTTCTTTAAATCAAATTTCCCATAATCTCCCACTGTTATTCTGGGAAGGTGGAAGCATGTTGGAGCAGGTCAATCAAAAAAATGTGTTTGGGAACTAAAAGTGTCTTAGTAAATCTTGTGGGATTTGAATTGGAGCTTTGATGAGGAAGGAAGTAGTCATTCTCTCCCACAGAGCAAAGCAAAAGACCTGTTAAAAGCTACATGATGCATTAGGTGATTTATACTTTATGGATTTATCGGCTTTGTACCTTTCTTGCTTATCACCCATGATGCTGTTTGTACAAAGTAATTCTGGTTAGCTGTAGGTTTGCTCCTGCTGGGAACACCAGCACATTTGAGGAAAAGAGCTTTACCAGCAATGTATAAGTCTAGGAGAGCAGCTGGCAGAAAATTGGTACCTCGTGCTATGGGACGATCAGGAGATGTAGTTCCAGGGTAAAGCAAAGGATGTAAGAATATCTTTGTGCCACCTGGGAGTACCTAATACTTTAGCATGCTAGACCGCTCTGTTTGCACTGGACGTGACACCGTGGTAATTCCTATATGCACTACTGCTACAACAAAAGTTGTTTCTTTCTCTAATAGTACCGTTTTACAATTCCTTTTCCACAGCGTACAAACTTTTCTTTTTATTATTTGAAAGAAGAGGTGACTTCTTCAAGTACTCTTGAGAGCGCCAAAACGAGCAGTAAAAGCTTGCTCTTTGCTTCCATCTGTTTAAATTACAGTCAGATCTCTAATAACTGGTACTATGAGATGTAGTCATTTTTGTTTGGGTTCTGATCTCATGCTTTTTATGACCTACTGTAGCCCAGAACTGGCACAGATATATAAATTGAAGGATGTGCTATGAATTTACTCAGACTTTCATCATTGAGTACTCTTGCGATGGCAAACCAACCTACAAATTCCTGATGTGAGCTGTTGCTCCTTTCAGCTATGACAGTACTGATCTTTGGCAATCTCTTAAATGATATACTTCAGAGCAAACAATTCCTAATCTAGCAGGATGGTGTACAGTCTCACTGGGACTTGGAATTCCTGTGCACGTTGTTGAGGTCATTGGGACAACTGGGATTTACTTTTGATTGACTGGTGCTCCAGAGGCCTTTGGCTTGACCTCAGAGCTGAGCTAAGGTGTTAAAATAGTTATTTTTGGTAATAAATGACTAGTCAGTCTGACAAGTGAAACCTTTCTGGTCCTTGCAGAGAATATCCTTTGTTCCATGTAAATGCTTTTGCATCCTGTGGAAACACTAATTTGTGTCGGGCCTAATGTGAGCGCTTCCTTCCTCAGGTTTTGGCTTTGTTAGAGAATCTGCTTTATTCTGAAGGAGACTTGTGTACAACAGGTGCACAATATCAAGTGGGGAGAAGACCAAGCGGGATCACTTTGGCAGTGTCTTTATATTGATTCTTCCCACTTCCAGATGGGAGCTCCTGATTCTCTCATTAATTTCTTTGCTATTAATGTCATTCCTGTTCAATCCTGTATGCATTCCAGAAGCCATAATGATAGTAAACCCATCTTCCATGTTATTCATCTTGCTGGAATTGCAAATAAAAAATTACAGGGTATATAAATAAAATTTGTGAGAGATGACTCTTCTGTTTCTTCCTTATAAAAATGGCAATGGAACAAGCTCCATCTTGTTTGAACTTCTAGTCCTGGCATTTATTATTAATGTGTCTCACCGCAGTATGCCAAAGGCAGCAATGTGCATTCCTGACAATATGGACTTCAAGTACTAAAGATCGTAATTTTACGATTTCATTCCTTGTTATGTTTTATTTTTAGATTATTCTAATACGTTTTTTACTTTAGGTTCACAGGAAAAACAGGCCATTTAAAAACACTTTCCTGTAAAGCATACTTTTTAGTGTCTGTTCTGATCCTTTCATTTGGCTATTCAAAGGTAAATAAGCCAGTATCTTCAAAGTGTTTCATTCTTATTAAAATTTTAAAGTTTCTACTTCATCTTTTGTTGTATTGCAGATACAGTTGTAGCCAAACTAGAAAAGTAATTGGCTTTTGTAGCCTCTTTCTTACTTGGCTTACTCCATCAAATGTTTTAGTTAAAGTACTTTCAGGAAGAAGTTTTCAGAAGGCTTGAGACTCCAAGCGTGTTGTGACTTAGACCTAGCGGTGGAACGAATACCTAGAAGTGTCTGCTGGAGTTTGCCAAAGCAGCTTTACCAGGGTTGGAGTTGCTGCTGTCAGTTCGATAGGCGAAATGTTACTGCTTCTGTTCTGTGGTTGTGGGGCCTCATCTTGCAGGGTTTGGTCCCACCCTGTTGTTCCTGCTCTCAGGCTCCCAGTATGGGAATTCACCAACAAGAGGGTTTGAAGAAGCCTCTGTCCTTCTAAAACTTGTCAGGAGATCTGACAGACTGGGGCTAGGGATTTTAATAATTCAACTCTTTCCTCTGAGTTCATTATTTTTTCCACTTTCCCATTTATGCTAGCCTGCCATGCCCTTTGCCCGTATGGTGCAGTTCAGGATTCCGCTTATTTTCTTGGATTGCTCTCTCACTAAAGTTTAAATTGTTTGTTGCCCTCTAACGTAGATGTTTTTTCACTTGTCCTGTTTGAGTGACTTTCATCATGCATGTCAAACAGCTCCCTCTATAACACATAGAAAAACACGGTGGGGGCATTAATTCTGACAAGGCATTGTAACAGTGAAAAATGTGAGACACAAAGATAAGTTTAACCTTTTAGTGTGAAAACTGACTTCTGCTGTACAGACTTTGGTCAGATTATAGATCGGTGATGGAGTACAGGCTTTTACTCTCTTGCACCATTTTCTTGCAAGCACTAAGATAGGGATCTAAAGAGGTCAGGTTGCAGCATCCAGCTGTTTAGGGAGTCTGGTGACCTGGCTGAATACATTGTATTGATTTAGAACAATGTTTTTCTCCAAGTAAGGTGATCAAGAAAATGATGTTTTTAAAAGGTGATTCTGTGTCAGTTTGATACTTAAAAACAAAGTTGGGGAGCAGATTTTACAGGGTGTTGTGGAAGCCACAGCTTGGAATGCTGTTTTGATTGTCTATATAACTTTTTTTTTTAAGCTGGTGCCACAGCCTCACCCATTTCAATTTTCTGTGCTTGTAGATCAAAAGACCTTTTTGTAAAACTGAAAGGGTTCAGGAGTGTATTCTTGGATTGAAAATGACTAGGTGTAGACTTTGCTGCTTTACTTCTCTGTAAAGTACTTACTGTGCTGCTAGTATAACCACTGTCCATTTTGAATGGGCCACCCCTACAAGTTCTGAGTATTTTCGACACTAAATACTGTATCAATATTAACAGAAATGAACGTACTGTCCTTTGGTGCTCCCTGGAGTTACGCCATTGATTTAAATGGCACTTTTGGTTAGAAATGAGCTTGTATGGCCAGGTCTGTAACTCAAGCATGGCCCTGCAGATGTTCTTGGACTGTACTGTTATGACAGTTCTGCGTGAGCTGAGTTGCTTTAAGTATTTAAAAGCCCTTAAAATGAGCTTGTTAAGCTGGTTCTGCTACAGAAGACATGACCTTTCAGGTAACTCACAAACCCCTTGGAGATCTGTTAGCATTCTGTTGGCAGGCTGAACATAGTCTTCGGGAGTATTATATTACATGATCAGTAAAATCCAGCTAAGAACTTACTGCCATGCTGGTTCGATACTGACTGTAGCCATAAAAAGGATACAGGGTAGTGGCTGGAACATGAGCATGACTTTTTGGTATTGAACTCTGATTTGTGGTTTCATCTTTGCATTATCTAGTTTATGTATCACTAAAGCATTTTAAACTGCAGGCTGAACGAGCCTATGCAAGGGCTGAAGGAGGCTATCCCTCTTCTGTCTCCAAGTAGTACTTTGTTCAGAGGAAAAAGTTGAGACATGGGAGCACTGCAACGTGGGTTATTGCTGTTCAGTCCTGTGCATCGTGTTGGGGACGCTGTTTCACCATTGGTTGTGAGACTGTAGGAATGAAGTGATTTGGGGAAGATTTACTGTAATGAGCCAAATGCCTGTTCTGAGCATTTTTCTGTCTCTCTTGTAGAATTCTATAATCCAGTTTCCGTTGACCTGGATTACTCCAGCCTGAAGCTTAAAGTTCTCTAGGTGGACCAGAGTTTTGTGTTGGGGCAACAGGTGTATGCAGTTCAGGAGTCATTTAACCAGGGATAGACTGCTCCTTTAAAGAATGTACTAGTAAGGGACCAGCATGTGAAAGAAAATGGCTGCTTTTTTTTTTTGTTTTTTGTTATGGTACTTAATGCCAAAGGTGTTAGTGAAGTCCAAGGGCACACAGTAGCTGATTTGCTGTTGCTCTTCAGTGGCATGTGCTGTCACTTGCTGGGTTCTTTCAGTGCAGCGTATTGCTTGAATACATGTGGCACTTGGTGAGAAATGAGTATTGGTGCTCAAAAATTAATGAAAGGTTAGCAAAAAAACTCTTTCTGGAGGGAACTGAAAATTCTGAGTTGGAGATGTCAACACCTTTGGGGATCAGGGCCCTACTTTAATTGGTAAAAGGTTTGTGCAGGTTTGGAGATGGAGATCATGTCTAAAAGGGCTGTATCCTTTTAAAAATGTTCTAGTATTGTACGTAAGCATTATCTTTGATATTTGAGATGTGGCCTGTTTAGGACAGTCTTGTAAAAAGCAGGTGTTAGTTATACACTACTGCAAACGATTTGGAGTGGAGAGGGGACCCATCCACGTCACCAGCATCATCTCATTTCACTGGGGCACAAACCCTGTTGAATGCTATCAAAGTCAGGGAATGGGATAAAATCTATTCCTGCTCAGTAAAGTCCAGTGGTAGTGATCCGTACTGTAGCTGGGACACTACGGTTCGTTTATTTTCAGCTACTGGGCTTGAAATTTTTTGGTTATTCTCATGGAATGCATCTGAACATTTCCATGCATATCTCTCTAGAGAGAATGCGTATTTGGAAAGGAAATATCAGATGATAATAGATGTCACCATCTGAATTTGAATTTTGTGTATTTTGCAAACTACCTTCTTTGTGGTACAGTGCACAGTAAGCAACTAAAGTTGTTCATTGTCTGTAAACAGGACTAAAATTTTGTTTCCTACTTCATATTATTGTTATGAAGCTGTA
The DNA here is from genome assembly GCF_964199755.1 of Larus michahellis. Lineage (NCBI taxonomy): Eukaryota > Metazoa > Chordata > Aves > Charadriiformes > Laridae > Larus > Larus michahellis. Next base: position 46,478,988 of record NC_133898.1, on the reverse strand, counting down.
TATGCGAATATTGAGTTCCTAGATGCAGATTTTTGGTATTAAGCGTATACTTAATTTTCTGTGAAAATGGGCACTAAAATAATAATTGATCAAGTAGAATAATTGTCTCGCAAAAAGCATGAGAAATGTGAAAGTGAGGTGCTCTGATACTGTTAGAATAAAGTGGGGACACGAGTAGCTTTGGAATTAAGGTAATGCTTCTCTCCTGTTGCATTTAGTGAAGAAATCTCTTCAAGTGTTGTGTGTGGAGCTGTGGGTCAAAGTCTCTCCAGCTATATCTTACCTCATTGTGACCTGTGCATTCAAAAGCTCCCTTTCTGGTAAAAACATAAACCAGCTCTTAGAAAAGCGCATGCTCCTGAGAGCAGTGGATATCTCCAGTTTCTGTTTTGTCTCATCTCCTGTCAGTCTTCACCTGTTCTGTTTAGTTCTTATCTGCTGCTTAGTGTTCTCATTTTCGAACTACGGGGAACATGAATCTATCCATACAGTGAATTACTTAGCACTAGACCTGGCAAGATATTTTTTAGAAGGCAATCAGAGGGGGATTTGTGTTGTTTAGGACTCCTGTAGTCTTAAAAGAATGTGAGAGCAGTCCCTGCAACAGAAAATCCCAGTGGCTCTGACAGTCTCCTGGGAAATGAGAAATTCAGGGTAGTGCCTGATTTCCCAGATTCAAACTAGGATCTTAATCTGAATCTACTAGAAGAGAGCATCATGTTGCACAGATCACGGTGGTCTGGCTAAGTGTTGTTTGTTGATCATCATTCTTGTTAGGAGAACTGAGAGTTGCAGCCTTCTGCTAGTGAAAGGGGTACCTACTGGAAATAGAGATTAGTGTAATAAGGTGTGGACATTTTAGAATTTATTTACAGGATCCTCCCAATAACATAATGTTTATCTGAAGTATTGAAATGTTTTGAGTCAACTTCCTTGCTGGTTTTTTCAGTCCCGGTTTTGTTTTTCCCATAGTCTGTGTAGCCCGCACTTTGGTGGAAAGCAGACTAGGCCGTTAACACCCATAGCCAACATTTTTACACCTCTATGCGTATATCCTTCATGGTAGACTGCTTTGTCCACAACAGCACCTTTTTGTGGAAAAGGCTTTACTCTCCTAAGCATCAGGGTCTTTAGGTTTGTTAGTATCGTCATTATTTCTGTAACTCAGTTCTTGGGACATGTAAGGAGATCTGGGCTATCATATGTTTTTTCTTTTTCCTTTTGTATACTAAGCTTTCAAAGTCTGGAGTTCAGATCTGGTGGGAGGTTGGAAACCTTACCTTATATTGAATTAGAACAGCAAATAAAATTCTGGGACATATAGTGTACTACAGCATACATTAACTCAGGCTATGCTATCATTTACAGCTCTATCTAGAGCAAACTACTTGGGCATTGAGGAGAACAACCAGGAGTGGGGCACTGGAACTGAAAGCATGGAAGGGAAGGGGAGAGGGATGCAGACACACACACACTGATGTGGAACAGGCCAACAAGCCTGTTGTATAGAGAAAGTAATAAATGCAAGGGGAGAATAAACTGCTCTTCCTTTTAAATCATTCTGTGCAAATGTCGAAGTATGAAAATACTCTGAACATTTTTACACTTAATGTTTTTTGCCTGTGTCAGAGGTCAGTCTAAGCGCATGTGCTTTTTTACGCTATGAATTATTCTGTACAACAATAATTATTTGTTAACATAGAAACTGTGTCCACTGCTGTGTTGCTATAGAAGCAGCTACTTTCAGATGAATTGTATAGTGTACAAGAAATAAATCAGAAGACTGTAAGCAATGTGAATGTCTCCTTTACTGATAAGCTGAGTTACTCAAGTAACTTACTGCAGCATCACAGAATCCTAGAATGGTTTGGAAGGGAATTTTAAAGATCATTTAAATTAACCCCCTTGCCATGGGCAGGGACATCTTTCACCAGAAGAGGTTGCTCAAAGTCCTGTCCCACCTGACCTCAAACACTTCGTGGCATCGACAGCTTATCTGGGTAACATGTTCCAGTGTCTCGCCACCCTCATCATAAAAAAATTTCTTTTTATGCAGTCCGGGATACAGTTAGCTTTCTGGGCTGCAGGGGCACATTGCCAGCTAATGCCCAGTTTTTCATGCACTGATATCTCCAAGCCCTTCTCAGCAGCATTATTCTAAATCCATTCATCCTCCAGTCTGCTTGTTGAACATCATGAGGTTTGCATGGGCCCGCTCCTCAAGCTTGTCAAAGTCCATCTGGATGTGGTCTTCCTTCCCTCTAGCAAATCATCTGCACCACTCAGCTTGGTGTCACCTGCAAACTTGCTGAGGGTGTACTCAATCCTGCTGCCTACATTGTTGATGAAGGTATTATACTGGTTCCAGTACAGACCCTTGAGTGGCACCACTCATTACCGGTTTCCATTTGGATGTGGGCTTGGACTGTATCTCTTCAATGTAGCAGCAAGAATGTTGTGGGGGACCATATCCAAGGCCTTAACAGAAGTCCAGGTAGATGACATCTGTAGTTCCTCCCTGTCCACTGATGCAGTCACTCCCTTGTAAAAGGCCATTGGATTGGTCAGGGTTCAGGTGCTTCGATTTCATCACCCTGCATAACATCTTTTTTCCTTCCACATTCCTACCTTGCCTCCTGCCTACAACCCCAAGAAAAGGCTGGGGCTCAAAGCACAGAGTGAGGATTTTGGCAGAGTTCAGATCAGACAGTTTTAAATTATTTCTTCTAGAATTTAACAGACACTGGCAAGCTGTCTTTTATTTTTTTAGCTTTTTTCCTAGTGTTACAAGATCTACTCTGATAAATACTGTTTTCTCTGGCTTGGATAATAAGACAGTGTTAACAATAGCAATTGGTATTGTTCAGTCAGGGGAGAATTGGAAGTGCGGAGATGGGTGGATTTTGCTGCTGGGTTTGAGCGCTCACAGGTAAACTGTATCCTGGAGAATGCTGTGCTTTTGTTTGACACCAAGACTTGCTGCTAAGGTTCAAATTTGGAGTGTGACAATTTTAGGGGTGTGAATAGTTGCATCTAAAGAACAAAAGAAGCCAGGAGCAGTTCCTTGGCTGTATAGCTATGTGATTCGGCCTGATTGACATCAAAGTGCCTAACCTGTCCTTTTCCTCTTTTTACACAGGGTAGCTGTGGCCAGACTGCATTGAGGAGGACAGTTACTAATACATCTTGCCCATAGTGCTGCACCTGGGCACTGTCTGTTGTGGACCAGTGTGAAGGACAACTATGCTAACAAATAATTCGGATGATACTAGGTACTGTTCAAGCTTGTACCGTGCCCATGTTTTATTTACTAATATAGTCAGCAAGACTGCTTTAAAGCCCTAAAGTCTCTTTAATGTGAGCATGTAGGATGGATACAGCCTGAGAGATGTAGAGACTGATGTGCCTAAAAATGAGATTTAAGTGTAATGTGTCTGAAGCCTAAAACAGAGGTACAGGAGACCTGTGTTCTGATAGCTGTGAAGTTCGCTAGATGCTGGCAGTCACCCAGTGCCAGCGCTGCTCAGGCTTCGCAGAGCCTTAGCTGGAGGCACACGCTGGTTTCTCTGTGTTGCCGGGTTTGCCTTTGGTATGTGTTATGTTCAGAAGACTGGGAGCTAGGGACTAGTATCTGTGATTTACTGCTCATAGAAACAAACACTGATGGAGACAGACCAGGAAGAATAAGAAAAACATTATGTACTGAAACAAGATTCTTTTATTTCAGTGCCGTACAAAGAAATAGGAGTTACTTTGCTTTGAATGAAAGGACTGAAACTAAAAAATGAAGCGGATGAAATTACATTCGTGTAGTACTAGGAATCCTTGGATATCAAAGCAGTGAAAAATGATAGCTACCATGTCACAGCATTAAATAAATATTTACATATCTTTAAACTAATGCATTACTTCCTTGATTTACTGTTACATCATTGGTAACTTAGTTTCCAGCATTATAATAGATTACCACTGACAATGCTGTCTTAGCCGTCAGTCTTTCAGCCCGTGATTTCCTTATGTTTAAAATGCACTGGTACAGCAGCAACGCTCTACCAAGCCACCTCTCCAAAACCTTAGCAAAACCAGTCAGCCTCTTTTTTTTTTTTTTTCTTCTTAATAAAGAATGAATCCGCTCAATTCTGGTAATTACACTGAACTTTGGTTACGTATAGTAACATTGTAAACAGTGGGCCCAGGTCACAGTCAAATAAGGTGAACTCATTGTATTAAGGTCATGAGAAATTACTGTTTTTAAAAAAAAAAGAAAAAAAAAAAGATTGCTACATTGTCATCCTGCAGCACCAAACACAATAGCTGCTCAGTTTTGGACTCTTTCAATTAAAGTACTGTTTTTCAACTTGAATCAGGACAGGTCATCTGTTTTCCTCGTAAATGTAGATTAATTACATTTTCAAAGATTTGAAAACATACTGACATAGTGGTTTGCAGCAGAGTGTATAGCCCCATTTACAGACTCTGGTTTTTTTTTTCTGTAATAAGTAAACATTAATTACACAGCTATTACTGTGAACCAAGCCCATTGTCTAAAGGAAGTACATTTCTTGCCAAATTAAAAGTCTTTACATAAGAATATGTTTTTATAATGATTTATAAGGATTTGAATAGCTGCTGTGTAAGTTATTAAAATCATGTGTCTGCCTGCTTGCACTTTGTACCAACACAAAAAATGGATAAACATGCAGTAAAATGTAGCATCATTTAGAAAATAATGTGTAAAAAAACTGTTCAGTATCTTATATTAAAGCATTTACACTGCATAGGCATTCATATAAGGATATAGTATAATAAAACTCATCAAATATACAAGCATGCAGCAGTTGCCTTATAGTCACAGTTCTAGAAATGACCACACATAGATTTCCTCAAATATAAATTGGATTATCCAAAATAGATTTTGCAGCCACTCTCCTTTGCAGTGGCAAACTATGTTCTCGTGTGCATTGCAGATACTGACCTATATAACAGGCCTAAGCTATGCCACTGTATTGTATACATCTGTGATAAATACTGTGTTTTGAAATAGGAAGGATAGTGAGAAGTTACCCGTACTTCTCACAGTAGAACTTGGAGACGCAATGCTTGAACTGAACAAAATATATAAGCATATTTATTGTATTCTCCTTAGAGAGTAACTCTGCAGCCTTGCCACACATCTAGCTACTGCATAAGCTGGCCATGCAGTTTTCAAAATAAGTTTAGACGGATTTTTCTATTTGATATTTTATTCCATAAGGAGAGGTATAGTAGTAAACATATAGTACACATCCTTTTTGCTCTGCAAACTTTACAAAGGACTCCTGCTACTTTTAGATTGTGTAGAGAAATACAATGCAATGCCAAAGTCACACTCAGAGATGTAAAATATGTTTGCAGAGAGGTCTTCTTTCTTCATTTACTCTTTTGAAGGTGGTGGTGTTACAAACGATGGTGAGCTTGGACCATCTTAACTGTCTCAAGATGACACTGCCCAGATTACACCCTCTCTGTGGCTGAATGCCACCTGGAGGGTAAAGTTGAGGTCATGTGGCTCGAAGTTGTCTGTGGTTTTGACTTGCCTGTTATTGCCCAGCTTGGCAGGTTAACATGGTGTGTGACTCCAGGACAACAGTGAACAAAATCCCTGGAGGCAAGGCTTGCGTTAGTTGTGTGAGGTTTGCAAACTCAGGCTCTCGATCCTGATACAGGTTTCGGATGTGCCAAGACAAAACCAGATTGAGGAGTATGACTTAAAAGCTTTTCCCCATCCAGATATTTTTCCAGTAGTGCCTGTGTTCTGCTTTTGTCCTGACTCCCCTTGTCTTCATATATAGTAATTTGTGTGTCTTTAAACAACATGTGCATGTACTGCCTTTTTCTGAGCACTTCAGGTAAAGCTGTGGAAGTAACCTTGTAGGATGTTACAGCACCAGTGATGCAAGTTGCAGGGATTCATCCCTGTGTACGAAGCAGCAAGGGTTTCAGAAACAGCATGTAGGAAATAGCTTGAAAAGGAAAAAGACAAGAGGCAGAAACATTTGCCAATGAAAAAGGGGAGCGAGGAAAGGGAAGAGAGAATTGGGGCAGTGCTTGCTGTTCTCTCTGTTTAAAAAAAAAAAAAATCCTCTCTGTAATGTTTAACTCAGAGAGAAACATTGCCCTTTGTTTTTGTGGGGTTTGTTTTTGTTTTTTTTTTTTTGTTTGTTTGTTTTTTGAAGAAGTGAGCTTTGGCACACATGTAATGTGGGAATGAAAAGGCTAGTAGATGGCTTTGGTAAGTGCTATCAGAAACGGTTACATTAATGTACTTCTGTGCTGTGGCCAGGAGTTTACTTTCGTAGTTCATTATTCGGAGTCTTTTCATGTGTGCATATTCCTGTTTTCTATTAAAGGGCACGTGGTCCTTTCCAGCAAGAGCTGTACTATTTCCTGTTGGTCTTATTTAAGAGTAGGGCAGCAGTGGAACAAGTAATTGTACTAGAGATGTTCCAAGCTCTTCTGGCAGATACACTCGTTTTTCCTCTGAGGATGTGTCTCTGTGCATATGTGCGTGTGGAGCCTCAGTTCTGTATTTGGAGTCTGATACAAGGACATTTGGAATATGATATGGGGGATCTGAGTGCTTTTATTGTATCAGCTGGCACTTGGAAAATGGGCTTACAGTTTATTTTATTTGGCTTGCTTGCTGCCACAGATGTTGCTTTTCCGCCTTTCTCCAGATGTGTTCACTAAGATCTCTGTGTTGACATCTGAAGACACAAATGCTGTGAGAAGTGACTTTTTTTAATGATAATTTGGCAGTAGGGTTTGTATAAATATACACAGAACCCCATTTTTTTTTGGCCTACCTTGTAAGCTGTGTACAGCCATAGATGGACATAAGACTTTTGAATGCAGAAACCTTTGTACAACATACCAAAGCTAGTGGTTCACAGATTCTTCACTGCATCTCTGCCATATTAAGAACAGCAGTTTAGCTGTGGGGGCTGTCCACAACGTAACAGCATTTTGATTTATAAATTTCAACTTCATTAATCTGAGGTACTGCACTAGCCTCTCATTCTTTTTCCAGTTCTCATTTATTTTTTTAAATGTTGCAAAAATGAGAATGCGTCCTGGTTGGATCCTGATTTCTTACGCACATTAATATTTGTACTAAGTTCTTGGGGTTCCTCACTGAATCTCCCACTCATTTTTCTTTCCACAGGGAAAAGTCTTGTCATCTAGTTTGGAAATTTCTTTGAAGAATCTGGAGATTGCTAAAAGCAGATGTCACAGCTGTCTTGAGTATAGTGAGGAGGAGGAAAAGGAGCTCTCCTGAGAAGCCTGACGATTTGCCACTAAGCTGGGAGCCCCAAGTTCCCACAGGTATGCACCACCTTTTGAGAATTAATAGAAGTTGGATGTGTAGGATCTTCGGGTTTTTTATTTTTTTAGAAACCTTATCAGCTCTATTTCTTGCAGCAACCTGGGCTATTCCTTGAAAAGAGGAGACAGTGCGCTTTCCATTTTTACCTGTCTCTTCCACGCCTCTTACAAAGTGAAGAAATTAATTAATTTCCTGAAGACAAGGGGTGTTTGACCTCTCACCTTTTCATGCTAGTTAGCCGCGCATTTTGGTCATTGCAAATCTGGTTGTATGGTAAAGAATGGCTTACACTAGACTAAAATGTGGCCACCAGAAGAGGTATTTATATCACCAGAAGAACGTCTACCTCATTTAAAGTTTGCCAAACATTCTACCTTCCCCCAGTCCCGTCCTCTTCCAGATTTTACACACGTGTCTCTCCAGGTGAAGAATTATGAGGCACCCGGAGTTATGTGTTTGACCTCCTTTATTATGCTTTCTCTGGTATCGCATTAGGTGAGGGAACTCTCAAAGGGCAAAAGCATAATGAGCAGCCAGCAATTTTCATAAGGAGCAGATAACTAAAATATCTTGTTTTCTTTGCTCCTCAGGCAATGACAAGTGAAAAATGTGGCCTGGGTTGCTGAAGAAGCGGGAGACAGTGAGAGGACAAGTGAGATTAAAAAAGCAGCCCCCTGATGTTTAGAAAGAAACAGCTGTCACTTCCAGAAGCATCTTGCTTTTCTGTCAAGTTTCAAGAAAAACATGAATGCAGGTACAGTGTAATTTGAAGAAATGCAAATAAGGAATAATGTGGAGTAATGGAATACTGAGCAAGTCCACTTGAAAACATTTGTTAGCAAGTCAGTCAATAAAATGTTGTCCCACACGCTGTCATTCGAAGAGCTTCTCATTTTATGTGTTATATGCTGTCTTGCTTAGACAACGCTGCATATAATGGTGCACGCCTTTAATCTTTAACATAAAGATTCCTTTCCCATTAAGATCCCCATTAAGTACCTCAAAGTTACATTTGAAAATAATTCCAACTTCTAAGTAATTTATGACCTTTATGTAGTTTGGAGGGATTTTTGCTTTTTTCATTTGAGTGTAATTTATTTGCCAATTTTGATGGCCTGATACTTGTGTGTTTTCATCAATTTATTAGGAGTTTAGAATGGTATCTGTCTGACTTGACTATATTTGTATATTGAGAGAATATATGCAAATGCCGCATATGTTGTGAAGTTTGCAGGCGTGTGCTGTGTTGTAAATCTTTGCTTATATAGCATTAGTAACTTCTAATGTACAAGGAAGAGCCCCATTTCAAATACAGATTTACTTCTCAGTATACAGGGGCAAGCTTTTATTGATGTCGATTCCTTTCTGTGAAGTTCGTAATTTTTAAAGGTTTCCTCTTAATTCTGAAAACGATCATGGGAGTTCACTCATATAAAAAAGAGCCAGGTGGATGCATAAGAAATACAGTATTTTTTGGGGAAAGGAGCAAAATGAGATCGTAGCCCAGAGCTTTTAGGCCAGCACCCAGTCCCTTAACGCAGTATGATTCAAGTTGGTTTGCTTCTATAGCTATTACCCCCCTGTCCATCTACCCTGTTCCCTTTTATGCCGTTGCGGGAGGGACAGATATTACTATGTGAGATTCAATGCCCAATATGTGTTCATGCAATGCCATTGCAATACATATAATTTGTCTTATTCATGTTTGTGGCCATGAAACATAATGCAGCACAAAATAATCCTCTGGAATGCTACAGTGGTTGGCCATTTTATTATACTTTGTTGCATTCTGTAGCCTGAATGAGCCATCAACCTTATTTCTGTTCTTAAAGCAAAAATTATCACGTTCATTTTACAGGATTAAAAAGAATTATTGAGTCTCCCTGTAAAATTGCCGTGTAGAATTTGTTGTGAACAAAATAGAGCTAGCTCCATTGACTAGAGCAGAATAATTTGCAACCAGAATTGAACTGCACTCTTAAAATTTAATTCTAACAGGGTTTTCAGAAATGGGCCACAGTAGCTTGATTTTTGTCCTGTGTGTATTTTGATTTTCAGGGAAAACCTAACCTTAGCGTGTTGATGCAGTTGGGGCATACAGATATTGAATAGAAATGTGTTTTCATGAAAACCCCCATTTAAGTTACTGCATTGAACCACTCAGTGCAGCTGGATTCTTCATTCAGAGTCTCTGTAAATCCCTGATCTCAAGCTAATTCAAACACACAAGTTTGACAGCCATTTTCTTTGAAGCCCATGCAGGGCTAATCCAAGCAGGAGGGGCAATAGAAAGCCCCACTGTAGTACAAGACTGGAGTTTATCTACTGACTTCAGCATCCACACAGTGTAAAGCACATGAGTTCTTTTCTTGTCTAAACTATTTTGAATGAGGTCTTTTTTTACATGCTAGTTTGGCAAGCTTCTAAGGCATTTGTGCAAAGTGATGATGCAAGAGCAACCTGATTCAACACGGAGAAATTCATACATAACATCCAGCAGTAATTAAAGTGAAAAACTGCAGCTAAGAAAAGCAATCACTCTACAGTATCAGTTGAGCTACTATACTCCGCAGTATCAAAAGTGGAATATGTTTACTGGTGCATTCAACTCAGGAGGTATCGTTGTGAATTTTAAATATACCAAGGATTCATTCTGTTTTTTACATAGATTGAGTTGGATTAACAGTGATTAAAAAAAACCCCATGAATATATACACACAGAAAGGATAGGAGTGGAAGAAAAACACAGTGCCAGCAATCTGGACCATCTGGAAACATACTATACATGTAGTCAGTATTGTCGTATTAAAATGAAGGGTTAATTTTGAAGTCCAAAATGGCATTAACAGAACTTAGCGCTTTCTATTGTAAGGCCATTCTCAGGAGTCAAGTGCATGATATTCAAGATGGGGTATTTATAAAGGACTTCAGTTTGAAGAGCTGGAACAGCCAGCTGATATCTTAATGAGAAAGTCTGCGCTATTTTCATTAAGTACCCACTAAAGTCACAAAAAAATCCTCTAAATGCTTTGTCTGGGTTTCTGCTTAGATTAGGCTTAAATGGCAGGTAACATTCACGCACAGGTTAGTTGTTCAGTTTTTATGTATGCAAAACTCAACAAAGAGTAGGATTTAGGTAGCTAGTAGTAAAACAAACAACGGGTAGGTCTTCTAAATAGCATTCTGAGACTTCTTTAACTCGTTTCTCAAGCTCTCCTCTGAACCACCCGCAGAGCCTGGATTTACTGGAGGGAACGTTGGGCCCTGTACTGTGTAAAACTTTGTACAGCATGGCCCCAAATTCAGTTCAACGATGCATTATTTTTAGAAGAAAGTGAGGAGAAAAAAAAATCAGGCAAAACTTGAATCTGTTCCTGTCAGGGTACAGCTATGGCCGTTGTGCTGTGGCATGTCATCCATGCTTTTCCGGTTGTCAGAGAGAAGGTGAGAGCAGTTGTGGATACTAGTTCATGCTTCAGGCAGAAAAAAGTGGTAGCTGGCCCAAAGCAACTTGAGACTCAACATCAAGATTTGTCAAGTAGCCACTGCATGATTTTTGGACTTCATCCTGTGCTTAAAGGAATTTCTTTAGTTATTCTCTTGGTATTAGTCAGGTGTTGGGGGAATTCAGATTTTATTTATTTTTACACCTTGGCGGGACAGAAGAATTCAACTGTGGTGTGGATTAGTTGATAATGAAGACAGGAGTAATTTGTGAAATATAATTCTAGAACAGGGCTTTGATAAAAATGCATAGGTTTACATGTGCTTGTGGTTTGGAATGTCATCTCCCATTGAGTTTTTGTCTTTTTGTGACTCTAGTTTTAGGTACTAACCTGTAAACATCACAATATGGAAGTTCGCTGTATGCCTCGGAACCAGGTACAAGATCTTTATCAGGACTTCGCATGAGGAACAGTTAAACAAAAACTTGTATGAATAAGGCACTAGTAAATGTTTGCAGCAAACAACAATTACAGTCTATATTCTTTAAGAATAAAGCTGTTCTGTTTAGGAAGTTGCCTTTAATATGACAGAGTTACCGATGCCAGTTAGAAGAGGCTTAGAGAAAGTGCATCTTTTGGATTATGCCTGTGAGGTCTGTGAGAAACCACTGAATGCAAATCCCTGTTAAGTTTGGAAACAGCCTGCACAGTGGTGATACTCAGGAGAGCTAAAGCAAGAGGAAATTGGTCTAGATTCCGATTCCTGCTAAACCAATGTGAAGTCACTGTGACAGATTTGCTCCAGATTTATTTACAGTGGTAGAAGGATCTGAAGGCAGAATTGGGGCTCCTGTGGCAAACCTAGTTAAACAGTAACAGTGCTAATCCAAACCAAATAATTGGCTGTAATCCCCATAAACAGCTTCAAATGAGAATCTCATGGTTTTAATTTCCTACTTGCTGAAGTCCAAGGATGCACTTTGTCTTTTGGGTAACGTAACAGACCAAAGCCGGTTGCCATTTTAAACAGTTATTAAAATATGAATCCATAATTTATACCAAATGAAACTTGAGGCTGCCAGTCCGGTTGTAGGATGGCTGACTGCTATTTTGCGTTACAAGTTGCTCAAAAAAAACCCCCAAACTCTTCATAAAACCAGAACATACTGCCATTTTTAAAACGTACTTTGACATAGCAGCTCTTCTGGCGGGGTTCATTGAAGCACCAGAATTTATTCATCAAGCCAATAAGAATGCATTTGTAAACGAATAGATCTGGTTAATATTAATGACTGTATGTCCCTGGGATCTGTCCCGTAAAACTACTACATCCGAGTCATTCATTTGGTATACTAAATGGAAGGTCAGTGGTAACTCCACAGTCTGATTTCATCACTAAATCCCGCTCTGTAAACAGACAGCTTCACTTCAGCATCTGACAAATTTCTGTTCCACTCAGATCCTCCATTATTTGTACAAGACATTATTTAAAAAACTTTTTAAAAACAAGTTTCTAGTATCCATAATGCAAGAGGGGAAAAAATAACATTGATCCATTCCTGTATATTATTGCCATCAGGTGCTACAATTGACAACTCTGGACAGCGGGGTTTTTTTGTTTCCTTGGGTTTTTTTGTATCTTATGTAAGGGCTCAATAGTAAATCTCAAGCTTTAAGATCACCCATCCATGAGGACCTCAGAACCTTTAAAAATTCTCAGCCATCTTTTAAAAATGTGGTGGGTTTTTTTGTTTGTTTGGTTTTGTTTGTTTTTTTAGCTTTGACTGATAAAACTAAATTCATTGGTGGTATAAGTCGGATGAATTTTTCACCAGAAATTAATCTAGACTAATATTTATTTCTAAATCAAAACAAAACAAAAAAACCCCAACAAATAAATTAAATGCTGGGTAACTCTCTCCCATACTTGCTATACGTATTCTGAAGTTATACACAGAAGGGAGAAAATACAGAAATTTCTCGTCACAAAGATCTTTCCTTCATAGCAACTAAGGAAACCTTTTTCTTTTTAGATATTTGTTTCTTACATGAATGTCAGAATATATGCTATTTTCTGTGTGTGGGAGGAGGCTAATAAATGGCATGTGTTTATCTGAATATTAGAAAATGTTTTTGAGCATTAGAGCTGTGCAGAATCTTTTCTGTAAAAGAGAACAACTTTCAGTAAGATGATGTAAACGTTGGCAATTGCAAAAGAAACAAACATTCCTGGTCAAAAGTGTGCCTTTTGCAGTCAGAACTAGTTTTGTCATGTGTCTCTGTCTCTAGCTGGCAATTTGAAGTTGTGCATATGTTACCTTATAAGAATTTCCTTAGCTGTGCTTCCTTGGAAATAAATTTGAACTTTTTTTTAACCTTGTAAATGAAACCTGTGTTTCTTGAAAGTCAAGCTGGGTTTTTAACTTGTTCTTAAGATTTGAGTACATTGGGACATGTTTGGTTTCCTTTCTGCTTTTGAAGTCTGCGTTTTGGAAAAAGCTCTGTGAATATTTACCAAAACGCAGAATGCAGTTTGCTTTCATAGCCGCCTTTCTTCAACAGAAGCAGAGGGATACTAATGAAACAGTTTTATTACGAAATGAAGCTATTAAAGCTCTGACTGGAGAAAAATCTGTTGCTGAACATTTATACTTATTTTTTTCAAGGAGCAAATTCATGCTTTTACAGAACACTTGCTTCTTTTCGCAACTGAGTTGTGTTTGTAGAGGCACGCTATTCACACCAGCTGAAACTGTCACCTAAATGAAGGCATCACATTTCTGTTTGTGCTGACGTATTCACCTATATGGATGACATTTTAACAAAAAATGCCATTTCACAACTATTATTTCCTTAAGTAAGAGTTAGGAAAGAAAAAACTTCCAGGTATAAAACCAAACAAAATGACTATATGATTGTTTAACAACAATTATTGCATGATTTTGCATAACCCTTGACTTTTCTGAAAAGCAATATTTGATTTTTATATGTGCATTGGTTTGATTCACTGCATTTTATACATGCATTGTTGGTTCACGCAACTGCTGACTCCACTTGATAAATATTTAACTTGGGGAAGAAATTTTCTTGAGATTACCAAAAAAGAAAATATAAAATCAGTCCTAGGTCTTTGCTGTTAATACAGAAATTTTCATTGTTAGATGAAATATAGTATAATTGGAAATAACTATTATGTTGAAAGGAATCCACGTTACTTTGATTAAAAACCCATTTATCTTAGAGGCTTTAGGGATGATGATGAATTTGATGAGGCCAACTCCAAACCCTCAAAACCTCCTCATACTTTTAGGCGATGAATGAATTACCAGTTGTGTAACTCTTATGTATTTTAAGGCTAGTTAGACGTGGAATTGTGATCCTCAAACTAAATGCTCAAAACTAGGAAGTATTTGCATGACTGGGTACTTGTTTAAATGGAATGATTTATATGGGTGAAAATTTGCTTATTCCTTTATGTTTTCTAATACAGTAAACCTACCGTCTACTTGAGTGTCACTAATCACTGAGCTTAGAATGCCATTTCATAGCTTGAATCTTGGTTTTGCCTTAAGTTTCGTTCTAGCCAGGATGGCAATTAGGGAAAGGCCTAAAACTGAAACAGAAGAATTGACACACGCTGTTAAATTCAAACGTGGAACACTAAAATTAACGTGGAAGCAGAAATGACATTCAGTGTCAGAAGTAACAAATTTGAAAGTCTTAAATAGTTCAATATAGAGAATATAGTTCAGACAGTTTTTATATAAGTGTGCTTTTTCCTAAAAACACCCCCCCAACCAAACTTTTTTTTTTTGCTTTTTCTTTAAGTCTTTTGTCTGTAAATATGAAAGAGGCTTACACCCCAATGTAATTCTTCATTGCCATACCGAACAGTAATACAGTCTTTCTAATTCACATTGCTCATGGCAGTCTTATTTGATGTTGCTTTATTAAGTTTGTGATTAAAGCAGTTGGGGATTTTTGTTGGTTGTAAACTTTTGGCATAATGCGAATACCAGTCCCTTTCAAAAACAGCCTTGAGTTGCTTAATGATGCTTGTGCTGTTCCCCGCGTCCGCTTGGTTGATAACAAGGCCAGCTCCGGCATTCTGCGTAAATGCATTTCCTACCCAATCAAAATTACCTACAAGTAAAGGCAGGAATATACAATGAGTTTCTAACATTAAAAAAAAAAAAAGAAAATGAAAAGAGCAATTTCCCTAGAGGCAATCCAACATGATCCAGCACCATTGCCCCCAGTGCCTACCTGGGCAGAGACAGAAATAAGTTTTCTGTGCTGGCAAGAAAGGAAAAAAAACTCCATTACGTACCAGTCTGTAGTGTAAATCATTTCTGGAAGTTTAACGGCTCTAATCCTTCTTAAGCGAAATCACATTCTTTTATTTATTCAAAACTCACTTGCACTGCCTTTTGCATACATTGTATTATTACTCCATTTACTTTCCTCATTGGCCTTTTCAGTGTCAAGAATTAAAATATTTTTTTGCCATATAAATAATTTAAAGTAGATGGAATGGACAGTGGTTACTCCAGAACACTGAACCAAACCAATAGATTATCCACTGATAGATACTATTTCAGGAAAGAAAACCAGGTTTTACTCTTTTATGCCAGGTATTACCACCTTTGATGAAATGTAAAGTAACGAATGAGCATTTCAAATCCTGGGGATCGCAAAGCAAAGAGGATAATTGCATAAGTGTAAAACAGGTAAAGCAAGTGTTTCAGGTATTTCTTTTTATTTCACTAAAACTATTTATAACGCAGGATTTTGGAGAAAAAAAATGCTGTCATCTTTTAAAACAACCCTGAACATACATAAAACATGAAGGTATCTGAGAAATTTATACCCTTTCAGCATCATTTCAGCTACTTCAGCAGGAAACGTTAAGAATTCTAAAGTTGTCAAGGATGGTAAATGGAAGCCTCATCACAAGGGACACCTCTTCCTGTGCTTTCAAGTAAAAGATATATCAGGTCCTTAACTTACATTTGTATTGCTTTCACATAGCTTTGAATATTTCTTTATTTTATTTATGTATATCTAAGGACGTAAGGACAATGGGAAAGAAAAAAATCAACTCAGCTAAGAATCCAGCTGTGTGGACAAGTTATAAAGTACTAAAATTTGATGTGGTTACTGGAGGGAATTTAAAATAGAGTAAAAAAAATGATTGTGTGGTTTCATAAAATGCTTGGGAGATGAGAGAGGAATAAGCTGCACTATTTGAAGTGAAAAATAAGATTTGGATGGGTAGAGAGAGGGGAGTGTCTGTGTGTCTCTGTGTGTGCGTCTGTGTGTGTCTGTGTGTGCGTGTGTCTCTGTGCCACTGGGGATTCTGCGTTCCTGTGGGCATGGGCTGCTCCAGGCTGCAGCCTTTGCCCGCCCTGGCTGCCTCCGCCAGCGCTGGCGTTAAGCCCTTTGCAGTTAGTCAGGGTGAGGACGTGAGCAGCTAAAGCATGGCGCTGCAGCATATTAGAATGCATGTTTTCGGACTTCATAAAATCTCAGGAGTTACTTTTTAATTCAGTAGCAGCTTCATGATCCTGCAGCTCACGCAGAGCTCAAGCAGTCAGATTTTTTTTAAAAAGGTGTTTTTTTAGCTAACATTCAATGAGCATTTGACTGATAATAAACTTTTGCTAGGTGCCATACAGGGACTTTACTTAAATACACCTTTAACTCAAAATACCAATTAGTTATGTACCTAATGTTAATAAAAGGGGGGTGTCTGAAATGCCATTAGTGAAATGGAGTAAGACTTCAGAAGATGAGGATGAAAGACATTTGTACGGTATTTACCAGGATTGACCATAGCTTTAGTAATAACGTAGGAAATGGGGAGCAGCCCATCTTCACTGGGTTGCAGAAACAGAATATGTTAATAATTCAATTTATTCCTACTTCGTAAAGTGTGTTGTATGCGTGCTTTCAGTCTGTTTTTAAATACTGAAAGCAGAATGTTACTTTTGAGAAACTGATTCATAGGGATAAAAGAAGTTTTTAAATGAGGAGAGGCTCAAAGCTCGTCTTCATCCAGGTTCCCAAAGAAATGAGACGACTGTTTTAAATTAACAAGCAATTCAGCTGTAGATTCCTCATTTACAAAGGGGCATTACTTCAGGCATTGGGATACAAAATAGAATTTCTTGAGATGTGGTTACTTACCAATGTAGGCAGCTCCATCAGTTACCATATATTTGTTACGATTTAATTTGGGAAAGGAAGTGTTCTTCTGTTCTTTAAGAAAGCATGCGCTCTCTTCCTCAAGGTCAAAGAATTTCTGCCATAAAATAGAATGGAGTAGAGGTTAATGAGAACTGTTCTATAATGGACAGAAAAAATATGGTCTATTCTCTAGTCTTTATAGAAAATCAGTTAGTGCTACAGAACAGCTTGAGTTTTTAGAGCCAAGCATTAATTTTAACAAAACACTGCACATTGTATTTCTTTCTAAATTCTCATAGTTTGTGATACTCGCTATGCCTTGGCATTCTGAACTATACAAAGTATATGGCTACCGCATACTACAAACAACACAGTGCCAGGTAATAAAGGCTATGAAATGAACAAAAGAAAAAACCCTGTCTTTTGTGTTCTGCATGGTAAGAGCCGGGAACTTTTCTTTAGCTCATTTCCGCATGCACTGGGGGACATGGGGGTTTGAAGTCTGCTTCAGGCGCCGGGTTGGCAGGCACACCCACAAGCTGAATTAATACCTTTATATTACGCATTGCATAGTTTCCAACAGGAAATTTGCTGATTTCAGCAACTTCTCAGGATTAAATCTGATACGGAGAGATCAAATTTACCAGAAAACAAGAGGGAAATCCATCTGTTTTAACCTAAAGGGTGAAATCCGAGTTAGATTTTTGGAATTTTTTTTTTTTGAGCTATGTGCACTCTTTGCCTGCATCAGTGCCAGGCAAAAATGAGATTTCCCATACAAATCTGAATATTGTTTATTTCATCAAGGAAACTAATCACTAGACACAGATTCCAAAACGAGGACTAGAGAATAACATGATGAAGGATAAATAAAATATTTACTGCATGACTGGGAAACTTGGATCGAGGTGATGGTGTAGATCCTCAGAACACACTTAATGCACGTTGATGAAAGTAACTGGCTACACATTGCACCCACTTTAGACATTGAAAAATAGTATTAAAAAACTTCACCCCAAAACTCCTTGATCATTCTTTGGGCGTCTGTTTTCCATAATGCAAAATTCATCTCTTGAACCAATGCTCTTTTTGATACAAACCTTGAACAAATCCTTTTAGGTTTTGGAGGTGTCTTTCCGAATAATCTACCGCTTTGAAACCCCAGCTGTAGAATGCTAAATTTATTAGTGAAACATAGTGATCTCTGTGGTAGGTGACATCACCAGTTTGATTAAATCAAATAAGGGTGTGTTCATCGCACGCAGACAGTGAGTTTTATAAAGCGTTCTTTACCCAGCCCATGGTGTAGGTGGGTTTGAAGCTGGTTTGCAGTAAACGGCTCAACCATTGCAAAATAAGTTATTACTGATCACCAGGAATGCCAGCTTTAGGTTTCATACCACTGGTTGCTTCAGAACTGCATGTAAATACTATTTAAAAAAAAAATCTCTTCTTAATCATCAGTCCTGATCATTACAGTTTGGTTTTCATTGGAGAACTCAGCTTTTAAGTTCTGAACAGGCTTATCTGCAATTAGTACTGCCAAACCTAACTGAAACGGATTGGTTGCAGACAAAAGGTAGATTAGCCCAGAGGCTGCGGTTTATCTAACGCTTCATGCTGCGGACTCTGTCAGCATCTCTCTCTTCCCCATTGGAAAATATATTGGGGTAAATTTTCTGTTGTCAGAGGTTGTACCAAAATTGCTTGGAAGAACTCTGTGTAAAATACCAATTCCAGCAGTGAGGAGGAGAGTCTCCGTCCTTGCACTGACCCCACTCCCCCTCAATGATGGAAGTTTATTAGGACTGAAGCAAGTTTTTACTACTGCCCGAATACTGGATGGTGCTGTGGTGCAGCTTTAGGATTGGTAACTATCACAAAGTTGTTTTCTTAAACAGTCTATGAATTTTGTATGTCGTTGTGCGCTTACTTACCTGTGCATGGCATTGTTATTTTCCACAGCTTAATTTTTGTAACGAGTTCAAATACTAGCAAAATTCCAAAGATGTTTTTTTTGAATTTAAAAACAAGCACAACAACGCAAAGAGTGATTGCTTTCTAAAGGACATTAAAAAAGATTATTCTGTGTAAAACTGTCCTTTAAATGAGATTTATATTGTATATTCATGTCTGTCTAAGGTACATGGAGAAATCATACCTTTAATAACAGATTTTTAACATCACTAACAATTACAGCATTACACTTTTTAAAAAAAAATGGAACAAACCATCTTAACAGCTGTAAAGGAGAGTTTACTAGATAGCAGACAACATCAAGACTTGCAACTGTGTGCCTGAGGAACTGCTCTGCAAACACACACCCACCGCAGAAATTAGGTACTTCACAAGCCAGAGATGGAGCTGAATATTTCTGAAAGGGTCTATGAATTTTTGGGTAAAGCCAGAAGAAAATGTTAATGTTTTTCTTGGCCCCACAAAACAGGAACAGAGACAGGAGCCACAGGGTGTCTGTCCATTATGGGTACTCGCAGTAACTCTTCACAGGGATGTGGAAGATACTGCGCGACTAATACTCATATTGTAGGGAATAGTCTAAAACTGGAAAATCGGTAGAGTACTCACTGCCAGAAAACAAAATGTAACAAGCTGTCTTTTTCCCAGTGTTACAAGATTTAACAAAAACTTACATACCTTCATGTAAAAATAGTGAAGTACAATAACCGTATAAGCTTAGAGTTGTCAAACTGAGATAAGATTCAGCAGATGTGCTGAATTGAAAAATCCGTATAACAACTTTGTAAGAGAGAAAATATCAGATTCGGGCAGGAAAAGACAGAAGGCTTGGAAATGTAATGTGCTCTCCAGCAACAGCAGAGAAGTGCTTAACTCCTTGACAATACAGGTACCAGTGGGGAAACCCATCTGCCCTCGCAAGCAGAATACACAAATGCAGCCGAGATGAGCAAGCGAAGCAGCGCTGGCATTAAGCAGCACGGCCCAACATTCGCCAACGTCTGCCTTCAGAAGTACCGTATCAATAATACACCACCACCTGCTGACATTTCATTCATCTTTTCCATCCTTATTTGAGGAGTTTAGAGCTTTAAAATTAAATTAGTGCTTAGCAGCAAAGGTTTCATAGTTAATTCGTAACACTTTCTTTACTCCTAGGGCATTTTTGGCTTTCTGAGAATTAGTGAAAGGTTCAGTTTTTCCTGCCTTTCACCTTAGCAGGAATACACCTGCGTGACTCAGAAACAGATTCATGTGGAGCCTCAAGAACAACTTGTGCTGTAGCTACACACATCTGGTCCATGCTGTGCCTTCCTGGTCTCCAGTTTCTAAAGACACTTGGTTCTAGTTCACACCTTCCGTGGGCCCTTCAAAAACACCCGCTTTTCTCTATTCAGCCCCGCACCCAGCAGCGCTGCCCCCTTCCTACTGCTCCTCCCAGAGTCAGACTGAGCATTCCCGCACACAACATGTATTTACAGGGTCAGGCATACAAAACCTCAGGAGGACTGGAATTAAAGTCCCAAGAGGCACAACAGTGAGCTCTTCACCTTGAGTTTACCCGTTATGATCGAAGCTTTAATTTCATGCCCACATGTGGTTCAGTGCAGGGGACAGAGCAGCAGTTTGGGATGCACTTTACTCCTTGACATTTGGCTGTGTGCTTACAGCATTTATTCAGGCCTCAAACAAAGCTTTTTCCTCGTGAGTTCTTCCCAGTGATCATTTTTTTGGAGTACTTAAGTATTGAGTTCACCTTCTCAAAGCAGTTACAGTTGAATCCAATAATTATTAATGCTTACATGAACTAGACTCGGAGTGAGATGCTGAGGAATGCATAATTAGGGATTAATCATTTTCTGACTGCATTGATGATATTAATTGCCCAGTATTGTCAAAGTTTTGTGGTAAAAGGGAAAAAACCCTGCTTCTAGATAGAGCACACTGTTACAATCCAGCGTTTGCACCTAGGACATCACGCCTTGCAGTCCCTGCCTCCCTGCCCTCGCCAGCAGACTGAAAAATGACACGCACAGCAGTTGCCAGCGGTTTTGACTCGGGACGCTGCCAGGCATAACAGGTTTGCAGTGCCCTGTTTCTAGCTATGTACTTGCAGTTAGGCAACACCAAGACTTCCATTCCTCTGGGCTTCAACCAGAGGAAATCCGGAGGAGATCCCCACCTAACAGAGGAATTACATCTGCTCAGCCTTCTCCAAGCTGACCGTGTACCTCAGGCTGCTGCTACTGGCAAAACAGCGTACCCTGCAGCTGCAGCAAGCCATGGGCACTGCCTGGAAACTTCCTAGCCACACTGGTCTTTCCTTGGGCTTAAAAAAAAGAAAACAATCATGACAAGGCATATCCCAGGGATCAAAAGCTAAATGAAAGACAAAAGTTACTGAATACGTCCATGTCGGACTCAGATACGTTATCCCCAAGAGAACAGAAGATGGGGCGGTACCATTTCTCTATGAACAATATTAAGGTATTGGGACAGCTTAGCAATTTTAAGAATAATTTCAATCGGAACTTGTAACTTCAGGTTCTCTTAAAATTTCAATATGCTTACGTATAAACATGCACAATATATGTCTGCCACATCTATACGACTGTACTTTCTGTACAGTTTAGTTTTACTTTATGTTTCTTCATATCCAAAGCAGAACGAAAAGGGAAAAGCAGATTTTTCCAATAATTCAAAAGGTTTAAGTTTTAGGGGTTTTGGGTTTTTTTAGTTGTTAGCTATTCCTTCTCTCCCATACACACACAAAATTTTGTTTCACTTTGATACTGTCTAGAACAGACGAATACAAAGGAAATGGAGTTTCAAAGAAACAGTGCTCATCTGACACCTTCTGCCTTTGTAAAGGATTGCTTCATGGCGAAGCCTGTGCCACGGTTTTGTGCAAAATCAAATAGATACCAGGAAACTCTGCGCCTTGGGTTGTTCCTCCTGCCAAGGCTGATTTAAGGCAGTGACTTACGCAGTGTGTGGGACACGTGATGCACAGCGGTAAGTGAGCTGTGTTCTACCTTTACAACTATTTAAATCCAGGGCGGTCTAATTTTTTTAATGGAAGTTGTGTTTTCTAACGGCAGACACTCTTAACTAGACAGTCTACCTAGAAGTCTAGAAATATTTTTTTTTTCCTTCTAGAATTTAGTTTTTGACAAGGTAAATTCTGTACTAAAGATTATACCTGCTGTAAAAAGACAGAAATGGATATGAGTACATAGAGCATTAGGTACCACTTAAAAAATAATTCTGAATACATAAATAGAATTTTGGTAATAAATACAGAACAAGCTAGAAGTTACTCTAAATTGAAGTGTCTTAACCAGTGTCAGCCATGTATGGGCTTTTTCACTTAAAAACACCCTTTATGCTGCTTCTTACCTTGGAAACTTGCAATAACAGTGTATGTTATAACAAAAATCCCTATTTCTAGATACGCGTAAATACCACTTAATGTGTATAACACAAATAGGTACTTGTTTTTTACAATTGTTGTTGGTTTTAAAAAGCCAAAACGATTTAGGGGATTATCAGTTTAACAAGTCAAAATAAGCCAGCAGATTATTTAAGACAGTTCCTGAAAAAAAAAAATCCAAACAAAAAACCAAAAAGAAATTGATCCAAGAAGAACTGATCCAAGATGGCTGATTTCCAGGGTGCCTCAATTTCATAAAAATGAGCTGTATCGAATTGCAAGTAATACTTACCATACACTTTGTTCTCTAATACAAATGTAACGTATATGGTATTTTTCACTTGTCTACATGGCATGTCTAATATCGTCACATAACGGTTGTTCTAGTCTTCACGATTCTGAATTTGTAGCCTGAATTTAATGTAAAACCTTCATTATTTTTTCTTGTACTTTATACTTGACTAAAGGAAAAGCAGATGCTTATGCAGCTGAACAGTAAGGTTACATGAATCCAGACTAAACCACGTTTTTGTGCTGTCACATTTGCTCTTACCAGCCAGTGTAAACAAGACCTGTGACTACGGTTCCTCTGTTAGCTTTGCTGTGCAAGACCAGCTGTAGTGTTTTACACGGGCTGTCCATCACACAGACTGCCTGTTGGCATCATTCTATTTTTCCGTCTGAATTTCTATATTTGTTACTACTAGGAATAAATTCAGTTCATTATATTACATTTCCTATGTTATTTAATGACATTTAAAGGCTCTGATTCTAACAGAAAACACTTCGCAGTTGTGAAGTTTTCTTGATTTTTTTAGGGGGGGTGGGAAGTATCTGGGATTGCAAAGCAATATGGATGATACTTACAACTTTCAAACTACAGCTTGGAACTTCCGTGCAAATAGCTTTCAGAGATGAAACAAAGTTAAAAGTAAGGGGGTCTGTGTCTCTTGAGAAACTTATGAGAAGTCGTACTTTTATACTTCGTAAAACTAATGCTTCTCTTATCTTCCCATCTAAATATGGCCAGTACCTGTGGAGAAAGAATACAATATATTCAGAGAATTTAAAAAAAAAAATTGGATTTTTATGCGGCCAAGTCTAGACATCATAGAGAAAACTAAATGCATGTGAGTTTCGTTTTCTATTCATTGAAGGAATGTCATTCTCATTTAAAGGGGTTTTCACTAAGCAGATCTACCAGCATCCTTTTTTGTGTCATTCTGCCCCGCACTAAAACTGCCACTGTGGGGACAGCAAGGTTGTGGATGGTTGAGCACATCTTCCATCCACCTGCGTAGGCGCATGGAGAGCTGCCAAAACACGTGCCCAAAATACAGGTTCCTTGTCTGCCCATAGCTGGGAGAGTTCCTCCTGTGTCACCACCACAGCCTCTGGTGAGAGCAGCGGAGCTCTGGCAGTGCCAGAGAACCAGCAGAAGGAGCTACAGCTAGAGGGTGCTGCTCACCCAGCGCAGGCAGAGGGACAAGAAGGGGTTTCTGCTGGTTACACAAGTGAGGGAACAGGAACACTGGATCCCTCCCTGAATGCCATCCTTTTTCCCCCCCTCTCTGTCCTGGGGCCGTACAGTCTGGGGACTGGAATGCCTACTGTAATTTCTTGCTTGGGAAAAGCAGAGCTGCTGGGTGCAGGGTGTCTGCAGCCTTCCGTAGCAGAAGTCGTCAGGTTGTTTAAGGAGGATGCTACCTTTTTCTCCTCATGAGAATTGCAGAAATTCTGCCGTGAATGGGATGGTGGCTTCCATGGTGCTAGTCTCACAATCCCTAGTTAGCTTTGTGTTCCTGACCTTTGGTGGGAGCAGGTCAAGACAGGGAGAACTGGACAAAGAAAATGCATGTTTTCTTTATTCCAGCAGCATCAAGGCATTCGGCCTAACGAAGTCTGAGCAATAAAATGCCAGAAAATAACTCTACAAGTGAGAACTGGGAGCTGACAAGGTAGGGAAGCTGTGGCAGTGCCCCAAACACAAAGCCATGCTGGAGGAAAAATGTTGAAGAATTCACACAGGTGGCTTCCCTGGATCTCCCTAATCAAATAGATTTCTGAATTCTTCAGGCATGAGAACAAAGTAAGGAGGAGTATAGGAGAAAGTATCAACAGCATCACTGTAATAGTTCTACATACTAAGTTCCTCTCCAACATAAAGGAAAAATGCGAGGGATGCACGTTGCAAAACAGGTTCCTACAGCATGACCCATGATTCTTTCACTGCGACAGAGGCTGTATGTACATAATGAGTTTATTGGGAAAACCCTCGTGTGGATTTGAAACAGCTTATGCTTGATATCAGTCACGTGATAGCTATTTCTTTTGAAAAATCTGAACAAAACACCTCTAATTATGCAAAAGTGGCAAAAAGCACACAACCACATGTTTAGTTTGGCTTAACTGTGTTCAAATAAAGTGCATGGATGGAATGGTGAGCTTTATTAAATGCTCAATTCATTGCAAGTATTATTGAGAGTAGGAGGGACCACTGGATACTGGCCATCTGAGTTGGATGGTTTTATTACACTGTGGCTCCAGTTTTGGGTCATGAGTGCTTTTCAATAGTCCGTACAAACATTGTGTTTAAAAATGACTTGGTTTTGTTTGTTTTTAGCAACTTTGCCAACCCAAATGTGATATAACTCAAATGTAATCTGTGCTGAATTTGGAATTTTCAAGTATATGTATATTTCAATAAAACAATGACATTTGCCACTTGCCACATTATATACAAGAATTCACAACATGTTATTTCTCTAACACACCACACACGCTCGCTCACTCTCATGTTGAATGTCTGTATGATACTCATAAAATGCCAGTAGCTGTGGTATCAACATAGTGAATGCAATAGCGTAAGAAATAGGATTCATGTATAAGCAGGTTCTTGTATTCCCGAGTCCCAGTCACTTGCAGACGGTGAGACTAGACAATTTCTGATCTCCTTCGATAGGCAGATCCAAAGCTTAGGACCCAGAACTGGAAATGTCGTCTTAGGTCCCAATTCTGCTCCCATTTAAGTCAATGGCAGAACTCTCACTGATTTCAATAAGAGCAGAATTGGGCCCCAAGAAATTGGTCCACAGTAGAAACTACTCTCCTGTGGGTTCATTTTCTCCAGCAGACCTTATTGGCATTACAATAACCTGCTAGTCCTGAACACGGACACTCACCGTTTAGCATTGGTGTCAATGACGATGGGCAAATAGTCCATGACAGCTATGTATACAAACTGTTTCGCATCATCGATAACACTGTATATAGCTTCAATATCCAGGACTCTGTCCTTTGGGCAGAAGAGTTTTGGTGAATTCTGTGAAAGAAAAAGTACGTATATGTCATTTAAAATACATGACTTATTTTCTTTCCCCATCGTTCTTCTTGAGATGGCAAGTAGTACCCTTTAGTAGAGAATATTAACTGCTGGAGAGGGTGCAGCAAAGGGCTACCAAGATGATTAGGGGACTAGAACACCTCTCTTATGAAGAGAGGCTGAGGGATTTGGGTCTCTTCAGTCTGGAGAAGAGAAGACTGAGGGGGGACCTTATCAACACTTATAAATACTTAAAGGGTGGGTGTCAGGAGGATGGGGCCAGGCTCTTTTCAGTGGTGACCAGCAACAGGACAAGAGGTAATGGGCACAAATTTGAACACAGGAAGTTCCACCTAAACATGAGGAGGAACTTCTTTCCTTTGAGGGTGGCAGAGCACTGGAACAGGCTGCCCAGAGAGGTGGTGGAGTCTCCATCTCTGGAGACATTCAAAACCCGCCTGGACGCGTTCCTGTGCAACCTGCTCTAGGTGACCCTGCTCTGGCAGGGGGGTTGGACTAGATGATCTCCAGAGGTCCCTTCCAACCCTGTGATTCTGCAAACTGATACCTGCAACTGTCCTGCTAGAATACTCGAAGGTACCAAGGTGAGTTATTTGCTTCATTTCCCCTTGAAAGCCTCACCATTTACATGTAACTGTGGGTAAAATGAAGAAGATGCAGACTTTAAAACATCCACTGTCATCAAAGAAGCTCTAGTTGAACTTACATTTCAGAGAATTTTGCTCCAAAGAGTCTCAGGACCGGTAACTATCAGATGGAGTAAATCTGTGTTCTTGCCACATGAGCCTGATTCATCACATGTGACCAGGAATTAAGTCCATTATGTAAGTTCTGTTTAAAGTTACACTCAAATGACCATTTGCTCAGTCACCATCGCAGGGAGATGCAGCAGTTTTGCAAGAAACTTATCTTTGAAACCTAGCTTCAGGTATGAACTCTTTACCTGGTGCTGAGCCAGTAAGTGGTAAGCCCAGATTTCAGCTTTTCTGCCTTGTATCTAGGGGGTGAGAGCCAAGGTGCTCACAGACACCACCACAGCTCCTGGGAGCAGACGATATTAAAGGCACTTTATAGAGATAGAGCGGGTGCCACTTGTCCTTTTCTTAACAGCTGGCCCTGTCAGACCGCTCGCTGCCTTCCTGCTGCTGTATCACTTTCTCACCTTTGTTATCTGCTTAGGTTGCAGCTGACATCTAGATTAGTATGTTTTCTTTAGGGAGAGATCCTGGGGTTTTGATTAATCTTTTTTTCTTTCAATACGATGCCTATTCACGGTAGTTTCTTAGTCATTGACTGGTGTTCTGAAGGACTTACTACAACCAAGTTCAGAAAATAACAGAAAATTAACTGTGGCAAGATTTCAAACCGATATTCCAGATCCATTCCTGAACACTAAGAAACACAACCAAAACCTCTTACGTTTGACCAGCCAGTCTGGAAGACTATTTTGTTGCCAAGCAACACTAGAGCCACGAATCCTGAGTATAAAAAAAAAATATGCAATGACTGCGTGTTATGCTTGTTGTTTTATACAGAACAAACATTGAAAGTGAAACGTGTTTTCGAAGAATGAGTTTCAATTCAAGAAAACGTGTAAAGTGATTTTGTTAGATATAATTTATGTCTATTATCTGAAACTTCTAGGAGGCTATTGTTGCACTAGACTCTATTCTTGCATTCTTACTATTTTCTTGAATAGAAGTTTTAAGTTACAGAACAGATAAAGAATGAAATTCTTATGCATTGTCTTTTTCAGATGCGTTCAATATAAAGGCCAGAAAGTGAAAGACATGTAGCAGATAATTAGAAGAAAAACTTCTGTTGGAGCTCTCACTGTAACACTTCTGTTTGGGCCTTCCATTTGTTACCCTGTGGCACGGCCGACCCCCGCACTGTGGTCGCAAACTATTTTAGTACTTTTCTCAGCATTAGTTGTACGGTGCTTGCTGTTCTGATCAAATGCCCATTTGATACTTCTCTTCACCTGGAAGAAACAGGCCCAGTAAGTGATCTGCCAGGCTTGTGGGGACTTTCTTCTTTACTTATCACTAAATCAGGAAAAGACAGTGATGTTAATACTTGGTTCCACGAAACCAGTCCAGTGCAACTCCCAGACTGCCTTTCAGAGGGGCCCATGGGCAAACATTGAGAACGTGCTGGTAGGCGAGCTCTTCTTTATTGAAGAGCCTGTTTTCAGGAAGGAAGAACCAGCCCAGCTGGCTGTGGCTGCAAATTCAGGCAGCTCTTGCAGTTGGAATTCACTGATCTGAGCTTCTGGAATACCAGTGACCCCTTCCTTTTGTTTTCTGAAGTGGAATTTCAAGAGAAGAGCCCTTTGTTGCTCGCACAAAAGGAAAACACAAATAACACCGAGGAAGTGAACATTCTGAAAACAGCAGAAGAGCAGCTTTGGTAGAGCCTCTTCCCACCTGTCTTTTTCTAGGGTTCCACATTCCTCAAAGTTGGCCTTGGCCAGCTTTCTTCACTGCGTGCCCCTCCAGGACTGGCTTTTCAGCAGGATTTCTCCAGGTTGCTTAAAAGGGAATAGGAGTTCGTTTTACAGCGCCTTAACTAACTGTCCAAAAGTCAGTCTCTAATTTAAGCTAGTCCTTAAGACTCTCCAGTATCAATGGAAGCGTATGTTTCTTCAGTTGCCTATTATTTCTGTCTGTCTTAGTCCCTGACAGATTTTCACTCCAAAACAGCTCTTTGTCTCTCCACTGATTGCAGGAGTGTGGAAATCCTGGGCACCTGAATGTTGTGTGGCTGCCAGCAGGCGAAGGTAAACCCTGCCCTGTATAACCGCTCCTCTGCACCTACATCCCGTGCTAGTGGCTCTACAACTTAATAGTGTGCGACGTGCCTTGTGTTGTTTTAGACGTAATTGGCTATAAAGCAATAGGGTTTTGCCCCTTGTTTTATACAGAAGGGTAAATAACTCTTAACAACTTCATTATATTCCTGATAATTTTTTTTTTTAAAAAACAGGAAATGAGTTTTTACTCATGTAATTACCTCCAAAATGAAAGACACTGCGTCTTTCATAATCTCTATTGCTCTGTGTATTTTCTCCCAGTTTTGCGACATCACTGCTGAGCTGGAGGACTGCTCCATTTTTTTCCATTAAAAACAACACACACAGAGTCAGTGCTTCCATGAGGATTGCTGCTTGAATTTTAGAAGTTTAAAAATTTCATTTAAAGATAAAGCTAAAGTAGATAATGTTCTACAGAAGCATGAATGCTTTCAATGGAACAGGGTGAACTGGATTAATCCTTATAAATTACACTGATAAAAATGCAAGCTCTGATATCAAGCTTAGTCTGCATTATATTAGAAGTCTGATTAACTGTTCATTTACTCCCAAGTCATTCACCTTCTATCTACTAGTGTAAATAAATAACCTGATTTGAAGAGCCTCCCTGTCATTTTTTGAGCACAAGCGGGAAATCAGTAACATTACAGAGAAAGGGAAAAAGAATAATGCTCAAATGAAATTCTGCAGCATCTTCAGTCCTTGCAAATTGCATGTAAGAACAATGTCACAGAAATCGGAATAAAAAAAAAATAAATAATTGCAATTTGTCTCTTCTGCACCGTAGGAAAAGGCAAATAACTTTTAAAAAACCTTTCAGTTACAAACTTCTCCACAAAAGTACACCTATTGCAATAAACATTTTCCCAGAGAACAGAATGATTTGGTTTTCCAGCATTATGAGACTGTCGATCAAGTTCTGTCTTGCGTAAGTGACAGCTGTAGTGGTGTTATCTCTATAGTTGAGTTTTCAGTCACTCGCATGAGTCTCAATTTTAGTAGCTGCTTTTTGTTAAAGACATAGAAGTAAAGTGCATCTTCTTTAGTCAGGGCCAATTTAGAGAAATACTTAAGCATAGGCTTAATTTACACCATATATGTTCCTATTCATGGAAATTACCATCCCTGGTAATTTCTCCCTGACAGTATGTGTCAGAGAGAACACAGCATTATGACGGACTTCTTGCAGTGAGCTGTGAACATCTCTGTATCAGTGAAAAGACACTTGAGATTCTTTTCACAGTTGCTGCTGCCATCTGCCTAACCTGGTCTCACTACTGGGTAGTTCATAAAGGACAATATTAGAAGAGTAAGCAGATGTTAAATTTCCAGTTCTTCCAAAAATCTGGTGGGTTAAATAGCTTTCTTCCCTTCCCTCCCTCTCTGTGACTCCTTTCAGAACTTACCGACACAAAAGCTTCAGATTTTGTCTCGTTCAGCTGCAGTGTCAGTTTATTTTGAGTATCGTACACTCCGTATAGTCTCTTAGACCAACTTGGAGGTATTTTATTCTTGTATCTTAGCGAGCTATACAGTGCAAATATCCTTTGTAAATCCAGCACCAGGCAGCTACAGTTGTATACGATGACGCCGAGTTCCTTCATCTGTGAAATTAAAAGTTTGTATCATTAGTGATATTTTGGCTGACAGATCTGTGGAAGCATGCAGCAAGAGTGCCTGAGGGCTATCTTCCAGAAGCGTGCCTGGAGCTCAGCAGTAGTACTGTCAGCTACAAGAACATTCCCAACAATACTCTTTTAAAGGCAAACACATAAACTAAATCTTCAAAGTCAAGAGCAGGTAAAAGCAGTAACAGGGTCTGTATGTTCCGTGCATGTCAAGAGACGCATGTCCTGATGGAATACAACACACCTTCTGGACAGACACAACTTAGGAGTGACACCCATTTGTCCTAGCTACCATTTTTGTTATAGCTGCTGCCCAAGGCTTACTACTCTTGGCTACAGTGGTTGTTATTTATTATTTTAATATTACTTTATTTACAGGAAAAGCATCCTTTCTGCTGGATGACGTAGGAGCACACACTGCTACCAGTGAGTTTTGTACCTCAGAAACAATTTGTTTTCTGTGAGTTCTGGAAAAGGTGAAAGAAATGGACTTAAGTTATTTCTTTGCCAGAGAAGGAATATGATGCTCCAGCTTCAAATAAAAGGATGAAAAAACAGGTGTTTAATACTATCAGTAGCTAAATTGACTGTGCTATTAAATCCAGTATGATCCAGTATATAGTATACCCAATTAGGACACAAAAAGGTTGGGTTCTGAATTCCCCCATTGCTATGGTATGGTACTCCAAACTTCTGGGTGTCAGTTTCTTCACATGTAAAAATTGAGAACGTCACTCTTCTCTCATGAAAAGTACTCCGTAAGCATCAACATTCTCACATACAAAGTATGAGGAAAAATAGCCCAAGTAAATACAGACATAGTACAATTAAATGCTTTAACCTTCTACAGACACAGTCTCACTTCTTCATTTATGTACAGGCATGTCTCCTGGTCATCATAAATCTCAGTTTGGCAGAGATTTCATTAATTGCATATCCCTAGTACTTAAGTTGTTGACAGAATTTCATTTATAAACTTATTGCCTGGCTTCTGTAATCAAAGTGTAACCGCACGCACACTCTCTCCCTTCCTTTGCTTTAGAACAGCTCAGGAAAGCTCTGCTGTGGGCACAAATGCTATTGACCTCTCATTATCTGCATTTCACACTAGTTCAGTCATGTCCAAAAATAAAACGAGAAGAAAGCCTGCATGTGTATGTTTGAAAACAATATGTAGGATAAATATTTAAAGGAAACATGCTGATTTTCTGCAAGCAAACTCTCTTGGTAGCATGTCTGAGAAGTCTGTCTGGCAGGAGGAGGAAAATAAGGGGAGCACAAACTCTCCACAATGCTCATCCTTTGACACCAAAAAATCCCCACTGGTTTTATTCCCTTAGACGAACTCTCCGCAGTCGCATGGAGTAGTTTCTGGTAGGAGCGTATCTTTCTGTAAAGCCTGTGGGAACTCTGAACCCCACACTAACGTTATCTCAGAGCTTGCTCCTGCGCAATTCTCCCTGACTGCAGATGAGAACCGCTCTGCAAGAGCGGGCAGAGGAAGGGAAGCGAAGGATAGAACTGAACCTTCAGCTCTCTTTCTATGGTGGGTGAGAGGAAACAACAAATCCCAATACTCCAATGAGAAAGAAACTCGATGGGTGACACCTTCTTTAGGTCCCTGACCTGGAAATACCACATACATAAAAATATACAAAGCTGAGCGATGTCATTCCCAAATATTTACTGAAAAGTTGCAACCAGAGGAACGTTACCTAATATTCTTACTGCCTAAATCAGAATATTCTGCAAATGTCTTTAATTAATAAAAAATGTGGAATTCCTCCCTTAGCCTGCACAACCTGAAATTTGTGGAGAGTTGGAAAATACAGACGACTTGCTGCACTACAGCCTTTCATATATGGATAAACCAGGAGATTCATTTTTATGATAAATATAAATTACTCCAAGCTATACCCAACATCCTAGTCTATTTGGAATAACATCTTTGATTTTTCCCCTTGGTGCTGGTATCTTTGAGGATGCTCCTGCATTCAGTTCCAGGCTGTCCCTTGTCCTCTATGTGCTATTTGTCTCCAAACATTTTTAACTATATATTATCACTGTTTTCACTGTGTGCTGCCAATACTGTTCTCTTAATTGCCAGGCATGCCATTGCAAAGGACTTACTAATAGTATTCTGTTACACGTATCTGCATAATGTGGTTTAACTGGCTTTTCATGGCCGTTAGTTGATTCTGACATAATTATGTGGTTACAGTTTTTCCTTTCATTTATCAGGCCCATTATTACTATTCCACTTCATCCCTTCCATTAGAAGTAAAGACAAAACAGTGTCCTCACAGCACACCAGAAACTGCCAGGATTGCATCTGCGTGAGCAGCTCTCCTCGGAGCAGGAGTTCTTGGAGCGTGCCCTCTCCCCGTCTGTGAATTAAAGGACTGCCCTTCTGCCTAAGTGCTTCCTCCTGTGCAGAGATAGGGAGGAAGCCTGGGGCTTGAAAAACTAATGGGGTTTTTCAAGTGCAATTTTTACAGATCGACACCTAGCCTGACTATAAAATGAAGCATTAGCCATGCCTTACTGCCAGCCTCTCCCCATGAGCAGATGCGCCCAGGGACCTCAGCCTCGGGTGGCAGCGGGCATCCTCAGGGGCTGAGGTTGCCAGAGGTGCCCTGGCTGCAGCCCTGCCACTCACCCACTCGCAGCAGTTACACTCAAATCCCAGACTGGAACACCGCCATTTCAAGAGATGTATTTACAGTGCAGTAATGAACCCTGGCTTCCCACGGCGTTGCGTCTTGCAGTTGGCTTCTCTGGAGGCAAGCACTGATCAAAGCTTTTCCCGCTTCCGAAGCTGTGGGTAAGAGCTCTCCCCCATGTGGGTTCCCTGGTACACGATACAGACTGGGCTCCTCCTTTCCCTCTCTGGGAAAACACAGTTATCCTCTTTACTCAGCTGCCTGTTTTCATTAAGCTTTTACAAACTTAAGGTCAAATTTCACTGAACATGAAAAGTAGATCCAAAGTTACAGGAAGAGGGCAGACAGCAACTCCGATGCTTATTGTGCAGACCTCATTTTCTTAGGAAACCAGGTTCAATGTCAGCCCGTCACTTCATGACCATCTTGATTTATGTATGTTACATCACTTTGAAATGAAAATAATACAAACAGTGCCCATATGTACGCAGTAAAACCTCAGCCATCTCCTTTCTTGTAGAAAAGCCCCAGTAAGCTTGGAGACCAAAAAAAATACTCTGTTTCAGAAGCGTCTTCCACACAGAGCCTATTTTTACTCCCATACTCTGAGGTGAGAAGAGACTGCTCGTCTTCCAGTTAATCACAAAGCCCTTCATCCTGCAGCCATTGCAGAGAGTGGGCAGCAGGGATGTGCTAGTGACAGATTTAGTATGAAGTGGTATGTCATCTAGATAAGGGAAAAGACTTTCTTTTCAGTTTGAGAGCTGCTGTTATTACAGGCTTTTTTTTTTTTTTTTTAATAGTCTCAGAGGAGAAGCAGAAAAAAAGATTTATATTGAAAGAAGCAAAATCTGAGCATTGCTTCCCGATTTACGGTTACTGAAACTTGCAGCTAAGCATCATCTGCAGTATCTGTTAAGGTAAAATCCGTCAGGACAAGAAGGATTTCTTCATCCTGAGTTTTCAAGAGCAACTCACACAGTAACAAAAACATCACTGAAAAATTGAAGTGAAGAAGATCTCAAGAAATCAAAACCTTAATAAAACTAAGCAGGATAATTCAGAAATGAAAATAAAGTGTCACAAATCTGATTGTCTCAAGATGGAACTGAAATATTTGGATGTCAAAGTCACAGAGTTGCCTTTGAGTGACGTTTTCAGAGCATGTGCTGAGGGCAGGGGACAGGAATGGTTTTCTGGATAGAGAATTTTGTGTCCTCTCATGAGCAGGTTTCTTTCCCTCATTGTTAAGAACCACCATGAGTGCTCTTCTCAAAGAATGAAAAACATGGGAGCTGGTTTTCCTTATTCCCCATGCCATTTATATTTGTGCAGAGCAATTACTAACGGCTACCAAACCACCATTTGTCTTTCTCGCCAATAAAGGCTTTCTCAAGAAATCGTGGCTTATACCCACTGTACAATGATGCTCTAACTACAGAAATCAGGTAATCCTACAAAAAGTAACAAATACGGCCTACCTAGAAAAATACAAATTTTTATGACAAGAGGAAGAATTCCTTACTAGACTGGACAAAGAGCAGGATTCCATAAACATGAATGTCTGCTTATTCTTTTCACTTGTACGTTTGTAGGCATCACATACAAAATTAAAAGAACACAGGCAAAGAACCTAAACAACACAGGTTGTGGACCCATAACACTGTAAGCCTCCTCAACTGAGAAACAACATTGGCAAAGCTTTTCAAATACATTTGGATGATGGGTTAGACAGGGTGTATGATGCGTCCTTATCCTGCACTGTGCAGACTAGACAGTGTGTTTCACATTTACCTTGAGCTATACTCTAAGAGACAACCCCACTGTGTAGGCAAGGTACTATTTGACCTAGATAAGATGGCACAATCTGGTTCACAGCTTGCAATATCTGAATTGTGGCAAATGTAGTAAGGAGGCTTTAGAAAACTCCTTGTTAATTTCTTTTAAAGAAAAAGTTCTTAGCAATTGCTCACACTCAGGCCTGATCCTGAAAATAATAAGTAGCTTTCCTCAGGCATTAATTGCCGTTTGCCCAAAAGCTCTGGCCATGGGCAGGTGTCGGGCATCCATTGCCTGTGCTAGAGAAATTCTGGATTAAGTACAGGTAGTCTACTGTGCACTAAATTTACTAACTTGACTTTCTATATGCAGGACTGTGTATACATCTGCCACTTGCCTTTGTTTGAAAATGTATTTAATTATCCTTTCAAGCCTGTGATTTTTTTAATGACCAATTTCCAAATGAATGACTGAGCAAAACCAGAATCACAACGAGGTAGAGTAATGGAGTAACAAAAACCATGCTATATCAATTACTAAGGCCTAAAAAGACCTACGATTTTCAATAGCTTCTAAAGAAAAATAATATACAGAAAGAAAAAAAAATATACCTTAGAGCCAACCACAGATATTTACAGTGGTAAACTCATTATCGTTTAATAAAACGTGCTCCAATTATTTGGCTAGCCTGCACTCCAAACATACGGTTCCTTTTCACTTGGTTACCATCTTGCCTGACCCCTACTGCAAAACCTCCCTTATGTTTTCATCTAGTATCATTTAATGCTCAGTGGGTATTTTCCAGTAATACATAGCATCATCTATGCTGCCTTCTGTGCAGCTATTCTTTACCTCTCACCAAAACCCGCTGAGCAGATATGCGTGCCAGTCCCATGCCAGGCACAGGTAACACCTGAACGGTGGCCTGTGGTGGCAGTGAAGGAGGAGAAGGGCGTTCTGATGGGAGTGACCATCACCAACGGAGAGAGAAAGACAAAGAGATTAGAGAAAGGTAAGTGTTTCTTTATGTAGTGTTGATGATGTGACTATTGTAGCAGACTTTGCCACAACAGGATTACAGGAGTAGCACTCATCACGAATTCATTAGGTGTAACAGACCCCATTCAGATGGTCATCATTTTGATGTAAATCAAAAGTGCAACCCAATGCTGAAGAGGCTGAGAAGGCTGCAACGCTGCCTGGCTCTTCCCTCACAAAACCTATGCAGGCATTAGAGTCCATCAAAAGAGCAAAAGCCTGTACCTCAGCTGACACTTCACTCGAAATTGCAACCTACCCTTATGCATCCTGAGCCAAAATCCTCCCTCTGTGCTTGGCTAGTAATAGAGCGCAGAGGCTTCACAGCTTTGTTATGTTAAAATCAAAAGTAATTCAGTGAAAACCAAATCCAGCACAGCCCTGCTTATGCTCCGAGTTCCACTTTTTCCTTCCATGTTGGTAAGATCATGGGAGCTACTCTACTGTTGGGAAATACTAAATAGAAAAGATTAATACAAATGGTAAAGCACTGTATTCTCATAAAGTTAGTAAAACTCTGTCTAGCTTAAACTGAGAGTGAATAAATGCAAAATTTAAATTAATAGCATCTTTGGATATCAGAAATCATCTTGGGCGCAATAAACGTTCTCACTTGAATTCCCTGTTATTTTGAAAACTGCAAACTG
Organism: Larus michahellis; assembly: GCF_964199755.1. Lineage (NCBI taxonomy): Eukaryota > Metazoa > Chordata > Aves > Charadriiformes > Laridae > Larus > Larus michahellis. Next base: position 46,442,664 of record NC_133898.1, on the reverse strand, counting down.
CTTTTGAAGATTACTTAAAGAATTCAAACAGATTAAATTTTGAGATTAACTTTTTCATTTTAACTATTGTTTCTATTTTCTATAGACACTTTTATTGAATAAATGGTATTTTGGAATTCCTAGATTCAACTCTTAACCAGTCTACAGTGAATCAATTTGTGAGTCTTGCACATGAATCTCTTGTGCCTGGCCTGTGTCCCAGTTGTGTGGGTTTTACACTGCTGTCATCTAAGGCCAAAGGTTAATTTTCTACCATCTTGGTTTTAAAGGATTTGAAAATAATTGGCACGCAGAATTTCTACTGAGCTAGAATAAAAGTCCCTTTCACTTGACATAAAAATGCAGTCTCAACCTGAGCTGGGAACTCGATCCCATCACTCAAAATGGAAAACTGTTGTTCAAGCCACTGTGCTGGAAATAAATCTGAGCATGTGACCAAGAAGAGGCGATGCATTTGATAGAGTGCACCCAGCATTGGCACCGAATGTGGTATAAAGCCGTGACATGCTCTCACTAAAAGAAAGGAGGGGACGTAAGTGGACTGACTGTACCCCATTGGAACTGATAAAGTACATTTGAATTGCCATTGCTTGCAGTCCACTGGTCTTTAATTCTCACATTTAGAATGTACATTTGCTAGATTTGGGTCTGTGGTTCTTGCAGAATAAAAGTCCCAAGGATGTTAGAACTTCATGCATTATTTTTACTTTTATTACCTAATGGCAAAAAGCTGCCACGATAAGGCAGAGGAGATATTTTAGGAGCTGATATTTTTTATGTCCTATTCCTTTTTCTGCTGGTCCACAGGTCAAGAACGCTAAACTGCACAGTGATGCTCTACTAACTTCCACTTCACCTTACATTGAGTAGACAGTCCCACCATTATTTTGCATAGCAGCCTTAAGAAAACCATGCTGAAAAAAATATTAGGTTCAGCATTTAATTTCTGCTAAAAGGTACTGCCACCGAGATGCAAAGCAAGCCGAACACCCAGGCAGAAGGGGGGCTTGTTTTAAAATGGTGTGGTTTCAGAAGAACTTTCTGAGCAAGAGGTAGCAAAGCATCTTCAAAGCAGAAAACCAGAAATCCCCCGTGTCCTTGTCAGATTAGAAAAAAAAACATCCCGATTTTTCTTTTTCAGCCATCTGCTCTATCGATATGGAAAACTCAGCAAAAATAATTATGTTTGTACAAATAATACAAATGCAATTTGTTTAAACCATGGACCACTCTGTGATGATGTTCATGCAGAACCTAACACAGAACTGAGATTGCAAGTTTAGGCTTTCTTACTGCTGTTGATGAAGCTCAGTAACAAACCAAGCCTGACACTGCCGCTTGCCAGAGCAAGCCAGAAGGTGGAACTGAATCAGTTAAAAATTCCTTGCTTATAGAGTCTATCAGCATAATTAATATCACTTGGCATAATCACAGCCTAATTTATCATTTTCAAATGACTTTTCAGTTTACAGTTTCATTACCCCCTCAAAGCAAGCACAAGTGTCTCTTTAGGGGAAAAGCAAGCTTGCAACTGCAAGAAACCATTTTTTCCAGGATCATGTTTGATTTATTTCTTGTTTTACTGCAGGAAATCTAATTAATGTGAATTCTAATTTGATTCTGTTTCTCTTTTGAAACACATTTTTTGTTCCTTATATCAAAGAAAAGTGCAGGCTGGGAAGAAAAGGACCACGTTGTGCTGGCATCCACCTCACTGCTGGCAAGCTGCATCCCATTTCAGTACTGGTGTCATTCATTTGACATTTGACAATTCACTACCTCAGTGGAACCGTAAAAAAATTAAAAGGTGAAGTGAAAGATCCTAGTAACTTCTGGAAAGGCCTGGACTCTCCTTTACCACGCACACACATGCATACATCCCACCGCCTCTTTCCATCTCTCCGGCATTGGAGCCTGTCCTGTCAGCCCTTATCTTGCATCTTCCTCACGCAGCTGGAAATCACAGCACGAGCTCTTAGTATTTGTTCTCATCCTATGTAATGCTGCAAGGGGCAGGCTCTGTACGCCTTCTGCTGTACAACACAGAGAGGAGAGTGCAGAGGACCGACCTCGGAATAAGGGCAATATTTATATCTAAACGCCTCTCTCAAAGTGCACGGTTTCTTTGGGGTTTTCAAGATTCGTGGGCTTCAGGGAAATGCACCAGCACGTAGTTGACTAATTGGATGCATTATTTATAACATTACTGACACACACAGTGGGTTTTCCTTCTGCAAACTGGATAGGGATTGGTGGCAGGCGTGCTGTGCACACAAACTGGGACAATGACATTGCATATGAATTATTGCTGTAAATGTTGAGCCCTGCCAGGCTACCTGATCAGAATTAGAAACCTCTTCTCTGGATGTAAGCAGAGGGCCAAAGGATATAATTAATTTTTGACTGAACCTTGATTAAATTCAGTGTGCAGGACCTTGAGGTAAGCTAGGAATCCAACCACTTTAGATAAATAAAGTAATTTAGTGAAACAGTACACAGGCAGCCCCAGGACAATGGCTAGCCTATACGAAAAGCTGTTTCAGAAATCCATACTTGCTCTGTGTCCTATTCTTCTGAGTAGCCACCTTAGATATTTACGGGGTTTCTGTCTGCTTCAACATGTAAGAAATGCCTCCTGTAAAGATGTGGTCCTGGTATATTCTCCTAGGAAGAAAACTTGGAATTAAATTAATACATCATATTCGCATCTCCTGCCCCTAACAGTAAAATTGAGAACATGCTGATTCATGCTTCCTTAATTCCTTCTTTCTGCTAAAGCACTATGTTGCACATGCAAATAAAGGTGATTTGGGTCATCTGAAAGGCCTCTTTGTACTTGGTGAAGTACTAGTGTATTCAGCTTAAGTGTCAGCTGGGTGCTACACTACATGAACAAGTAGTAATAATGCATGCTATGGCTATTTCATCATGAGAAGGAAGAATATTAATCTGTTTATTGCATAAGGTCATGACCTGGGTGTTTTCTCCTATCTCAAATCATGGCAGATGCTGCCCCTGTGGGTGTAAAAACTATTTATCTAAATAATGTGTAACACCCCTTGTGAAAGAAACAGAAATACCGTGTGCCAAAGACATCAGAGACTTAATACACTAATAAAAGTCAGCATAGCTTTTATGTAAGTTAACACTGAACAGCATGAAGAGGAAAAAAACTACATAAAACAAGTGTAAGACAACTTTAACACTTGATGCCCCTTCCATCTGCAATATTGGGTAACAATCACTTTATAGGAAAACAAAAGAAATACCTGAAAAGATACCTGAAAAAATGTTATTCCACTTCAGCATTAACACTAACTTCCACTCTTAAAACTAAAAGATCAAATTTATTTCTCACAATTTTTGTTTAACTGAGTTGTTATGGCACATGCAGAGTTGAAGGTAATAAAATGTAGCCACAAAGATAATAAAAGATGTTTTCAACATATTACCTTAATAAGCAGAGCATACATCATGAAACTGTAGTTTATTGCGTATATATATGGTATATGTAGGTTCTGTACCTATGCAGCAGATCTTCATACAAAATGATGTGCTACCCAATCACAGAAATCTACTGTACCATTACATTTGAAAGAAATGCCTGATAAGTCGTTATATTGATTAAATTCCTTTGATATAATTCCTCTAACCAACAGAGGAATCCTCATGACTTCTGCAATTTTCTGAAGATACACCTCACGTTTCTGTTTGTGTGCGCTGCCTCCAGCAATGATCAATAGTTGAGCAGTTCCACACAAACACCAACGATTTCACTCTTTTGGTGGCTGCCGTTCACTTCACGAAGTTAAGAAAGGTGACTGCATGATGACTTACAAACTAGGCCTTGATGCTTATGACAACAATATCAAAGTCTGAGAAGGTTTAGCAATGCCATTAATTTTGCACATTCATATGGAAGGAATGCTTTTTCAGAATCTGTTTTGTTCTGCTTGATGACTTATGGATTTAGAAAGATGAGATTTTATACCGAACTGCAAAACTATTATTCTTTTCATAGAATGACTGAAATGATTGTCCTTCCTTGCCCTGACTCATCGAGATTTATGGTACTGCATTTCAGCCCGACTTACTGTGTGCCTTTTTCACAGGACAATAATAAATCCAGTTTTCCATGAAAGCATTCCACTGTTAAAGTGGGAGGCAACTGGGCTGCCGCATTTGGGAACCTTTGGAGTTAAGGCAGTTCTGAATGAAGATATTTATCTAGATGGGAACTATCGTCTGTGCAATATCAAAGTGTGTGTGCGTGGGTGGAACCACATATTGGGAATACGCTTTCATTACTATTTTAATGTTGTTATTTTAATTGTTTAGTTGAACAAGACTGATCTGATGGGGTATGCTAATAACTAAATCCCTCTGAGAGGAATCTGCCTCCATTCATTAACATCACTGACCAAGATTAGTTGCCAGCAAGTTCTTGTGGGAGATGACAGAACAGACTGTGGTGCATTAGCACCCCCTCAGAGATTCAGTTGGCTTTTAATGAACAAGTCCTCTTTCAGTGCAACATAAATCACATTTTTGGCAATGTGATGTATTGACTGCCTTTCTTACACCCACGTAAGTTTACTGGTTATTTAAGACTCTACCACCAGCTGTTGAGCCAGATGCCGGAACCCCTGGATCAGAGTGTATGGCCTGTATTGTTATCTAGGACAAACAAAATGACTGTAAAAGGCCACACTGGTCTTAAGAGCTCTGACTCTACAGGAATCCCAATCCCTTAGCTGCCAGACTCTAGCAGCAGCTTCCTATGAGCCAGCTCTGGCGCAGACGTGCGGCACAAACACTTTTGCCCCAGCCATGCAGTCTGGCTTGGACTTGAGAGCAGCGGTGGGCAGGACAGAGAGGTGCAAACAGGTCAAGTTCTGCTGCTCCCACTTTGTGCAGGCTGTCTGCAAGCCAGCTCCAGCAAAGAAGCCATAAAACCATTCTAGTGCAGCACCTACATTAATACACATTGCTGTCTCAGCATGTCTTACTATTTCAGGATTTCTTAATGAATGTAACACAAATGAAACTACAGGACTTGTACTTGTAAGCGCACTTGGCTGAAGGATGTTTAAATTCAGATCAAGCTGTTCTGGTTTACTGATGACTGCAGACAGGCCTTATAGAGGTGTGCCTGGAAACGATTCTCATCCCTGTGACCAATGCCATTGATTTTTTTATTTTTTTATTTTTTTTTTAAGGCACTTGCCCAGTGCACTATTTCTGCTGCAGTTTCTGGCAGATCCTCCCAAAGGTTTTTTTCAAATTTCAATAGCTTAATTCTGAGGCTACTGAGTCTTATCTCTAAGCCATGGAATCACACGAGCACATGTCACCAGTGCTGTCTGTTCACCATGCTGCCTGCCTGTTTGCTTCAAGATAGCAGAAGTGGTCTTTAAAGCTGCCTCTAGTTTTGCACACACTTGTATGGATGATTTTCTATCTTCCATGTGCTGGTGTGCCGTGTGTGTTTACCACCAAATTCCTGCATGCCTCCAGTTCCCTAAACACTTCTAGAACCCATCCAAAGCTCTCGAGTCTGATAATCCTAATGCACTCATATTATCTGTCAAGTATCTGAAGGATCATTCATAAACCAGAACCAGACACACTCTCTTTGCAACATCTTCTGTGACTCTTAATTACTTTAAGATGTATTGATGGTATGGCAAGTATTAAAGAGCAAGCAAATGATTACGGGGTTAGTTTTACTGGAGAAAGAACTGTCTCTTTCCCTTTGCATTGTGGAGATCCAACTATCTGAACATCCCATGCTGTTTTGGAAAAAAGTGATTTATCTGTTCAAACTGAATATGCCACCATTTTGCACTGCAGGTGTACTATTTATTGATTTACAATTTATTATTAATTACTCCAATGGTAGGTAAACCTGTTCTACAGAACTTTCACAGCAAGTAAAAAAAAAAAAATAAGAAAAAAGATAAGTAATTTCAGAGGTCAGAGACAGAGTAATGAGCATACTCCTACAGTCAAAGAGATCAAATAAAAACATGCAGCAAGCTGTATTTTGCCCTCCCTTACACTAAATACAGACACATAATGCGGATGATGCACGCGAGAATGGAGCACAACAGTGGGAGCAGTAGGATAAACAGGAACAGATTCCTAGCACCTCGCAGCTGGGAAGCAGCTCTGCATCTAGAGGAACTAGCCCAGCTAGGGAAGCATGCGAAGTCTTTTTGGCTCCAAGTGCAAGGTGTATATAGAGAGCCCCATGCTGTTCCAAATCACTAGATCACAAAAGCAGTAGCCTGCAGGAGCAAGGAAGATCCAAGAGCACTACCAGGCCCTAACAGAAGTACATGCAGAACACAAGTGTAGCAGCCAAATTACCCATGTTCCTGTCCAGCTTCACCCAGCCCTCTGTTAGCAGTGCACAGCAATGCTAGCAAGAGACAAACTGCCCATTTCTTCACTGAGATTCATCTGTAAATACTGCATGGTCAGATAATAAATTTCAAACAGAGTAAGCCTAACGGGAAATGCTGACTGTCCTGATTTGCTGGACATAACAGAGAAAAAGTGGCCTGTCTAGTTAAAGAATAGAACAAAACATCAGACTTCCAAAAATACAAACTTCACACCATGATAAATGCATACTGCGAGTTCTGCACATTTCCAAGAGCAACGTATCTTCCCCCCACCTGCCCCTCAAAAAAAAAAAAGAGGAAAGAAAGAGAAAAGCTGCTATTTTTAATATCTTGGAGAAAGGTAACAGTCATTAAACTGCTCTAGATTTGGTCAGATGGAGACCCTGCCCAAAAGCTCTTAGTGGAAATAATAAACATATTTTCAGCCTGTCTATTGAAGGACAAGCTGTAATAGCATCACAGCAGAGTTTTGACAATCCAGCTAGCTTTCTATGCAACAAGAAATAAAAACGCAAGAAAGGTATTTAATTACTAATACAGCTCTGTAATATCTACTTAGATCTGTTTTCTTTACATCTTGACTCATTCACCTATGTTTAAAGATCTGGGCTGTGCTTTTATTTTACCTTTATAACATTAGCTAGTTCTGGAAATAATCCCATTGAAATAAATCAGATGAGCAGCACAAGTATTTTAAAGGATTAGATCACATGGCAAACAATATATCACAACTTTTTAGAAGCTGACATTCTCTCTCATATATGAGACATTCAACACAGAAATATGAATTTAGATAGAATATACTGATATTATGTTGTGTGTACTTTCAGGCTAACATTTACCCATCTGAGCTTGATTGAACCTTGGTGGATGATGAAGTTGAAAGAGCCTTGTTTCATGTTATAGGACACTTGAGACTGTGCTCAATTTACTAATAGCGATGTGATATTGAACACCACTGGGACAGTAAGAAAATTAAGCAAATTATTAGAAGACGATGGTAAGGATTGGCAATGGTCTAAAGCGCACATTAGGGACATAACTGTAGTTCATACTAGAAGAACATTATATCAAATGGAAACTCTCTAATATAACTTGTGCTTGAGTGAAAAGATGTAATTCCACTGTCAGACAAAGTATCTTATCTCAAAAGGACCAGATGCACCATTACATAACTTCAAGAGACTCATTTAGATAAAAGTTCAAAAAAATGACTGACTGATTCTAGCGTGCTTTTTGCTCTATGCAGTTCTGTCAAGATAGGATGCAACTGCCATTAACAGAAACTGCAAATGTGCAGATCCTGTCTCAGTGATCAGTCTTGGCTCCACGATAGCAGGATTTTGGGGAGACTGGAAACAAATAAGATCATCGTGATGTAATTTGAGGTATATAGAAGTCCAGTATTTATTACATATTGGTTTTATGGGAGGACAATTTTGATCACACAAATAAATAGAAACTACAGTTTTCAAGGATATACTTTGAGGAAATGATCACTTCGCTTTCCCTGAGAGAGATACATAAGGAGAAGCGTGGGCTGCATTTGCTCCTGGCAGTGTTCCAGAGCTTCCTGAATTTTGGGAAAGTTTTGATTTGGATCTGAACCCCCAGAAATGGAGACCAAAAGAAGAAGGAATAATCGTAGAATAAATTTTGTAACTCCCTAAGTGTTGCCTTTGAGTTGTGACTCTTGCACATGAGTCTCCTCAATATAACTGGGATGAAAATTCTGAGTAAAGAACCACATGGATTGCTTCTAACTGATTTTACCACCCAGAAGCAATCAAAGGGTTGCTCCTCCAATATTCCCACAATCTAAAATTGCCCCAAAACTGCCCTTTTAGATGTGGCTCTCAGTAGCTGAGATACCATATTCATCTCCCAACTTTTGTCATCTCAGAGTAGGAAGAAAAAGAGGTTAGGCTTTATCGATCTATTTGTCACAGTAGACAAAAGGAGGGGAAGGTAGTAGAGAAGAACTGTAACTGCTGCTTTTGTCTCCTTTCTTCCTGTTATAAGGAGAGCCTGAACAACTAAACTGAAACCCCCAGGATCTCTCAGTCCAGTTTTGTCCTGTCTCTGGTGGTAACAGGGAAGACTTGCAGCAACATTTCAAGCGCTCCTGCAGCCACCCTGCTGCAAACCTTCTATAGCTGAGTCCAAAAAACTAATTCAAACTAAACAAAACAAAATATTGGCTTGTCACTTTTTACTTAAAATTGACACACAAAAAAAGCATATCTCCTTTGACCTGCTGTTGTTTTTTTGTGTGTATGTTCTCCCCCCTCCCCCCATTTTTTTCTCTAATAACTATAGAGTACTTAATTTCAGAAAATTCAGAATCCAATATACTTTCACTGTAAGTATGCGCTAGATTATTCGTGTTTATCATAAAAAGCATGACTTTGCTTATCTACTGTATCTACAGATGCTTAATAAACCTTTTTCGAATAATGAATACTCACAGCTCTCTTAACATCTCACACAGCTAATCTGACTGTTGATTCAACTGAATCATTAACAGAATAAATGAATTGGGCAACTTATTTCTCATTCTTCAAATGTAGTTGATAATTCATAATTGCTACAACTTTCATGTACTGTAGGAGTCAATTCTAAAAAGACATGAGTACGTTTTACATTACAATAAAAAAGTAGTCTATAGAGGGTTTCTCATTCACGCGCTGTCACATATCTTACCGTCTTTAGTATTTTGGCCCTCCTGTATATTTATTTAACATCTTAGGTGCATCAAGCAAAAACCTAACTCCTCAGATAAAACAGGTCACTGTTTCCAACCTGATAAACAGTGTTGGGACAGTTTATCTAATTTTCTAATTACCTTAAATTATGCAGATAAAATCAGGAGTTTCTAGCTTATAACCACAAGAGACTAAGAGAAGGATGGAAAAGAAACTGCCTGAAAAGGAAATACTGTTGTTTAATAGTCCTGTCAGATACCCAGCTGTCACACTTGGAGCTTTAGAAGTGCTCCAAGGCACTGCTGAGAGGCAGCAAGAGCAAATCATCTCAACAGAGATGATTAGATAAACTTCTGCTATTCAAAACACTGCCCGAACTCATTTCATGAAAGAAGCAAGGTCAAAAAATGTTACTGCTAACATGAAGCCCATTTTACCAAGAATTAATGTGTCTTCACAAATAAATACACACATGAAGACATCAGGTATTATTTTTCCAGTCCTCCTTCTGATGCATTTTTAAGATGAAGGGAAATCAAATGCCTTTCTGAAGTCTTTGTATTGGTGACACAAATCACACAAAGAATCCAAGAGAGACATAAAATAAGTGGGAAAATGAGAGCAAGTTCATATGGTTGTTTTTTTGTCCTTAAAAGAATTTACATTTTACAGCTTGGTTGGGTTTTTTGTCCTTAAAAAAAATTATATCTTACAGCCATTCAGCTTAAACTGGTCTGAACTTAAAACAATCAGAAGAATGAACAATCCAGAAAATGCATGCACTTAAGAGGCATCTTAAAATGAAAAATCCTCTTGCTAGCAGTTTTTGCACAGCTAACTAAGCGATAAAATCATGGGTCTGGTTAGGAACTTTTCCTCAACATCACCTGAGCCAAAGTTTAAGTAGGGCTTTTTGAGATGTTTTTAAGATGTCACAGGCAAGATAGACTAAATGACTACTTGCAGTGGATCTGGATATTGAGGTTTGCTTAAGAACCAACGAGACAAGAGCTTTTGCAACTACTTGATTATCTTTCGTACTTTTCATCCATACCTTCCATCCCGGCAGGAAGGTGGCTGCTGGCCCAGGATGCTTGGGCAAAAAGTTGGGTCCATTGTTGCCGCATGGCTGCTCACTGTTACTTGTCTGAGGCATCTCCAGACAGTGTCCCTGGTGCATTTCCTGACTTCCATCTCCTCACAGCTCCCATATCTCCAAGATCTCCCCCATTTCCAGGATCCTTCCTCCAGCCAGAAACTTCACATTCTTCTTTTCAGGCCCCCCTTTTTTTTTTTTCCAAGACCACTTCTTTCCACACCCCTTATTTTCTGGCATACCAAGACTCACTCTTCCCCCAGCCTAAACAGTTTCCATGCATGAGCACAAGCTGCAAGCCACCTCCTAACTGGTGGTTCTGTCTCATGTCTCTTCAGTAAGTGGAAGACTGGACATGACACTTCCCTTTAGTTCAGGTATTTACAGTCAGACTGTACCAATTACAGGGAGCAAGCAGCACGCTTGAGAGCCCGAATGTTCAAATTTGGACACTAACCCCACACGTGCACCTAGCTACCTGCTACCTGCTAGCATTCATTATTTAAGCTATTTTTTTTTGCTTACTAGAGTATTTAATATTAGCTTGGTTCCACTTCCACTGAAGACAATCGGATTAATTTTACGTGTTTCAATAATTTTCAATAATAGAATTTTTCAAGGGCTGATTATTTGTTGCACATAACTATATTTTTCTAAATTGGTTTAACTAATCCATTACAGTTGTTTGCCCACTGGATTTAATTATTCATGTGTGAATAAAACTTTTCCAAAAATATTTTTAGCATAAAGAGCTCTAGAAGTGTTTCTTGAGCTGATTAAAGGTTCTGTCTGTACTATACACCTCACATTTTTTGAGAGAATTAAAGAGCTAAATGCATTTTCAAGCTTTGCTGGAATTATTGGAGGGAGTCATGAAACAAAAGAAATATATGACACTTTTTGTTAGCTCTTGCTCTGCACTAATATTATGGATTATAACAATTTTTATATAACCAATTTGATTTAAGTACATGAATAAGCTACCTGATCAAGCAAATAGGAATTAGAATACAGCACCATGCCCATCTCAATTGTTATTAGTTCAAACCACAGGCAAAAATTAATCAGTATATGTACCTAATTTCAGGCACGTTTGAATGAATCCTTTTTCAGGCAAACATTTTAACATAGATGCACATATTTTGCTGAATAAAACCAGACACGAACACGTTATCTTAAATATATACTTAAGTAGTTTGCACAGCTATGGCCCAAAGACATTGCTTGGCTTGTTTGATGGTTACAAAACAAAATTCTTAGTAGGTGAGAGCCTGGGAACTCTGGGAAAATACTTTATCAATTGCATCCATTACCAAATGTACATCAGTGAAGTGTAAGTTGTATAGCTGATCACATAGATTTCTTATACAAAACAAAAAGTTCAAAATGTGTTTTAAAATTTTATCTTCATCATTTTCCTCTTCTAGTACCACCCCTCGCCCCAGCCCCCAAATCATAGTCAGAATGCCACCACAAAGAACAAGAGACCAACTCTCCAGAAGTCTTTCATCAAACCGGTAAACCTGAAAGACTTGTTGATACAGTTTTTGCACCATTTTATCAGTTTACAAAAATATACCATAAAGAAACTAGATTGGTAGAAAGAATATTTCACTGATAAAATTTTACATGGCTTACTACATATAAGAAAGTGGTACCTGTCTAAGAAAGTGGTAAAACCTTGGCTCTTCAGAACCTGGAATTTTCAACAGGCTATGTGATTGGGCAATATTTGCCATATATTGATAACAACAGAAAAAGATGCATCCCTGAAACAAAATCTAGATGCGTACGAAGAAAAGAACAAAATATTTCACTATGAATGAATAAACCATCTAATCTTTGTAAAATCTTTTTTTTTTTTTTTCAGGGAGTCTATACAGTACTTTTCATTTGCCTGTGGGGTTTGATTTCAGACTGAAGCAGATTGGTAGCATAGATGACTTCAGCCAAAATTATTAGAGTTTTGTAAAACTTGCAAACCACCCCAAACATGGTTTCACTTGAAAAGTAATGATCAAACTTGGTAATAGTCTGCTGTCAGCCTTGCCCATAATTTCAAGGCTGAGACTCTGGCAAGTATTAAAACTTTGACAGTGAAGGCACAAGGATATATGCAACTTTAAAGGTTATTCCCTAAGCAATATATGCAGCATACAAAAATCTCTCCCTGATGTAGAAAATTTACTTTTAAAGGAAATACTAGTATTGCTTCTTGCCAGTGCTGGGAAATCAAGAAAATGGCAACAAAACTCAGTAACCCTCACAAGAGACTGATTTCTAGTGTCCAGCTTATAAATGTAGAGAAGAATTATCCACAAAGATAGTAAAAACAAAGCTGAAATCTTTTAACACGCAAGTCCTGACATTGTTTTCTAAAGAGCTGTTAAAAGTTAAATTATTATTTCAGCTTTAGACTTGGGGTCCAAGAGAAGAATGACGCTAATAGACTTTTTTTCCCATCCCCCTGCAAAGGGACAAAATAGCAATAAAATACAGTTATATCTACCAGAATAACCTTGCGTAAATATTCTCTAGTATGCTGAGCTGCTACATGTTAAGTGCTCTGTACCTGCTATGTCACAGAAGCCTTTCGACATCTTTAGGTCCCTAGCAAGCAAGAGGTAGGAAGGCTCTAGGACTGTAGCTCAGAGTGAAATACTGTAGAGACCTGCTGCATCTCCAGGGCAATCGCCACACCGGAGAAGCAGATGCTTCTGTATGAATTATGCAGTGTGCTGTCCTGAACGTATGCAAAGGTTCAGTCCAGAGGAAGCAATAAACATGCACGTAGAAAATATGGGGGAAGACATATGAAAAGATACGACAAACATGCACAGTTAAAATCTTAAGCTTTTAATTGCATTTTACACATTATTATACGCAAAACTGGATGCATTCACATAATTTACACTGGAACCATGCTGCTGAATAATGAGACATTGTTAGCTACAAAGTGACTGACTCATTCCGGATGTTTTGTTTGAGTAAGAAAACAACTGCTGTGCTCGATAGGCCCAAGTACCATATGTTTCTAGAATAGCAGAGACCTACTTCATTCTTTGATTTGCTGTCAAGATCTAGTAACACTGGCCAAAGTGGTTTGCTGATTCAATAACCACAAGTTGTGTTACTCAAAGTTGGATGAGCTTTCAAAGAAACCATAGGTGACTAACCAACAGCCCAGTCTGCCTTTTCACGGTCCTCTCCCTGCAGGTAAACCAGGAAATAACAGGAAACATGTAGTGGCATCTGCAGCGAGATCCCTGCCTCCCACTGCAAAACTGCAGCAGCTCTACCCTGCTACTGCAGGCAGCATGACTGCAAGGGCATGGGTCTGGACAGGCCTGGCACTATCTGCTCTGCTACTTCCCAGTTTAACTCAGTCCTTATTAGTTTAGGCTTTGAGAGAAGAGAGAAGAAGAAGAGAAGACCTGATCCGTCATTTGCACGTACACTGGGACTCTGATAACGAGGACCCATGGGTGGTGTGTTACCCAGTGAGGGCTTGGCTCACAGTGGGTTTTAAGATCAGTTCCCACGTGTGTGCAGAGGATTTTCCTTGAGGAAAGCACTCAGAATAAAATTACAGAGTTCTGTGCTATTTTGCCTCTTATGTGAAAAGAAAAGTTCAAGACAGATTATTATTTTAGGACTGCATATCAGATCTCTTTGACAGTTGCCCTGACTTATTAACCTGTAACTCTGGAGTAAGAAAACTGGATACTCATATCTGATGTCAACAGGAGCCAAGCTTCTGATATCCTTCGTCTCTTCTGAAACCCCAGCGTACATTTCTTAACTAACTGAAACCTAGATAGACTTCTTGCTCTGTACAAATATTCTTCTGGGCTTCATATTATCATTACATACAAAAATATAATATTATATGACAACGAGATGAAAAAAATCTCCAAACACACGCAGAAAATTGAGTGACAAAATTAAGAGTGTGCAATCACATTTGAAACACTGGCCCACAAAAAACTGGCATCAAAGTTTAACGTACACATACTAAAAAAGTTAAGATTTACTTCAGTATGAGAAGACCAAACCTATAAGGAATTGTAGCATCTTTGATGAAGGTCACAAACACAATCATTAAATATAATAATATAACAGTCTGTGGGGTAGATGTGCCTCTTTTCTCCGTATTTATTATTTTCACTGGTACTCAAAACTCCAATTAGAAGAGGCTTCAAAGCTAAAATAGAGTATAATCTATTTATAAGTGAAATAGTTCTGTGAAGAGCTATTTTACTTGTGACATACGAACAGCTTAGCTCACGAGGCACAACATATAAACATTTAATTTCTAAACTGTCCAAAAGCCCAAACTAAACGTTCTTGCATTGACTGGAAATACAACATCCTCTTGGCCACTTTCTCTGGTTTGCTAACAGCATCCTTCTTTTCTACCAGTTTTCCAGATTCCTTTGTAAACATTCAAAAAGTTACCTTTCAAATAAATTAATACACATAGGAACAGCAAAAATCTATTTACCTCACTCTTTCTTTACTAAAATAGTTCATTTGGTTTTATTCAGACTTTCAGCCTCTTAGCTCAAAACAAATCTTAAGAGCTTCAACAAAACCAACACACACCTTCTTCTGTACAAAATCATTAGAACCTATGTTCAAAATTATTCATGTGTTTCTGAGATTCTGCTTACATTTCAAAAGTAAGCTTTTTTACTGCAACTAATGACTACCTAGGACTGCTTCTTTTTCCCCCCGTCATGCATTTCAGTGTGAAATTAGTGAAATCTAAAAGCACAGGTTCCACTCCCTAAAGATGACCAACTGCAGCCTCACACAGCCAGTGGTATGTAGCAAAAATGAACATTACAGCTGTTAACAATCCCAAGACTGTTGAGGAAAGAAAAAAGCTACAGATACCTACAAGAAAGCAAATAAGGTGCATTACTGATGATGCATTCGCAATGGTCACAGACTGTAGAGAGTCCTCAGCACTGGTTGTTAGCAAAGAGGCCTAGAGCACGTCCTCCAACTTGCTTGTTTATGAAGAATCAAAACATGGAATTCTCTCTAATACGTACAACATTCAAAAACATTATGCTATTGACTTCTGTACCCATAAATCTCTCCCTCCACAAAGATGGTGGGTATTTCAGGATAATACCCACTATCCATTTGGAATTCTTTCCAGATTTTCCTTTTCCTTATTTAAATGGCATATGAGAGGGACTAGGTCATGCTCATGACATTACTATGGAGTTTCCACAGTGGTTTTTTTTCAAACAGGTTCACCCACGTGTTTTTGGTTTTTTGTTTAAATAAGCAAACCAGAACTTACAAACAACAAAATCATTGCAGAAATCAATAAAGGCAATCAATTTTTTAAAATTTAACCCAAAGTATAACTGTTGAGGATAGCTATTCCAATGAAAAGATTTAAAGTTTATAGTAATATACTTTTGCCAACACAGAAGAGTCATCAAAACCGTGGCAGCACAGTTTTTGATGCTGGCACTTCTGCCAGCAAACTAGCAGAAAAAGAAAGCTATCCATCTCCACTTGCTGGCCTCAAAACATTACTTTTTTCCCTCATTATACCCTCAAAGGGTATAGGATGACTTTTTCAATGAAATTACCTGTCCCAACGATCTCCAGTCTAGGCTGGCACTTCCAATGTACACGTGCTGTTTATCAACAATCCAGAAAGATGACTGAAGACGACCCTCGTTATATGCTGACATGTTCACGTACAACACTTCAGCACCTAGAGATTTAAGGATAAAATAATAAATAGCATTGTTTAAAATAACATCATTTACATTATTAAAAAAAGAAACAACTTCACATGTCAGGGCCTCAACTTCCAAAACTAGTGAGAGATGTAATTAAACATACCATTAAGGTTTAAAACCTAAGATAAACAGTGTTACTGTCCCACTATTTAAGACGTTAATTAACATATATTCCAGAAAAGCAGGTATGGGGAACATTCCCATGCATTATAATGTTTACTTAATTTTCTTCCATTTTAGGACTAAGTAATTGCTATTTTTTTCCAGCACTGTATGTTTGTAAAACCAGTTTATCTTTAAAGGTCTTCTCTGTAACTCAAATTTGCTACATATTATAATAACGACCTTTAAAATACAAACCCAGTTACAACCCTTTCCTGAAAAGCAGACTCCACTCCTTTGCCATGGTTTGATCAGGGAGCCTACGGTGGGCTGTCACATGGAACAGACCCTGACAAGAGATCATAGGTGGAGAATTAAGGAGTGAGGAAGTAAGCAAAGGCCTAAAATATGATGAAACTGCTCTTAATCCTGCCAATCTGTGACATTCAACCCACCACTTTGAACTGAACAGTTTTAATAAGGATTACAGGCCACTGAAATCAAAAGAGCTACTTGTCGGGTAAAAGCACGTTGCCTCTATCACATCAGTAGGAAAGTTTGAATTGGCCCTATCAGTATGCTTGCAAGACTAAATCCAGAATATACTTAATATTAGGTGAGTTTAGGGGATTTCTCATATTGTTATTGTTCTTTCAGTGCTCCAGTGTTTGTGAGATTAGGTGACTAATTTGAATTAATCATTGCTGAAGGCAATTTAAATTAACCCACTCATCTTCACATTTTAGTCATGACAGTAACTGGGGAAGAGAAGTGACAGTAAACAGCAGCCTGGAGGGCAGTAACGGTACCAGCCATCTCCCATTAAACATCCATGGGATCTTCATGATTCCCATGGGATCTACATGAATTCCCATAATGGTTGGATATGAGTCACAACTTCAAAAGAATTCCAGGATACCTAGAGAATGAAAATATATTTCTTTTCCTCTAACTTCCTATTTCTGACCTCCTAAGGAACACTAGACTCACAATTTTAAGCGACAGTTACCAGTGCTAAATATTTCTTTTTTATTATGAAGACTGTAATTCTCACTTGAACGAATGAGTCTAGAAGTTTAGACATCACGAAAAGAAGAAAAGTCAGGTAAGGTGCCACTTTTCATGAAGCACCAAACACGCAAGATAGGATTTTGAGCAAGTTACAGAATTTGGTTCATTGTACAATTACATTTCCTGCAATCCAGTTATCTTTCCAGTTTTTTTTAGGTATCACCCATTCATCTATGCTTAGAAAAAAAGGTATTTACCAATTTTCCTTGAAACATGTTGCTGCTGAATTTCAATCCATGCATTAATGAACAGAACTGTGCTAATTAATGAGATAATGTGTGTGAAATGGAAAAGACATCAGAAAACACTACAGCAGGTGTTAAATGGTTTAAATTGTTTTCTGATGAATAAACGAAACAAAAGCACCTCCTCCTACTAGCTAAGGTAAACAATTCTGTAAGGCACTAAACTCCTAGCTGCTTATCTGAAAACTGTTTAAAATCAAGTTTAACATGGCAGTTTGCTTTGATCATCTTTTCTTTCCATACATCCAATTTGCAACATTAAATAGCAGTATGAATTTAACACCCACAACACACCTACATCAAATAGGTTTTAAATGAAATGTTAGGATTTTTGTATAGGAAAGGTAAAACAGTTGGAAACAACAATGAGCTTCCTTCTCATAACTGAGAACCTAAAATCAACATAGTTTCAAAAAATTTTTTGAAATATCCAATGCTGAACAAAAATGCGGATTGTCAAAATTACAACAGGAGACTATTATAACCAGTAATACTAACGTTAAAAATAGCAGACATCATCAGTAACCTGGCACAAAATTCAAAAGTTGTAAAACACCAGGATTTGTAGGCGTGAGCGATGGGCATAAGCAGTGGGATGGGACTATCACTCTAAAATATAATCTAGGCTTCAATTACCAAAATAGTGAATGTAGCAGTGCAGGAGACACTGCCATCACACATACTATTAAAATCAAAACCTGGAACCCAATTTCTTTTCCTTCTGGAAACAGCCAACTCATAAGACCTGAGGAAACAGTATCTCTACGTTAATTAAAAAAAAGTCATGTGTTGCAAACAGCAGCTGCTGTGCAGCCTATTAATGAATCTTTAACTTCTGATGAAAGGAAACATGCATCAGTATTGATAATTGCCTCTGTTCCAGAAGCCCTTGAGATGTTTTGTTAAAATAGGCTTATCAGGCCTTCAACACAATCCATCATCCCTAGCGTGGTCCAGATCCCCTGAGGAAATTAAATTGGACTGATCAATATGTGAAGCCGTAACAGAACTCTTCATCATGCTGCAGTCTCAATTACACAAAGCTGTGGGTCTACTGAGTTCAACCAGAAGGCACAATTTGTAGGCTTGATTGCTAACATAGATGACAGACAATCTAACAATTTTTTTTTCACTGAAGATTAAACTGCAGGGTGAGATCTTAAAGAAAACCAGCACTGTCACTTAAAACTCAAGTGGATTTGCCTGTCCCATAAAACTGTGCATTCTAAAGGCTGGGCCAGATTGCCCTCTCCCTGCAGGAAAAAAAAAAAAAAAAAAGACCAGTGTAGGGATCACAGCATGCTTTACATAACAGACATTTCTCTGCATACTTTTTCTTCTAGGTGGGGAGGTTTTGCACTCTGCGTAAGGGAGATGAGATGTAGTCTGGGATGCACAGAGGGGACTCTGCCCTTGAGAGCCTGGACTTTCTCCTTGTGATGGGAATGTAGCCAGGAGGTGCCAGGCTGCCGGTTAGCCTCTTGCTTTGTCTCATAATGGAGGAAGAAAACAGAAGACAGTAGTAGTACTGCAAAAAGACTGACTTTTCATCCATTTCTAAAAGAAATCCAATCCCCAAAGTAATCCCAAAGAAGAAGGATGGCACAAGCAAGTGCCATTTACCATTTCTAGTCTTGCAACATCCTATTTGGCCTAGCTGCCTGCTCTCAGATACTCCACTAACAACGTCATGAAGGCTACAGGGCACGCGTAACTTCAAGAACAGCAGCTTAAAGCTAGGACCTTTTCTATATATTTGAGTCAAAACTCTAAGTTGTTAGCAGGAGACTTCAATCAAATCTGCGAGATACGTTCTATCATGAAAAACTGTGTCATTGAGAAGAGCATCTTACCGCAATTGTGTTGCAGCATATGCTAGCTGTGGATTTTACTGCTGCTCAAGCAAGGTCACCAGGCAGCTAACACAAACTGGGAGACTCTTCTTCATGGCAGACTGCAGTGGCTGGGGCTCACAGGGCTGCCGCTCAGCCTCCAGAGCCAGGTTTATGCAACAGCATAGAGAAGGGGCATAAGGAGGCTTTAGATCCAACGCCTGCAAGCAGACTAGGATATTAGCAGGTTTTCCTGGTACAAAGGCAACATCACTGAGTCAAATCACCTCTCTGGTGGATACGGTAAATCATTTTTGTAAAGACGACCCAGAAAGAGCAACTGTTTAGGCTGCTATTATCACAGCTGCCTGGAAAGCAAACATGCAAGTTCTGCCTCCAACAGTTTTCAACAGCACCAGTTACAGGCTAAACTCACTCTGGAGTTAGCAAACATAACGCCCAAGAAACAGAAGCTGCATTTGCTTGTACCACGGCTAAAATTGGCCTTCTGTCTTCACAACTTTCTTTCACTACAGTGTTTTTAAAAACCAGAGAGAAAAATGGGAAAGGGGAAGGACTCAAGAATTGAGAGGAGAGACAGACAGAGGTATCTGGGAAGTTGCAGCAAGAGTGATCAGTGATTCACAACAGGCAAAACAAGCACGAGAAAAGCATCAAGAGTCCTGACCTCATTAGCCCTGACAGTAGAAAACAGTGCCGCAGCACAAAAGAGGGTAGAGAGAAATGGAGATACATGATGTGATGGCACATATTGGGACTGTGCCTTGTGCAGAGCCCCAGGAGAAAGGGTCATGGAGCCAGACTGAGCTCTGCTACCCCCTGCTAGGAGCAGGAGCGTTGTAAAGGCAGAGAGGAAGAACAGGGGCTTTTGAATGCCTCTCCTTCCCCATTTTGGGAAAACAGCTTGTCAAGTGCAGGCTGCAGAGGCATGACAGCTGATGGCAGGGGGAGCTACACAGGGCAGTTGGTAGGATAGGGGAGTAGGGAGGTTGTAGAGGGATTGCAAAGAAGAAGGGACAGCAGGATACAAGGAAGAGCTAGTATACGAAATGAGTTCGGACAGTGAAAGCAACGTTGCTTACAGCTCTCTTGTATATTTGCAGTTTGAACCTGAGAAATGCTCCTGCACCACATCCAATCCACTGTTTGTCTTCCAGCTGCTGTTCTCCACATCACCACCAAGCTGGCCACAGGAGGAGCAGCTGTCCTCCCCTGCTCGATCATTCTTGCGGTCCCTTCAACTCTCCTCATCACCATGCCCATACCCTTTGCTCACAGCACTGTTTTTTTCCCCTCTCCTAATTTTGTGTATTCCCAAGCAAACAATCCAAGTAATGAGACCTTTAAAAAGGAGTCTGAGAACGTCAGCTGCTTCACCCCACTGCTGACAGTCACTTGGCACACAAAGATACACGTTTTGATCTATACCTTTTGGAGGGTGGCCACATACCAGAGGCAAGAGCAGACTTAACTGGTCCATACTATGAACCCTAGGGGTCAGAAGCACATGCACGCTTGAGTACAGCTGGTGCCCGAGCAGCCGGCATGGCACCTTGCACAGCCTCTCTGGGAGGCTGCCACAAGGGTGGGAGGCAGCACGCACGGCACTTGCCACTGAGCAATAGACTGAGTTTTCAGATCAGTATAGATGCAGCTAATCATCATGTACTAACTCAGAAAGATCAACGGAAGTTCCTTTATTATCCCTAGGTCCCAAACGTATTTTTCAAAATGCAATTTGCTCACTAGGATATGAATGTGTACACATACCGATATATAAAGTAGATGTCTCCTTCCCTACATTTTGCAATAGACGCTTTCATTTTATTTATTTGCTTTTGATTACAAGCCTTAGCACAAAATACACCCATTAATAAAAATAATTTTTATTCTACCAAGACAAAAATCCAGCGTTTTCCATACCCTGTTCACAAGTGGCAGAGTAGCTGTCTCATATTAAGCAGACACAAGTGACCCAGGCAGAGGATCATCTCCCCAGGAATATTCATGCTTTTTTCTCTCGACTGATTGCAAAAAGTCTGGAGTTGTTCCAGAAGCCCCATTAGCGTGACCTGCCAGCACTCAGAGGAGGACAAGTACAAAAGCAGAGGAATGCACAACTTGACAACAAAGTTATTTTTACTACATCTCTGAATGATTAAAAGAGAAACTAGACTATTCACTATTTCTGTGGTCTTCATGGAATATTGGATTTGAAATGCAATTTAAAGTCTGCCTGGCCCCAGAAGGATTAATGATTTGTGCTTATTTTAAAGAGACAAAACTCAAGGACTTTTAGGAAAATCTCTGATGATAATACCTTAACTTTGAATCAGCTGTTTTGTTTACATTGCCCTCTGTTCCTCACCCCCCTTTTTAAAAACTACCAAGACTGAATGGCATCCAATCTGGGATTATATACTATCCATCAGCCTAAGCCTGGAGTAATTTGGAAAAAGAAAAAAAAAGAAAAAGTATACAATAAAAACCTTGATGCATTTTCTTTAGCAGCTCCATATACAGCTGCCACACAAAAAATGAAATTATAGTAAGAAATTATGTTCTAGTACGAGCCCAAGCAATCCCCAGAAAGCCTTCATGATACAGCTTCATTCACCCCACCTTAGCCTGCCTTACACTGCAGCACTCAAACTACCCGCATGACAAACATATCTTCTCTCTGAATGAAATTCCCACTCACTCCCAATGTACAATTAGCCATGAACTATGGGCACATGCAGCTTCTCAAAACATCAGCCCCCAAAGTTAATGCTGCCTGTAGTAAAATGAAGCTGTTTCTGATGGAGATATTTTCACGAACAATTACTGTAATGCTTGTTGCTTTATTTGACACCATGTGAGGTCACCAATACAAAGATAATTTTGAGGAAATCAGTGCACTGGAGAGGAATCTGACTGTAGCTCTCATGGTCTCGTGGGCCTCTCTTGGCCTGTCTCTGGAGAGATACGAGTGCCTGCAGCAGCTACTGGAATGGCTGGGCTCATAGGCTCAGGGCTGCAGCATGGGTGGTTCAGGGAAAACACTCTCTGTCCCCTGTGTGTCACCACCACTCATCTCCACTGGCATGCTCCCCAGCTGGCTCACGTGTCCCTGCCTGGCTGGAGCTTGGAGGAAAGGCTGCCACGAGAGAGCTTCCCTGAGCAGACGGACTGCAGTCAAGGATCTCCCTGCGGAGTTGCGGGTGTGAGAAGAGAGGTCTCCATCGCTGCCGGCTGACTTCCCAGCCCCCTCTCCAGGCACTAAGCCAGCTTCTCGCCTGGTTCCCTTCCCTCCCCAGCAGACTGTAACATGTTGTTGGGCTCTGTCCTGCACAATCAGAGAGGAAAAATATCCTCTACAACTCACCAATGTTTTTTTGCTTTGTTTTTCACTCATTCAGTGGATTAAAATAGGTTCTGTGAGCCAGCTCAGCCCCAGAAACTTCTCTGTCCACACAGCTCAGGAAGCCAAGAGCTGAGTATGGGGCCAGGAGAGAGCAGAAAGAAAAAGAAATACTGAGAAACGAGAGTTACAAAACCCTCTGTCTGAAAACAAAGTATTACAGAATTACAACGGGCATGGTTAAAACAACAAAACCCCCCGCCAGTAATAGTGGTATGAACAGACCTTATTATCAGCAACCCTTCTCCTTCCCTCCTCCACCTCCACAGCTGGGCCCAAGTAGCTTTTTCTGGGTACAAGGAATTAACTGGATCAGAAAATGGAACCAGGTTAAAAATAAATAAAAATAAAATGGTTCTTTCAAATGAAGAACAATTTACTAGTCCAGCTCACCACACGTCTGTAAACATTTTTTCCGGCACAACTGAAGGCACAGAGCAAGTGTGGGAAGAAGTGGCTGGGTCCAACAAGATGCAGGAACTGCTTATGCCAGTGCTGCCCTTGAAAGGTACACCCACGCAACGGCAGCCTCCGTTCCTCTCAAAATCAGGCCTCTGAGAAATTCAAGGTGGCAAGTCCCAGTACTTGTTTGCCTTTTATCTTGCGTAACCATTTGCCGTGTGCAAACAAAGCAGCTAGGAGGGCAATGCTGGCATTTGCTTGGGATGGCATTTCCCACACGCTTCCACAGAAGTCCACAGTAACACAGAAGATCCAGAGAAGACCCATCAGGGGATCCTCATGTGTGCAGAGTTTGCTCACTGGATGCAGCATGGCAGATTCTTGAGAACAAAGGAAAGGTCAGAATTAATTTCTTTCAACTGCTTGTTTAACTTCAATGACATCTTGGGATGTCAAGGTAACATTTATTTAAATACGCCCTTACAGCGGCTTCAAAGATGTCGAATGCTGGCCTTTGTTGCTTGTCCAAGTAATCAAAATACCGATTTCTCAGCTAAGTACCGTGATGTAGAGAGAGTTCAGTGTAAAAGCGTTACAGCTCTCACCCATGTGAATGCATTTTGCGCTGCCTGCTAGGCCCTTTTGATTTACTCAGCAGAAAAAATAACCACAACGTATAACTGAAACGCTTCCCATGCAACATCACAGGAGAGACAAAAGAGAGGCCTGACAATATTTCTTTGTAGTACTTGCCCATCCAGCTAAACATAATTTCTGATTCACTGACAAAAAGTCAAAAATCTTTCTGAACGCAGGGTGGGCAAACCGTAACAAATACGGCTGCATAGAGATAAGAGAGAAGTTTCCTCTTTACCCACAGAATAGGCATCTATTCTGCACAGGCACACTCTACTTCAGCTTCCCTGTGAATAGCAGGTACCTCAACTGATTAATCACATGTGTGCACATTTAATTAACCTACACACAGAATTTTAGACTGCAAACAAGGAAGAAACTCATACGACTACAAACCTCTGATCTGTCCAAAGATGGAAATACAGCTTCCAGAGAAAATTGTTCCTTTCTCATTTTTGAGAAGCACTGAGATTCCACAAGGAAAACCACAAAATGCAGTGCAGCGCATGTGAACACACACCCCCCCCAGCATTTAGAAACAGGATTTGAAGCCTAACACCACTTTCTCTAATGCAGAATATATGATAACATGAATTTTAAAAGTAAATTGACCTTGTTAACCCGTGAGTTATTATTTGCACTGTAACTGTTCTTTCCTTTCTTCACACTTTTTCTTAAAACCTGTGGAGTGCACTTGACTTTTTATTTAAGATTTTTAATTGTTACTGTAGAATTTTACATTCTACATTTTCCACCAGAAAACACCTATTCTATTCCTAATAAAGACACACACATGTCACCATGTCCTTGGAACACGGTGCTAGCCAGTAGATACTTGATAAGCAAGTACCCCACAAATGCAAGCAGCCAACACTACAGTTCACTACACGGAACAATTCAGGAAAGCAGACACGCTTCAACTCATGCTTCAACTTTCCCACCTGGGTTTGGCCTCTGAAGTCAGTGATTTCCATATCATATACGCTATAGAAGCCCTTATTGTTTAGGACAAAATTTAGGACTCTTATTTTAGACTACCTTAGAAAAAATAAAATTAAATTGAGTCTATGCACAAGAATCTATCGTAACTTAAAAAGATCCAAACAGCTTTTCCTTGCCCTCTAGTAATTTTATTGAAAGTAGCAAACATTTCATGCCCCTCTCAACAGGTTTTGCTGCCTGATGCAGCAAACATGAGAGAAATCCTCACATTTTGCATTGACTTTACTCAGTATTTTTCACTTCTTTTTGAGCTATTTAAGGTATTTCATATCAATAGTCATAGATTATTTTGAATAAAACTGTGAATAATGAGAGCACTGATGATCAGTTCAATTCTTTCCCCTCAGCAGAACTCAGCATTCCTCTAAATAGAATTTTCTGAGTATAAATCTGTTTTGTGAGTCTGATGATTCAGTAGAGTCTGTAAGATAACTAGAGTACAACAAAATTTGATAGAATGTTTTAAAAAAAAAAAATCCACATCTTTTTTTGCCCTTCATTATTGGAGAGTAAACTGCTCATTTACTAGATGAAGCTATAAAAGTGATTGCTTTAGAGATTGGAAAAAGTAATTTTCTTCCTTAGTTGATTTAGGCGACAAAGCATATTACCGCTTAAAGAAAGACCATAATACTATCAGTAAAAGCATTACTAAAGTTGGATTGTGGCGTGCTTTCTTTTCCTAATTATAATTGTGTATATTTTTACTATAAAAGAAATCTATTTTAAATATAATAGATTAGTAAACTCACACACTGCTTACCCCATGCCCCTTCAAAGACTCTTTTCTTTACTTAGATTAGCATTACAAAGCACTAGATTTTTTCATATACTTCCTAGATGAAATATCCAGAATTCAGGGACATTTTTTCATCTTAACACATGAGGAATTAGAATCTCAGCCTTCTATGAATGAGCAAGGATAAATCCCTAACAAAAAGCCACAGCAACTATTTATCCCTATCTCTTTTTAAATTACCAAAGTGATTTCATTGTGATATTTATATATTCTAAAATCACCAGTAATGGCAACAGACACTTCTAAATGTGCTGACAGCAATAATAACACTCGTTCAACCATTCCCAAAACATGGTCCTCACATTTGTAGCTCTGCTTTGGATTTTGTCAGTTTCCTTCCTGTGAAGGAGAACTCTCAGCTCTGGAAGGTGAGATAGCATACTGCAGAGCAGGCAAAGAGGAGAGGACAGAGCATGCCTTCTCAGAGGGCAAGTATTTTTTGGTCCTAAGCCTACTGCTTTTTATTTTTACAGTACCTTCATAATAGAATTTATTTTTTCTCAGCACTTTCATTAACTGATGCTCTGAGCAGCCCTAGAATATCCTCAGGCTGCCAGAAGCCCAGAGCACTATCTGACCCGGCCATGGCCATCCAAGGAAAGCAGAGGCACAGCCAGAACTAAGCCAGGTCTGCCAGTGGCCCAGTCATTTCCTTTCACTACTTCTCACTTGTCTCTCAGCATCTTTCCCTACCTCTTTTCCCTTTGATCCTGTCCTATTATTCTGCCAAGTCAGCCTTTGAATTTTCTATTTTTTTCAGATCATTGTTAGCTCAATTCCAATTATTTTTCTCTCGTTTCATCTATGTTGTCACAAGCCCACCAAGAACACACTTCACTTTTTGCCAGCGTTCTTTTCTGATGTTTTCCTAAATTAATCACTCTATTTTGTGTTTCTGCCCTCCTCTTTAATCTGATTCATTCCTCCCTTTTATTTTCCCCACGTCTTTCTTCCTCCCTCTCCTTCGCTCTCTCCCACTTCATACTCGGTTCATCATTTCACTCTTACCCTTGCCCACTCATTCATTGTTTCATTTATCACATATATTCATTCAGTTATTCATTCACTCCGCCACTCTCCAATTACTTGAGGAACATATTTTATTCTCTAACTACATAAGCAACACGATATATTCTCCAAGCCTTTACAAATAAATTTGTGGAAAGGAAAAAATATTTTTTCTTAAGAGTTTTAAGGCTAACCGCAGTTTTGGGGTGCCCAGTTCAGTCCTAATTTTATTTTATTTAGCATGTGCTAGAACTCCTGCAGGTATTAACTCATGATATAAAACCCAAAAAAAGACAGAAGAGAGTGCTGATGGTCGTTGCAGATTGGGACTAGGAATTCCTTCTTGCTTTCTTAGTCCCAACAACAACTAAAGCTGAGCTTTTGTTTCTTACTCTGAGTCTAAGGTTCTTAAAAGAACAAGGCACTTTTACAGTCTCTTTATAAAGCATGTAGAACAGACACTGCAGCTCTGCTGTAGCAGACTGAAGTAAATCATGCTTGATTTACTATTGTTCTGACCAGCCTGTCGGATGCATTTTTGAGGGCTTCAGCATTCTGGTTTGGTCACCCAGATACTTCATACATTAAAATGCAGACATTTTCAAGAGACAAATGGACATGCCCCAATGTCAAAAGCAGAAAAACCCACACAGTGCATTGAGGAAAAATAAAAAGCACATGAGATAAGAATGCTTTGTCTTTGAGGAAATATATAAGGGATACAAATCAATAGCTTGCCAGTTAGTAGCTTTTTAACACAGATTGACTTTCATCCAAACAGCCTATTTGAAACGTAGAAAGCAAAATAAAAGGAAGCCACAACCCCACAGATTCTATGTTATTAGCTGGGTGAAGGACACGCACAATATACAGTCAATAAAAGAGACCCCACACTGGAATCACGGAGGATTTTAGTGTCCCAGAGGGACTAGACCACAAGCATCATCTAATTTCTCCAGCGTAAATATCAGCAACTGTCTGTGACAGGAATATAGCTATATTACTCCCCTGTGACATTTCGAACTGGTGGAGAACCAGGTCTGTAGGACTTCTCTTCCTTCTCCAAACCACACAGGACAGACAGAATAAGCTCGAGGACACTAAGAGTCAGAGATGGACCAGTTCTGAACCATCCAGAATAGCAGCAGGGAACAGGACAGGGGCTGTGTAACTGGACTAACTTGCAGCTGCACACAGGCATCCCCAGAAAGTGAGGCCAGAAAGCAGCATGTCTGCTTCTAGTCACAATAATCACATTGTGAACTTGGTGCCAATTCCTTCAAGGCACTCACTCTAGGCTTCAGGAGAAAGCGCTGCCATAGCTTCAGGAGTCCATCTGAAGTAGCTAGGTGGATGCACACCCAGGAAAGCCTGAGGGATGAGAGTGTGGGGCAGCAAGACAAGAGACACAACAGGAAATCAATTAGATTTGCACTATAAAATGCATGTAAACTGGAAATGAAAAGGATTTGATGGTGAACGTGGCTCAATGTTGGTAGGCAACTCCTGCATGAAAACAATGAAAGATCAAACTGAAAGTAGTACTAGACATTAACAGAGTCATAATAAGCACAGGAGACAGTTCTGCTAGGGGGGAGGAACAGGTCCTTGGAATAAAGACTGCCGCTGTTGGACCTCTCTCGTGTATTGCAAAAGACAAAACAAATGGAGCAAACAAGGCTAGGATTCAAGAGAAAAAGGATAGTCTCATATTTTAAGTTGCTTGAAACTGCCCAGAATATTTGGATCCCACAGGTGATGTTCCACAAAGTCACTCTGCATGAGAGAGGGCAGGGCAGAACCAGCACACATGTCATTTTCTGAGGACTTATTTTGAGCCCTTGGGGTCTAATCTTGTTCACAATGACACTGATACATATTAAGTGCTACACAGTGATAAACACTCTTTAAAAAAAAACAACTAAAACAACAAACAGATTGTGTGCCACAAACTTTCATCAAAATAAGTGGATGTCTTGGCTCTTACCTGTGTCTTATTTCTTCATCTATAAAATGGGAACCGAGCTATTCATCCATTTCCTGTGAGCATCATGAACACTTATTCTTGAATATTCATCAAGCACTCCTATTTCAGTGTTAATAACACAGGGAAAAAAAGGAAACAAGACTGTCCCCAGGCGAGGTCTTGACCAGTGTTCAGTAAGTGAAAGAAGAGAAAACACAATGAAAATGATAGTGAAATAAAATATGTTACACATGCTTACATGAGCATAAGAATTTGACAGGGTCCAGTGGGAAGAAGATCATGTCATATTCAACTAAAGTCTGTATCATAACAGCAAACAGCTTGATGGCACAAAAAGACATGATGTAGGGAATATATTTTTACATACTATAAATGATTGCTTCATGGACCAATTAGAGAACGCACAAGCTGATAAGCTACTCTTGATTTATTTTGAGCAATGCATAGTACTGATTCAAGTTGCAGCTATCAAAAAGCCCCTGTGAGGATGACCACACTGTACTCCAGCTCACTACCTTTGTGACAACATCTGCATCTCACAGGCCCATTCTGGTAGCATTTAATTTCAGAAAGACGACCTTCACAACATAAGGATGTATGCCAAGAGAAAATCAAAGGCCAAAATCTTACTGTTTTCCTAGCGATACTTGAAAACCTTTTAATAGAGTTTCAGCATAAATGTATGGTTCCCAAAACTAAATACTCCCCACCCAAGAGATGATACCAGGACAGTTGAAAGGGAAGCTAAAGTACAATGTTGGAGATAAAATGGTATCCTCCAGTAAGCAGATTTGAGTCCAAGTGAGAAAAGAAAAGAGAGGGAAGGAAAGAGAGAAAAGTAAAATTAAACTAATGTAAAACTATACAAAGAGAATCAAAAAGATTTTGAGGAAATATGGATAGTGAAGCTGCAGAATGCACTGCTACTGTGCATAGTGTTTTGTGGATGACAAAAATACAAACAGATTCAGAAGTGATTGCACAAATAAAGGAAAAAATCATCCAAACACAGTAACATATTGCTGAACTCCATGACGAGGCAGTTCCTAACCTACAAATTGCTAAAAGGATATACAGAGTCAGGGGAATATCATCCTCCACTTGTTTCAGTTGTTACGCTCCTTCCGTAAGCATGCGGTTCTGCTGACCCTAGCAGTGCAGAAGACTGACCTTCAGTTTGTTCCCATTGCCTTATGGCTGAGAACAGTTGCTCTGTGACCCTTTGCTTAGGAACTGTCATTTTTGAAAGCTTGGCATTGCAACCATCAAAATTTTCTTTTGAAGCTTAGTATAGATATTATGTAGTCCTAGAACCCTGCTGGTATTTTCCCCATCACTTTATGCAAACATGACTAGTGAGTTTAAAAGCATCAAGAGCAGGGACCTGTTTTGAATCCCTGAAGCAACTGTCAATTTTTGCACTACATAGTTACTAATATTTGCACACTATATATAGTTAATATTCTGTCCAAAGGAAGGAAAAGATACTGAATGCACTCTGTTCTCAAGCGTAAGCATTAGAGACAACCACTCTAAAGGGTGTGCAATGAGAGATGGAAACGATGGAGAGTAATGCAGAGATATCGTTCAGGGAACTTTTCTTCCAGTTGAATTACTTTAGAGCAAGCTTAATGTCACTTTCCAACCATTAGGCTGTGTAAAATTTCATAACACACCAAAGTTCTGTAGAAGCCTAAGGTTAATTTGAAAATTGATATAGGAGGTTACCAGAAAGATCAGTATTAACATGATAGTGGCAACTCCTTCTTACAAAGATAAAGCTTGATAACTAATGCTTAATAAACCAGCAAGATTTGTTCACATGGGTTAACTTTATGGTACAATCATGCTGTATGCAACAACCCAAGGGTAGGCACAGTTGAGCAGCCTTTCCAAAGCGTTCATCAAATGAAAACCAAATGGTGTCAGTCAAACAGTGTCAGCTTGTTTGGACATTTATTAATGCTCTTAGATGCTTTTAACAACTTCTTATATAACTTTGAGCACACAATACTTTAATTGCAGGTTTGAAGCAGAAGTGTTCTATTGATTGAGCTAAGCAGCTAAGAAGCTAGAAGAACGTAAAAACAAGTATGCAACTTTGGAGATCCAAGTGGATGTGTTATGTCACTTCAGATGATGGTTTTCTCAGTTACCCAGGTTTGAAGTTACATTTCAGTCTAGATGACATAAAAAACTTGAACAAGATGACAGACCAAAGAGTCACCATCACTGGGAAGGCTGAAGCCTGCTCGCAAACAGTAGCAATCAAAAATCATACCAGTAAGACTACTGTGACTGACCAAGGTACAGTTCTAGGAAGACAGTCAGGCTTCAAGTGGATACGAAACATGTGGGAACCACATGAAAGGACAAGACAAAATTCACTGACAATAAATTACCCTGCTTTCTTTGGACCCCTATGTAGGACCACTAGCCTTCACATCTCTTTTCAGGATAAGATAGTGTTAGTGCTTTCGCATACAAGAGAAAGTATGGGATGCCAAAATTTCTGCAAAGGGAGGGAGCACAGCGACCCAACAAATGTTTTCTGAGCTCAGATGGCCTTGGCAAGCTCTTACCAGCACTTCCATTAACTGTAGGTAGGAACTTGCATGCTATCCATATGTTTTAAAAATGTCACAACTAATTTCTGCTAATGCCATCCGTTACTGGTTCCTCTCTACTAAAAAGTGTCAGTGACTCAAACCAACTACTGCCATACAGGAAGAACCCATTCCAGCATGTAAACTATCAAGCAAGATTTGGAGATGATCCCTGTGGTATGAACCTGCTATATTGGACCTGATCAGTTACTACCAGACAAAAGCAATTTGACTGTTCACAAGGTGGCTGGATTACCAGCACTCATAGTTGTGCTGGAGCTTATGAAGTACAAACACATCCATTTCTGCTAAATCCATGAATGCACACACATTGTAACAGACTCAAGTGCAAGGACATTTGCAAACTGAAATTATGTACTAAAATACCTATCAATCTACCATGAAAGACTTTTTCGACTGCAAATTTCAAAGCAGACGAATTATGATATTGTTTCTACTATACACCTAGCATCTTAGAAGTGCTTTACAGTACATCAAGCCTTAATTCACCAAGAAGAAATGTAATATTATTTACTTATGGGTCTTTGAAACAATGGCTAGGGATAGTGGAAAGCATGTGACTGGTATTTTATAATGCAAAAGTACACGTTACCAATGGGAAGGTACTGTCTCTGGGAACACAGCCATTCTTCTCAGCAAAGGTATTAATTTCTAAGTAAAGTCTACAGACATAGATGCTGTAAAGCTTAGAATTATAATTTATTGCTTGCATATCTGGCTCCGGTGGGCACAGAGTTTTTGGCTTAAGTGAACCTTTTTCCTTCTCCCTCTTCACAAAACATGCCAATACAAGCCAAGGCCCTGGCTGCCTTCAGAATTCAAATTACAGGGAAGTTTTGGGTTTGGTCCTGTCCCCCCCATTGGTTATGGATGTGACAGCCTCATGCCGCTAATTCTCTTGTGCTACAGAACTCTATAAGGCAGGCCATGCCTAAATCTTAAAGTTGGTGGGCCTCAGACTCATAAAAGAAAATAAGCTGTTTCACATTGTGATCTATTATGGTACCTAATTTGGGGCTACTTGCGTAGACAGTGGAAGTTTTATTCCCAGATTAGGCATCTAGCTTTTTTTTTTTTCTTAGCTAAAAAATAAACTAGGCAGCAGACAATGCCAACGTATGTTGTTTACCCCAGACCCTCATTTGGAATTGCACAGAAGGATCGATTCTCCAACGAAGTTTCAAAATCCCATCCTACAGTCAAAAGCTTAAAATAATTCTTTCAGAAATAATGGCAAGACGTATCTTTCAAAATATATCTGGTGGCAGGAGAAGGAGGAGATGCAGAGCAGGGACTGGAAACTAGGTTTCTTCTATCCCAAATGAATGTGTGACTAATACAGAGTCATCTTTAAATGCATACAGAGATTAGAAGATTTCCTGCAAACTGATAGATCTCAAATAGGAGGGACTGATGGAGTGCCCCTACAGAATACCCTCTGCACTTCCCAATCTATGATTGCAATTTCTGTTTTACAAGGTTTAAGATTTTCAATACTAGCTTAAACAATTTGCTTTCTGTCAGGTGCCTGGTAAGATAGACAGCTCTTCTTCAAGTTGACAATTTAGAAACTTTCAGGCAGAGCAGGATTTTTAACCTAATCTTCTGCTACTCACGCAGATGCCCTGTGTCAAAGATATTCTGTGTATCTGTACATGTATCTAAGATGTAACAAAAATGCTACCCATCTGCTCTTTTCAGCCACATTTCATAAGGTTGGACATGGCTTAATTTAAGCTGCAGGATCTAGTGCCCCAACAGAAACAAGTGAGAAACATTGTATATGAGTTCTCATGGGATTTAGGCATAAAAACAATGTTGAACATTTCCTTGCTACCAAGACCTTAGTTCTCACTTTGCATGATAAACTGAGGTAAGAGAGTTTAGTTGCCTAAACAGAAAGATGTTTACCCCAAAACTGACCAAGCAGGAGTTTTTGCATGTTAGTGTTGCCTACTCAAATGCTCGAATCTGTGATGTAAAACCGGTACCTGCTTCTTTCTTTTAAGATGGGATGCAACTAGTTTTGGAAATTCTGCTCAGTATTTCTCATTATGTGGAGCTCTGTCAAAGTTATTACACAGGTTCTAAGAGGTAAAGAACATAATGAGAACTTTGATCTTGGAATTGGCTTTAAGATTGCTTGTCACAGGCTGGAAGTTATTGAGAAAATATCAGGAAACACTATCCGGCAGCAACTAATAAAATCTAAATCAAAGCATGTATCTACTCTGTTGTGGGTACCCAAGGAATATAAAATAATAATAAAAAAGGAACAAGGTCTGATTCATAATAAATCAAAGTATAAAAATGAATTTAAAATCAGATGTCAAAGGCCTTGCCAGTACAAGTTTCATTAACTGTCTTTTGAATACTCTCATATTTTAAGGTATGGCTTAGGCAGAGTTTTAGAAAAACATCAACATTTTAAATCTGAAAGGAATGGAAGCAGGGATTTCTCCCCCTCTGTTCTCATCCACCTTTGTTTAA
Source organism: Larus michahellis (assembly GCF_964199755.1). Classification (NCBI taxonomy): domain Eukaryota; kingdom Metazoa; phylum Chordata; class Aves; order Charadriiformes; family Laridae; genus Larus; species Larus michahellis. Next base: position 46,409,057 of record NC_133898.1, on the reverse strand, counting down.
CTCTATGAAACTCAGATCCAAATTACGTGCTTCCTTCAGGAGGATTCACCCCTTGTCTACTGGTCCTCTCAAAGGATCCTGCTTACTTGTCCCTGAAAAATCATAGGGAAAAATTAGTCTATTTTTGGTACTGCTGAATTTTAAAAGAGCAGGAGCTTATCCCATCATCAACACCCTTCCCTCTCACACAGTCTTGGAGAATGCAGCCTACGAAAGACTTATCAAGAAAGCAATGGAGCTACAACTCCATTCAATGCCTGGCATAAAACCATCAACTGACCTTCAGCTCTCAAGAACAATCTTTATACTCTTGTGAAGCATGCATCAGATAATATTATTTTTATGGTACATTATGCAAAATCTTGCCATCTGGACAGGCAGAAATTCCTTCAAGACCCAGCTTCAGGATTCCAGCTTCCCATTGTATGAATGGAGTGTATTTTCTTTTTAGTCTTTGCAGGATTTTTACATTGATTCTCAACATTATCTTCCCGCAAAGAGGAATTAAAGGCTTACTTAGAATCATTGAATCGTAGAAAAGTCCAGGTTAGAAGGGTCCTCAGAAGATCATTTTGCCCAGCCTTTCATGGGAAAGGGAGCCTATGTGAGATTATCTAGCACCCTGTCCAGTCGCATCTTGAAAACCTCCAGCGAGGGGGACTCCACCACATCCCTAGAGAGATTGTTCCAGTGAATGATTGTTCTTACTGTAAAAAAAATCTTTCTTTCTTATGTTGAGATGAATGTAATTAAATACATAAGTTTATGTTCTCCTTCCAAATCAAAATGGAACTATTAAAACCAGCTTTGAAACCAATCTAGAACTTTCCCATGCACCAGAGCCAAACACTCACGAGGCCATTCCTCACAGGGGCTTGTCTACTTTCTTCTTAAAATTGCCAGTGATAGCCTCTTTCATAATCTGCTCACAGTCCACTGTCCCCATATTTGGAACATTTTCTCTAATAATGAAACCAAATATTCTGGGCTGAACGTAAATTGATGTCATCATGGTTTACCCTACCAATGGCTTTCACAAAACCCCAAGTCCCTCACAACCCAACCATGTTTTAGGCCCAGAGAAACTTATCAGGAAATGCCCTTGCTTTCTCCTATAGCGTTATCTTTTCCACACCAAACTGGACTGATATTCCCAAGTAGTCTCAATCTTTTCTATGGCATAACACAAGTTTTTCAGTCCTTCTGTAACATATTAAAAATATGACATCATCTTCCCATTCTCTCACAACTGGACAGGGAAAGGGAACATAATTGCGGCCAAAAGTAAGAACTACTCATGTCCCCCAAGCATCACAGCTCTAAAGCTATGCAGTACCTTAAACATGCCAACAGAAGCAGACAGAATATAGGACTAAACACATTTCATCTGACATATAAATCATATTTACTGTTACTCTCCATCATGCAACAATTTCATTAAAACAATAGTACAGGAAAAAACGAAACCACTAAAAGTCCCTAGGCATTACATGAACTCTGAGCTTTCTGGTGCCATGTCAGACTAAGCCTGTCTAAACTAGGTTCCAGTGGTCCTGCTTCCCTTGCCAACCCCAGCTACATGTTTCCTATCTCTGTGTTGTACCCAGCATTTATGCCTGTGAGATCATACACTGAGTAATGCAGAAATCTAATGCAAGTGACAATTAAGCCAGCCAAAAAGAAGCAGTCTGTAGCCAAATCAGCCCCCTGAACTGTCTTACCACATGATCGCTAGTGCAAAGGAGGAGGCAGGGACAACATATGGTGGGGAGGGCAAAGAGGAGACTGGGATCACACAGCTGCCCAGATATAGACAGATTTAATTTGTCATGGAATGGTATCTGTTAGTGTTTGCAATCTAAAGCACACAAATAAAAGCACAAAAAGCTTCTACAGCTCCACTTCCTACTCATTTCTTTGTCTCCCGGCAATAATATAGTTTCTCAGTTCCTCTGGTTTGGTTGTATCTGGTTAAGAGAGAGGGTAATCCTGGGCAAATGTGCATGAACTGCTCAGTGAGTAACAGCCGCACATGCGATCTAGTGATTAGATCCTGCCCTAGCACAAAACTTTCTATTATTCTCCAGTTTCATTACTAACATTCAATAGCTATTAGTTGAGTTAGCTGATTTTTATTGTTTAAAATTATATTGTGACACAGACAGACTCCTCTTTTCAAATCTGCCTCAGTCAGCACTGACAAAACAAAAAACATTCCTTGCAAATGAGTGAAAAATGATTCATGTAAAGGGACTAAAAGAAAAAAATCACACACAAAAACAAACAAACAAAAACGGGGAACAAAGCAAATAGAAAAGGAATGAAGCAATGCAAACTGAAGAAAGGAAATCCATTGGCATGTCTTAAAAAGCATTAACACTGTCAGCTAAAATAAGATCGTAATTAGTAAGGGATTTAGATTCTGTACACGTAAGAAATGATACAACCTGCTAATTGGAGACGATACTATTCAAATGTTGCTGAGGAACAAAGACGGTACGTAATTATGTGCAAGGAGTGGGAGTGTTGCAAGAAGTGTTTCAATCTAGTAGACTCTACCACAGCCGAGAAAAGGCTAAAACAATAACCTTGAAAACAAGCATTAATAAGCTACTGTCACAGCACAAGGAGAATGAAGAAGAACACGTTTGTTTACACAGGGAGCCAAATTCTGCCTACAGGCAGACCTGTCTTTCACAAGAGAGTCATGTACATATATGCTTAGTATTTGTATAAATATGTGAAAGTGAAATACAGCTTTGACATAAGCTATAGAGAAGGAAGACTTCACGCCCTAGGACTGCATATTACAAAAGGTCCTATAAAAATAACCATAGTTTATAGCCTGTTTAACAATAATTTTGACAACACCAGCTGGGAGAACTCATGGTGGATTTTTTTAAATTACAAATATACATTTTTTATTAATTACAACTACAGAAAACAAATGCTCAGATCTGGCTTCTAGTGCCTGCGCTGCCATTAATAATTCCTAGTTGTCCCTGAGACACAGAAACAGCAAGCGACCTCACCTAACAGTGATGTTGTAAAAAGAAATTCATTAATACTGTATTTGTGGAGCACTCAGATACCACAGCGAGAAGCAGCACGGAAAAGCCTATGAGGAAATTAATCATTCTGCATTCAGTGCAGGATCTGGCAGATGTGCAATAAAGAAAGCCTGGAGACTTACATTAAATATGAAGACAAAAAAAGATTCTAGCCATTACCAGCAGAAATAGTATCTCCTGAATGAACCTTTGGCATTAAATGTTTGATGTATTCTCATTCGATACAAGGGAAAAGCTTCTGATTAATGTGGTAAGATTATAGCAAGTACCAGCCAGGTATTCTATGCAAAATATAGAATTTGATAACATAATTAAACTCTATCATAAATAAATGTTCTGGGACTAGTATTTCCTCATTTCCGCATGCTTAATTTTGCAACTAAATAACGCTCCCACGGTGCAGCAATTATTAGCAAATGTACATTATCTCAGCACTCAGAGGCTCCTGTCACCACAGCTCTAGGTGTGTTATGTGTTAGCACAGTAAATTGATCCATGTTTCATTGCTGCAGCTGCTAGACCACTTCTGTAATCAAGCTGCCCTGGTGTACAGCTAGCTCAAGTAAATGAGGATAGCAAAGACATGACAAAAAAAGGCTTAACAGTGGTGACAAACCTCCAGGTTCACAGCTAGCTCAGATATCTGTACTAACATTGCAACTGTAAATTATTAATTTTATTTTACTCTACATCAGTTCAGTTCTGCTCTCCCATCCACATAAGTTATGCTTTATCTTACCCCATCCGCTCAAACCTGAAGTCAGATTCCAACTTTCTCCTCCGTTAACCAATAGGGATGGCTATTCTGCTGCAGAGGAAGGATATGCAGGGACGACTCCAGGATGCTCCGGAACACGTGGAACACCAAGAGCCCCAAAAGCTATGTATGTGCTTTCTCTCCAGGCTACTGCCCATGGCTCGGGCTCCCAGCATGTTTGCTGCTTAGGAACAATCAGCTAAGTTTATTAGCTGCTGAACCACAGGCTAGTGCCTGGACCCTCCTCTGCCTAATTCAGACAGACACCACAAGTGGGAGTTTGGGTCTGTTCAGACAAATGTATTCTGGTTGTCCATCTTGAGGAGCTTCAAAACTTGGCTGAGCTATTGATACATTTACCGCTTTCTTTCCCACAAGAGGAACAGTTCTATTAAAAAAAAAAAAGGTGCACAGCATCCTTTCTAAGACAAATCTGACCAGTTGCAGGGAAAAAAATAAATTCGTTATCTTCATGAATACATGTGTCCAAATGATGATGCACAGTTCCATTTCAAGGACCGATTCTGACTGCTTTCTGAGGATGCAGGTGGCCAGTGCCTCACGAGTGAAGAAGTTAATAATTTTAGTAGACAGATTTTCCGGGATAGCATAGCAAAGCTTAATGATATGTTTGTCCTCACTTAAGACAATGGCAGTAGGTAACAGGAATTTTTTTCTCCAGCAGTCATGAAAAAGGCTAATATAGGTACATTTTCCATTTACTATGTTATTAATATTATTGAATTAATGGAAACTGGGGTAATCTTTTTTTAAGCTAGCATTCCAGTTAGCTTCTATTTGACACAAGCAGGACATACCAGGAATCTGCTGTTCATACAAGGCCTGCTGATTTCAACATGAAATTAAGAAAACTAAATCTGATAGAATGTTAAAACTAACTCATCTCTTTTCAGGAATGCAGAACCAAATATTTACCTAGCTTTTCTGGAGATAAGAACCAAAAAGCAAACCTAAATGCCCGTGAAAGACTTGCAACAGAGCTGGCAATCACCACGTAATAATCAAGACATTCTAACAAAAATACCAGAATTTGTAGAAATTAGTAAACCAAAACATGGAATGAGAAAAAAAATCCTCATTCATAGTGACAAAATCAGTGAGTTATAATATTGACCTTAGAAAAAGGCCAACAGTACACCATGATATCTACAATTACAAGGTTCAAAGACAATGACAGCAAAATTCACAAGAATTACTATACAAAAGTGACTTAGATTCTTCGTAGCTCAGAGGTCTCAAATATATTGATGACTTCATTTGAATACGCTAAAACTTCCTGTGTTAGAAATCTGAACAACGCTTAAGGGAAACTGAAGCTAATAAAATTGTTCTGTCTGTTCAAAAAGCTCACAGGTCTGACTAATTCCCACATAAAGTGAAGGAAGCGTTAACGCCAAATATCTCACCCTTTTCTAGCTAAAAATTTTGCTCGTCTTTTTTTGAAAGAGGATAGTTTTTGATATTGGGTATTCTCACAAATGATAGATAAAATATCTATTGCCAGGTATATCAATATAAACATACAGGCGCTACCTCTCATCTCCTCTGACTTTTTCAAAGACAGTTTCACTGCCCTTGGTATTAAGACACCTATTTCTTTTCCAAAAAATCAGAAAGAGATAGTTCCTCACTTCGCAGATGTCTGACAAAGCTGATGTACTCGTACTGGTTATCAAAGGATGGCTATCACTAACTGAAATAGTCAAAGTCCTGGAATAGGCAGTGTCGTGAAATGGCAAGTCTCTGCATTTATTACATTTAAATAACATGTCGGTCTTGATCTAAAGATTATCTCTTTAGCGGACCAGGACTTCCATTAGTAATTTTCTTTTACTTGCCTAGTCAGGAGATTACAAGGAATTTAAAAAAATAAAGATTGATTTTTGTTGGAAAGAGTTTTTCTTTATTTTTTTACCCTAAACAGACATGTTATGTTAGGGTGCTGCTACACATAGCAACTGCTTTGCTTAATTCCCTTTGTAATCCATATAGTAATCAGTGTCAAAAGTGATGACCATGAAAATATATAGCTTCTCTTTGCCCTTTAAAAAATGCATCCTACCCTTAAAAAAAAAAATCATATTTTTATCAGATTATAGAGATAACTAGCATATTATTATTCAGGACAAGTGTGTGTGAGATTGTTAGAACTCCTAAGAGATTCTAATTCCTTTCAGCATTTCTTAAACTCTCTTTGCTATTTTTCCACACAGCTTTACATAAAGCAAGTTTAGTCATGTAGCGCCAGTGTGTAATCCCTCTTTGGATAGGGATTTTAAGGCTCAAAACAACAATTAGGAAAACATGCACCTAAGAAATACATGTAGCACAGAAAACCTGTTGGCTAACTCTGACTGATGAACTATTTTCCAGCACTTCAGAATCATAAATATGTTGTTTTATTAAATTATTTCGCCATTGCTGAAAAGAGGAAACGATCTTGTCCCACAAGGTATGACAGCAGTCTCTCTGGTTACACTGGCTACCATTAGAACGGCTATGATGAATTTAAACATCTATCTGATCACTGCACCACTTTTTTCACCATTTGCAAACTGCAAACATCTACTTCAACTACAGTAACAGAGTTTCTGGTTTTTGATAACTATGAACCAGAGAAAGCCGCAGGAGTATAGGGTAACAGTGCTAAACAAATAGTTTGCATTTTATACATCATCTGAGTCTGCTTTTTAAGTAAAAGGAACATTATGTAGCAGTCAATGGCATAGCAACATAAAGACCTTGGTCTTACCCTTTGTTTTCAAGTCGTTTAATACCTTTGATTCCACGGGCAGTATATCGCTCACTAGTTTTATCTCAATATTTCGGGATGCCAGTTCAAGCAATTTTTCAAAAAGACGCTGACCCTGGGAAGAACATTAAAGGAAAGTAGAAGATGTAAGACACAGAATTGTTCAAACAGCATATAAACAAGTTAAAGATGCATGTTAAAACAAAAACATATTGCACGACTGATGACTAAATATGTCCCTAGATATGGTTAAATCTACGCTAAAGGTTAGAAAGTCATCTTTTTCTTGGAGAAATACTGTTTCGAAGGCCAAACATGCCTCTTCTTTTTCCCAGACTGTGCAATACTATTGATGACAGGAGACACACAAAAAAGTGTCCAGTTTTTTAATGCTGCATAAACATATTTTTACATTAACTTTCTTCTAAATAATTACATTCTGTTGAATCAGGATTAAAAGTGCAAGGAAAAGAGTTAATTATGCTTATTCTGTATTGAATGATTTTTTGTAAGTGGTTCTAGCCATAGTACAATACATTTTCAAGTGGTTGCGTGCTCATCTTTAGATGACCTATACCAGGATAGAAAACAATAATGCTATTCCTTTTTACAGTTATTACTTCACTATTTAAGCCTTACTTCTAACAGAGAACAAAAAAATGAAATCTCACACTGAACTAGATACTTGTTAAAACAGAAATCAAGATTTATTTTTTTTTTCACATTTTAAAATCAGTGCGTTTTTCCACATCCAAGACATGAAGAAAAAGCAGACCTTCCAATTGCATAATAAATGTTTAGGTTTTAGATTTAATATTTTAACTTAAAGAAAATGCTTAGTTAGAAGCACCTAACTACACGATATCAAGAATAAAATATCCAATGTACCGCTACTGTGCTGTGTTACTACAACCACAGTTAGAGCCTGGTTTCTTACTGACATTGTAGTTTACAGCAGCAGACACCAGTTACAATTAGTAGTCAAATACTCAAAAACTTTGGGTTTAATTAGCTAACAAAGTGCTGCCCTGCCTACACAGCTCACTTTAGATTCTTTTAATGCTGGATCAAATGTAAAGCTAAAACAAAAAAGCAACGGTCATATCAATTTTCAAACTAACATGTAGAAGATAAAGCTTTCCACAGAACCATGTTAGACAATTCTCTGTACCAACTGTTACTCTAAAAATCTTTAAGGGATCTCTTCTAAAAATGGCCTATGCAAAAGCAGTTTGGGACAATGCAATCCGATATAGCATGGACTATCAAAACACAGACAGAAGCCCTCCTCCCACATCACACCCAGAAGTGGCAGACAGGGGAGAACCACCCTTTGCACTGTAATTGCCTGCACAGATTGACGCTTTGACCCTTGCTGGGACTTAAGCATTAAGCAGTCACAGAAAGTAGCTCTTCACCCTGTCTACGGTACAGACCTATTTTTTTTAATATTCAATTATTTTGAATGTGACAAAACAAGAATACCCATCCTCCTAAAAATAGCTTTCTCAAAATTACAGAGCTGCCAGAAGCTGCAATGGAAACATAGAACTGCTGTTTATGCTTTACTTTCGTAATATATGCCTGCTTGCCTGCTCAAATCCACAGCATAGCTCCCTGTTCATCCTAGGCCTCACAGGAATTTAATATTCAACAAGATACTCACATAATGAAAACATTAGACCACAGCTAACAGAACAGGAAAACAGAAACATGCTTTGCATGAAGCTCCAAATGCTTCTTATACTCAGATTCAGCATTTCTTGAGGTGACTAGGTGGTGCCATATGCAAGAAATAACACCCATGATTTCACGCATACACCCAGAAGCCTGACAGAGTTGCTGTGCAAGTCAAGGAGTGTCCTTCCCTCCTATTCATCATGAAGCTAAAAGGATCCTTAATCCTCACATCAGTGGTTGTGTTGGGTTTTCTTTTTTTTAAGGAGAAGCAGGGCAAATGTTACCAGAAGTAAGAATTAACGAGGTAATAGTGTGGAGGGGATAGATGCTGCATACAGAGTTATGCAGCAGCTCCCCTGTCATCCTGGGGGAGCAGAGAGGCACTGACCAGTATTCCTGGGTGACCTGGTTCCCCCAAGAGGGTCTCTCCCACAATTGCTGCAGACTGGCACTGCTAGACTCCAGCCGAATCTAGGTCCTGCAATCACTGCGCTGCTCTCTGCTGAGTTCCCAGCCCATGCCTTGCCCAGTCCCCCAACTCCCCCTGGGGTGACAGGCTCCTGACGTGCCAGAGCTCAGGCAGCTTTTGGCCCCACTTCTTCTGGGTTCACCAACTGGAGACACCACCAGTTTTGAGTTTAATTAAGTTTTATCTCTGCAAAAAGTGAGCAGGGAAAATTAAGGAATAAAAGGCTTACATGACATTAATTAAATATACATATTTTTTTATATATACATATATATGTAGAAACTGCTATTCAGAAAGTTTCTATGTGTTGATTTAATTTACTGGGCAGAAAGACAAACAGAGACCCATTTTTTTTTTTGTTTGGGTTATCCGTAAAAACTGATTTTGACTAGAAGCATAGTAAAAAGCTGTAGTGTACAAAAATAAACATGGAAAAAGCATTCATAAATTTGATGGAAAGTGATTCGCGTTATCAATGTGAATTAATGCATTAACTGTTCTACTAGAGAAATGCTTAGAAAGTTAACATCCAAAGCTGATAAAATAATTTGTTTCAGGGGATGGTTCTTCACATTTTTTTTCCCCAAGGTAACTATTTTTGGACATTATCGCCACTTCACTTCTACCTGCACAAGATTTTATTTACATATGATTTACAAAAGCTTTGATAAACAAGCCTAGACATTCTGTATTAATTTCAGTTTGGACAAGAAAGAACATGACAGTGTTTCCTGAGTTTTACCTAATCTTAGTATGCCCCGATGTGACCAAGACAGCATCCCTGATGGACCACCTGTCTCCCACTTACAGGCCATGCTGCCAGCTGAATGGCCCACCCTATGGATGAACAGATCACTTGGAGTGCAGCCCTGCATTTCAATAAAGGAAAATACGTCTTTCTTCCCATCAGGGACACCACAAGCTGTGCATTTATAATATCCTTTTTCGTCCAATTATGGTGAAACCTCAAATTGCTAAAACATTTAAGGCATCTTTAAGTAGCGATGGTTAATACTAGGAGTGAACTCACCACAAATGTGTGCTTATACAGGTATACAAAAAACACCACCCAGTGTCAGAACTGGAAAGAATTCCCTCCGTCTCATCTCTCGCTGCATGATCCCTCAGCAGGCATTCATACGCTCACCAAGGCTTAGTCCAGACACAGTAAACAACTATGAAAAATTCACAACTTGTTTTTAAAAATCTGTACGTACTACAGTAAAGTAGGGTACTAGAAATTCTTCCTTCATTGTTAAAGAACCTGGTCTCCTTCTCCATTAATATTAATTTGAAACTCAGTTTCTATACTTTCTGACATGTTTACTTGCAATTTTACTGTTTTGTTCTGTGAAAAGGAAAAAGACAGGACAGAGGTCTGAAGAGTTTTGTCACTGCTGTCAGCACATTTGAAATGCTTCTGTTGAATACAAACCCTCAACGCTGTCATTCAGATTGCGTTCCCTTTGCGAGACAATACCAGGCTGCTGCGCATCTACGTGACAGTGATCAGAATCATCTCTATATACTCAGCTTGTGAGGACTGAGAACCAGTAGCAGCCAAGTGCTACGAAACTGCAGTGTGCTACCTTATACCACGTCTGCATTTTAACAAACAATACTACTAGAAACCTCCCTATGCTGATAAAACATTCTCTTATGTTTTTCACTGGGCTGTGACAAAATAGGATGTAAAAATTAGATATCACATGAACAGACTGACATTCTCATGGTAACTTTAAACTACCATAGATGTGAAACATCAATCCCAACTGTACCTGCCATAGCCACCTGGTGAATTTAAAAAAAAAAAAAGTTATCATTACCAAAAGGCCCTGATATTGCCCCCGAAGTAACTCCTTAGCAATCGCTAGACAGACTGATTTCCCTTGCCTGCTGTTGTCTTTATCAGCATGCATTCCTCATGAAAAATAAAACAGGGGAGATATGAACACAAAAATGCTGTATTTACCAAAGTACTCTAAAATGGAAATATAGTGCTCTTCAGTAATGTAGATTCCTGCAGTTTAGACAATGCTTAGCTTTTTCTTTCCACAGAAATGAAACTGGTTACCTTCCAGAGCTTTCTTCTGGATTTACTCTTTATAATTGTACTAATATTTTTAAAAGTTGTCCTATGATCAAGCCTTTGAGCATATCTATAAAACATCACTAAAAATCATAGCATGCTGGCAGAGACCAATACAGCAAATTAATCAAGGAACCCTAAATTTAATTTCTGCCATTTAATGCAGAACAGAGAAAGTCAAATGCTCTTCTCAAATTCTTCTAGCAAAACAGCTAATGAAAAGGGAGGGAATGTCAATTTTTGAAATTTCAGTCAGAGTTAAAAATTGCTTTCACTTAAAAAACTCTCTTTTTTAAATTTCTTTTCTATGCCTCAGTCTTTACTATCTGCATCGGGGAAACACCACCACCTGAAGAGGAGAGATGTCTGTGTAAAGATGTGCTTGAATACACTGCAATCTCTATAGCTGATTGTAGCCGATTTCTGTGCCATAACTGTAGCAATACAAATAAACCACGATGGTGTTAATTCATATTTGTTAAACTTAAGATTAAACTTGTGAGGAAGGACCTCTTATGAGAGCCATAAAAGGTTACTCTAAATTAAAGATTCTAAACACGAGATGAGCCAGAGGAAATGAATTGTGAAAATCATGAAATTGGCATGATCTTATGTTCACCCCTCCCTTCACTGCAAATGAGTTAAAAATCTATCTTCAAAAATTCTGTTTCCATTGTCCTCTGATATCTCTAAACATCAGATTGCCGCAGGAGAAGTCACACGTTCACACTCTGCAAAAATCTCAAAGCCTCTGTACGACAACTACCCTGCGATCTTGAAAATGCACAAAGATGACATCACTAAGTCACCAAAACACGTGGTTTTCTTTTGGATGAGAAAAACAAGTGCATAAAGCCTACTCAGTATTTTGCCAAAGAAATATTTGTTTACTTGACCACCTAAGCTGTGGAAGTACACACAACACTGTGGCATCACGCATTTGCATTTGAAGACTCCAATTTAACAAGACTCATGAACCCAGGCCGCTGAGCACAGCAGTTGTGACCTGGGCAGCTCAGTCAGCGATGACTGTTTATTTAGCTTTATAACAACAAAACATGGACAGGCAACTGTCAAGGACACTAGGTAACATACCCAAAAACAAAGAGGAAGAAAAATGCAGCAGGAAATTCTGCAGTTTTTTATATATATATATATATGCATGTGCGTATATATGTGTCCAATATACATTTGGACAAAATGGACAATATGTTTACATATGGACATATGTACATTTGGTATATAGATGTATGGGTGAATATTAAATTGCAGAATTTCCTGCTGTATTTTTCTTCAACATGTATATTGGACATATGTGTGTATATATATGCATGCATGCGTGTACGTAACTATTCTATAAACACATATGCAGAGAACATAGCTAAACCTTGTAACTAATTAAGAAAAAGCAGTCTAGCCTACTCAGCTTTTCTCCTTCAAAAATCCATGTCTGTTGAAGTGCTCTTGTAGAGAACCTTGCTTTGCAATATGCCTTGAATATTCATAAAATGGAAATTGCTAGTTATAGAGCAGGATGTGGGTCCATATGGAAAATGGTTATATTCTCAGTTTCTGGTAAAACGAGACTCATAAAGGAACTTATAGGAACGACTAGAACTTACTCACTAAGCACCAAACTACCTGGAAGTTTTCCATCTCACCCACTTACCTTTCATAAATGTTTCACTATTTTGGGACAAATATCCCTGAACTCAAATTGTAAAAATTGAGGACATTCAACTTCAGAAAGTGACTAGATTACAATTATTGAAGCTCCTCTGAAATTTCACATCCATTTTACAAGTGGAGAAAGCAGATGTAACGATACAAGTTTTGTCCCCTCCCTTTCACACACTAAGCTTTGTGCACATTCTCTGGGGCAGCGATTTGCTAAGAAACGCTGCCTCTTGGCAATTTCTTCAGCAATTAGATTGGCCAATAACAGTACAGTGTTTTAGGATGAATAGACAAGCTTGACAGAAAGATCTATCAGCTGTTCAGCCCACACTGCTGCACAAATGAGGAAATGACTGAAATATTAATTGCCTTTAAACAGAAGTAATTACTCACTTTTGTAAGACTACTAGCAGGCAGAAATAGATAACTAGAATAGAATGTTAGGAAAAATGTTTCATTTTTCTGGCTTTAACATGCATTTGAGGATGAAAGAGTAAATCCAGATCTTACATGCCTCTTCTTCCTTTCCCTGCTCTGACATTTGGCAATATCTTACAGTTTTCACTTTGCATGAGAATGGATTTGATGCTTAACTACTGAAATCCCAATTCCAGTTTGCTATTTTTGTCCTCTGTTTGGGATTTGTTAGGCTCTGCTGGTTTTGAAGCAAATGACATGTTGAATTTTTTTCAGACAAAACATTTTTAAAAGATTCATGCACATACCAATTTATGCACAACCTAAAAAACATCTAAGGCACTATCTCTTTGAATTCATCTGCTTGAATGACAGCGCACAGGTTTGAAGTTTCTTAGGCAATAAATTTAAATAAAGCTTAGCTGCATAATTACATTGTGAAAAATCTCAATATTTTGGTAATAAATTTATTCACAAACTATATTCCAATATTTATAAGCATTCTAAAAGGAAGAGTTTGCACTACATTTTCCATTTGGCTGCTCACCTCAGATTTTCCCTCTTTTAAACGGACATGCAGCAGATTTATTCTGAAGAAAAGTTAATGTATGCCATTCAACTAGGCTACAGCCTCTTTCAAAAGCAGAATCCAGTTCATGACTTGAAAACACAGGCTATTTGCAGTGTGATCTTTAGCTGCTCGGAATACCACTCTTTGTCTATCACCTACCAAAGGCATTTTTTAACTGCACAGAATCAAGCGAACTAGTGAGGAAAGCGAAGAGTTTATGACATAGTATAATAGATTCCTTACAGTTACTTGGTTGTATTTTAACCCCATTTCAGTCAGCCGAGCGGTTTCTTTCAGCAAAGAATCCATTTGGTGGAAAAGAGGAGATACTCTCAGCCTATCAATTCTTTGATATCTTAGTTTCACATGTGATACTAAGTGGAAGCCTGCCCTTACCATATTTCTAAGAGGATTGCTCTCAAGAATAAAGTGCTCATTGGCACAGTACCTATTGCTCTTATTGCAGAAGTCTTGAACACCACTCCCTTCCAAGATTAATTTTGAAAAGGTGTAAGAAATCATCTGACACATTGTTCTTTGTAAGTGTAATTCTATCTATTTGGCTGCAGAATTAATCCACATTCTTGCTCTTTTATTTCATCAGTTGCACCAAATTGGAAACATCCATAGATCTGTAAACGTATTTTCTAATTATGGATGTGTTAGTATAGGTACAATTTTGCAGGTTTCTTCAGATTACAATGACATACTTTCCTAAGATGGAAGTGATATGAATATATGTTGGATGTTTTATCTAGTCCAAGTGTGCCACCACTCTCAGAAAACTATTGTACTGGCAGGGAAAATCCCCATAAGAAAACGTTTTTTCAGACTACCCAAACAAATAGGTCTGCTATAGGGAAGGGCTGTACTTCTAAAAAATTAATAGTGAAACAAGAACAGGTTGTTAAAGTCCCACCCTTTTCTTCGACTAGAACATACCTGGCATGCTGATGGATGACTGTGATTGAGGTCCCACTGGGAAGATACTATGTCAACAGACTTTTCAGCCATATTAAGCAAATTCATCCAGCCTTGGAAAAGAGACAAATGGGATGGTGCACTGTCTGAATAGTTGATCCCTTCGGGAATATTTTCCACAAGAGCAACCCTGAGAATAGATAAGGAAAAAATAACCACTTAACAAAAGCACTTCTCTTTATTAAAAAGTTCCAAATCGTAAAGAATGTCACGTTTTGGGCCTGTGGTTCAACATCTGCTCCCAGAGGCTCTCAGCAGTGTGCCACCCTGCAACTTGTTCTGAAGTTGCTGACTGTCATGCTCCACACTTCCCGAAACAATAAAATGCAGAAATGACCTACTGCTAATGCAGCAAAGCCAATTAAGCTTTTGAAGCTCTGCAAAATTAGCTTAAACATGGAAAAGCTTACTTCTTACAACACAGTAAGTGGGAATCAGTCCTTAAGGTAAGGATGGGAAGAATGAAATAATCTCTTCTTACTTTGCCACTCTGATCTTTGCACTTAATTTCTCCTTCTCTCCAATCAATGTGGCAAGATGTGTACTCCCTGTCATTCTCTTAGGCCTGCTTTTACAGCTGACATTTTATTACGTTGCAGTCTCTGTACAGGAATTCTCCCTTTTCAACTGCTCTCAGCTACCTCATTTTTCTTCATTTGTTTACCTGTGTAAGGTTCTAACTGGGATTCAGTGGTAAGAAAAGAAGAATTATACCCTTTTAATTTCCTGTTCTTTTTGGAAGGCTCCTTGATCCTATTGTCTATATTATTCAAAACACTTGCAAATTACATTGCATAAATTCACATGGATCCAAGAAGCTGAACAAACATTGTTGTAAACCAGTAGCTCAAAATATGCTTCTCTGCTTCATGGAAATGATGTGTTCCATTCAACATACCACCTCACCGCTAGATTTCCTTGAATTGCAGCAAGTAAAGCTCCTCTCTACACTCAATGGAGAAATCTTAAAAATAAAGGCAAGTTCAACAAGTTTCCCAATTCTGCCTTTAGGTAAACAGACGGAATTTTCAGCTTATCCAAGTGGCACTTCTGTAAGTGCCCCCAACATCCGCCACTTTTACTATGAATCATGCACACCAGATTTAGGAAAGCCGTAGCTTGGACTTAGAGAATACTCCTTTTCCTTGTATCCAAGCACATCCAGTATCTCCAGGCTGCTTCTGTACTTATTAATAGCATTATTCCCTAAAATCTGACAAACAACATACATATCAGTAAGTTACAATTACTGATAACGTTCTCCACAACATACTTTGAAGACAGTTCTGTTGATTAACATTAAACAATTGCATTACAGTAACAGAGCTGTAACACCAGTGAATTACCTGTAAAAGGTTAAAAACAACTTGATTTTTTGATGTCTTCAAAGTATGCTTTATTCTAAAACATTCTACCTATCTTGTTTAGAAATTTTTCAAAATAACTACTGCCCTAAAAATTTAGTGCCCTTATTGGTCTATTAGCAATGCCATACTTTTTAAAAGAAACTATTTTACTCTAACACTCAAGGTTTTAGACTTATTGCTGCTGCATCTAATCCTGTTACGGAATTTAATAAAACTTTTGTTACATTCCTTGAAAGACTGGTTCTTTTTCAATAGTGAACATTACAAATCCTATGGGGCTCTTAGCAACGGCCACGTTCCTAGAGCTTTTTTATAGAGAGTTGTAGGATGGCCACCTTCAAGGAGCAAGAAATTGAAGCACAGAAGGTAAAGTGATCTCTACAAGGTCATAAAAAAACCCCGCAACAATCCAGTGGCAAAGATGAGAAATGAATGCACTTTTTTCTGACCTCTTCCACCCCCTACCCAATCACACGAAGATACAGGAGAGAGTTATTTTGAATATCCTCCAAAGATATTCTTCATACCAAATGATTATTCAAAAAATAATCTATTGAATGTGGTTCTGATTTAACTAGAATTTCATAGAATCATAGAATGGTTTGGGTTGAAAGGCACCTTAAAGATCATCTAGTTCCAACCCCCCTGCCATGGGCAGGGACATCTCCCACTAGATCAGATTGCTCAGAGCCCCATCCAGCCTGGCCTTAAAAACTTCCAGGGATGGGGCTTCCACCACCTCTCTGGGCAACCTGTTCCAGTGTCTCGCCACCCTTATGGTGAAGAACTTCTTCCTAATCTCCAGTCTGAATCGTCCCATCTCTAGTTTTAATCCATTCCCTCTAGTCCTACCATTACCCAACATCCTAAAAAGTCCCCCATCAGCTTTCTTGTAGGCCCCCTTAAGATACTGGTAGGCCACTATAAGGTCTCCTCAGAGCCTTCTTTTCTCCAGACTGAACAACCCCAGCTTTCTCAGTCTGTCCTCATAGGAGAGGTGCTCCAGCCCTCTGATCATCCTCGTGGCCCTTCTCTGGACACATTCCAGCACATCCATATCTTTCTTGTAGTAGGGGCTCCAGAATTGGACACAATACTCCAGATGGGGTCTCACAAGAGTGGAGCAGAGGGGGAGAATCACCTCCCTTGACCTGCTGGCCACGCTTCTCCTGATGCAGCCCAGGATATGATTGGCTTAACACAAGAGGTGACCAAAATTTCTCAGCATTAGAATATTGCCTGACATACACGGTGCTTTCTGGTTGAACCTATGCAAATGAATATACAGGAGCCCACAAAATAGCTGATAGGATTAAATTTGTCACAGTCACTTCCAGTGGCTTGTTATGGTGTTTCCCATGGGCTGTACTGAACTGCTGTCTCACTGGAAAGCATTTGCTTAACTTCTACTCATTCTATCTTTGTCTTTGGCCAGTAAAGCCTGCCAAAAAGGTAGCACTGTCACAGAGTCACAGAAAGGCTGAGATGATCTGGAAATCACATAGCTCAATCCCCCTTGTCAAAGCAGGTTGCTCAAGACATTGTCCATGCAGGTTTTGAATATTTCCAATATCTCCAAGTCCAAGAAGCTTAGCATATCATATTGGAGATTAGGGCCCTGATCCAGCCAAATGCATACATGCTTGTTTCTGATGCATTGACTTTCCATTATTTAGGTCCAAAGTAGGGGAAAATGCTATATCTATATATCAGAAACCCAGATTCCAGAAGTTCCTGGAAGCTATACCTTAAAGTGTAATGCAGGAAGAGCTGCGGATATGGGTCATTGCTCCATAGATACATTTGGGTACAGATACCATCAAGATATGCAAAAAAGCTGGGCTCTTCCTCCTGTTCCACAGGTTAAAACCATTTACTCATTCAAAGAAAGCAGCAAGGCAAATTTGCTGGACAAAATGAAACTCATCTCCCTTTTAAAAGGTCCCTTGTCAGGGATAAGGTGCCTCGTGGTAAGGAAGTTTGTCTTGACTGTTGGGCTGAACTTGCTCTTCACTAGATCAGCTCCCAACTTTTCAATCTACATACCATTCAGCAGGCTACAGCACTAGCACTAAATAAGGAATGTGACTACACAGCTCCTGCCATTTTATAATTTGAGCTTGATTATGTAACAGAAGCCAAATACAATCCAGTTAGCAAAACTATTATACAGAACAGATATTATCTGATAATATATTTCCTAGTCTTTTGTTTAACCAAATAGTAAGTACTTCATGTTCTTTAGCAGACAAAGACATTTCATCTAGCTAGGGCACTAGTTGAAGCTTTGTTTTCAGAGTTTAAATTTCCCTTTAATAATGAACTGATTCTGCCACCCCCCTCCCCCCCCAAATTCCCCTACCCACTCAAAAACTCAGCACCAAGCTCAGAAGTTAAATAAAAGTCAATCATCAAGTTTCTAAACTAAGTGATCTTGCCTTCATAATCTTCACTTTTCCATCGGCACAACGGCAAAGTTCCAGTGCTTAGTCAAGAAGAGTTTTGTTAAATCTTCTGTGCAAAAGTTTGAGTTTGCAAGCCCCAGTTTCCATCAGTAAAAGCTAAATTTAGCTCTCATTTTTGTTCCAATGTGACCCATAAAGAGGTTTTTAAAGTACAGTATAACAAAAATGTCCAGGAGAGAAAGGTCATTCACAGACCTTAAGAAAGATCAGACATGGTGACATAATTTATTCTGCAAAAACGATATATTAACAAAGCAAAACAGAATGAATGTAGCACGGTGATTAAAACAGACGTGTCCTATGCTCAAAATCATTACCAGATAACCTTACACCTGTTGGATGAGATGTCCTTCCCTTCCCCAATTTCCTGGTGCTCCAAGTATTTCATCTGATTAATGCCAGCATAGGCTAACCTCTTCAGTTATATAGCTAAATATTATCAAACCTACCTCACACCGACTGAGAAACCTGAAAGTAATGCTATACTATTTCTGTGAAGTCAGAGAGAGAGAAAAGGGTCAGAGCTGAGATTCAAGCCCCTCTAAGCTAAAACAGAAATGTCGTAAGCAGTACAATGGTATTTAATGCCTACCAAATAATAGACCTTGACCTCAATAATATGACTCTTCTGAGCTCAGCTATATGACTTGCGTTTAGCAATTGCAAGTAAATTCTGTCCCAGGCTAAGGATTCTTCTTCATCTTTGACAGTTCTTTGGTCAGAAAGTCAGGTTTGTTTCTGACCTCACACCAATTTTTTCGTCTGAAGGAAACAAAGATACTCTTAATTTAGCATCTGGATTAATTAGAGAAGAGAGATGGCTAGGGCAGTGAAAATAGGCAGAGGCTGTAAGTCTGTCTCTTGAATAAACCTGGGGTTATGGCAAAAATTTATAGCTTTGTCTGTTGAACAGTTTATCTGTAATGATTACACAAGTATAAAATGAAAGTTCTTTTGATAGTTCAAACTTCATACTGTATTAAAATGACGAGCTGTAGAACATTATTCATTCCAGTTTGTCTCAATCCAGAGACATACACTAAAGAAAATCCAGGCCATATGCACTTGAGTGTCTTGACAACACCTGAATTTACTCATCAGTAAAGGGAAAAAGCACGATAAGAAAACACTGCAATGATTTGTATGAGACAATGAGGAAATGAAAGATGAGCAAAGGCTATCTTTGTCATAAGGCTGCCGTATTTCAGATAAGGGAGAGAAAAAAAAAAAAAAAAAAAAAAGAGAGAACTGGGAAAGGTACATGGGTCCTATCCCTATACCAGGGTCCTAGTTAAAGATATGCTCTTGTGACCCCTTCTCTCTTCCTTAATCCAGAAGACCTGGAACCACCAATCCCTACCCTGAAGGGCCACAGCTCCTCTTTTATTATAAGCCTAGTCTTAATATCCATTCAAAACCTACCATCTTTCTCGGACCAGTGCTTTCAATTGAGGCTTTCACCATGTCACCTTCAAGCACTTCACACAGTAAAGAAAATATTAAACTGTAGTAATTAGTCTGCAATTAATCACATCTAATTGTTCCAGTATGAGAAGTTAGAAAGCCTGCTAGCTATCATATACCTATGCTGTTGATTTAAATTTTAAATAAAATGTTTGACCCATTAGAGTAATTTCATGACAGAACACAATAGCTAAAAGTAAATGGAGATCAGATGAGACTGTGAACTCAAACTAAGTACTCAAAAGCAGCGAGATTATTAGCATCAAACTGAGAATATCACAAATACTCTAACACTGACAATCTCAACTGGTGAGGCACACGAATGTGCATTTGTATATGTGTATGCACCTGAGTACATGCACACTACAAAAGCTCTTTGCTGACATTTATTTGTCTGCTTTTTGAGTTTTAGTCATGAAGACTTTGATCTCCAGAGAGAAAATCTTGGGATGCTGAATGCTTGGTTTAAGACTATGCTTTGAATTAGATCTGCAGTGAATGCAGATAAGTTCAGATGTATGGTATTATTTTTCTGCAGACAGGCAGCATTGGACTCCAGGTACAGAGCTGTATCTGAACATTTCTGAGTATGTGATAGAGGGGACTAGGGTGATGTTTAATCTGAAAAGCTGCTTTCAGTGCCTCTCTGGCAAATATGTATTTTCAACATGATTCCATGCACTCAATAATAAGACACTGCAACAAGTGTATTAACACATATTATTATAAGAAATCAAACTGTGCTGGAATTTTAGAAGCACACAGCACCAGTCTCTGTTTTGAAGGAAGATTCTTCATCTCTCGATTGTCTTTACATTCAGAATCTGGCAACCAGTCATAAGATATGAGGGCAAAAAGGTAAAAACCCGTTGTATAGGAAGTCCAAATAGATGGTCTAAAACAGATTTCCTAAACTGCCTGTGCTTAGACATGTGAACTGCAACCTAGTGGCATGAAAGGGGAGTGGTTTAACAGGGTTGATGGTGTGCACATAAATGGGACTACAAGACTGTTGTGTTGGAGTGTATAATGAAATAGAGCTATGGCTACAGGGTGCAGCAAAGCAGCAATCCTTCTAGCTGTGCTGCCTCAAGCCAAGGGGGCACATAGTGGTCCTAGGCTTCTGCTCTTCATCACAGCAGTCAGTCAGTGACTCCTCAGTCACACTGCTGGCCCATCCACCTGGGCCAGCGTGAATGCCACCAGGGCACCCTGGCACGAGAAAGGGCCGCATTTTACATGACAAATACAAGTCATGCAGATAATTCGCTAAGTAACACGTAGCTAGAGCTGGTTAAGCTCTCCTGCGACTACTGCAAACAGTTTGATGGATCTCCTAACCAGTAGCCTAAATTCTGTGAATACCATCTGTGACTGGACTCAGAAGACAAAGCCCCCTTCAGCCAAGTGGGTGGCCTGATCCTATTTAACATGCAGCTGCAGGAGGTGGCTGTGGCACAAGAGTGGGAATAAACAGCCCTGCCTACTTCAAGTGCTCACTGAACTCCAACCTTAAGCTCTTCAGCTAATGCCTAAAATTAGAAGTTGCCTTTCAGCTTTCCCCTTCTATGGCTGCCCCTTCTTTACACTTAGTCTCCTTACAATTTTTCTTACCAGTCCACAGAAGCGGTTGAAGTATGCTAACTACATACCAACACATATTTTAAATCCTCACCACTTCGGCCTTTTTATATTTTCCATAATCAACTTGGAGATCACTTTGTTATTGCTGTTCCCACATAACTGCTTTTGTGCCCACTCATCACAATGTCTACGAGCCAAATATAGTGTGCAGGCATGCACAATTCATCCATCAAGCTTGGCAGATTTTAGGTGCCAGATTCTTTGTTGGTAGAATACAAAAAAAATAAGAATTTCAGTCAGCAGTTATGTCAGTGGAACAGTATTGTTTTTTACCAGTTGAGGATTAGACCCAAATCTCTAGGTCTGTAGAATAAATAACTAGGAATATCTCTTCTCTTTGGACTGCCCCATGGATTGTTATGTAAGAAAGATGATTCCCTCCCTCTCAAACCACAAGCTTCAGAAAGAACATACCAACAATAAAATCCTAGTTTCAACTTCCCTCAAGTGACAAGCAACAAAATATTTGTGTTGTAACATACCATAGACACCTAAGTTTCAAAAGAAGGACCCACTATACAAAAAACACAAGTCATCTAAGGTTTAAACATGTGAATGATTTCTAATTAAATGTACTTTAGGTGACAGAATGAAATTTATACAGTTGTATTTCAGATGTAACTTTCAGTTCTCAAAGGCAAAACTGCAGCCAAAAGAGGGAAAGAATTGACCAGATGTTTTACAATGTCACTTCAACCTACTGGGGACAGTATTTCCCTTGCGCCAAAGCAAGTCTGAACCTCAGTCAGAAATTCAGTCTAGCCTGCCATTACCATTTTAATACTGAAACTAAGATAGCAGTCATATAAGGTATCAAATAAAAAAGGAGCATAGAAATGGGAAGGAAAGAAAACCACAAGAAAGAACAAATAGAAAACATTAAAGATCTTAATTTGTTTATACTGACATGACTGATATTTGCTTCAGTTCAAAAAAACATATAAATAAAGTGCAACTTAGCACTGAGCCTTTAAGTAGCCTTATTGATTTTCTTAGGATTTCTCATATGCTTGATGCAAACTTAGGCATTTTCTTGAATTATGCAGGTCAGTCCAGCTCAATACTGATCTTTTCCCCTCCACTATTACATATCCAGGCTCATACCAAAATAATCCTTATCAACTGTCCCTTGCTCCATAAATAGGATGCTGAAATGAAGGCTGTTGATTCCACTGTATAAAACTATTTAGCATCATTAAGATTCAATAACAAATACCTCATAAAGGAAGAAAAAAAATTTAGAATGCAATTGAAGGGGACAGACAAAATATGTGTAAAGACCCTTCTGGAATAAAAATAACCTGTGGTTTTGCTTCAGGTGCTTTGTTTTAGGTTTCTAGCTCTGCTATGTTAAGCCTAAACCATAATATTAGCACACCTGTTGAAAAATACCTAGATAACTTTGATATTTTTAAATTATTTCAAAAGCAAATTAATATAACTGATTATTAAAGTACAGTCATAATTAAGCAAAATAAAGCTGAGAACTAGCAATCACTAACAGGTATCATCAGCTGAGACCCTGAAATTTCTCTCTACCAGGTAGAATTAACATCATAAGAATGCAGTGGACCAAAGAAATCTTTGATTTACTGAATTGACTTTAATTGACGGTTAATTTATTGAACAGATAGGATGTGCAGTTTGGTCCTCTAGACTTCACTCTGGCATGTCTCAACAATTCAGCAAAGAAGGTATTTTACAGGTCCTGAACATACTAATTCTTCCAGAATTAAATGGAAACAATGAGTGTAAACAAGATGAAAACATTTTACTGTAGCTTTCTGCTTCACAATCCTACAACAAAGCCCAGTATAGTCAACAGTACCTAATTTCTCAGAACGATTTCTCCTCCTTTTTATACTTTCTGCATCCATTTATATGCCTACAGACAAAACAGATAAAAACCTAATATGTCAGAACAGATACATGTTTCATGGAAAAATTATTGGAATAATTTTAAATATATCATGGTTTCTGAACAGGAAGTTAATTAACACCAGATAAGGAAAAACACAGTACCAAGCTGAGCAGCCAAGCCATCAAACCAGAAACAAGCATACCTACATTTAATAAGGGCAAGTGTATAAACATAATAAAATTAAAATCTATATGATAAAGGTCTTATGCTACTCCTCATTTCAATTTTGTATATGAATTTGGCCCATGAAGAGAAAAGAACCACACTTAATACAAGAAATTATCAGTAGATTAACCACAGACTTAATTAAGGCTGGCTTGACCAGAAAACCAATACACTATTCCCAATGAAAATCCTATGCATTATAGGATATGCATTATATCTCATTAGAGATTGCCAGAATGAAGAATCACTTATGTCATACTGAATCCTAGGGAAGGCAGACAACCCTCTGCGAAGTGGACATAAAAGCCTCACAAAAGTATCAAAACTGAACTGCATTCAGTTTTGGGTCCCTTGCTACAAGAGGGACATTGAGGTGTTGGAGCGTGTCCAGAGAAGGGCTAGAAAGCTGGTGAGGGGTCTGGAGGACAAACCTTATGAAGAATGACTGAGGGAGCTGGGGTTGTTTAGCCTGGAGAAGAGGAGACTGAGGGGAGACCTTATCACCCTCTACAACTACCTGAAAGGAGGTTGTAGAGAGATGGGGGCTGACCTCTTCTCCCTGGTGACAAGTGATAGGACGAGAGGAAACGGGTTCAAGTTATGTCAGGGGAGGTTTAGATTGGATATTAGGAAACATTTTTTCACTGAAAGGGTTATTAAACATTGGAATAGGCTGCCCAGGGAGGTGGTGGACTCACCATCCCTGGAGATGTTTAAAAAAAGGGTAGATGGGGCACTTAGGGACATGGTTTAGAAGTGGTTTTTGTCAGGGTAGGTTAAAGGTTGGACTTGGATGATCTTAAAGGTCCCTTCCAACCTCAGGAATTCTATGATTCTATCAGGAAGAACATCACTGCAGAAAGGGAATAAGTAGCTCCAATTGGCATTCCAGCAAACAAAACAGTATCATCAAATGATTCAGGTTGGAAGGTACCCCTGGAGGTCATCTAGTCTAACCTCCTGCTCAAAAATGGTCCACTTAGATCAGGTTGCTGATTTGCACTTTGTCTGGTAAAGTGTGGCACTTTTCCAAATATGGAGATTACACAACCCTCTCTGGGTCCCTGTGTTGATATTTGACGACTCTCACAATGAAAAAAAAAAATCAAAACCAACCCATGCACTTGGAATTTCCTGTGCTGCAATTTGTATCTGTTGCCTCTTGTCCTATCACTGTGCACCCTCCAGAAGACTCTGGTTCTGTTATCTATAACGACCCATAAAGTACTTGTAGACAGCACTAAGATCTCTCCTTCTCTTCTCCAGGCTGAACAGTTCTCTCAGCCTCTGCTTGTACTTCATGCACTCGAGTCCCCTAACCATTCTAGTGACCCTTCACTAGATATGTTTTAGTGTGTCAGTATCTTTCTGGTTGGTATTGGAGGACCCAGAACTGGACACAGTACCCCAAATGTAGTCTCAGAGGCGCTGAACAGATGGGAAGAATAATTTCCCTCACCCTGATGGCTACATTCTTGCTGATGAAGCCCAGCATGCAGCTGCCCTCCTCTGATTCACATTCAAGCTTGTTGTCTATACATGTCTAAAACTTGAAGTCAAACCTACAGGCTGGGATTTTTTTCTTTTAAGTTGAGGATCTGTTAACTTACAAGCACTACCTGGGAAATCATAAAACTTCAAGTAACCTATCCCAAAGAGACCAGGCTTTCATGACAACAGATGAAAAGAAATTTACTTGCCTTAATCATCCATTATAATAACCAAATTAAAAAAAAAAAAAAAGGCTATACAGATGGGATGTGGAAAACTCACTTGCTACAGTGAATGAGATATATAGAAATGATTAATAATTATAGAACAAAAACAACTGTAAGACAAGAAAGGTAGATACATAAAACAAACAGTAAAGGTTATTTCAAGGAAACTTCAATAGGAACCCTAACTAGTAAAGCAAAAATACTCCTTAATGTACTCCAGTTCAGCAGCTTTGCTTATAAAAAGAGTTTGGCCATTTGCAGCTAGAAACCTCTACATAAAAATAGGTTTAAGGACAGAGAAACACAAAATATTCTATTATCTTAACTTATGCAAAGTGATTGGATATGAAGTCATCTTATTTTGATCCAAAAAAAAGGAAAAAAAAGTTCATTGGTTACTCATTACTCAGGCTATTTCTTTTCCCTATGTAAAAAAATCAAAATTATTTCATTTTCCCATCTCCAGTATTTTCTGTACCTATACTTTGTCAGTTAACATATCTAAAGGTAAGTTGATTGAGGCTGCCTGCAGTACCCATATAGGCTGTACTACCACTTATTCTTTTCTTATTCTGTTTCTAATATTTATCACGAACTATGTTCTACAGCACCTTACAGTAAATAATTTACACAGGCTCACTAAAAGAATAAGGATTGACAGGTCTACATTGCTGAAATTTTATTTTCCCACTGCAGGATAGAAACATCCGATAAAAACTCAGCAATATTTTGAGATAAGAATTGCTTTGCTCCATGCCCATCTTCTCCAGAGCGCCACCCACTCTAGCAGAATTCCTCTGGTGGCTCTTTTAGAGATATAACAAAAGGTTATTACATCTAGCTTCCTTACAATTTCAAGATTAAGTTCTTTAGGGTACAGAATGGTCATCTCATGGTTTTGTGCAGCTAACATATCGTGGACAACAATATATTACATACCATATAAGGACTGTGTAAAGATAGACAGATTCAAGGACAGATAGAACCAACAGGCTACAACTGGATTAATTTATTGTTCCTAACCCTTACTAGTAGAAACACCTGGACCCTCAACCAATAACCTAGAATTCAGAGCAGATAACCCCCAACTTATCACAAAATCTTTCAAAACCGCTTCTCTGGTCTACCATTACAGGAGGAAGATGATGTTTTGAAAAGAGGATATTGATCTGAAGATTTCACATCTCTTCTGTTCCCAACACCAGAGAAACCTCAGGGATGAGAAGGAGCAGAAGAGTTTGTTTCTGTGAACTGGTACTTTGGGTACAACTCATTATAAATGTTGTAAAACAATCTCTCCTGAAAGACTCCTATGACCTCTTTGTAATGAAACTATGCCTATCAATGGAGATGCTATGGCAGGAGAAGAGTCTTCAAAGGTATGTCTCTGTTCCTTGGCCCTAGTGATTCCCTATAAATAACACAAGCAATTGATGAGCTGCACTGCATCTTCAAAACAAAGCTCCCATTACTGATGCTCCAAAGACAGAAATGGGGACAAAGCTACAGAGAACAAGAGACTCTAAAAAAGTTTATAGTAGTGGTGATGGGAGAGGGAAAGGCAGTAACAAAACATCAGCTCTTTGTGTCTCCTATTTATCCACTGGCAAGCAAAGGTTTCTCGCACAATTGATGGGTTTCCACTTGCTTTCACAGGTGCAGGCCAATTGTTTATAGGAACTGTACACTTCCATGGATCCCCATGTGTCCCACACCTGAGGGGGCAGATGGTGGATTGCAGTGAAGCAAAACAAATTAAACACTGACCTCCCTAAAGTGAAAAACAAAATTCCTAACAGTTCAGTTGGCTCTGCCTTAATCATTTTAAATAACATCCAAAAAAGCCTATACATAAGGGATTCTACAGCAGTTCACTTCTCAAATCCATTAACTGTCTGTTTGATCTCATTAATACTCAACTTCAGTTAATTCTGGTCCAGCATTTTTTTTTCTGTCTCATGAGTTTATGCATATAAAAAAAGAATAAATAATTAGTATATAGATTAATCACAAACCTCTTAATTTGCAAGGAATGAAAGTGGCAACTGAACATTTTTAACAGTCAATTTCAAATGGCTATTGATGAGCAAAAGTATTGTAGAAAAAAAAGTCATTGAAGGCTGTTTAATATCAGGGTTATGATCCATTGGACTACCCTCATCAGTGGGCAGACACACAAAGAAAATCTCACATGCTTTGTCTTTACATGGTTGTTCACTCTATGGGCCCTATGGACTTTGCATTGTTTTCTATTCACAGTTTCTCAGCACAAAACATTCCACAAAACGCATAACCAGCCTTGTCCCTCATAAGGTGATAAAGATACTCTTTTGAAAGGGAAGATGCAAAGGAAAGCTTATAGCTCAGCTCTTCTGCGTTCCATCTACTGGTCACTCTACAAAGGCAGGCATGAACGTCCTTGCCTGGCAAGGTTATGAGCTCAGTGGTGTGAGCTCTGCTCGATTCAGTCTGAGCTTATCTCCCAGATCTCTAATTATCCAGAGGAACATTTTAATTTTGAATCCCAAATTTGCTGAAGGACAAGATGGTGAACTCTACTAAAAAGGTAACAGTGTTAGAAACACGGGGTAGGAGACACCTTGACTGGTTGGTGGATTTTTTTTAATGGGGTAGTTTTTTATTTTCAATAGATTTTAAAAAATAATAATCATTTTATGGATTATTTTCTGGACTCAAACTCCCAAATAATGCCTAATTTGTATTTCAGTATACAAGGTGTAATTTGGGATATCTAGCCATGATTTTTCAAAGGAGGCCATTTCCTGTAAAAGTTGCAACAGACAAAGTGAGAAGACAGAATTATCACAAGCCATTTAGAGTTCTCAGTATAATTTTAAAAACAACACGATGCTGATACAACAACATGGGCATATTATCTGGTATTTTCTAATTCTAGTGTAATTAAGTGGTGAAGAACTTCTTGGCCACAGGAGTAACTAAGTGCAAAACCAAGACTGAAAGAATTTCTGCTAATTTAATTAAAATTGTTGTTTCGGACAGATCTTAATCTGGTGCCTGAGGAAGTTTTAACAATATTCCAGTAACTTCTTTTAAAGGATCAAGATCAAGTCTTTGATAAATAGGATTTTCCCTGTTCATCTGAGTACTGAACAGATGAGAAATAAATCATTTACATACTCTTTTGACTAGACAATTTCCATTCTATTAGCCCTCTCTTTATTAAGCTGTTTTCTGACTCAATTCATCACAATTTTTGTGATGAATACTTGTCACTATCTTATTTGCCTTACAATGCATTTCTAAAAGAAGTCTTTCAAGTATGAAGTTAGCATCTCTCTGCCAATTAATGCATTAGCCTTTCCTCTCAAAATATGTTGCAACATAACTTACTTTCCTGGCTTTCCTTAATCCTTCAGGTCTCGGCTGACAGTCCTCCAAATATACATTAAGTCACTGATCCTAATTCGGGAGTTTACGCTGGCATATCCTCAATGCTGTATTACCTAGGTTTAGGGAAGTTCATTCTAGAAATCTATCCTGGACAAAAAAAATGCACTTTACCTGGAGAACAACACAGCCTTTACTGTGATTTAGAGCACACAGAGGTAAACAATTTAAATCATTCTTATTTTATACTCTCTATATTCTTTTCCTACTGTCCAGCTTCAAATGCTAACTGGATGAATAAAACCACTATTTTGTTTGCCACTAGCTCAAATACAATCAGAAAATTAAATTTTTTAAAACAAGCCTGTTTATCACAGCAAGGTTTTTTTACACCTTACAAACATAAATAAAATAAATATCAATCTACACATTGCAGGTCTGGAAAAAAACTAAATGTCTCAGAAACTAGTTTGATCCCTGGAAGAACAAACTGAAAGTGAATATGAAATTCAGAAGAGTTCAAATGTCTATTCAAGAGCATAAAAGGAAAACAAAACTACAGAATGATAAACTCTGACAGAGGTACCAAAAGAAAAAGCAGGGCAAGTAGGACAGAGCTAAGACAAGCGCCCCCCTACCCTTCAACCCCCCAACCCAAACAGGCAAAAGCAAACAATGCATGAGGCCAGAGGTGTGTTTCCCAATTGCCTTTGTACATTCAAGCTTTCAAGTTTAGGGTAGACCTTTTAGATACAGACCCTTGGAAATGAGTTTGGCTTATTCCTGTTATTCCCTTCTCTGCAGTGTCAACATACACAAGCTGAAAGCAGAGAAATATGAGATGCAGACTCAAGATAACAGTACAGTGAACAGCTTGATACAGCGGGGTACATTTTGTCTAAAAACGGCTTTAAAAAACAAACAGCACTCTTTCAACAGCAAATAGACTTCAGGAAAAAAAACCCAAACTAATGGTCTTAAATGGCACAAAAGTCATCTCGTGTCTTCTAGACACAACTGCCTATCATTCATAGGACAGGACCTTAACAGCCTTGCAGATGTACTGAACATCCCTAAACTTCCTCAAATTCTCAGTAAGTAAACCCATAATGATACCCCAAAACGGAAGAGCACATCTGCGTTGTAGCAAACAAAAGACTTATATAATACTATACAACCTCAGAATAAACACAATAAACCAGTTTAGAGACAATTTAAAATTAATTTTATTGTATATATAATTTATTACTAGTCTGCCAATATTAAAAGGAATAGCTAGAGCAAGATTTTATATAATAAAATAAATTCCAAATATTGTTTAGTGCATTGTTTGATTTTTATTTTTTTTTAAATAAAAAGAATAATTTAAGTAACAGAAGTCATGTGCAGTGCTGGTGGCAAATTAAAATGAAAGGAAAAAAAATTAAAAAGTGTTTTCATTCCCTTTTTTTCATTTATTTTGCTTTTACATTTTAATAGATTCTTCCCCAATCCCAATATGAAATAGTAGTTTTCAGTATCAACCGCAACGTCATAATACTATTTTACAGTTGTGCACTCTATGTATTCTTCTAGATGGTCCTTCTTCTTTATCTCATTCATTATTGCCGAATTTTGATTAGGCATTTAATAATTGCATTAATAATATAACTTTGAGAGTGTTGGTGGAAAAAGTCATACATTTGTTATTTAAAATAACAATGTAACTTTCACGTATTATAATTTAGAGGTAAATTCAAGTCAAGTTTGCAGTCCTAGAGCCTGTGACCTGGAATACATGAGAATCACATCTCTAGCGTAAATCCACGGTAAAACATGTCAACATGAAATGTTTACCCATTATTATATTCCTTCACTTCAGTTACTGAAAACAAGAAGCAATAGCCATAGAACTTATAATTATAGCATAGTTATAAAATATATCAGTGAGGCATAACACAATGTTCTCATGAAATAAAAATTCTGCTTTAAAGCATATGAAAAAAATGCACTACTGTCTTCTCCTCAGCACATAAACAGACTGCCTGATGAGGGTGGGACTGTTCATGAAAATCAAAAACTTTCTGTGATTGCAAGCTGTCTATTATAAGTCAAATAATTAAAAGACAACAAACAGCTAAAATTAAGATTAGAACAATAAAGGCACTTGCTGTAAAAAAAAAAAATATAAATCATATTCAATTTTAAAATAAAAAAACCCACTAAGAATCTTTGTTGACATAATAATATATACTGAACTAAGAATCTTTGTTGACATAATAATATATACTGAACACTGCCTCACCCGCCCACCCCTTGAAACAAGCAGCTCTAAACAAGTTACGGAATGGGGATTTTTTTTTTTTTTTTTCAGTTTTCACATAGTTTAATTCTGTAGTTGGTGAGATGTCAAGACTGTATTGGGCTGCACTTGGTTGGCTGACTGACCTGGGTTTTTCAGTGCCTTCCCTTCCAAATATTCCACAGGGAAATAAACTTTTTTTTAAAAGTAAACAAATTGGTGTAGGTAGAAGACATCATCTATTCTACCAAAATCCATCAAAGCCCCAAACCCAGAAACCACATGCTCAAAGTGCTTTCTTGTACAAACTCCAGGAACTGACTAGTTGAATTTAACACGTTAACTCTTCAAACAACCAAAACATTTGGTTATGCAGGGGTCTTACACTAATTTGAAAGTAATTTGTGAGGTAAACTCTCTCTCCAAATGAGTGAGACCAAGCTATCACCAGGTGATCAAGTGAAAACTCAAGTGTTTCCATATTGTCTTGTAGCACTATTTTCAGCTTTCAACGCAGTAGTGACTGCACTAAATCTTATTCAAACACTGTAATTCCTGCTGCAAAGAGGTAGCAATACTTCAACAGAGAGACTCAGAGACAAGAAATCGGCACCTAGAGGCTGCAGATGGCCCCGACTCTTTGCTGGTCCAAACAGCGATCACAGGTCTTTCGTCCAGCTACAGCTGCACTCCCCTCCTGCCTATGGCACACTACAGAGGAGAGCTTTGAGAAGCACTTTAAGAAAGAAATGACAATAGTTTTACAAATAAGCAAAATCCTTTGGAGTAAAATTAAAAGGCCCAAGATGGACATAAAAAATGCTGATTGTTTCACTTAGTAACGTGATAGAAAATTCAGTTACTCCATCACGATGCTCTGCTCTTGTTGATTACTATCCTTTCCTCTTACATCCTGTACGGGGCCAACACCACACCAAGCCAGAGTGGGGTGGGCAGTGCTTTGCCTTTAAAACAGTTAACTTGCAGCTGCTTAACCAACAGAAAACAGCCTTCATGGATTTAAACAATAAAAAACCCTGCTGGAAATACACTCCTCAGAAAATAAGCAAAGATCCTTTCTTTAACTTTTCCTCTTTCTAATGTAGGGATGGGCAATTTTCATTTGCACTACATCTCATGCAATCAGGTATTCTGCACAAACAGTGTCAAGGCTGGCCACTGCGCACGCAATGCAATGACCTTCTAGCATGCATTAGCTTTCTAAAACATTGGCACTGAACAACAGGACAGTATTTACAACGCGCACTCGTAAGGAAAAAAAAAAAAAAAAAAAAAAAAGAGTCATGGACAGGGGAGCTCAAAGTCTTGCTGCTACTTTTGACCTTGAACAAAGACAAAGACAGAATACTTCCTGGGGACTGAGGAACAATAACAAAAGGTTAGTTGTTTTTCCACTATACCTCCAGTTATCTTCTACTCCTAACCTGTCACTAATGTCTAGGAAGAGTGTCCCACACTACAGTCATTATTAATAAAAGGCCAATCAGCATTCTTGCCTCACTAGATGGTGAGAGGCATAGGGAGTCCATTAAGCTTGAAATAATATGTCAAACAAACGTCCCTCTTCATTACCACATTATTAGTATGAGTGCAATGAATTTGGACTACCTGAAGCCTGGAAGAGGGGGAAAAAAAGCTACATATTATCATCATGATGGACTGCTGGAGCTGGAGAGCAAAGGAGAGGGAGATAGAAGATGCAACAAGGAACTGATTGTTATGAAAGACTTCCAATATGAAATAAGCTATTTTTAAATAAAAGGTGGCATTTAGAAAATGGGTGTTTACTTTTTGATCTATGTGTGTCCCAAAGAAATTAAAAGCAAATCTTTTATTGTTTATGGATAAATTTATGAACTTGATTCAAAGCACACATTTGTGCCAACGCCGCTGACCCTCTCAAACAACGTTAAATGTCCCACTCAAATTTTTAGGCTTCATTCCCCTGTGAGAGATTTCTGCTGCCGCCTTAGTATTTTACTCCTATTAATGGGGCTTTCACACATTGCATTGAACACTGCAGAGAGCTCTATGTGACCCAGATTTTTCTCAGAGTAAGTTGCGAGAATCTTCAAATACAATTGTATGCCCCTTTCCTGGCTGCTCAAACTAAAATTAGACAATATTGAACCATATCCACTAATTCCACATTTGTATACTGTTGAGATCACTTACGGAAACTTTACTACAAAGAGCTACTGTTTCTTGATACCACTGAATCAAGCAATGCTCATGAAACACTCGGCATGCGCTTCAGTGGTGGTATGAGAAACTACCTATATTATTTTGGCTTATTATTGATACTTGTGTAAAACATTCTGAAGATGGTAGTGACAATCCTCAGAGAAAGTAAAAAGTAACTTGCTGAACTGCAAAGGGCTAATCCTTCCTGTCCTCGTTATGTATCATCTGATGTAAAACTGAAAGCTAAGATGAAATACATTTGTGAAACACACAAATATGGTAGTTCAACGTAGGTGATCGCACTTCAGAGAATGTATCATGCACATTATGCCTGAACAGCCCATATGGGGCAAAGGAAGACTAACACAGGATGAAATTATTGCATTGGTGATACAGAAAGTACGTTATTACAGTAGGAAGAAGTAGAAATATAACAAAATTCCTCTTTTTTTTTTTTTCAGTCCCTGGTTAAGGGAAGAAAGTAACGTCCTTTGAAAATCTTGAATATCAACTGTTATACAGCCACTTTATTATTTCAGCTGAGAGATGAAAGAAAAGTAATTTTAAAATTTTCTCATCAAAGGTCACAGCCTGTTCCAAAATCTGGACAAAGCACTCACCATCTATTTCTTTTGCAACTGAAAACACCATTATTTTCATTAAATCATCTTGCTTTTAAAGAAAAAACAGCTCACTACTCCACTAACAGAGTCAAGGGCGCAACCCTGTGCACTTCACTTGGCCACAGCTCTACAGAACATAAAGGTGCACAAGAAGTTAAAATATCTGCTGAATGAAAGCTGACCCTTCTAAAGGGTCTAAAGGTCAGCAGGTAAAGACAGACAGCATCATTTTGGAGCCTAAAAAGCAGTCCTTCCTTTGTATACCAACAGAGCAGAAGACTACCACTTAGCCCACTATTTTCTGTTAAAAAAAAAAAAAGCAAACATTCTGTGCCAAAATCCTGAAGTGACTGAAGAACCAAAATACCAGTGATCTTACTGACAGTGTAAGTTGCTCTCCCATTGCTTAAAATTCTGCATTCCAGCTGTATCAACCCCCCATAACCCTTAGTCAGCAGTGAAACATTTTAAAAACCATTTTTTGGCGTCTTGCCCTTCAGCAGATGAAAATTTGCATTTTTACAGCATTTCTGCCTATCAGCACTAAAACATTCTAATGGGTTTTGCAGCTGTGTGGGGAGAATTGCGAGACGGTCAGTGGATTCTTATGGCAGACTGCTGGGAAACAAGTGCCTGAGGGTGCTGAGGCAGGAGAAACGAGCTGACCCGACCAGTCTTTACACTCCACAGAAAATTCAAACACCAGCTTTCACCTCCAATGAGCATGGCAAAAACAAAGGCCCTTCATGATCCATGTGCTCTGTGTAACTAGGAACATTAAAATCTTTTTTTTTTCCCCTCCTTGATCTTAACAAATGAAGCAGCTTTCTGTAAGAAGTCACGAAAGAGCAAAAGTATACCCAATTACAACTTCAACTCCCATAAGCTGTACCTAGTATATGGGTTTTACATCACAAATCTTCATGCTGCATCTACTGCATAATACTTTGAGAAAGCAAGTAGTAAGAGCAAGTATGTGAAAGCAAGTAAGAGCACAGAGAATCACAGCATCCCAGGTTTCCCAAGGCGAGGACAGCAGCTTGTCTGACTTCAAGGTGCTTCTTCAAAGAACGTTACTTAAATGTACAAGTAAGGGGGGGTGAAAAGCAGCAGTAACATCAGGAGCTAGTCAGTGCGTGCAATCTCTATTAGAGCTTCAGGCTGAGGTGTCTGGCATAAGAAGACTGCAATATCACGTGTTGCCATTCCTCAGGGGAACCATCCAGCACTCGGACAGCCACTTTCAAAGGGAAGTCCAGGAATCCGAGTCCAAGTAAGGGATTAAATGCACTTTGCCCTCTGCTAACAGCAAAATAGCACTCCTTGTCCATAATGCCTCTTGGTTAAACACTAACCCTACATATTTCCCCCCAAAAAGACATCCCTTTGCCGACCCGAGAAGAGCCTGCCTTGCTGTTTCAGTACACTTCAAAGTCTAAATATTGTAGTCAGGAAAAATAAAAATCCTTCACATGAGTAGAACAGCTTAAGTATTCTGATTTCAAGTCTAATAAAACTGAATTGACATAAGCATATTCACTGGACTAACTATCTTACGACAAAGTCTTCTAGTAATTACACCAAAACATTTCTGAACTAATTAACTGAATTCTTCTCTCAGTAGTCATACTAATACATAAAACTGTGGATTTGTTTGATATTTGCAGCACTGTAGCCAACACAGATTTATCCTCAAGACAGTCTCTGTCTCCGAATATAGACTTGAGATAGTTCATCTAGGCAGGGAACATGCACGTGTGTAGGAGGGAGTCTGAAAATGCACCAAGGAATAGAGTTTATGCCACTTCCTAAACCACTGGGGAACAGAGGAAGACCACAAAAAAGGCCTCTAAGGAAAAGTCCAAGGGAAGTGCAAGCACAGTGTCAGAACCTCACAAAGCCAAACCTAAATGGCAGGGTAAGGAAAGAGAGAAGGAAAACAAAGTTACAGATGTCTGTCAAGGGGAAGGAAAGGAAATTTAAAAAGCTGTAAAAACAGGAAAGCAATGAGGAAACATCTTCAGTGCATGAAAAAAATCTTATCAGAGCATGAGCCAAGAGAAAACTAAATCCATAGGAGCAGTAACACTTCCAAATACATCAAGTACTTCATATTAGAGTTTGTAGATGAAGTATTAATAATTTAACACACCATCATTCATTATTCAAAACATTCAACTCACACTGAAATTTCTTGAAATCTGTCTTGCTTCTCAGATTTGGAGTTCATGAGAGGAAAGGTATTCCACCCCAATAGTGCCTGCCTGTGTCCTGCCCATGCGACACAGCCACAGTGCCTCTGTACTTTTCCTACCATCAAGGTGTTACATCAATCTGTGCTTTAAAAAAATTAAAACCTCACCCTTGTAAAGAGCAGTTCTGTAGCTCACATTCTCACATTGTAGACAGCTAGATGCTATGTTGAAGGGTAAAGTATGAAAGCGTGAGGATCCTGAGGATCTGAGGTGAATTGAAATGAAGAAATATGAGGTACATACTACAAAGTTCCTACCGAAAGAAGAAACAGCATGAGCCAATTCTGTTGAATTTAGAATAACGAATTTATCTGGCATTGCTGCTTATTATCTAGAATGCCATATATTCTATTAACCAAGAGACACTAAATCATTTAGGTTTCTCTGTTCACTACCATACTGTAATTGAAGATCTACAGGATATGCTTATCAAAAACCCCACAAAATTGCCTTGTCTATGTATTTCAAAAGCTCGTGCTTAATCTCTAGACGTGAAGGGACAAGGACACCATCAGAAGAGAAATATTTTTAAACATATTCTCCCCCTCCCACTTTCTCCTTACTTTTGAGAAAGGACCAGCCAATTTTGTTTTATTTAATCACTTTTTGCACATTAGATTTCTGCCCCCTCACCAGGAAGATGCAAAGGTTGGGCTTCTTTTTATTTCTATTCTTCTAAAAATCTCCTCCATTGCAGTTTGATGCCACAGTATTACTATATTCGCAACGTATACACAAAAAATTTCCTACTGAATTTGTTTTCTTAACAGCTTATTCATTTATACATTCTTAAGTCTGAGATAATATTTTCAGGATTCACTACATATAAATGTTCTTAGGAAAAAAAAAAATCTTCCAAATACAGTAACACACAACAGTTTGCCTCATACGAAGCGCATGTTTCCTGACAGTCACTCCAGGCACTATACCTAAATGGCAGCTGGAGAAGGTCTGCACCCCAGTCCGCAGCAGGCAGTTTCCTTTCCAATAGAGATGAGGACTGTAAGGAGCACACAACTTGGAAAATGCTGCCTTTCTTTGGTGAAGCCATTCTTGTACCTGTCATGCATAAGGAAATCCAGCTGCTGTTCTTGGTGTTTAACATTGTATTTTTAAATCCAAATCTGCAATTTTTCCTCTTATATTTTGCGGTATGCATACTGCAGGGAACACCCTGAATATCCATCAGTCAGGAATCAGGAGCTCAGACTTCCCAACATAGCATAGTAAGTGCTGATTCGGTACCCGTTTAACCACTGGGAAGTATCTCAGCCTCTTTCCTTTGTTTGCACCATACTTAAGTATTGGGTAAATACCATTACCTTGATTTTCAAATTATCTAAAATTTAGCAGTGAGGTACTTAGAGTCCTCTACAAAGCTGCATAGCAGCCACACAAGCCCCTCATCAGTTCTTTTGAGCAGCGACCCATTCACTATTCACCCATCTGTAAAACACAGCAAAATATCCTAACATTTCAACTTTACCAAGTCTCTCAAAAGATAAACAAATATTGTATAAATAGCCACTGCCATATACATTAATTAGTTGTTGAGGTGCTTTTAATTTATTTCTACATTCAGCTTGTGACCATGTAAGTTCATACAAAACCTTTTTATAAGGCCTGAATAACACAAACAAATATTACAGGGACATTTAGACCTTTTTTTTAAATTTACGGACAAAATATATGTTGTCTTTTTATTTCCTTCCACACAACCCCCAATCATCTTATATGAACACTTTGCAACTGTAAATAGCAACATTAATTTGGACTGAATAATCACATATCAATACACAGTAAGTGGGAATATGATTGCTACCTTCTTTTTCTTTTGGCCTGTGCACCTTTCTAAAAGGCCCTGATTATCTTGGTATGACTTAGGATGAATAAATGCGTTAGCTCACAGATGTAGAAACCAGTCAAGAATCAAAATATTAGTTTTCCTCATAAATAAACATGAGTTTATTATACCATATAATAACCATATAACAATAACCATATAAAATTATGGTTAACAATAATTTAATGTGAATCTTCTAAGAGCTCTCTTCCTCAGGACAGGAACAAAAGGATATTCTATGACGTTGACATTTACACCATCCAACAATCCCTTAAGCTTAATTAATGTCCTTCCTGCCCAACAAGAACAAACTAAACTACTTTGCAAAACAATGAAGGAAAATTCAAGGTAAAACCTTTAGTCAGCAACTTTTTGAAATCAGCACTGCAAATTCAGCAGATATAGTCAAGGTAAGAATGGTAATAAAAATCCACAGATGAAAAGAATAAAGTACTCAAAGTATCCATTCCCAAAGGACATTGCCAGCACTCAAATTACAGAGGCAAGATTCTGTGGAAATGTTCCAGGACACCTTAGGAGCACTAAGATAGGTTTGACTATTGTCTCTTTCTTTTAGGTATCTATTTGTATTTCTGTTTGGGTTTTTTTTAATTATTTTTTTTTAAAGGGTAATTAAGTTTAGTCCACTTAGAGTAGCAGCAGGTTAAAACTGCATCTGTTAAAACTTGTTGCATCCAAGTTAAAACTTGGTGTTGGGTGGAAACAAATAAAAAAAACGGAAAATTTATGGGTAAGTTTCTGGCCAAGATAGAGAGATTGTCTTCCCCAAACAGATGTGAGCTATGTAGTTTGATAAAGGAGTATTTATATGGCTACTAAGAGAATGTTTTAGTCTGATGCACTAAGAGTAAAGAAAAACCAAAACACCAAACACAAAAGAAACAAAACAAAATAAAGCACTCTTTCAGATTTTAGTAGAAAGCATTAACTGATAATTACTCTGTACAGAGAACTCTATGGAATGTATTTTAATAGCAATATCTTGACTCTCAAAAAACCCCCGAAAACATCAAAATATCCTCAAGTGTTAGAATTACATTTCTAGCAGGAGCACTACCACGTGCACGTGCCCAGAGCAGTACCTCTGACACAGAATCACTTGGCTGCTCATCCCAGATATTTGTACAACTCTTGTCAAGAGCAACTTTGTGCACCTCACTCTCTTCTCCTTTCTAGTCAGTCCTGAACTCTTTTCTCATGCAAACAGATGAATCACTGGGAAAAAGAATAGTTTGTCTGATGTCAGAGGTTACATCTCTACTACTTTCCCAGACCATACCCAAAAAGTTGCTAGAGTGACAGACTGGTTCCAGGCTGTGGCAGTCCGTCTTTGCCCAAAACTGGATGGTGTTTAGGATATCTTTAAGGTGGCTCACATACAGCTAATAAAACACACCAGATGGGGCAGCTCCTGGGGACTGCACAGTAGTGCTGGCTGCATGCTTGTGAAGTCATTTCCACTAGTCCAGCACTTCAGCCTCCCTTGCCCAAAATACGTCACCCCAAGCATCCTCTAGTACCTTTATTAAAGTATAGGTCTGCCTACTCTCCACCAGCATCTGTAATGAACTGCAAAAACAGGCACTGCCAAGCTGATACAAGCGATCCAAAAACGAATGAAAAAAGAATTAGTAGTTTTGACTGTGCTTGAACAAAAATCAAATGGTGGCTGCACCTCCTCACGCTGGTGGCACATTAATTCTTTCTTTATATTTTTGTGATTAATTATGAAGCTTACACATATTCATATTTTGCTAAGCTATTGGTAAAACTTCATTTTTTTCCAATGCTCCTCCACTAGAAGCTGAGCTTTAAAATTTATTATTTTAGAGACTGATTCAAGTCCAGCTGACTTGAGGAGACATTTCATAAAGGACAACAAGAAAAAACTAAAAGGTCATTTTATTTTCCCAACAGTTTTTTTTAGAGAAGTATTTTGGGAGATCAATGAAGATCAATTATCTATATGCCTACCAAATTGTCAAAAGATATCAGAATATCATCTGTGGTCATACGTATGAGTACAACATATTTATTTGAGAGTTCCAAGCAGATCCAGAAGAAACAGTAAAAATCCAAACCCAACACTTTTAACGTGCCATTAAATATCCATCATAAATTTAGTCTGAGGTAAAATTAATCCTCCCACTCATATCAGAAGGCATGAAAATAACTGATGGTTCTCAGAAGAGCCATTTCAACACCAAGTATGTGAAGAAACCAGATTTAAACATACCAGATTATGATGCTCTCAGGCATGAAAACTCCCTTTGAACTGTATGAGAATTTTGCAATAGCCTTATTTGGAAAGGACTGGTCATTAAGTAGAGAATAAATGACATATAAGGAACTGCATCTAGCAGAAGCCGAGGCTGGTATTTGTGCTTTTTTTTTTTTTTCTGTTTTCTGGTCAGGTTGACAGGAAGCAAATTCATTAAGGAAAAAACGTGAAACATAACATGAAAAATTAGTAATGGTAATAAGAAGTATCAAGATCTCAAATGTGTTTTTTCTTCTTCATCAAGACAATTGGGTGTGGGTAAGTTGAGTAAAGGAAGTAAACTCATACTTTCCTGATTAACACAGGTCACCAACAGAGAGGTTCATTTACCCAACACACAAGAATACTTTGTATCTAAAGCATCATGCACAGGCAGTGATGCTGTGACTAACTAGAGAAACACATACCTAGGGAGCCCATATGAAAGACCATAGAGAGGTGCCTCTGGCTCCACCTATATCAGAACCCATGTATTAATCTGAGGTAAAAAATCAGGAAGAAAATCTTCAGGATAACAAAGAAAATCCTGCACGTTTCACCCAAGTATATCTTCCTGAAACATGTACAGAACATCTGAAAAAAACCACTCCTAACAAACCTCAGCCATCAATTCTTCATGTCTTCCAGTGGGGCATTAACACCAAGAACCGCTGCTGTTTGACTACGGCCTCAGTGATACAACTGGAAAAGTGTGCTGCATGCAGCTGAAAAAGATAGTCAGCTCCAGCAAAGCCAGCCAAACAGTACCAACAGCTCTGGCGTCATGCTTAGGCTTCAGCAGGCACTGCAGCGCTGCCCCGGTGCTCTGGGATGTACTCAGCAGATCACCAGAGGCAGTGTCTAGCGTGTACATCTAACTGATGTACTCTTGAGGAACATCAAATCACGCTAGCTGAGAGGACACTCACAGTACCAACGTAGGATTAGGCACAGAACTCAACACATCTACTGTAAGCTGACAGGATAATAAGTACCTTTCTTATGTACTGCTCTGAGGGTGGGGATGCAATTAAAAATAAATGGTGTCACTGGAACAGGTGCTTGCTAGGATCTGAGGTAAAGTCAGCCCTGGATGAATCAACAAGTCACCCTAAAATGGAGCATGAATTCAGACAGATTCTACTAGAAATTTTAGCCATTTTTAATGCCTTTCCCACAAAGGAAAGGAAGAACAATTTATCAGGGAGCTTTATTAAGTTGGATCGCTATTGTCACCAGGCAGAATAAAAACCTCTCTGAAATGTCACCAATCAGTCTTAAAGATCAGAAGAACGACCAGTAATTTTAGACCTAATAACTATGTTTAGTGTAGGCTTACTATCTGGTAAAGAAAATGACCTTGGGAATTTTATGAGTCCTGGGATGAAGTCACTTGAGTTTTCTGAACACACTAAGTTAAAAAGAAAAGAAAAGAGAAAAAAAAATATTTGATGATAGAGAAATCCCAGCAGACTACACAACAGAAAGGATACTCTGGCAGATGAATTGTTTCTTTATCTTATTTACGTTACTCAGGACCCTTGAAGTAATTGGAATTTGATTTCTATTAAGGTTGGAACATTTTCTCTGATGTGAGTTCACAAATTCTAAGTCATAAAAGGAGAAACCAACCCATATTTAAATATGTAACTGCCAAGAATAAAAAATATGTCAATCTCTGTATTACATCCTGAACAGTGCTTAGCATGACAGGAAAAGCTGTCTTAAGGAGACTCTGAAGCACTCTGTCCTAAACTCCAGAGGAAACCATTAGATTTAACTGAACAAAGAGTGGGAGAAAAAGAATGGTTTGTGAACTCAAACAAAACAAGTTGAAGCCCAGACCTATACATACCACGCAATTCATGATGAACTCTCTTCTGGCAGTAACGCAAACAGAGTAAGATCTAAACAGATCATGAGCTTTTGCACTTCTCTTAACTTGTGAAGATATTCTTTATAGCTGAAAGTAAATGCAAAACAGACAAATTGACCCTTTTTTGTATCAGTGGAGGAACAGAGGAAAAAAAAAATTACTTTGTACAGATACTGAGAAACTGTTAATACAGTATCTTTTCCATTGAAATACATTTTTAAAAATTAAAAATAAAGGTAGGAAAGGTAGAGCTTCCTCTTAGGCAAGTTTGTTGAATTACTGATTTCCCTCCCTGGCTCAGGATGCTGAATGCCTTTGCAGGCAGTCCACCAGCTCTTTGCAGTGCTGAGCCGTAGAAACTTCAATGGTAAGGGTATTCCTTCTTTCGATGCAAAAAAAAAAAAAAAAAAAAGACTGTAAATATGGATTATCTTAAAAATTAAGTTTTTTTATAGCGCATTCTCTCCATCACCCCAAAACAAGAGGACAACAGTCATCATGTTGACAGAAGACATTTTTATGCCAAGTGGCA
Source organism: Larus michahellis (assembly GCF_964199755.1). Classification (NCBI taxonomy): domain Eukaryota; kingdom Metazoa; phylum Chordata; class Aves; order Charadriiformes; family Laridae; genus Larus; species Larus michahellis. Next base: position 46,366,563 of record NC_133898.1, on the reverse strand, counting down.
TAAGTGTTTTGCAAACAGAAATCTTCAGTTGCTCTTTAACAGGCTTGTTTTCAAAATCTAAGCATCTTGTTCTGTTTAGACATTTAATTATTACGCCTGTCATAGTTTGTTTATTAAATACAAATCAGTCAATATAAACCTTGCTATGTTCAGAACCCACGCAGCGCAGAGAAAATCTCCCCCACAATCAGACGGGGCAAAGCACTTCCAAGGTAAACCAATGTAAGCATGTGCTGCAGTGTGCTTACTTAATAGTGCTGCAAAACCCTACTTGGTGAAATAGCAGACAGGAGCTGAAGGAGAGATTTATAAATCTATACAAAAAAAAAAAACCAAAACCAAAACCAAAACAATTGTGGGCCCTCTCTCACAACCCGAGCACAAAGAAACATCTAATGAAATTGAAAGCAACGCGTGTGACACATAATAACTGATAAATATAAGTAATTCTTGTAGACAACTGGATTTAATCTCTGGAACCCAGTGCTGCAGGGTACTGTTGACATCTAAAGCTTAGCATTTCAACAAGAAGATTCAGTTCCTCTGCAGGATACCAAAATTAAGAAGGATACAATTCCTTATCTATAACAATCCAAAGAATTTCTAAAGCAAACAAAAACACTGCCAAAGTATCACCATCTACTTGCTATGGGGCAGAATTGGTCAAAGCCTCCCTACAATCACCAAGTGAACTAAATGGCTTTGCCACTCATGTCCTACAGAAAAGTAAAGTCCTCAAAGAACAAGTGCCTTCATTATATATTACTCTGAGGACAAGAGAAATACTCAAAATAGCAAAATTGAGTCACTGAAACAGAATCCAAGACAGAATCTGCCTTGAAAACACACACATCCCGAAAATCCTCCAATTATCATCAGATAAAGGCAAAAATTGCAAAAAAAATTATAAATATTTATTATAACAAAAGTTTTATTACACCCTAAACTTGGGAACCATGAAAAGCAGCTGCCATTGTTTTCTTTTCCACCTTGTTATTCCTTAGCCCCTCTCAAGAGACAGGGACAAACCCACAGCCCGAGGCAGGAGCTATGCCAGCTGCTAGTACTGCTTCAATGGATATTGGAAAAGCTGGTGAGACTAGGATAATTAAGGGCATGTGCGATCTCTGTAGGAACCCTAGCATGACTATCAGCTGCAGCAAGCAGGAGAAGAGGCATATTGAACAGCTAAAATTACTGGTAATAAATCAAAATGACCTCGGTTCAAACTCTTTGGATAACAGAGACCATCTCCTAACAGTTGTAATTCTTCTGGTCTCCCAGATTGCCATTTTTAGAGTTTTAGAGTTTACCAGCCAGTTTCAACAAAGCCAAGTAAGTCTTGACTAACATTATGTCAGAGGATAGCCAAGATTTATTCACAATAAATCAGCCATTAAAAAGGACTATCTTGAAATTACAATAATCTAATTTTATAGATGCAGTGTGTAATGAACCCACAGCAAGACAGGCAAAGTTCCCAGACTGCTAAGCGTATCCTCTTAACCAGCCTCATTCAGCAGGGCTGCCTAACAATATTACTGTTGATGCAAGAGAATTATTTGTATCCCATACCAAGTGCAAACTGCAAAACCTCAACTTTTCAGAGTCCTTTTTTTTTTTTATTCCTTATAAATCAATCAGTTGAAATTCCTTTTAATAGGAAGGGTCAAAAGCTATTTGTATTTTGTTAAGTCCAGCATTCTGAAATCAAATTTTGTGGAGCGAAGCCAATAGTGTACAGCACCCTCTGAAGTGAAAAGATGTCTCTTAACAAACCCAGTCCAGCTGTAAAAAAGTAAAATAAAATGTCTACTTTCAGTCAGCAAGTCTCCCCACATACAATTAACAGTATGAGAGTTATATGGGATAGTGTAAATAAGTACAAACAGCATTATTTCATCTAAACCAATAGAGTTTTCCAGTTGGTAGAGTTCAGATTCTAATTTCAATTCTAAAGCCAGCGTTTGACTGACTGACAAATTTTACAGACCTTCCCCCAGCTCCTGCCAGCTATTATTTATGTATCAGTAGAATATACAGTAATTTTTACAATGGTGCTTGGTAATCAATCTGATAAGCACATTTATTTGCCCCAATATTTGCCCTCAATTATTAGGACAGGGTTGTAATTTCTAAGTTACCTATTTGTATTTTTGGATTACAACAGCCAAAGCAGGCTTAAAAAAAAAAATTTCTGTACCTACCCATCAAAAGACAAAAAAATTATTTTCAGTCATTAGTTAAATATCAAATATTCAAGTTCCTCTTAAATATTATATTCAATATGATTGAATATTGAGTTCCTCTGCCTGTGCAACAAACAGAATAGGAAATGGTTTGCAGCCTACAACAATCTGACTTCACATTGTAGCAGTCACAAATGACCTGTACGGCAAGATGCATTTTAGTTCTCAATCACAGGCTGAATTTTTCAGCAAGAAGCTCAAAGATTTAAAATCACAGTTCATAATTTTAGTTTCAAACATATTTTAATGTCTTCAAAAATTGCTATTTCCTATACACCCTTTTAGATGGCTTGTAACAATCCCTTCGGCAGTTCGTGAAGACATGCAAAAAAGCCTGTTTTTCCACTTGCCTGACTTGTTTTTATTACAAAGCCCCCAAGAGAAATAAATCCATCAGTAAAGAGGAAGGTCTTTTTGGCATCATTTGCAGTAAGTATTCCTTATGTAATAAGTGTTTAAGGAATGATTAACAGAACAGGAACCCCATGTTGAATTACAACAAGAAAATCAGAAAGCCCGCATTTGTATTCATGAACAACAATATAATCACAACAACAACAAAACGATGCAGGGTTTACTAGGTAACACTGCTTACAACATACCTCAATGATTCCTCTGTCAGGCTACAAAAAGCTCGACTTCTAAAAATGTCTTCCTTTTACTTTCTCTTTCTCTCTCTCTCTTTTTAAATTCCCACTACTTATTTTTTGGCACAAGCTCCAAAAATTTCTAGCCAAAGAACTATTCTAGACCACAGCTCTATTTCACACGTATTTTCCTTTAAAATAAAAAGACAGAAATGAAATTGATTTTCAGAAGATGAAAGCCTTTAACAAGCCATCAGTGAAGTTCTTCTGAAATCAATAGCAGCCTTTCCCATCAAGCTTCCTCACAAATTCAATCAATTAAAACAAAACAAAAAAAAAATTCATATGTGTAAACTTGTATTTGACAATCATTTAATCTTAAAAAAAAAAAAGGGACAATCTATTACCATTCTGTCTCCACACATCCTGCAAACGTAAGTGCCTGTTCCTGAATTTCAGTGAAAGCACTCACACAGCAGAAATATAAGAATTCAATAATACTTGTCTTACTTATTAAAAGTGCTTACTCCAAGTACTAAATATATGCCACAGGCAGCAATTGATCTTACAGCACTTCAGTTAAGTCTGAAATATATTTAACACATAGAGAAGCCCAGTTTCATCACGTAGGGAAGGATTCAGTGTTAGCAGGTAACACCTGCCAGCACTTGGATACTGTTATTAGAAATGGTTTAGGCAGTTTATACACACAGCATTGATGTGCCTTCTAGTTCAGGCATTAGCAGCTAGATCACACACTCAAATCACTATGTGAAAGGAACCTTAAAATAGAGCTGGGGTCTGAGATCACTTTTATCACTGCAAATGCAGAGCAGTTGCATTGACTCTTATGTTTAAAGTCAACGTGCTGGATTTACTCCCAAGGTCCTCTAACACAGTCCAGGAGATTTAAGAGTGACACACACCAACCAACAAACAACTGAGCAAAGGTGAGTATTCTTTGGAAAGGCAGAGTGGCATAACCCATACAAAGGCACAAAAGCAATTAATCTCTTACACATGTTAAAAATAATACCCTGGTTTTCCATAGGACTGTATATCACTCCCACTCTGAATTTTTTTTCCTGTTTGCAGAACACAAACTGAAGAAGATTAAATTCTTCTTTGGCTAGGCCTATGCAGCTACCCATAACAAAATGGGAGACATTAGTTGTTACAACTAAGGAAAATGTGGTGCAGTAGTTGTTGCATGTATTGAAGTTGTGTGCAGCACACTGAAGCCAATGAGCAGAAAGACTCTCCCCTCATCTGACCTAGTTCTGTCAAAGATTCACACATGGAGACAGTGGGTGTAGAGGTGACACATGCAGTATCTTTAAAAATTTTAGAAGGCAACAACTCACAGTGAAGAATATCTAAGACCCTGATGGGGAAAGGAAAGCTAGCTGAGCTCTGAAAAATTCGGACAAGGCATTAGAAGGCTGCCCAAAACTGTAGGCATACAAGAAAGCGAACAGGTTAGGGCCAAGCCATTTTACAAAAACAAAACATTGCTGGGAGAAGAGTGCCAGAAGGGCGGTGGGTTTCAGGACAAAGCTACCTGGTGCTGCAGGTATGTCCTATTTGAAAAAAGATGCAAATGTAAAGAATGTCGTTCCCCTCCACCCATTCCCCCCCCCCCCTTTTTTTTTAAAGCAGCATGTAAAAAATATTGTAAAAATTGCAAAAACATAATCCAATTTGCTGGATTGTGAATTGCTGCTGACCACACTGTGATAGATGCACCATAAAAAGGCACTGCCCCCAAAGAGTTTTCACACAAAATCAACAAAGATAAGGAGAAAAGGCTCAAACAAACATTAATTTTTCATTAGATTAGATTATTCTAAAAAATATCAAATATCTCCAACTCACAGCCATTGGTAGCTGGGTGGATTCTGTACAAACAGTGAACAGGTTGCCTGGGAAGGCTGTGGAGTCCATCCTCAGAGCTATGCAAAGCCTGACTGTGCATGTCCCTGAGCGACCCGCTGTAGCTGACCCTACACTGAGCAGGGGAATGGGCTGGAGGATGCCCAGAGGCCGCTTCCCCCACCAGCAATTCCCTGATAAGATTAGAATGGATTTCTGAGATGCTATTTAAGGATTACTGCTTTTCCACAAAATGAATCAGAGAGGGTGCTCTATATGTATGTTAAATCCTTGGAAAAAAGCAGAATCCAATTGCGAAAGAAGTCTACACGTGTTTGTTAAATCAGCTTTGCTGGTGGACATAAGAGGACCTTGGACAATACTATGCAGGAAAAGCACTGGTCATCACTGATGAACAGATTCATGGATGAACCTGACAGTGAGGTGCAGTAAAATGAAATACCGAGCCTGGGAAAGAAACACCCAAAAAATCTAATTACCTACTTAAATCTAATGTTAAAAGATATACACAACCGTGGCAGGTGTCTGAGGCAAATCTTAATGCAACATAGTCAATACTCCAGTCTTTCTGCCCGTATCACTAATTTTCTTCGCAGTTCCTAGGCAAGCCACTGTGTCCATTAGGGGAGTGCAACAAACGGGAATATATAAGAGGTTCCCCTATACAAAAGGGATAGCAGTCTTAGGTCAAAAATGACCTTCCTGAAGAAAGAAAAAAAAGCTCTTGATGACAGACAGACATGACAGAATTGGGAACTATGTGAGCCACCTCAGTACTCATTTACTGAAATTTAGTGTGCTTTGACCCATGCTTACAAAATAATTGAACCAACACAAGGGTCTTGCTCAAAACATACCACCAAAAGTAACTTCAAAAAGTGTGCTTTACTTTGGCAAGCTAACTTCCAAACCCAGAAATTCAGAGGAAACCAGTTTTCCCTCTGTTACCTACTCTTCACAATTACACCACAGGACTATGGTAATTACTACATGCCATTATATAACACATACATGTTCTTGTCCACCCCAAAAGAGAAGTTTTGTTTGTTACCTCTTACCGACAGTTATTTTGACAGTTCTTTTCTGAGAGTCCATCCTCATCTTCTCCCATAATATCCACTGCCGAAAATATCAGTGCAACCAGAATTGCAAAGCAGCATACCAGTGCAAAGATCACAATGCATCTTTGCTGGGACTGAAAGAGATTAAGATTAAAAAAGTTTTAATGGCATGAGCACATTCCAGTCAATGACCTGAGACTCTAAAACTTTTACATAAGATCGAAAATTCTTTGAAGATCTTACTGCCATATCTGTCAACATGAAACACACCTCAGGATGAAAACACTCTCAAAACTGTCCTTCAGGTATCACCTTGAGATGCATTTTAAATCTCTCAGACATTGTTAAATAATTCATGTCACGAATGATATTCATAATTTAAACTGTTTTCTGTTTGTACCACAAAGAAAGCATTATGCATTAAAATAATGATTCTTACATTAACTACCTATTTTCTGATTGCGCCTCACAGATAAAGTACACACTTAGGATGGTACTCAAAAGTCTTGAGAGTTTTGTTGTGTTTGGCTGAAATAAAACATGCCATTGCAAGAACACTGAAGAGCAAAGTAATTTTTTTATTGCTACACAAAGTAACTGACGTTACTATGATTGTCACAGCAACTGAGACACTTCGGCAAGTCCTTGCCCCACAGTACTTATATTATAAGGCAAACAAATTCACAGATGATAGATAGGATTCAAGGAAACAATGGAAGACTGTTGCTCAATACGATAGGCAACATTCTCCACATCTCAGATTAAATATTAAAACATGTCACAGCGCTACCTTATTCTACAATATGAAATCCTGCAGTACTAAACCAGATATAACTGTGTAAACCTTCTAAAGACAATCTCCTGACATGCAATTTAGATAGCTGCATGAACGTAAAGTATATTCTATTCTGAAACTAAATGTTCAAACAATTGTAACATGCATTTTTCTTCTGAAGAAAACGTGCACAAAACCACAAGTATGTATATAAATATAAAAGTCTAACTTTTGTTGCCATAGTTAGTTTCTTAATTTTCATTATTGCCCTGTAATTAAAATTTCACATAAAGAAAAAAAGCTTTATAAAGGAACGTGAAAGTGGGAAAGCATCTGGGAAAGCATGTGGGAAAGAAGGAAAAGCATAAGGGAAAGGAAGCAAGATCATGCTTGCAGCTGAAAACTAACTTCTTCATATTTCCACTGTTCCTGACATTTTGTTTAAGAGGTAGTAAGTTTCAGAGTAATAAGAATGTTTTCCCGTATGAATAAAGGCCTCTTTTTCTTTTTTTTTTTTAAATAAGCTTTCAAAACTTCCAAACTAGTGCACATCCCAGAATAAACAAGCTCATGTATGTCAGAACAAATCACATATAAGCATTTTATTTCAGTCTTAGAAAATCTAAAACACAGCAAACAACTTCTTCGGACAAACTGGAACAACTTTTCTGAAATTCAGTGAGAAACGTACCCTTTTACCTAACAATAACACTGAACATGCCACTTAGGTTACATGCATATTTTAAATATAATGCACGTTAGACATATTTGAAATATACGTTTGAATCTGTGTTTTCTAATACATTAAACTCGTACAAGATTGCAGCATAAGAAAGTCTTCTCCAAGCATTTACAAAGCCTACTTCTGAAACCTTCTTTTAATGCTGCTAGGAATAATCATGGCAACGTATGAAAAGAATTAGAAATGACTGCATTTGGGTGTCCAGAACTAAGGCTGCAGCCAAACACACAGTAGGACTTTAAAGAAAAATGTTAAAACATCGCCTCATTGACTCATACTACTGGCAAGAAAAACTAAGAAGTGCCAAAGATAGAGATTTTCAGATCTGGGACACCGCTTTATGCCATTTCTTCACCAGGATGGCTCACACTCTTGCTAAGATGACCATTGTCTCATGTAGATTTTTTACAGTTCTGCAAGTGTATTTGCAGAAACTGTTTGATGCAGTTTCTTCCAAGTGCTGAGCATATCACCATGGCAGCAAGATAGCAAAGCTACTCCTGTATCAGCAAGCCAAACAGAACAAGGGCTCATTCTCCAGCCCCTAAGAGCAGGGGATGTGACCCCAGCATGGCTTGCAACGCTAGTGTTCTTTTTCCTCCCAAACTAGGATAACTGCAGCCATTCTACTCAGTGGGAACAGTCCTGAGTCCCTATTTTGGGCACATTTGTAGCAAAAAGCATCCTAACTACCACACAGTAGAAACTACTTCATGCCTTTGCTCCAAAAAATATCTGCCATCTTCTTGCTACATTGCCATGCAAGCAGCAAAACAACTACAGAGAGTTGCAGGGTCACTGGACCAGAAGGGACCACAGTAGCCTCCAAGGCTGGGCCAGCACACATGGAGACAGCGAGAGATGTTTCATTAAAGAGTCCACAGTACCTCTATCACACATACCATAAGTCATAAAATAGCCCTTAAAAACCTTTTAACCAGCTTAAAACTTAAATGCCAAAATCTATGTAAAAACTACAGTGTATCAAAAATTATATGGTATTACAAGAGGGAAGAAAATAAAAAGAAAAAAGCAGGTGCAACGGATGCCTTACATTCCCCTTCAATAGCAAGAAATTTTACGGTAGCAATTTCTAATTGGTTATAGTCAAGGAATATGGAAAGGGAAGTCCAAAATAATTCTGAATGGATCCTCCTAATCTAGCTTTAATTCCCATTCCACATAAACTTGGGGAACATAGTCAAGGCTTCTTGACTTCTGTGTTGTAGTTGAAATTTATATGAAGTTTAAATCCCTGTTCTTTCAGTTCTGCATGCATACAGCTTGTGAAGCTCTGCAGTTTGACTGCTTCTCAGTATGAGCAGCACAAAGGTAGCACTACTAGTAAGACCACTGCGATTCTAGCAGCACTAAAATAGACAGAACTGCACAGATCCAATTTACTGCTCTTCTTTATACGGATCCTTTATATTGTGCATTTGTTTTTGACAATTATAATGTATTAGTTATTTCACTTCTTAAGTACCAGCTTAACAGCATGATTACAAATAGTGTAGGGGACCTTGTAAATCCACACATAAAAAAGAGAACCACCTTATTAAACCATGACAATGGTATTTTTTCTTTGAACTAAGGGTAGTACAAAATATTAAATAAAAAAAACCCAAAAAATTACAAGTCTGTGGTTCTCCTAATCCTACATTTTTAGTCACAGGTCTGAAGGGTCAGGTGAAGACGATTTAAAAAAAATTATACAGCTAGTAAGGAGGATTTTGAATAGTTTTACAGTTAGTCTTGAAATTACTCCTGCTGAGTGGTGATTTTTTGATTGCTTTTAAATGTAAATATCACATTAGAAATGAATATTTGAATATTGCTTAGATTCAAATGGATTTTTTATTAGAAAACAAAGAATAAAAATAGCTACCGGCACCAAACAAGTTTTCCAAGCCTTTCTTTTGACAATAGCAATAAATATTAATTTTCATGCACTGACACCATACTGCAGGCAATTTTCTAATAGGTTTTTTCTAATTAAAATAGATAGAACCGACCATGTCACTTTTCTGTTATAGCACGCATGCATGCGTGTATGTGTGTGTGCATGTGCGAGTAATAGCAGGCTTCTTGAAGGAATTCAAAATAGAAGAGCTCATACCATCGGCAGACTAGAAGGAATCTGCTAGATTTGCTCTTCAGACTCTTGCATCGGTGGCCTTGGGCAGACTGTTTGCTTGATGCTGTGTTGTTTGTATCCCCTTGGCAACTGCGATCCCTCTCAGAGCTTATCAGACCTATCCTCATGCTTCCTTCAGTAAATGCCTAAAAACCCTCTGTGTTTAAGCTTTCAGTCTTCAAAACTTAATTACGGAATACAGGGTTGGGAGGGACCGCTAAAGCTTATGTAGTCCATCTGTCCATATATATGGTTAATTCATACAAATTTCACTTCTAACAGATGTTTGTCTAATCTGTCTCTAAAAATCTGCAGTTGAAAGAGATCCTACAGTTTCTTTAGGCAACACATCCCACATATTGGTACCTTACTGATGCCTAACTTAAGTCTTTTATGCTGCAATGTATTTTTTTTCCCTTCCCATACATGTTGGAAATGGAGAACAGAGTATTCCATTCTTTGCTGCTGCAGTCTCTTACATACTTGAAGACTGCTAGAGATGCTGAGGCCTGGGCCCAGACCATCTACTAGCTTGACTGGACCTGTCAGAGGACAGCCATGGCTGAGTTTCACACTTGACAGCGTGGAGATGTCTCTGCTGCAAGCCCAGAAATTCTTCAGAGCTATGGAAGATTGGGAAAGAAACTCCTGTGGGAGTAAGGACTATCAAAAACGCTATTTTCCACTTCATGAGCAAAACCCATTTCTTTCACCTCCCTCGTCTAGCTTAAACAATACCTAGGTTCAAAAAAATCTACCAGAACGCTGCATTTACTAAAACAAAGCATGGTGTTTTTCATGCTGTTATACCCCTGGGTGAAGAGTGATAAAAAGCTGCACAATGGGTATGCAGTGCAGTACTCTTCAGATTAGATTTTAATCTGAGAAGGACCCTATCTGTTTATTTATTATTAAGAAAAAGGATAATCTATGTCAGTTAAGGTTGCATTGGAGCCTGTGCTACCCAGGCTGAATTTAAAATGAGAGCAAGAAAGAAAAAGCCCTCCATCTTTATTGCACTCCCATTGCTCAAAAGCTGTTAAGAACACTTCAATGGCTGATAAAGCTTTCCGTTTCTTCACAAACAACAGGTATCTCTGTAACACACTAAATATAATCAGGACTTTACTCTTCCCTCAATACAGCACAAAAATGTCATTCTCTCCCAAAACAGGAGCCATGAAATTGCAACGCTGCATCTGCTAAGAAAATTGAGCACGTAACAACAAAACATGTCATGGCTTTGAACTTGTACTTTATTTTTATACCTATTTAAAGAATAAATGAGGCAATATTTATACAGTGTACTAATACGGAGTTCATATCTGCTTGTCAGAACCACAGAGGCTCTAAGAAGTATTTTTTCACATCTTCTGTCATATCAGTGGTCTGCTCTTTCCTGCAACATGTCTGAACACCAGTGTGAGAACAAAAGCACGCATCTTCGACACCTGTTCAGCAGCTCTTTAAATTCTGCTTACGAGTGGGGTTTTATGGCATGCTACAGTACATTTGCCAAAGACAGCAAGGAATCAAGAATTAGCAATCATTCTTGGATTAACCTTGGTTCTTAAAATCATTATATGTATTTACTAGAGGAAAAAAACATTACTATAAAGACCGTTTTCCATTAATCTGGAATCCACATACAGTAATAATCTTCATTGCAGCCTTAAATCCCCAGTTAGCATGATTAATACCAATCAACACTTAAGATCCTATTTAAGCAAAAATAGGAAGGAACTAATCCAAGAATGCTAAAATAAGTTAAATATTTTCAAATTGGCTGGGCCTAGCGAGAGTCATCCTTGGATATTTAAGGTACTGGCTGAAGCTAACAGAGAACTTCTAGCAGTTACCTCTGAAACCTCATGAGCATGAGTGAAGTATCAGAAGATTGGAAAAAGCAAAAAAGTGTTTCCCATATTCATTAAAAAAAGGTGGGCAGGCAATAGAAGTTGGGAAATCATAAACTAGTTATTTTAACGTCAATCTCTGGAAAATACTTGAACAAGTAAGAAATTAAGCTATTATATGTAAACACCTAGAAGATAAGAAATTTTGTCAAGAAAAAGTCACATCAATCAATTTTGATTTCCATCTTTCCTAGTCACAAGTCCTGTTATCCTGCTGCGGAAGCTGAAAATAACATATACTTTGATCTTTAATATAAACTTTCTAACAAACCACAGAAACTATGTCCAGATTATTATAGGAGAGGTGTAAAACTGGTTGGAATATCATGCTCATTGAAAAAATGGGAGGACATTTCAGAAGGGATTCAGTGGATTCTGCTGTGTATCTGGTTTTGTTCATGTCTTCATTAACAATCTAAATTATGGACTAGAAATGAAATGTGCTTATTAAGTTTCCAATCAAAACAAAAGCAGTGCAAATTGAAAGCATGCTGGAAGACTGGATTAAAATTTCAAAATGTTCTTGACAATTTAGGGGGTACGTTGAGAAAAAAATAGGTTAAAATTCAATTAAGGAACAGAGCTACCAGCAGGTAGGTGCAATCAGTTGCACAGATACAGGAACTGAGAAAGCATTAGGAAACAGGATAATCAAAGTGATTAATAGGCTGGAGCAGATGCTTTAGGAAGACAGACCAAAAAAGGGTAGGAGAGTCCATAGCATGGAAAGGAGAAGAAAGATGACCGGGGGTACAAAATCATCAGAAGGCAAAATTATTATTCACCAAGTATCGCAAATAGGGGATGTTTATTGAAACCTGTAGGAGTTAAGTTTCAAAAAGATAAAGTACTTTTTTATGAAGTGGATATTGAGTGTCTGGTATTTGTTGCCACGGGAGGCTGTGAAAGCAAACAGCAGCAGCAGGTTTAAAAAGAGATTAGACAAAGCCTTTGAAAACATGTCCAGAGTAAATGCTAGAGAATACAGGCAGGGATGTGCCCTTTAATAGAGATGATAGGAGACATGCTGTTGCCACTGTTACACAGAGTACAGGACTAGATATGCTATGGGTCTGAGCAGTAGAATATATTTTTTTATACTCTTAAATAGTTTCCTTTTTCCACAAAAGGACCCACGAGTTATTGCACACTACAACCTGAACACGAATCAATCATGTCATACTGTTGCGTTGGCTTACATCTCTACATCCTGATATAATGTTTGTACTGCATACAAGGCAAAAATAATTCTTACCCTCTACTTTAAGTTGGCATATTTTTTCACCTTTCAAGACTGCATGGAGACAGTTTAGAGAAAAATCAACAATAAATATATAGTCCTGGAGTTACCGCAGAAAGAAGAGAATCAAGAGTTAATTCCCCAAACAACATTCTATAATTTCAGTGTTTTCCAAGCAAACAAAGCACATGAAGTCACACTGCCCAGCAGTCCGTTTGCCCAGTTTATTTTGAATCTGTATTTGAAAGAAAGGTTTATAGAAATGTAATTATCTCAGATGTTTTACAAAATCTAGTACATAGGTAGAATTGGCTGAGAGAGAGAGAGACAAATTAGTGCCTCTACTGAAGGAAAGACAGTCCAAAGTTTTGCCTTCCAGACACGTAGCCCAGCACCATGCAGCCTCACGGAGACAGGGATGGGAGGATTCACTGCCGCAGTGGGACACCGAGGAGTTGAGAGCCCTGAGCATGCACACGCAGAGAAGCAGCTGCGTTGCTTTCACTGCTCACTGAACAAACGTTTGATCCAACAGGTCAGGCAGATAACACATGGACAGACACACTACTATAAATAGAAAACCAATAAACTACTTTGGAAGAAATCCAAAGCTTTAGGGGTTACTTATCTGAACCTCCTCCACACAAAGTGCCATATTACAGAAAGCTATTAACATTCAGAATATGAGCTGTATAAGAAAAAAAGGTTTTCCAGCACATGACCAACTAACCTCTAATGCATTTTGTTGACCAGAATTGGCATAAGAGGAGGACTGGAAAGCCTGAATACATTTAAGTGTCTGTGTGCCGTTTTCCCGAAATTGGGCCCTGACTTCTCAACATGATATATCGACTCAGTCTTCAGCATAATGTAAGACAGTATTATAATTTGCCAATGCCAAAAAAGGCCATTGTCTATCCTAACAATAACAGTCTTCTCAAATCCAGTATCTTCTGGAAAAACAAAACAAAACACTCCAACAAAAAAAAGTATCGAACAATCTGAACCTGTCCTGAACAACCAATTCAGAATACTATTAATACCTCATTAGTAAGACTGCTTTAAATTGGATTCCTATATCCTGATATCTCTTTATACATCTTTAAACCTGGAGCCTCTAAGTAAGGACTTTTAGCACCACTAGCATTAGACCCATTGCTCCACCAGGAATTTTGCAAGTAAAAATTGCCATGCTAGAAAAAGCTATAATCAGTTTCTTTTTGCATCAGTGCTCTACCATATAATAAAAGACAAAGTACCTTGAGCAAAACCAAACCAAACAAAAAAATGAATCTTAAACGCCAGAACTAACGGCAACAGTATTGGATTAACTTTTTGGCATGACCAAAGAAAGAACGGTTGTAGACTACACTGAAGGGAAGGATGGAGAGAAGAAAATACATGAGAAGTGGGGTGGAGTGGAAATTATGTCCAATATGAGGAAAAAACCCCAGCAACGTAAGTCCATGGATCACAAAGGAAGAGCTGTGGAAAAAAAAAAAAAAGAAAAGGAAGCAAGCAAGCAAAAAGGTAAGAAAGAAGGAAAAAACATTACGAAAGACAGAAGCAAGACGTAGAAAGAAAAACTGAGAGGACTGGAAATAAATATAAAATTTAAAAGGTAAAAAAGAAAGTTAAAAAATTCAGATTAGCTCTTGAGAGTCTACAAACTACAACACTGCAGCTTAAAATGGTGTTACTAACGTATAAACATACAGTGCTTAATTGTATTAGATCTTTCGTGTACAGAAAAGAAGCCTTTTATAAACAATTTTAGTTCACAAATATAATTAAAAACTGAACTCCGTCCTCTTCAGAAATCAGGTGAAACACAGCAAATAATCACTGAAAAAACAAACATTTAAAGGTCTACTCTTTCCCATCAAGAACTGGATCCTATAAGGCAGCATTTTGAGAAAGAATAAATTACTAAATACACCAAGACGCAAGCTAATTTAGTATATTGCCGAACAGTCCATTTAAAATCAGTTATAATCATTGGAGGACAGGTGTCTGGTGGGATCCAGCAGATGATACAAAGACTGGCCTATAGTCTACAAGTCCAGGTATCAGCAGGCGCTGCACTTGTCTGATTGGTAGCAGAAAATGCTCTTTGGAATTTTACACCCTTTATGTAACACTCTGGAGTCTACAGCATAGTGGGCCAAGCAGTTAGAAAGCTCCAAGTAGCAGCCTTACTTCTCTGAACACCTAGTTTAAATTTGATGTTCACAGTCCTATCTCCTAATGGAAAACTAGACTGAAATACTAAAATCTCTACAAATCAGAATCTCCTGCTGACACTGAACAAGAAATTGCAGTAATTTGCCATACTGCATCTACCTCTAGCCAGTAGTTCTCTTGTTTTCATAATCAATAAGAAAAAAAAAAAATAGTCTACATTACTACTATCTTTTCTACACTTTGTTTGCATTCGTCATAATAATATTTTTCAACTAACACTGACCCATGAATTTCTTAAATCTGTTCTGGAATGAACTGTTCATTGTACACTTGCAACTTTTTATCTAAAGTGAAATGGAATATTTTAAATTATAAAGAAGGGGAAAACTACACTTTTCTTATCAGTTGACAATGAAACATCTCAAAACTTTTCCCCTTAGACATTTCAAGCTCATTTTAAACATCTCACCAAGAAAGGAAAGGCATCCCACATTTGAAGTACTTGGAAGTCATGCATTTAACAGGCCTAACACATATTTCAGCTTTTATTTCCATTTTGTCACCTTTGAAGACCAAAATGAGCTGGAGCATTGAGGTATCAATTCAGCTAAAATGACTCCAGCAATTCCATCCCACTCCACTGGATCAGTCTAATACACGTTGCTCTGGCAGCACAATTCTGCCCCAAACTAGGCAGGACTTGCGATAACTATAGGATAGCTGTAGCTCTTCAGGTAAGGCACCAAAAGGAGAAAAATATAACAGATACAAAGGTTCTAAATTTAAGAACAATCCTGTCGTGCTATTAAGCCATATTCCAGCCTAAAGACAATGTGTTGAGATGGTAACATCCAACAATTGAGAACACTTTAATATTTTGAAGCCAGGACAAAAAGCATTTGGGGACAGAGGACAAGGACAGGGTGTGCTCTGGCTAATTATGGTATTTAGCATTGCAGCACACAAACAAACTTTCACGTGTATTGGACCTTTTTAGAGAAAATACAGTAAAACTAACAATGTCAGTGCAAGTATGTCCATGACAGATCAACCCACATCACTCTGGCATCCAAAAAGCACCTCAACGTCTTTGTGGGTCTTACCCATATCTACACCACGTTCCCTGAAATCAGTGAGCATCTGGAATATGAATTCTGGTTCCAGGACAGTTATTAAATGTATAATTTTTTTGTGTGCATATATATTCTTAAATATGTGTATTTATACACATAGACACCCCACATATATATATAATAAATGACTGTTAACAGCCAACACAATCTATTTCTAAATCGCACGGAAAAATTAGTAGTATGTTATATTCAGTTATATATGTTTATTTGTGAAGGCAAACCAGACTATCTACAGATGAATACACTGATTTCATACTTGTGATCTCTAATTTACAAGTGCTAATGCCTGTTGTGTTTAAAAGAAACTATAATTTATTTTAGTACTTTAGTAGCTGTGGTGGAAAAAATAAAACAACTTAGTGACATACTCAGTTAAGTAACCTAAAACTTCCCGACAGCACAGCAACTACAAAAAAAAAAAATCATGTCTTCCAAGAAAGCGTTTTATCTAATAATGCTGCTAATAAGGCTTTGAGATAAACTAACTGAAATTTAAAACTCATGAAGAAATTTTTTTCCCAGTGTTTGCATATGTTAGTTTTGGCAAATTAAATGATCACATGTACAGTCAGCTAAAGCTTCTTGCACACAGCCCTTCATTGTTTTTCTAAGATTCTTTCAAAAAGAGACTAGCCAAAAAAAAAAAAAAAAAAAAACCACACCAAAAAACCCCAATCCACACTTAAAAATACAAAATTGTGGCCACTGGCACATGAATGCCATGAGGGAGGCTGTTAGCCGCAAATTTGAGCTCAAGTGCCGTTCTTCAGCATAACAAATTCATCACTCTACCTGGAGCATGTTTTTTCTCAGACTAATTAATACGGCAAAATACGTTACCTTAAAATTTTTCCACTGAGTTTTAAGTATTTCATCCTGCAATTGGGGACAGGCTAAGAGTGCACGTGCCATCAATTACAGCAACATCACATTAAGTCCCGATAAAGCAATGATTCTACAAACAAAGGCAGGTGATGCAACTGAACCTGGAGGTACTAACTTGGTTTGGTAGATGAATCATAAATTGCTAGTTTCCCTTTCATAAAGTGTAAGAGATTTCAAATATTTTTTTTTTTTTTTTTTTTTTTTTTAAGAGTTTGCTTTTACTCATTCTGATGAGACACGCTTAAGGAAAAAGTTTTATTAACACTATTATAAATTGACATAAGTTCATGAAATGAAATTATCTCATAGAGGAAGCATTTATTTTTAGCTCTACACTGTGAGTACATGTTGAAATAATAGATTTGCCATTCGGCCAAGCAAGTTAATTCCATTGTCACAGAGAACACAACCAATGTGACACTCACAATGGGAATTATATTCTACTTTAAAGAGAGATAAAGGAAAATAAAGAGAGGCTTATGATCCATAGCTAATTAGAGATATAAAGGTAAACTAGTTAATTATAGTGATTAAGTGTATCTGATCTATGCTTGCTTTCTTTCTTATGACAGACTTGAGAGCTAATTTAGTTACCATGGTTTTTTATCCTATAAAATTCTGTATTTGAATTAAATGACAGTATTTGTAACTTTTATTTCTTAAGTAATTCTACTTGATGGATAATTCTTTACTGACTGGCAAATTATGAGTAAAGATGGGACTGCTGTACTGACTTTGGCTTCTGGGAACTCAAAATTATATACACAAAACTGATCCCTACTATCACTTTTGGAAATAGGAAACAAAGATATTTGGTCCAGATCATTTCTTGCCTGCCCAACGCTTTGAAGAAATTCTCTACGTCAAGATCCCTCAATTTCTGCAGAAAAGGAACAAGAGACAAATCTCCCTCCTTGGTATCTGTCACTTGTTTATGATTCCAAATTACACTTTTTGTAGTGAACAGAGCGCTGAAGAGTGGGATGTCACCAGGAGGAGCACCATCCCCTACTCCACATGCAAAGCTCCAACATGAAGAAAGCCAGGCTGGAAGTATTCACTTTCACATGCATCTCACAAAGACAGCTGACTCTTCTTGGAGGGGGCCCCAGGGGCTCTGCTTTGCTTACATTTCTCTGACCGTGAGGGACATTCCAGTTCTTCTGTTCTTTGTTCAGTGTGTGTGGCTTTTTTTGTTTGGGTTGGGGTTTTTTGGGGAATGATTTAGGTAAGGAAAAAAAAAAAAAATCAGTTCCTCAAAGTTTTCAATGACCAGAATGTCTGGTGCTAGCTATTCATAATATTTTTTAATAAATAAGTCTTACTAATTCAAAAATGTTTCATCAGAAAGGCTTCCCCTGAATCACAACAAAAGTACAATGATTTGAATATTTACAATAAGAATAAATTTGCAAGCACACATGAATATATAACAGGCAAACAAACAAAAAAATGAGCCCCAAGAGAAAAAAAATGAAATCAATAAACAAACAGCAAGAAGCCTTTAAGACCTCCAATCTTCTACTTCCCTCTACTATAATCTCTTTCTGGATGAGAGCTGTTACAGTGTTCTCAGTATACCTCATTGTTATAGGAGTATTTTTCCTATCCCTAGTGAAGTTGACACACACCATTATGCATGCAGGAGATAGAGAAGAGAATCAAGTAAACTGGCCAAAGCAAATTGTTCCTGGATGTCCCCTTCTTTCACTGTTTCAACTATATTCACACCCTTTACCTCCTTCCCTACTCCACCCAACAGCAAAAGAATTCATCATCACCACGGTCTCACTCTCACCAAGAAGCTCCCACTCCATTCTACCATCTTACATGTTTCTTTCTTCATAGAGTGCAGAGAAAAGTCCACAAAAAGGATACCAGGTTTCAAAACCAGCAGAAGATAACAGATATAACAGATATCTTGGGGGGGCGGGGGATGAGAGGCGGGGAGGCGAGGCACACATACAGAGAAAAAAAAAATCAGCACCAGCCGAATACAGTTTTGGTAGAGTCGAAGAGATTCATTTTCTAGAGTGTGCTGCAGCCGTGTTCCTACACCAGCACAGTGCAGAACTACTCTGCTCTGATTAACTTTTCACCTCTGGAATTACCAGATGTGTCTTCCACCTGCACCAATGCTCCTGTCTGTTAGCCCATCCTGTGCTGTCTTATCTCCATATTAATAAGGTCAGAATCCTTCTGGTATGTCAGGATATGAAAATGTCCTGATTTACAGCCTCTCATCAGGTTTCGTTTTTCTCATTTATTACCTTAGTGGAAAAGGCTTTTGTCCTACTCTTTTCTTAGTTTAATAGTATATTATAGTATTATTCTACTGAATTGGGCTCATTGCTTATTGGTCTATTATCAGGTCAAAACATTTATTTTTGTTTTCTTACTCTGTTTATATGAGTAATAAATTCATTTTTAAAAACAGTAATTTCTACAAAATTATACATAAGGATATCAACATCATGACTGACTGAACATACATAAAAAAATGTTAGCGTGGCTTCCTATAATTTCTATTTTGTCTTTGATTGTTTTTTGTGTTTAAGTCATTGAAAGTGCAGATAAAACAGTGTCCAGTTATGCAAAACATTTCACTTAACTAGATGGCAGAGAATCTGCGCTTTCCCTCAACCCATCATCAATTTTCATGACACCTGACTTGAAAAATCTCTTGAAGACCTCCACCTTTCTTTACATATCATTTACGTGAAGCAAGGGATTTAGAAGTTACTGAGAAGGAAAAAGATGCATGCATATGAATACACATATTTACATACACAGCCTTGACCACAGAAGTCTCAGTTTAAAAGGAAAACGGTCTTAAAGATTAAATATGATATCCAATATATATGACATTGTTTAAAAAAAAAAATAAAAATCTATACAGGTACATGGCTGTTCCCATAAAAACCATCAAGTGTTCTGGCCTACCTGAGTTTGTATCTAGTTTTATTATTGTGTTAAATTAGGTAATCACTACAGATTTTTTTTTTTTAATCATTGCCAATTTGGAATTTTAATCATTCTGTAAAACAAAACACAGAATGAAGCTACTGTGAAGTTCTGTCTTCTTATTCTCCGTTCTGTAGCAGAGATTCCCAAGAAAGTAAAAAAAATGAGAGAGACAAAGACAAACTTTGAATACAAAATAGCCACACGGCAATTTGTCATGGTGAAGGTACACATCCCTCACTGAAGTTTCAATGTTCCTGAAAGGAGAGGAGGTGTGCTGCACCTCACCAATAGAAGTGATGATGTATCAAAGAAAGTTCCAGGAAAGAGTAACTGCATACCAAAGAGTGTCACTGAACATTATCACCTTTCATTCCACTGTGAGGTCCAATATTTTTCTGGAGCTTCTTTTTTTTCTTTTTTTCTTTTTTTGACAACAAACTTCATTGGGAACACTCTCTTAGGACGAAAAGAAACTAAATTATTTGTAATAAAAGCCTCTCATGTCAGACCATCAACTGAGGAAAACTGTTTTGGGCACAGGTTTGTGCTCACAACGCTTAACTGCAAAATAAAGCACAGCTTAAGTTTTCAGTTAAACATCAAGGCCCTAACACAGCAAAAGCAACTAGAGAAAGGTGCGGAGATTTATCTGGGAAATCTCAGTCTCAAGATGACAGTCTTGTGCCCAATCGAAAAATAACAATAATTTATTAGAAGCAATCTCTCAAAAAAGTAGCCATTTTGTTAAGTTCTATAAAATTCACAGAGACTATGCATTTCATCTGCCACATTGTCAGAAATTTTCATATAGTAAGGTTCCAGGGGTCTCAAAATATGGACTTTTGCTCATTTCTCAGAAAATAAAAAAATGCTAAATAATTGCTAGCATTTTGGAACTAATTTGAGATATGTAGATCTTACACTGTCATATTATATTAATTTGCATTTTAAGTTTTCTCCTGAAAGAAACAGCTGTAAAACACATGCACACTGCACTTATGAAAACAAGCTTACAGTCTAAATATTTTTGTATGCATTGCTTAAGTCTGAAATGTATTTCACATTAATAAAAACCAATACGGTGTTTATTGTGTATTCTGTTAAAATAATAAATGAAATTCAAGTAAAATTAGGTACACATTTCCTTTCTGAATGTATAACATTTTAACAAGTGTAATTCTAAGCAGTGCTCATGGATACTCTACTAGTCACAAATAAGAAACTCAGATAATATAGGCTGATTACATTTCCAGATTACACTGTGTCACCATGTGTCCCCATACATACTTGTTGAGACAACAGTGGATCTCACAATTCTTAACTTACGGATCTCCTCTGTATAGGAAATGTAAGCCTCATGGCAACAGGCTTGCTTTTCTTAGTTTCCTAGCTGTTCGTAAAGAAAATCCGTAAAATGTCTGGTCGTATAGATGCACTACCTTTGTGCTTCTTCCAGAGCACATTCAAAACAAACTATTTTGATTCTGTCTTTCTGAGAGAATACACAGTATCAGAACAAGACAAGTCACACTTACTGCAGAAGTTATATGAAAGGCTGCATATATGCTCGTGTTATCAGTCGATTGATACTCCATGTTCACATCTACGTACAATTTATTTTTAAGTTGCAGGTATTTATTCCCATATTAATCCATTCAGAGATTTCCACAAAAATAGTTACAGAAAGCATTGCTCCACAAACTCAAAAAAGTTTAATTTTGTTAATTGACAAGCAATGAATGAATTAATGGTAGCCAAGCAAATGAAGAGATAGCTTTGCTGGCATTTGTGAGAAATATGCACATATACACATATATGTCCTACAAAGCTTATTTTTGGGCAAATGCCATTGTATATCAAAAGCATAGAACAGTATTTCCCAGACTTTCTGGGTCACTGAAACACTGCCAGGCCTCAAGAGCTGTAATAGAAACCCCACACCTATTTATCAACAAATCACAATTGCAATAAAAGTGAAGAGAACAGTAATATTTAATAGAGTTCAGCAGGTCAGATACAGATCATCTACCCTATTTTTTGTAGGTCATCAGTGTTCTCCGGACTACACCCTACAAAATTTCACCGAGAGAGTTTAACGATCTGGGGTCACAGTTACCTTCTCCTATAGCAAAGGGATATGGGGAAGACGCACAGACCCCACTCAAACCTAACTCTCCAAATGTGCAGCAGAGATGTCTGGAATATGTATTCTCAATATATAGCAAAGGACAAAATTTTGTAGCAGCTGAGCGCTAAGCATGCGTATGCATGCTTTATAGGTATAAATGTCCATGAACACACCAAAGTATTTTATCACTAAAAACGACAAATGCTTTGCAGTAAGCTTACCAAATGAGCCATACTTGTTACTGCTTAGAAAGGAGTTACTAGAGAGAGGGTTGCTCTGAAATGTTATCTTTATCCATTAAAGAGCCACCAAGCTTGCTAGCACACTCCAGTGCAGATTTAAGTCATAGTATGAGCCATGGTCTTTGTCGTGGTTTTGGCCACGTCGGCCAATTACAAGACAATAGATGCTCTCCCCCATCTCTCGCTCCAAGGAGAGGAAGAAGAGAGATAAAGAGAGTTATGAGCTTAGAAAGAACTAAACTACTTTAATGAAATATTAATAATTTTAAAAAGGAAATAATGAAATAGATACAGTATATATAAATATACACAAAAGCATATCAAGCTCCCAGGGAGATGTCACTGCGAGGCACTGTGGAAGTTTCAGACTTGAGTCGGTGACAAATGGGAACTGGAACACACTGACTGGGTGTCATGGTTTTGGCCAAATTGGCCAATGGCCGGCAACAGATGCTCTCCCCCCACCTCTTGCACATGGAGAGGAGGAGGAGGAGGAGGAGAGATAAAGAGATTTATGAGTTTAGAAGAAACTAAACTACTTTAATGAAACATTAATAATAAGATAAAAAGGAAATAATACAATAGATACAGTATACAGAAAACAGTATTAAGCTCCCAGGATGACGTCACTTGCAGGCCCTGAGGAAGTCCCAGATTGGACTCAGCGGCGGGTGGGAACTGGATTCCAGAGCTGGAGTCAGGAACCCACAGATCGGGATCAAAGGCAGATGAACAGACAGGGTCCTCCTCAGACGTCAGCCATTGAAGGAAGAGAACTGACCCTTTGATCCCTCAGCTTTTACGCTGAGCATGGGGCAGATGGGATGGAATACCCCTGTTGGTCAATTTTGGGTCACCTGTCCTGTCTGCTCCTCCCTGCAGGTGGGACCCCTACACACTTTTCTGTTTCTGACCCTCCAACGGGGCAAATAACGAAATTAGCTGACCTTGGTTGTTACAGCAATAAGTATAAGCAAGAGCCTCGCTGCGTACCATTCCTTGGTACTAATTGTAAACATTGGTCTCATCACCCTGAGAACAAACAGTTTTTGGTACAATATGCTGTTAATTTCGGAGAGTTAGTAGAGGCCTAGCTAAGAAGTAAAATTACAGAATCACAGAATGGTTCAGGTTGGAAGGGACCTTAAAGATCATCTAGTTGCAACTCCCCTGCCATGGGCAGGGACACCTCCCACTAGACCAGGCTGCTCAAAGCCCCATCCAGCCTGGCCTTGAACACTTCCAGGGAAGGGGCATCCACAGCTTCTCTGGGCAACCTGTTCCAGTGTCTCACCACCCTCACAGTAAAGAATTTCTTCCTGATATCCAATCTAAATCTCCCCTTTTTCAGTTTGAGGCCATTACCCCGTGTCCTATCGCTACACTCCCTGATAAAGAGTCCTTCCCCATCCTTCCTGTAGGCCCAAACATTACTGAACAGAAAGTTGGTTCAGTTTTACCTCAAACCAGGACTCTGGGATCAAAAGGCAGATGAGCTGACGGGGTCCTCCTCAGACATCAGTCATTGAAGAAAGAGAGACACTGAAGAAGCAGTCCACTGAGAAAGCGACAACCTGACCCCTTTGCTCCCTCAGCTTTTATACTGATCATGGCAATGGGATGGAATACCCGATTGGTCAGTTTTGGTCACCTGACCAAACCTCCAAACCCTTTTGGTCACCTCCTCCCCACAGGTTTGACCCCTGCATGGGGTAAACAACCAAGTCAGCTGACCCACTTGCCACAGCAACAGGTGTAAGCAAGAGCCTCTCTCACTGAATAGAAAGTTGGCTCTGCTTCACCCCAAACCAGGACAATCTCTTACTCTGTGTCTCATGTTCCCCATTTTTATACTGATGGTAAACTTCCCATCTGCTCCTGCCCTTCTGAACTCCCCAGTTTTCTTATTTATTGAATTTGCTATTGGCTTTGAACAAGCCGCTGTGTATAATAGCAATTTTACCGCTGTCTTTAAAAGGAACATGGCTTAACTCAATCTGGAAAAAGCATATATAATTGTTCTTATATTGCAAAAGCCAAAAATCAATTTTGAATAAAAATGTGATAAATTTATTTCAGATAATAAAACCGCAGCCTTTTTCACTCCAGGGGCATTAAAATGCAGACTATAATCACATAAAAGTAACTCATTCAAAACAACCTTTTTCAGGGACAACATGCACTTCATTGTTTAAAACCTTTGCCTTCAGTTCATTCTGTCTGGCTATGAAAACTCCGGTTCCCTGTGGGCCCTAAAGGCATAATTAGATATGCCCCTAAGCCAAAACTAATCCACTTCACTGAGCTCAAATTCAGATTTTGCCAAGGACATAAAACTGCAGCAATAATCCACCACATTCATTTTGCCACATTCAGAACGTGCAGCCACGTAGCAACCTCATAGTTCAAGCATTCCTCCTGTTTAACATGGTTCTCTGCTAGACAAACCTCTTGATTTGATTTTGAGATTGCACTAAATATATAAAGAAACACTATCCATACATCAGATATTGTCTAGTCATCAGCCTAAATTAGACTTTGAATAAAAAGTCTTGATCAAAATTTAACAGATGATTCAAAGCATCTGGCACCTTATTAAATATTCACGTATTACCCTATTACATATTACCAAGAAGAGATGGCATTTTGATTTTCCTTTGTTGCTAAAACTTTTTGACAGATTTACAATTTTCTTTGTCCTTTTCTTCTGTGCCATTCTTTAAAGGCCCTTCCACAACATGCAACAGTTCTAGATTTTGTCCCTCCTATGACAATTATCCTCCTCTAGGGAACACACCACATAGCAAGACATCTCACTTTGTCTGCTTGGACTGCAAGGCTGGATTTGTTTCTAAAAATTAGCTTTGTGCTCAGCTGTTGAGCTTTTTACTGAGAAAAAGTGAATAACCTGAACAATAAAGCATGACAGTAGATGATCAGAGGGCTGGAGCACCTCTCCTATGAAGACAGGCTGAGAGAGTTGGGGTTGTTCAGCCTGGAGAAGAGAAGGCTCCAGGGAGACCTTATAGCAGTCTTCCAGTAGCTAAAGGGGGCCTACAGGAGAGATGGGGAGGGGCTGTTTGTCAGGGAGTGTAATGATAGGACAAGGGGTAGTGGTTTTAAACTGAAAGAGGGGAGATTTAGACTAGATATTAGGAAGAAATTCTTTACCCTGAGGGTGGTGAGACACTGGAACAGGTTGCCCAGACAAGTTGTGGATGCCCCATCCCTGGAAGTGTTCAAGGCCAGGCTGGATGGGGCTTTGAGCAGCCTGGTCTAGTGGGAGGTGTCCCTGCCCATGGCAGGGGGGTTGGAACTACATGATCTTTAAGGTCCTTTCCAAACTGAACCACTCTATGATTCTTTTTCTATTTGCAACTCTGTTGTATTATCATATATATACTGCTAAAATAACCTTACTAAATTCATTGACTTTCTTCCAAATTTGCACTAATATAAACATAAACAGAATTTGGCCTTTGTTCTTCTTAGCTCCTCCATGGCTGACAACTTCTACAAAGTTATTTAGTAAAGATGAAAATGTTTAAATCCATGTCATTCTGATATATCTGTTTCTTGCATGGCTTTCAGCATGGTTCTTACATTAAAAAAAACCAACCAATGTGTATACCAGAAACTAACTGAGCTTGCTATCTCAACTACATACTAATAATTTTTGTAATAAACTGAGATACTTCGCAAAAAATCATTACACAACTGAACAGTTTGGCCTGAGAAGCATAGAAACTATGTTTTTAAAAATAAGGGGAAAAATTATTAGTTTCCATCTAAGACACAATAGTTCAAACTGAAGGAAACTACCTAGCAATTCATAAATTTAATAAATATGCTTGCACTTATCCAGAGATCCCTCCAAGGACACTGAATCTGTTTGCTATATCTGCAGAAATTAATATATTCCCTTTCTGATGTTTTGTAGCTGTGCAAATTACTTTGTAGATGGCAATTTTGGCAATTTATCTCTTCACTATATACGAATGGGCTCAGAGACTGTAAATTAATATTTGACAAAAAGCGCTTCTGAAGTTTTTTGGCTCAATGCAAGAATTTTCCAGTGCTCTGTTCTCCTCTAGACAATCACAACTCTTCCTGTAGAAAGCTGAAAGAAAGTACCCAGGCAAAGTTCTTGACTGAAATGAAGATCTACAAAAAGTCTGAGAGAAAGAAAAAATTATCTGAAGGTTAAAAAAACAAAAGCAGCAAACCCAAAAAGCAGTTTGAAAAATTTTGCTGTCATCTTATACTTATTTTACCTTCGATAAGCACAGGGTAGAACAAAGCACATCATTTTAAAATGTTGTAACTAATAGTTTGGATGGTATCCTTTTTGAAAAGCAAGCCCTATCTCCTCTTCTCTCCAGCCTCTATGTTGTCATCTTTCAGCTGGGCTGCCATAAAGCAGAGCTACTTCAAGGAGGGTACCTAACGCATATGCAAACTCGGCCACTCTGCTGTGGCAAGACAGGGGAAGGGAACGGCCCTGCCCCATCGTTAGTCTAAGTGCTGGAATGGCTACAGGGCAACACCAATGCCATCAAAATGAATTAATGCTCACTAGACGATGGCATTCCAAAGGCAGCTGAGGATAATGAGGTTGCAGAAGTTGTTTAAGGCCACTTTTCTCAACAACAATCTTGGCATATTGTACAAGGTGATTAAAACTGAGTTGGCAGACTGTCTGTAACAGACAGTGCTGCTAAGAAAATTTTTTAAAAATCTTTATTATTTCTCCAAGGTACACACACAGCCAGAATGTGGCTCTGGTAATGTAGTATTACAGGATCCAAACTGCCCTTTTCAGCCTCTCTGACAAAAGAGAGCTCTATGGACTAGAATGAGGCAGGCCTTTGGGATGAAGGAGGACAGAAACGGAAGACTAAAGTTGGAGGTTCACCAAATAGAGTGATAAGACAGAGGACTTTAAATAACTCCTTTAAGAAATGTGAAAAGACAAGTACCACAAAAATATTACTGATATTTGATGCTGAATTGCCCTGAAAATTATACATTGACTCACAGGTAAATCTAGCAAAAGACCTAAAGAATCATGTTTGCATCCATAACGCCACCCAGGGTGAGTGCTCCAGCGCTAGCATAGTAACTACAGTACTTGTGCTTACCCTGCGTGGCCTTGATGTAGGTGCAGAGAGTATAATGAAGAAAAAAATCCTGTCATGTTGCATCTGATATTCAGAAACCCCTTCCATAATGAAGCTATACTCAAATTCCTTTTATCTTTTTCTTCCGCTTTATCATCTAAGTGTCTGGTAAACCCAAGGAGTAAAAAACAATCTTTATATATGACAGCGGCAGTATATTTTGCTTTTTCTTCTGCAGTAATATCATCTTTTTGGTACCACTCACCGATTCTCCCTCAATTTCAGCAAGTTCCCTGTCTTACCTTTGAAAAGATATCTTTGCACTAGGGAACAAAGATGCATTCAGACTTTGTAGTGTGCCCCAACACCTTCACTCAAAAAGCCAGGGAGGCTTCAGTATGTTCTACAAAACTCTTTTGACTGCTGTCACAAGTGTCAGAAAACAACATAAAAGTCTCCTGAAAATATGGGCAGGTGCCAAAAGCAGAAGGAGCTGCAGAAGCAATTTCCATCTTCCATTTTACATTGTCTTCATTTTCAATATGTGCTTGGAAACTTTCAATGGTTTCAGCTTGTCCCAGCCCATGACCATAGCAAATAGCTTGCTGGGGCTCTTATTATGGTTTATTCCATCTATAATACCATATAAAAATCTATGCAACTATGACACCTCATTCCAAAACACCAGTCCAATATTAAAACACTATTTGCTGACTGCCAGGAGACCTCCCTCCCTTCTTCTAACTGCAGTAATTTTCCCTGTCTTCGCTTATGAAGGTACAGAAAGGTTTACCTCCTCTTTGAATGCTACACTGAGTCCTTCCTTTGCTGTATGAGTCTTCTTAAACCACCAGTCACATTTGAATTCTACTAATTAATATTTCAGATAGACTTGGTTAATAAATAGATTGCAGATACACATAGATAGTAAGAGAGACTTGCAGAGGAATTCCCTCTTTCATTTTAGTCCCCTGCCCCAACCCCTCCAAACGTCATAATTTCTATTCTTAATCTCTGTCCAAAAAAAATGCATGGAGATTTAGGGATTTTGTTAAGGCAAAAAGAAAGGTTTTTTTTAATTCAGGGAGTTCTCAAGATTGTAAGCTAACAAAAAGCACTGTAAAGGTAAACATTGAACAAGTGGTACTCAGCTAAAACCATTTCTATATCCCTTTTATTTTAAAAAACCCCAAAACCTATCAGAAATAATCTGTAAAATCCCATCAATGCATCATTGAAGAGTCTAATTCAGTAGCAATTTACTAAAGTTAAGATTTCCTCCCCCAACATTAGCAAGTGGACTTTGAAGAAACATTCATTACTGCTTTCATTGCTCATTTTCTTTGTTACATGACGAAATTTATCCTAGTGGGCAGACGGTTAGCTGATGACACAAAGTTAGTCATAGATTAGTAAAGGCAGCAGCCAAAGGCAAGAAATGGCAGTAGGACCTACTGATGCTGCATGACTGGATAGTACCAGAAAATTATATAGCTGCATATAACACAGTGCACATGACATTTCTGACTTTATTTACACCAAAATTAGTTTTAAACCGAGTATTACTGTCTATGAGCAAGATCACAGTTATAGTACATAACCTTATGGAAACATCAACTTAGCGTCTGGACGTCAAAGAGGCAAACTGAATTACTAGAAAGGGAACAACGCACCAAAGAAGATTTCTTCACATTATGTATTTTTACACATTTATGTACTCACAACCTGAAAGCCACATGCAGTTCTGGTCCACTCATTTAAAAAAAAAAATCTGAGAACAACTGGAAGAGGTATGGAAAAAGATAAAAAGGACAATCAAAGTCTAGAATGTTTCTGTGTAAAGAAAGATTAAATACACTAGAAGTCTTCAGCTTGGAAAAAGATCTGACTAAGGGAGGAATGTGACAGAAATATAAATTCATAAGTGTCATGGAAAAGATGAGTAAGAAACAGCTATTCACTGCCTTTTCCAATATAAATATTAGAGGGCATTAAATTAATTATTTTGGCAAGTTCAAAATGAATAGAAAAAGGTACTCTTCCACACAAGGCATTGTTAAATTGTAGAACCCCTTGCCATGGGACACCATAGATGCTAGAAGCTTACATAGATTTGAAAACAGATTTCTTTGGGTTTTCTCCGTGAATGGAGAAAAGCCCTGGGAGCTAGTAAAGACAAAGATACCAACTCCAGTAACTGGAGATTACAATGTTTCGGTTTATTTTCTTCCCTCTTTGCCAGGGTTTTATCAGAGACAGGACACCAGGCTGGCTGGATGTTCAGTTGGTACAGCTGCTCTCTTGTTCTTGGTACGCCCTTCCTGGAGAACAACGCTGGCTAAACACTCCAGGACTGTATTTCAGGGTCTTACTGTTGTGAGACACGCTGCCTACTCAACATTAGTAACATATTCATTTATAAGAGAAAATACCAATTCTGAGTGTCCACCACTTGTATTTTCTTTTGATTTCAACAGCTTCAAGGGAGATAACAGATGACAGCACGCACAGTACTAAGGAAATACCCATACAGCACAGGTGGTAGTTGGGCCCTGAGGCCACCCACATGCCTTACCGGTCCTGCCCAGTGCCCAGGGGCTCCCCACACCTGCCCATGGGCCAGTACCCCATGTCAGCCCCTGGAGCCATCAGTCCCTGTCCCAGCAACACTGCAGCAGGGACGGTCACTGGCTCCCCACAGTCCTGCCCCGCCTCGGGCCCTGCTGAGCTGGAGCCACTTGTGTCACAACGTCTGGCACCCCCCAGCTGCCCTCCTCCCTGGCTGGGGTGGCAGGACGGGCCCTGGCCACCAGGCCCTGCCCTGAC
Organism: Larus michahellis; assembly: GCF_964199755.1. Classification (NCBI taxonomy): domain Eukaryota; kingdom Metazoa; phylum Chordata; class Aves; order Charadriiformes; family Laridae; genus Larus; species Larus michahellis. The sequence continues at coordinate 46,336,478 of NC_133898.1, read as the reverse complement.
AGTCCCCATGGGGAGCCCCTGCTCCTGCTGGACCCTGTTCCCCATGGGAGCCCCCAGTTCATATAGCACCCTGGCCAATGGTGCCCACCGTGTAAAGCAGCCTACACCTCCCACAGCAAGGCAAATGCATTCCTGGAAAAGGATTTTACTGCAGTTGTTAATGTCTCAAAATCCACACCAAAGGACAACTTCACTGACCACCGTTTTTAGGGGCATGCCTTGCAGACACAGGGAGGTCACTGCCTTGCACACAGGCTGTCACCCATGACAGAGGGGTCTCAGCTGCTCCTGCTTAGGGACCCTGAGTGTCACTTCTGAGTGATCACATGTAAGCTATCCTAATGTTTAAGCAAAGATTGAGCATACAATCTGATTCTGTAGCTATTTAACTTAAAACACAGCAACAAATTCACACTTTTTGTATGCCCTTAGATTGCAATAAATCCCATGTTTAGTTGAACTACCTTGCATTTACCATAATTCCAGAGTGTGTATGCGTAGTAACCTGTTAGGCTTTTTATGAGCCTGAACTCTCACTAATCAGGAGACTTTCGTTAGAGTATCTAGTCTGCAGGATTTTTTCAAGGTTTCTTTCTTCTTGCACATCACTATAGAGTCAATATTAACATTAGTCTTTCAGCTTTATCTACTCACCTTTACAAAGGAGATGTATTACTAGAAAAAAATTTAAACCTTTGGGCTGTTCAGTAAGTTTTATTCATGGCATAGGAAGAGGAGGGAGACTGAGACGCTCCTTTACATAGATCTTTAAAAATTTAAGGCCATTTGTACTTGGATTTATGACAGTAATAACCTATTTGTGTTACTTGAGTTTATTAAAATTAATGACCTCAATAAAAACAACAGCACCAACATGAATTCAGAAAACTGGCTCCAATGTTAAAAAATAAACCTAGTATTAAGCACTGTCTGATGTGATGCAAACAACATCCGATTCAATTTATCAAAAAAGTAATGCTATCAATCTAAACCCACCTAATAACGTATTAGTCCTAGCCTTCAGAGGCATGCACTTGTTCTTTATTATTGTATGAGACCTTGGAGCTCCCCAGTCCCAAACACTACCACGTGTTCTGTGTCAAAACATAGCTTCCACATAGCAAGTACACTAGATTCATGAAGACAGTAGTTTGATTTTCTATTTGTTTTTCATTTTAAGAATTATCTAGAAAAAGTAGTGCTTATGTAGTGTAAGAACAGCTCCTATATCTGTGGATTTATATGATTTCATATATATATTTCATATAAACACAAGCAGCAATGCAAATGAATCTTCATAACTACATACACAAACGTACTGTGTACTTTTGCTATATAGCCTGCTCCTCTTTCCCAAATAATACTGGAAGATAAATTTATTCTAGCAGTACCTCACAGACACTTAGAAGAAGTCTAGTCCTCAGAATTATCTCTATTTTGCCTTTAACACACATTTTAATAAGTTGGGTTTTGCATGTTTCGAATAGACTCTGATTGTAACAAAAGGTAAAGATACTCATCACTACTGGAAAAAAAAATAAAAAGGATACGTTTCAAGCTCCCTGAGTTGATACAATTACAAAAGATTTGTATGACTCTCAGTAAATAAGGACAAATCATACACTCAATGTCAATGGGTGACGCAAGATCCATTGAATTTAATGGAACCGGCACAAAATTCACTGTGTTGATATCATTAAGGTGAATGAAAAAGTTCTGCTAGTCCCGTTGGAAACTTGACAAGGCTGTAGTTGGTAAAGGTTTCTACTAAATAGGATTAGCAACTAATAAACCATATAGGGAAGATAACTGTACTCGCCATCTTACAGCTAGGTAAAATGTGTCTGTTTGTGGTTGGCTAACACAGAGGAAAAACAAATACAAGCAATCCATTGCAACTGGAAAGTTTTTGGCTATTTCTTTGGCCAATCTCAACAGAGTAAACAAGAATCTAGTCTCTTCTGCAATTTGACAGCGCTCTCATACTCTAAATTCTAGTCCCGTTCTTCTCTATTCGGGTTTGAGGGGGCAAACCACCCAGCAGTAAAAATACATGATCTACATCAATTCTGTGAATAATTCAGAGTTTACCAGGCCATGCTCCTAGGACCACAAAACCAGCTATGAAAAAAACCTGAAGTTACTCAAATAGAAAGAAAAACCAAACCAAAACAACAACAAAAATAATCAGTTGACACCAGTAGAATAAGGTTCGCTAGGTGTCAAAAATTAAAATTTTTACAGTGTTATGAAGCAGGATCTCACTCCTAATTTATAAATACATTCTAACATCTCCATAACAGACCCACATTCCTTACACCTACAAATGCAAATCCACTACAGAATTCTTTTCTGGATTACTGGTTTCTAAAACTTAAGAACCCCTAATAGTCATCAAGACAGTAAAACATAGCGTTCCTCGCCTTCTAAAAATATTGATTCTTCGGGTAGGAAGAATATATTTTAATTCAGATGACAAATGAGATGTTTTCTATTTTCTCCTATGCACTCTCCCTGCTTCTTTTCATTTAAAGAAGATGCAACATGTATGAGACCAATCTTTACAGCACAATTAGAGTTACATTAATGCACCATGAATTTCTTAGAGTAACATTAAAAGCAGCAATGAATCTTGAATTTAGATGTTGAAAAGGTTCAATAAGTTTAGAGCACCAGTAATGTAAGCATCTTCATATTATACAGTCTGCAGGAGGAAACCCACTAGAATTTATAGCTCTTTCTCAGAACTTAAGAGATGAACTTGAAAGTATAACCTGATAGAGAAAGCTAAGAAAAATGATTCAGTAATTCAAAACAACAAAGAACAAGAGTCCCCCAAGCAACTTTCATGACCAGAGAGTAAATTCCCGTGTTTTCTTTTGTGCTCTCACAGTCTTAACATACTGTAATTTTCATTTATGCTTAGCAATACTCTTGCCTTTATGAGCCAAATCAAAGTCTCCAAAACTCTTCCCTGCAGCAGTCTTTCACCCCAAAAGTCCAAAACTTTTGATTAGTTTTCAAGAAAGCAGATCCTGGAACTGGTTCATTACAAGTGATGGCAGGGCAGCAATATGCAGCCTGGACTCATTTAAGCTACCTTGGAAGCACAGCTTGAATAGAGATGGTCTTGACAACTTCCTGGATAACCTCTCTCATAACTACAGAAGCTGCACAGAAAAAAAGTGATTATGAAGCAATGTAGCTATTTAAGCCAGATGCTTGAAGGTGGATGACGTGAACATTCCTTCTATATTTTGGTTTTCAGTCATAATAAAGCAAAGATCTGTGAAATTAAAAGATGTCATGGATATGCTCCATTGTTACCATCTTATTATTTTTGTTGAAACGTTTGTTAATTCACAGCAAGCATTAAAGAACAGCAGTATGATTCTGGCCGTGATCCTTCATGATTTTTAAGCTACTAACTAACTGAACCAGAAGAGCTGTAAACCACTTGTTGAAGAGATTGACTGCTTCCTGCGTGTTTTTCTAGGAGTGCTAGGTGATTTGTAGCTATCAGGACTTATATTATACATCTATCTCAACAAAAGTCATCCCCAAGACAAACTGCAGCAATAAACTGTGCATACTCTGATCAGCATTTGGAAAGCGATGCAAAACAAGCTGCAGTTTTAACATTTTAGTTCCCGCTTCCACCTCTAATTTGCAAATATCATCCCAGGACTTTTTGCTGAAGGCTTCAGCACCAGAACTCTTTGAAAATCCTTTTGCCTCAGCACTGAGCAAGGAAAACTCTGCTTAGTTCATAAGATCATCTGTCACCACTGCCAGCTGCAACATCCCAGCATGATCAAGGTTATGATCTTGATGATGGTTTGCAGACTGGGGATAGGTTTCCAGAGCTTGAGTTCATGCAGTTTTGAGCTGCAGTGCTTTCTCTGCTAGGAGGAAAATACAGGTCATTTTTCCCCAACAATGCTTACATATTTTGTGGCAAAGACTTGATGGTACAAGGACCCTACCTGCTGCTCCAACTCTTCCGCTCTTCCCCCCTGCTCCAAGAAAAGTTATGGCACACTGACAAAACAGCATGAGGAAGTTTGGACTGCCACTGTCTAGGGAGCACATATTCCGTGGGCAGGCAGACTATTTCATTTGCCAGAGCTGTCAAGCCAGCCCTTTCTACAAACACTAGCTTAAGACAAAATAAAAGAAAAATTATAATAAAATGTTTTAAAAGCTGCATGCAGAGTGCTGAAGCAAATGCATAGTAATTAACTGGTTTCCTGGGTAACCAAGAGCAAAATGATCAAATCTGCCTGCTTAAAATTAGATTCTTAAATTTACATTTAGACATTTAAGAGCTGCACAACTTCCAGGTGTTCTGAGCTGCAGCTGTTTTGATTAACTGCACCTCTAGCAAAATATGCAAGAGTCAGTCCACAGTTTCCAGAACATAAGATTCCTCTTTTCCAGTTGTGACTTCAGTATAAAGTACAGAAAGGTCTTGATTTGCCAATGTGTCAGCACCCACAACCTGTCAGACCCAAGAAGTGACCTTTCAAAAATCTGAACAAGGTAAGACTCTAAATTTAAGCATGAAGACCTACATGTGTCTGTCTACCTAACCACAGATATGAATCCAGTCTGCTGCACTAGAATGCATAACATGAAAGGACAGCTTAAAATCCGAGTGCCTGATTTATAAGGGGAAATTAATGTCACAAACCCAACAAGAAAGCTTGGAAAAATGCCTTTCCCATCCCCCTCAGTATCTACCTGCATTTTTTGAAAGGGGCAACAGAGAAACAACACAGGTCAAGTGGTTAATACCTTGCATAAATCCAATGAACTATTCCCCTCTCCATGATGGGCTTCTGCCTTGCAAGCCTAGTATGGGTGCTCTGCATGTTTTGCTAGTCTTTTTGCCTTCTGTTTGTCAGTAGTAGCAAGCATGAGATCTCTGTAATGAGCTGTGCAGCAATGATTTAAAGAATTACTGAGAAATTTTATTTACCACATGAAAAATGAAATACACGCTGGCAGATGGGCAATCATAAAAGAGGTTTTGGACTATCTAAATCATTTTTATTTCAGGAATAGATAAGCTCTTGTGCAGTTTTCTAAACCAAGGAATCAGACATCTGGAGACCTAATTATCATAGCTTAAACTTATTTTTATACTATTTTTTTGCATCTTTCAGTGTGTAGGAGGCTGTGTGCATGGGAAAAAAAAATGTATTAACTGGCTAATCAGTGATTTCACATTACAAACAAAACCAATTACACATGCTATTCTCTGATTTGTACAACAATACCAGCCAATTCCTTCTGTAACTTAACGAAACAATTGGACTCCCGCTAGGTATGCATTTGTCCAGGTGGGTTACAATGCTATAATAGAAGTAGTATCTGCGTGTAGTTCACTAACTAGGATTCAGAAAACAACCTGCTGGGTAAAAAAGGAAATAAGAGGCTCTCTCTGCAGTTCACTCCTTTTATTTATTTATGAGAGAGAGAAAATATTTGCTCTAAAAATGCAAAAAAATGTGACAGGTGGTAAAAAAGCATCTGAATTATGTTTCTACTCTTTAAGGAATTGAGTCATGGGAATTCTCATCTTTCAAAATAATTTGAAATCTTCAGAATGTTATTCTCTATGGTGTTTCCTAGAAGCTTTTCTTCACTAATTTAAGCAAGAACAAACAACACTGAATTTTAATTAACTGTCAGGTACATCAGTTTATATTCCAAGCCTCCTCCAGGAAACAACTATTTTAGAATTTAAGATAGAAGAGTGTTTATAACACAATAAATGATATGCTTCTCACTTCATCCTAGCAAGCGTCAGGTCCTAAAGGTAGTAAAAATTTTAAACTAAGCATGGTCTTCTATGTCGTGCATCCATTTCCCAAGAGTCCATTCATAAATTATGGTTTTGCTTTAAAAAAAAATACATACACATTTACACAACATAGTCTGAGATCAGACACTCAGCAGAAAATATACATGCCACTACTGAAAATACAAGAGACCTATGTAAGCTTATAATCTCCATATCTAGATTCCACAAGTTTGCCATATTCAGCTGTGGGTATCACTTTGACCATTAAAACCAACAGCAGATACTTTTTTAAAGGTCAGTTATATAGGTTTAGGCTATGAAACCTCTTATACCTGACAGAATTTCAGATTCATGGTTTTGGTTGGGATTTCTCTTTGAAATTAATGCTGGCTGAATGCATCATCCTTCACTCAATTTCTAAGATTCTGTCTAGGTCAAAATCTCTGCTCTGCTCTTTGTGCAAGACTTAATACCAAAATGTAAAGCAGAACCAGCAAGAACACTCAACTCCAGTTACTATGACATCTCAGTATAGTGCAGTCAATTGCAACATCCTAACATAATTCTTACTCAGTAGGAAAGTTTACTGTAAAGCAAACTGGAAAGTCTGGCTTTAAAATAGAGAACAATGGCTTAACTCCCATTTTTCAGCTACAATGACATGGATTGCATTGGGTTTTGTTCTTTAAATAACAGTTGAGGAAAGTTACTTGACAGCTTCAATGAACACCCCCCCCCCCAACCCCCTCCCCCAAAGTAAACTGCTGTGCCAATTCATTTTCACCGTCTACTTTCCACTGCACTTCTTCAATCAGGCCTGGAAGCAAAACATTACGTAGCATTTTGGGGACTCGTGATATGCTAAAAACCCCAAAACAACTACAGACATGAATGTAACACAAAGTCATATAAATTCTAAAGTGTTGTATAATAAACTTCCTTCTATAACACAGTTAAGAAATTGCATGTTCTCTCTCAAAAATAATTTCTTACATTACATTGTTTGTATTTGACATGACTTCAAGGAGTTCTGAAATTGATACAGTAGAAAGATTCATGTATCCTGGTACACTCTTAGATTTGCTCTTAACTATAAGCTCTTAACTATACATACACTTGTCCTATTAGATTGCAGTACTGCTCCCTATATGAAGTAAAATACCTAAATACATATTTGATAAAAGTTATAAATAGTAAGCCTGTGAAGGAGTTCTGTTGTTTGTTTTTTTTTGCTTCAAAGGAAAAAACAAGCAATGGGTTTGTGCAATGGCACACACAACAAATGCTATTATTGCAAAGCATCAGAGGAACAAACTACTGTCACCCTAAAGAACATGTTCTCAATCCACCCAAATCCACATCCATAATAACAGTTTCCTAGCTTTTTTTTTTTGCTTCCAACAAGCTTTTAAACCCAAAATTTTGACTGCCTCCTTTCTCAGGATCTAGCAATACAGCAATTACCTCCCAACTCCAAAACCATCAAATCTACCAACACCACTAAGACAAAAGATTATTTCAGGACTCAACCTTTCAAGCTCTTCTTTCTTTGCCCTCTACAACTACCTGAAAGGAGGTTGTAGAGAGATTGGTGTTGGCCTCTTCTCCCAGGTGAATAACGACAGGACCAGAGGAAATGGTCTGAAGTTGCGGCAGGGGAGGTTTAGATTAGATATTAGGAAGAATTACTTTACTGAAAGAGTAGTCAGGCACTGGAACAGCCTGCCCAGGGAGGTGGTTGAGTCACCATCCCTAGAGGTATTTAAGAAACATCTAGATGTGGCACTTCAGGGCATGCTCTAGCGGCAGAGATTGTAGGGTGTGTTGGGTTTTTTTTGTTATGTGTGTGTATGGTTGGACTCGATCTCAAAGGTCCTTTCCAACCATGAAGATTCTATGATTCTATGATTCTGCAACCTCCCAGAAGCCCAAACTGAGCAGTTAGCTTTGGATGTTGAATATATTAATGACCTTGAAACAGAAGGTATACGTGAGGTGCAGCTGGAGATGAGGGAACTCCCCATCACTTGCTGGCTACAGGACCACACCACACGGAGGGAGAGAGGAAATGCAATTCAGGACCAGCCCAAGCGCACAAAAAGGAAGCAGCTAACTACAAGCATGATTGTATGATGACCTCTGCAGCAAACAGATGCTAGCAGAGACCTTAATATATTCTGCCTATAGCATTCCTAGTATGTTGTATTCATCCCTCACATAGAACTCATTTTCTTATGCTTTGCATGTGCAAGGAAACCAATTTTGTCTCTACCTGTGCTGTAGCGGAAAAATTATTAGATGCAAGTGCTGCTTTTGTGATCGATCCTCTGTAATAGTGGAATGAAGAGTAGGAGAGAAAAAAAAGTCTCTTTTTAACATGCCTATCACTTTTGACAATCTTACAAAGGGAAAAGTAAGAAAATTAACAGTAGTGCATAAAACAAGTTTAGTAGAGTCAGAAAAGAATTGAATAAAGTTTAATTGACTTACAGGACCTTTTCATCATGGAGTTTTTCAGCACTCTCTGAGATTAGTCCCTTCTATTTCTCCAATGAAAACAAACAAAAAAAAAAAAGATGAGAAGCATTTCTTTTTCTGAAATAAATTTTGCAGGACAGTTTCAGCCAATGGCAGATCTTTCATTCTTACCTGAATGAGTCAGAGGTCAGCAAAGTAGCAGCTCTTTGGTTACTTTGGGCCAAATCAAGTACATATTCTTCCCAAACTTTCCAGAACTAACGCTGATAAAAATCTATACTGCATCACACGTATTTTTCCTTTCAGAGCAGGAAGGACCACAACAAAAACTATTAAAAGTATCGACAGGGGAAAAGTTAAATCAGAGGTGTAGTCCTACAGCATCCTCCTCCTTGCCATTTTTCCCTAATGAATGTCCAGTCTCAGTCATCACCTGGCCAAATAAATACCCATTATATGACCCAAACAGAGTTCTCCCTGTTACTGGATATGTGTATGTCCACTCACAGGAAGGAACATGTCATCACCCTCTAGCCTGGTAGTCTGACACACATGCAGCACCTCCTGTCCTGTGACACGGAAAAGTATCACATAAAAGTCATGTGATGAAAGTCACACCCCATCACATCAGGGGAGAAAAGACTGCAACACATGGTCTCAGAACATTTCTGACCTACCCAAAAGGTTAGCACTATTGAGTTAAAGCCATGACTACTAAGAAAGCCATCCTATGCCTACTATGGCAATGGAAGGCAGAATGGCTGCGGGTTTCAACACAGGATTTATCTAATCTCTCAACTGAATAAGAATCTACACCAAAGCTTGCCAGCCTCCTGCTGCGAGTCTCCTTCCAAAATCTTTATGATCCAAAAGCTTTAATCATATACTCAAGGTGTATCTTGATGACCAGACAGGAAGTGGAGCCTCCGGCGCAGTTCTAGTGGAGTAGATGGCAGTCACCTCTGAGTTGTCCACTTCATTATTAGATGATACATTAGGGCTGACTATGCAGCTGTGTCCACAGGCAACACAGCAACATTGGAAAATGTGTTTAAATAAAAAGTTCTTAAAAACAGATTTACAGTTGACTGAAAACTCAAGCGCAAGGTCTAGAGAATTTCTTTAGGTATAGTAGCTTCCCATCACCACTCTGTGTAGTGAAGCAAGCCTGGAAATCCAGCCAAACTGTGCATCGTGTCTCCAACCACAACATATTACGCAGTCTCAGTTCTGAACAGAGCACACTCCTTATACAAGCACTGGAAACGTATCCTTCAGGGCACAACTCCATAACTGGCTCTACTTACATCTGTACACTATCAAATGGGTATAAAGTTGTCAGTATCCTTTTGTCTTCTCCAAACCTTTTTTATGTAAGAGATCCACAGTAAATCTCAGCTTTAATTATTTTCAGTAGCCTCAATATGGTCATGAAGTAGAAGAACAACTATGCACAGCAGTACATCATAAGATATATCCAGCCATCTTTCCACTTTAGCTCTGTTTCTCAGGAAGCTGCTCCCATCAATTATTTCACCTAGAGACCAGACTGACCTTTTCCCCTGCCTTCATTTTCACCAACCTTCGTTTTTGACAGCATGACAGGATAAAAGCCAGAAGGACAGACTAATACTAAAAGCATCCCTTTTTAATAGTTTCTTCGTATATCATATGGATGAAGGAATAAAACCCTGTCTTGAACACAGATGCAGCAGACATGCTAATACATTATGTAAAGCATAGCAAATAATTTATAACTTCCTGAAAGCAACTCATTTTAAGTTGTACTGCCAGTGTAATGGTACACTTTAAAAGATGGATTTCAGAGAGCAAAAGCTGATCTACAGAGTATATTGATAATGAATCCAAAGGAAGAATCAAAAGGAAAATTTCTTAAAAAAACCCAATAATAATCCACCACCACCAAAAAACTATCCTGGTTTAGGGAATCCTTGCATAAACCTTGCTTATTGCCATATTTTGTTCAATGAAAGTATTCAGGCTCCATAAACATGAATGCTGAGATTTTAAAACACAAGCTTATTTCATTATGAATAAACTCTAATATATACCTGGAGATATTTCAGCATTACATTTAAACTACAGGTCAAAGTGGATACTCTTTGTCTTTCACAAACAATATTTGTGGAGCATGCAAGTGTGTATTTCACTTGCACAGACTTACTAGTGTGGTGTACAGCCTGTCGCACAGCTATGACAGATCACCTGAACCAAACTGTGCCAAAAGTTAGTCGAGGCATATAAGTTAGTACTGAACACACACACAAAACCTGTGATTTCACCAAAGTTGTACTGCATCAGATTTCTTCTGACAAAATTCTTCAAAACTTTTTCAGCAGTAGCATTATGAGAGCCAGCATAACTACTTCTGAATGAACAAACTATTTTTTGCCAAAAAATTGGCAGGAGAACAAAGCAAAAAAAATGAAAACAGTAAAACCTGAGAATATTATTAAATCTTGAATTAACTTCATAGCAGATACAAAGCTATTTTTCCTTTCCCTAAACATACTTGATATTACATATAAACTACATAGCTTACATATCTATAGTATGCCTCTTAAATATAGAAGTACATTTACAGACTTTTATTTAATCACTGTGATTAAAAAAAAGTATATAGCCTAAATTCATTTCGATGAATCATGCATTCAATTGTTGAGTAGGCTTTTTTAAATTTTGCAGCAGAAAAACACTTAAAAGAAACTCTGCCATACCCAGCATCTCTTGCACTAATCCTAGATGATACTTTATTAGAAATTTAGCACTGCAATAGTCATGTTCCCAACTTTTCAATTTTTCAGGTAAGGCCAGTACATTATTTGTAATTTTTCTTTTGTTCCTTAGAGTTATTAGAAAAAACACTTTGAATAATTTAACCTGGATATCTAAAGCATTTGACAGCTTGCAACTCTGACCTCTTTAAGACCATTTCATTCTGAAAGAAATAATTTTAAAATTGTAAGTAAGAGACTGTTCCCTTTGGACTAGATGTGCCATTTATTACACAGCTGATTACTACTAAGGGTTCATCTTTGGCAGGGGGGTGGGGTGTCTTTTTTTTATTTTATTCTTTTTTTTTTTCGTTCAACAATATATGAAAGACCCTTGCCGAGGCAATCCAAATTGAGAGAAATAGATCCCCTGTGAACTACCTGCTCTAGTTACCCAATTAATCCATGTCAAGCAGGACACAAAGCAAGTTTACTTTGGCTTAAACTTTATCAAGAGTAAATACGTGGCAGAACATGAAGGAAATGTTTTCCTTAAATTGCAGTTACTGAAGCGCATCTGTATTTGACTTACATAGGAACTAAGGAATCACACACCTGGAAATATATAACCTCATTTGTTAATAATAATTATCATAACAGTTAAGTTCTGTTTTTCCAATAGGAAAAGCTGCCAGATCTCCTGTCTCCAATGTTTTCCTGTACCAAAATTTAGATAGAAGATAATACTAACTATAAGCACATTCGTTTCTGACAAGAAACAACAATATATCGAAGCCCCTTCACTACCACGGCATTATTTAATGGATACTCAACATTGGGCATTTTTGTCAAGAAAATAGTAATAATAACCACCTTGCTTAGATTCATAGTAAACTTCTTTCCAAGAAGCTTACAGCCTGGTTGCCATTCAATTATTGATTTTGTAATCTTTGCTGCATGTTGAGAAGGAAAACATAAAACATTGATATATTAAAGTGTGTTTACAGTCATAACCTGGAAAATATAGGCCAAGATAACATGATTTACTATCTACTGTATTTCAGTGTTTTTCTTGACATTCAGTTAAATCACTTAGAAAAGAAAAAGATCAGAAAGCACTCAGTGATAGTTTTAGTTCTTGCATTCTAATTTTCATACTGCTGAGCAACAAGAAATACACAAGAAAGATAAAAAATACCGAATCAGACACAGTTTCACATCTGCTGTACACTTTTCAAACTTCCATCACTGCTCTTTTAAAAAAAATCTCCTCTTCCATTTGAATCACAAAGAGAATAATTTCCCACACATCAGCTGGGCTGTGAAGTAACCATATTTCAGTACTCTTCAGACTTATTTAGTAATTTGTTTTCCTTTCACCCTGATGTACTATAATTTCATAATCAATGTATTCCTGGACTTAGTATGCACTTAAAATAAATGACTGAGTTCCCATACAGGAGAATGGGTTGTTTTTTTTTTTTTTTTTTAATTGAAATATGCATCAAGCCCAGTCTTGACAGTGAGTCTTGGAAGTAAGCACTCCCAAGATTAGCATCCCCCTCTTCAATTCTTTAATAACTAGAAAACCGCTAATAAGAACATTTTTATTTTATCTTCAGGCATTTTTAAACTATCAATAGCATTGGTATCAATTTACAGTAATTTCAGATTTTATATTTATGTGTTTTATATTCTACTTCTATTGTTTTAATATTTAGATGAGAATATTAAAATTGTTACAAATTGTTAAGAATAAAATCACTATCCTGAAAAGTTTTCTTTCGTTATTTTTCCCACCAAACAATTACACTACAGAAACACAATGTGACTAACAGGTCTTCACAGATTGAAAACCCAGACAAATAAAAACTTCATAGCTCCATAAAAGTCAAAGGTATGTACTGAGCATCTCTGCTCCTTTCTAAAAACCAAAAACAATACGCCCAAACCCCAACGAAGCCCCAACAAAATAAAACATATAAACATACAGCCTGCATAAGCTATCAGCATAGGTTTATTTATATGCATTAAGTCTGTGCCAGTGGTTACTAATGTAAAATTATTTTAAAAGCCCATGCAGCTGTCCTTCTGTAATAAAACATGTAGACAGGCTTACATTTTACATCAAATTCTAGTCAGCAGTGTTTCCCAATTTTAAAAGATTTTATATAAGCTGCACAACATGTTCAGTGCCAAAGATACTTGTCACCAACTTGCTTTGCTGATCTCTTTCAGTAAAACGTCAATAATGCCACTGTATCTCACGCATTGCTTTCTTGGTTTCAATACTGATCCCTACTCATTTCATCATCATCTTTTAAACATTCTTTTCAAACTAATAATCTAGATCTGGTACAAAGTAAAGAGCTTCTTACCATCGTGATCCAATATTTTCCCCGTCTCTGGAGTCCAGCAGCAAGGAGCTGTTGCTGTTGCACTGCTTACTAGAGACACCCGAGGCTTTGGAAGCAGAGAATGTTTTATGTGGTTAAAATGTATCACCACTGATTATATTTCAGTCGCTCAATTCCTAGCCTTGATGCTCTGGAAATCAGCCAATCCAAGCGATAGAGAGGTTTGCAACAAGAAGTTGCAGAATTTTTCACAGCGAATGTTTCACGGAAATGTTTTGCTTCTTGATACTTGTTTTTTTATATCCACTAAATGTTAAAATAAATCCTGGCTCCTCTTCCCTCCTCCTCTTTTTTTTTTTTTTCCTTCAAAATGAGATTCATATATTGTTCACAAGGGACTTCAGCACTTGCTACAGCTAGGCACAGTGCAGAAAGGCATCATGCCAGATTATGCATACATCTCTGCCAAGATACCTGAATTTTGACTTGCAACACACCCTGTTATTCCAAACATGAATCTTCCTAAGCCAAAGCTCCTAACTTTGCCAAAATACACAGTGCTTTTGTGAGGCAGCCAAATGCTCCTTCAGATTAGCTATGAGCCTCTTTTATTTGCAACGCGGTTGCTCCTTGTTGGCTTTTTTTAAAAAACACTTTTTTCCTAGTGAAGACAAGGTGAAAAGTTCCAAAAGGATGAAATGATCAACTGGCGTTTCTACTACACACTTCTACCCCCACCCCTCTCAAGAATATACACCACAGAAAATCTCTCTGCAATGCTGTAACTATGATTAATTACTTAGCAAATATTATAACCATCTTAATGTTCTCAGTGACAACTAAGGATGCTGCTGAGCTGGGTGTGATACAAAAACAAACAAACAAACAAAAACCTGAACAAAGACAGTCCTGACTCCTTGCCATGGATGTTGTCATCAAAGAACACAGTAAGAGATGACAGAGGAGGAGGCAGAAGGAACCAAATCAGACAATATTGGCTAGTTTGATAGGTACTTAGACTAATATCCCACCAACCTGACGATTTCCAAGCTTTTTGGTCATCACAATAAATGTGTTTTAAAGAAAGGGTCATCAAGAGGCTATGGAGACTGCCCTGGAGATGTTCTCAAGGAGAAAGCATATTATTGCACTAAGAGTGCACAAGACTGAGCCTGAAATTTTAATGGATGGGTGAAAGAGGATGGAGAGATGCTTCTGCAATGACTGAGAGTTTATGAAGGTCTAGAAACATTAAGACCATGCTCTGTGCAAGGAAGGAGAAGAAATTCAGAAGAGATAGTCATAGCTTTCGTCTCTTCTCTTTGCAACAGGATGCAATAATGATTTTCACTGAATCCATTTGAATGGGTATGAGAGTGCAGAACTGACCTGAAGAAAGCAAAGGATGCTGGACTAATTAACAAGTTTGTTTAAAAGGTGAAGAAGAGCTGGGTGGAAGTTTTGATTGTTTGTTGAAACAGCAAGAGACTTATTCTAAGAAGTAAGTTTTAGTCATCAAAAACAATGACAATGTTGTTTTTGAACTTAGAGAAAGAACAAAGTAGTAACTGACAGACATGTTACGGACATCATGGCAAGATTAGGTTGTTTTCCAGAGTGACAAGGAAGCAGCAGTAGGGGAGTCTACAGAAGGTCTGTTTTAGTCATGTTGAGCTGTTGATATCTAGCTGAATAGCCACAAGCTCTCCTTTAGCTCCAGCTGAAGAGGAAAGGTCTGGAATAAAGAAATTCATTTGCAAGCCATCGCGACAAAGATTAATTTGATTTGTATTTACAGATGAGAGAATCTGATGAAAATAGAAGAAAGGGACCATGGTTCAACCCTTAAGAAACATAGCAAGACGGAGTGGAAAGAGGCATTGAAAGAGTGATTAAGATGGTAGGATGGAAAAACTAAGCAAAACAGGTTCTATGAAACCAAGAGACAAAATTTCAGGAAGAGAACAGACAACAGTATAGAAAGTAGCTTACAGGAAAAGAGAATCAGAATAGAGCACTGGTCTCTCTGTTTGACCAGAAAGGTGTCTACAGAGACTTTGCCTTGAGCAGTTTCAGCAGCACCGAGCGAGCAGGAGATGCACTGGGAAGTGCCCAGTGCCACACCAGAACTTTGGCAGTGACAGTAAACAAATCATACAGCTGTGTTAGTCTGACTGCTAATGGGATTCCCATCAGAGAGGCTCCACTTGTAACATCACTGGGACTGAACTGACAATTCTTTGAAACAACTGAATTGCAATGATCAGACTGCAGAAGGCTTGCTCTTTTTAGGAATAAAAACTTTTCCATCAGAATGTTTTCAGCCATCTTGTTAGTCTGTGCAGACCTTTCCTGTGGTCCTTGGCATTTCTGAAACTCTTATAGTCACAAAGATCTACAGTGATCAGATGTTGAACATGAAGACATGCAACAAAATCTTGCCCCTATATGTTTCTACACAAAGAATGTATGGAACAGGGTGATATGGCCCTATGCATACATGCAAACAATTTTCAACTCTGCCTGTCCGGTAAGAAGTGAGGATGCTTCAATTTTTTACCAAACGGTTAAGAATTAATCAATAGCATACAAATTTCAGAGTGAATTCTGTCACAGTCTCCTCATATTTAACACACACACCTCCCCAATTCAAGTGCAAATATCATCTCCTAAATCCAATTAAAAGACACTAGTATACAGAACAAGTCCTATCAATACAACTATACAGACAGAAAAAAAAAATCCTTCAAGTTAACTGACTGACTTTAGCATTAGCGCTCTTGCTTCAAAAGAAGGCTACCTTTTTCATTTGCTTGAAACTCCTCCCAACACACACACTGAGAAAAAGGAGTATCCACCAAGGGAAAGAATTGTGTACTGGTATAACTACAATAGTTTAAACATCAACTTCAACTTTTACATCTACATAAGCCTTAAAGATGAAATTATTCTTCTTCCCCCCCCTTCAATTCTTAAAGGATCCTCAAGCAAAAGGGAGCTTAATTTTTCTGGACACGCATAGAATTTCTCCTCTGTAAAAGAGGAAACCCTCTTCCTCCCAGGTTTGAGTTAAAACCCTTAATTTAATCCTTGCTGACTACTTACAACCCTCTCATGCAGGGGCAGGTATATATTGACAGACTTTACCCCCTCAACAGATTAATTTGTCATTAGGAGACCCATGCTTCAGAGGCTATTTCAAAAGTGAAATGAAAGCTCTCAAAGGCATCTGATCACATTCTTTAGGCACCTGCAAAAATGTAGCGAGCAGGCCACATAGCTCTAAATGCACAATGAGGCCGAAAAACTGAAATTGGATTAAAAGTAATCTATTTTTATGATGAAAATAACTTGCATTGCCAGATCTACTATATTTCACATATGCATGTTCTTTGCAGCACATAAACCTTCCCACTAGAGCCCTCAACCTGCAACAATTGAACAGTTGTATTAAGAGATAGCAAATGTAAAGCAACTAACCAAATAAATGAATTTTTGCCCTGATAGAATTTCTTTTATTTTAGCATTTGATTGCTGTTTGAAGACAGGATGGAAACCCAAGTATTTCAGTTTTTTATTAAATGAAGAGTCCTAATAAATTTAAATGCAGAACTGTTGAGTCATTTGGCATTTGCTCGAGATGCCTCAAAGCCTAAGGGACATGCAGTTATGGCTTTTTTGGGGCACTCTGTAAGTTTATCCAAGTTGTCCCTAGCATTTTGAAGCACCACCTCTCCCCATAGGCTGCAACAAATAATTAAAATATCTATGAACAGTTTGCTATAAATAAATATAAAATTTATATATTAATATTTATTAGAAATAAATCACAGCTCTAATAAGTAATAAGAAAAAAGCATGCAATATTGTTTGACTTCACAGAATGAAGATACACTATATTACATATGTCTGCAGGAATTCTAAAAGTTAGCAAACCAAAACAGATACAAAACCTCAGACACCTACACAAAATAGGAAATATATCAACAAAAGACTCTGAATTTTCAAGTAATTTGATATTGCACGAAATACATTTTTTCCCCATTTTTTTTTTCCAAAATCTTCACTCTCAGAAAAGGTCTAAATGCATCATAATACTTGGGATCTATACAGAATAATAACATGCACTTTCTCATTTTAAGGATATTCCATTTCAGCCGGAATGGGAAAGCAGTAAACCAGGGCAGAACACAATAACACTTTTCAAGATCTTAAGGTGCCCAAGTAGCTTAAAATCCAAGCCCAAATACTTTCAGTACAGAGTTTAGCCTGTCTTGGCCAGCTGACCTTGAGCAACAGAATTCTGAATTTTATTGTTAAAGGCTTAGAGCAAACAGGAATGCTGTAAAAAGTACAGTGATAATAGGGAGATGGCTAAGCAAAACAGGAGAATGGAATATGGCAGCAAATATCTCTGTGCTTTCTGCCTTATTGTACAGAAGCCTGGCAGATGACCAGAGTCACAAGAACTACTACTCTATGGGAGCAAGAACTGTATTCCTATTTTACTGTGGCATTATTTTCATGCAACAAATGTCAAGACTGCATCTCAGATAGCACCTTCTCCATTTGCTTGGGTCTTTTCACCAGGCCCATTACTTCAAGATAACCTCTCTCTAACATCCTGTCAGCTTGTTGTTTATTTTGGTTGTCACTGTCCAAACTGTTTTCTTAGAATCAAGTTGTTTCTTCCCAAAAAAGTAAGCCCCTATCCAACATAGCTATGAAGAAATACGTCCAAAGTGCACTGAGTGTAAACTGGTAAAGTGCTGTGTTTCTATGTGCTAAAAAGTCATGAACACATGCTCAGAAACACAGGAATTCTCCATTACTTCAAAAGTCTAACTAGCACAGAAACTCAAAGTTGAATGACACAACTATAAACATCAGCATTAGTTTTTCACTGCTCATTAGTTTCATTGGTGACATGGCAAAGCATCAGAATTCACAGGAAAAAAGTTGTTGTAAAGAAAGAATAAAGAGGGGAGGAAGAAGAAAAAAAAAAAGAAATAAAGAGAGGGGCAGAACAGCAAAGTAACCTTGAAGGTCCCTCTTCAAGGCTCGCTGGATCTACAAATCAAGAGCTAGCACAAAATAATAACAACCAACACTGCCAAAATCAGATGCCACCACCTACTCTGTTACTCCTCCACACAGACAGAAGTATTTGACTTTGCAAGAAGCTTTACCAAGATCTCACAGATAAGCTACATCCTGAAATCCCCTCACTCATACAAATCATACGTTAATGTCAATGAGACTACCCATTGGTAAAGTCCTGTTCTCTAAGAGGACTAATATAAAAGCACAGCCTCAAATACTTCTAATGATGTTCTGAAGCTAAAACAGAGGATTAAGAAGTTCTACTGGCCTTGCAGGAAAGAAAACTTTTATGGAAAACTCTGCTTGTAGAGATTATGACCTCACGCTAGAAGGAATGTAATTCAAATCAGTGTAAATACGTTCAGATGTTATGAAACTGCTACAGCATCTGTAGAACAGCAGAAGCTACCTACCAATTAAGATTCTACTCCGCAGTAGACAAAGGACAAGACATGGCCCTAAATGTTTAGCTGTCTCGTAAAGACTGCATGCATTACCCAGCCCTAAACTGATGTGTCAGCTCACAGATCCACACATAACTGGAACTGTCCACAGCAGGTGCCTGGTATTTAAATGGGCAGTATCAATACACAAAGGATGATGGGGTTTCACTGCCATCAAGACCAAGCATTGCTTATAAGCCTCAAAGAAATATTTTTCCATTATTTTGTGAAGACCTGAAAGTATGAGTTAAAAGAATAGTTACAAAAGAAATGCCATCCCATTACAAACATTTTAAAAAAAAAAAAAAAAAAAAAAGAAAGAGAGCTAGCCTTCTTATCTATCAGATGCAGCTGAAAAAACATATGAGTGCTGCCTCCCAGAGTCCAGCTGCCTGGAAACAATTCTTTCTATTCGCTGTGGTACACTGATTCAGCATCCAAGGAAACAATCTCCAAGGGCTGTGAAATAACAGCTAGATTCTCTGTTTCTGCCAACCATTGTACCAAGGGGGTCACACTGGACCACCCCAGCTTGAGCTAGGCACAGATCTAGGCCTCTGTTGCCCAAACAGCACAGCCAGGTAACAGCTTCAAAATGGACCTGAATCCATCTCCCTCTCTCCTATGTCCATGAATGCCTGCCCGCACGACCTCATAAAGGAAAATACAGTTAATAGACCCTCTCTCTCTCCACAGGCCCCAAGATTGCTGCACAGAGCCTACATCTCCCACCACTCCTTCTCCACCTGGAGCAACCAGGTGGGCTCTAAGCGCCTCTTCAGCGCCCTGGGGAGATGGCTGGGGAAGGAGAAGCACAGTACAGAGCTGCACTGAGAGGGTGGGCAACTTCTGCCTCCTGCCATCAATATCGACAGAGACAATGACACTATTTCTAGGCATGCTGCAGCTAAACAACTCAGACCAGCACAGCATTTCTTGATCTAACCACTGAAACTGGCACACAACTGTAATCACATTCTAAAGCAAGAAGCAGATGGAGTCCCATTTAAAGAATTTTAGGGTTTAGTCTACTGTATTTTGAGCACTAATCACAGATCACTATTTTGCAAGTTTACAGAATACCCACGCCAAGCATCCTTCCATCACAAAGTAACTCATGAGATGTTTCTAAAAAAGCCAAATATGAAGAGTATGATCCTAATTTTTAAGCCAGAAGAGAAACAAAAGACTGCCTCATCTCATATACGTTAGTGAAAATGGGACGCAGCCTTTAAGTACTGAAATTGCCATCATTACAATACCTCACCAGCAACAAACTGTTCCTGTCACTGAGAAATACGATTAACGGAACAGTATTTCACCCAGGAACTTCCATTCCTAAATAAATACTTGCCCATATCAAAATGGGAAGAAAACATGTAAAAGTCGAGATAAATCAGGGCATCTCTCTTTCGCATTGCTTTCAAGGCGACTCCTGCCAGGCGCTCTCTCTCCCTCCCTTTGACCACGAGGGGGAGGCACAGCATTGCTCGGGCCCCATTCGCCAGCAACGGAATAAACACAAACCGCAGAAGTGTATCATTATCCTATAACAACCACTTGAATTAACTTAATTAAGGCTAAGCAAGAATGATCACAATATATGCTATTGAGTACTTAATAAAACAGATTTTTATACAAAAAGCCTACGTAATGTATATACTGAAAACCAGCCAATTTTAAAAACAGCTAATCATTATACATACATTAGTAGTTGGCCTCCTACATAACAACATTAGCTGTGTTGATGTAATTCAGTTTTGTTTCCATGTGAAATTACACTTAATATAATTTTCCTAGATTAGAAAAGACATCTAATTCTGCTGCAGTAGTCTGCTTAACACCAGTCTCAGAGAGAAGAAGAAATGGCAGAAAGATCAAAGCCGCTGCCACTAGGCTGAGAATAGTTTGAGACAGAAGTGGAGAAATGAAGCAGCATACAAGGAGTTCTTCAGGGCTTAGTGTGACCTCAGGCCTACAATAGATAAGGGCCAGACCTACATCTGCTGGACTTCCTTGATCATGATGCCCCTCCAAAGCTGTCCTCAGAAAGCCGGTACCCGATACAGAGATACAGCCTAGAGAGGGATGGCTTTGGAAAACTCCACACAAAATATGTAGACACAGCAGTACTACTGCAAGGTCATATGGACAAGAAAATGCTCAGAAAGGCACTGGATGGCCAAGGCTCACATTCCTGGTGACACAGTACCTGACAGACATGGTGGCATGATCCCAAGCAACAGGACCAGGAGAGTGCCAAAACTATTCCAGTGTAACTAGCTCAATGACAAACACAACTTACTTTAAAAATCAACACATGAGCCTTACCAACCGGTTCTCGGGGAAGGGATTGATGCCAAGAAATTACTGAAAAGTAGCTGAACAGCACCAGCATTTGTTCAGGTACCAGACACTGCAATGCCACATGAAGTAAACAGCACTGATTAAACCCAGCTCCAGATGAAAAGAGCCACAAGCAAGAAAATGAGCAGGCAAATGGCTGCTACAGATTTGTGAAAACCTGAGAAGTGTAGGTGTACGCAATATGCATCTCTAGCACAGGCTGAACCAGAAATGGACCTGCACAGTGCTGAAACACATATGTGAGATCAGTATTCCCTTTACCATGAAACAGGAACAGCAGCAGCAAGGAATACCTTAGCGTGAACATATACTTGGACTCCCAACCCACGAGCTACCATTCTCTCACTATAAGCTCTGTGAGAAAGAGAATACAATGTGGAGACAGTGATAAGCCTAGAAGACTATGGAAATAAAATGCTGTGGAACTTTGCCCTGGAGTGAATCCTAAAGGGCAATCATTTCAGATGCGCTAAAGAGTTATCACATAAGTCCTAGGTATCACATCCAGTCTCCATCCATCCAAAGCAAAGACAAAAGAGCAACAGCAAACAGATGCTATCAAGTAGCCATATACTATCACGCAGGTATACGACAGACTACAAAAAGTCAAGAAAGTGGGTAAGACAGGAAGAACTGCCTCAAATCCTACCCCCCCCCAACCAACAAAAAACCCTAGGAACCCCCACAAATTTTACCACTATTAGAGCAGGAATCAACAAAGACACTCAAAATAGTAAAGATAGCAGGGACAAACACTCCCATACTCCAAAGGCTTTCTTGATGCTCTGAGAAAACAACTTTCTGAAAAAGTGGTTGGAGGATTACCAGAACTTTTACCAAAACAATGGACTGCAAGACCTGATAGCAATTTGTGAAGAGCCACAGCAAGTGGTCAGACAGCTGAACAGAAACCACCTCTGGAAATGACAGAACATCTGAAAAACTCACGAGAGCAGCAGATTATCATCTGGCCCACTTGCAGCTAAGCACACATGAAAGAAGAATTCAGAAGAGTTGATTTTACTGACATGGTCTTTGAAAGGCTTCTCAAAAAACTGCACAAGTTTCTAAACTAAATTCTTTATCCAAAATCCTATCCACATTAGAAAATGGAGAAAACTGATTTAAGGGATGGGCTGTTTCGTTAGAAGACAGAGGAACAGTGCAGCTGAGGCTTTGCCCTAAATTAATTGTGGGCAAATAGAATGAGATCAATAGAAGAAGTCTTTCACTCATTTTACCAAGTTTAAAAAAAAGTCCATTTAACAAAGGATCGCAAGATAGACTACTCCTTGCCCTGAGAGGTATGAGGCTCTTACCTATGAAAAAGTGTAGTCAAGAGTCTCACAATAAACTCTTCAAATCAATAGTTTTAAAATCAAAAGAGTTGCTCAGAAAGAATAGGTTATCTCACTCTGGAGACCAACGGACAGAACTGCCAGTCCAATGCTCAAAAGCTTCAAACCAAATATACGTGCAAATCAGACTGACAATCTGCTGTTATACAGCTAATTTTGACCTAACAGGCACATAAAACAGGTCTCTGGACAGCAACATTGCTTCTCACCATAAGTCTGCAGATGATTTACGCTTACATAAAGTAGTGTGGTGGGATGATCCCGGTCAGAAGACAAACACCCATACAGCCTGTTC
This sequence comes from Larus michahellis, assembly GCF_964199755.1. NCBI lineage: Eukaryota > Metazoa > Chordata > Aves > Charadriiformes > Laridae > Larus > Larus michahellis. Next base: position 46,313,533 of record NC_133898.1, on the reverse strand, counting down.
ACTAACTTCCCCTCCTCAGTGGAACATGGGAGAGAATATGAAGAACAAACCAAGGAAACTTGTGGATCAAATACAGACAGCTTAACAGGTGAAGGAAAGGGGTTCACCCCCAAACCAGCAAGTGACTCAAAGGAAATCACTCACTACCTCCCACAAGCAGACTGATGCCCAGGCAGTCTTCAAGCAATGACCACCATGAAAGTCACTCACACACACATACCCCCCATCTTTCTCTAACTCCAGTTTTTATTGTCAAGTATAATGTCATGTGGTATGAAATACCCCTCTGGTCAATTTGAGTAACCATCCCAGCTGTATCCCCTTCCAACATCTTTCCCACCCTGGCCTACTCACTGTGAGGGGCAGGTGAGAAACAAAGACCACCTTTGTGCTGTGCAAGCATGGTTCAGTAAAAGCCAAACATTAGTGCACTATCAACAGTGTTTTAGCTATGCATCCAAAACACAGTACCATACAGTGCCATGAAGAAAATTAGCTACATCCCAGCAGGACACAGTACAACTATTTTGCAATAAAGTTGTCTCTCATTTCAGGAGACAGGCAAAAGGCAGCAACGTGGATATCATGGACAACTTCATATACTTGCAAGGTCTTAACATATCATCATACATAGAGTTGATGTTAAGTCAAAAGACACTATGGAAAAGTAAATTATTAAAATCAGATATAAACTTAACACATGAATATTCTCAGCTTTGCTCTTTGTAGCCAACACACATTGCTTGCTTTTGAAATGAAATGTTTCTAATAGTTGCCTGGAGTCAGATGGTAAGATGACATCAATAACTATAATTAGGAAATAAGAGTGAGAAAGAGCTGATCAATAAAACGGCAAAAAAACCCAAACCAAAACCAAAGCAGCTTGACTTCTCTAAACACATCTTCCAGATGACAGATGATCATCTGCTTGTAAGGCTGTGTTTTTCAGGCCAGCAGGAAGTGACTGGACTGTGAAACAGTGGTTGAATAGCAAATTTAAAAACACTGTATGCTGAAGCATGAGACAGAACAAGAATATACTGTGTGTCTGGTGCGTACAGTCATTATACTGCACTGGCAGAGGAAGAAAGGGATAATATGCATTTACAGTAATTTGGATTAATATCCACATTTCTGCAGTGTAGCTAAAAGCTACTGTTCAAAAAGTTAATGTCAGGTAACGAACAACCTAATGAACTTATTACTGGTCGAACTGAAGGCACAGCTTAAGTTCATTAACGGTTTAATCACCTAATGATTTCAAGGCATCAAGTCAGCTCCAAGAGGTAATTAAGGCCTGGGTATCCTTCCTGGCCAAAATCTTTGCTGCTGTAGCACACACACAGCCCCAGTAATTTCAGCTGTGTTTCACTTGTTGCTGTGTTGCACTTGTTTACACAACTGAAAAATATGACCTTGAGGAGACTGACGAGTGACCTCAGCTTGGCCTGTTAGAAAAAGAAAAAAAATCACTTTTGAAGAATATATAGAGAATCCCATGCATTGCAGGAACAAAACCTTAAGCCTCTCCCTTTCTTCCTCTGGGCAACAACTATTCAGATGACAAAATCAATATGCTCCTCCCCTCCATTAAAGAAACCCTGATGGTATTTGCTTACCTGCAAAACGCTAAGAACATGCTTTCCCCAGGTGATGCACAAAACTCTGCCATTTTAAAACTAAATCACAGCCTTACTGCTTCCCACTATCGACTCACAAATCTAGTACATTCCTGTAAGAGGCAGTGTAATTCTACTGTTAAGAACTACTGGATTTCAAAATGCAGGGAAAGGAAAACCACAGCTGAACAGAAAGAAGAATCACTTGCAAAATATTACATACCAAATATATACCCGCCGTGTTGAATGCTTATCTTTGCCAGATCAAGTCTTGACTGGAGCTAGGAAAAATAAACAATTTTCACCTGTGTATAAAATAGGGGTCACAAAGTACCCCTAAACCAGATAATTCATTGGGAATGAAAACCAGATAAAGCATTGGAAAATTCTGCCCTGACAATGTGCAAAAACTATGTCTACTAAACATAGGAGTGTACTAAACAGCAAGAGTAACATCCAGCAGTGCTCTCCACGTTACTTTTGTTGAGTGCTGTGATCTTCTTTCTGGCCTCATCTGGCTAAGCTACAGAGCTAATAACTCACACATGGAGTTCAAGAATCCACAAGTCAGACACCTGAACAGTGAGAACATAGTTGGAGCCACTTCCATTATTGCAGCTGGTTGCTGCACGCTCAATGCTTTACAGCACAGAGAAGCTTGTTCCAAAAAGCATCACTCTGATCACTCTGTCCTCAGACACACACCTCTTCTTGAATGAGGATCCAATGTTCAGATTTAATTGTTAAATCTATTAAAATCCTTTGTATACTATACAAAACTCTTTCTACCTTGATAATTCTTTTTTGGGGGGAGAGTGAGAAATTTAACTATTTCCATTATTTACAGGGATTACACATAACATTTCTGTAGCCAGCAGAATAATCTTCCTAAATATATAAATTCCCTTAAGACAAAAGCAGTCTTTGAATCTGCTATAAATAATTTGACCACTAACTGGAGACAAAGCCACAGCACGTGCACATAGTTGACACAGTTTATTTAAAAAAAAAGAATCAGCCTAGACTGAGTTGCAACTTTCTTTCCACAGATCTAAGTATTTCTTCTTTTTTTTTTTTATCTAGTATTTACAATAAAATAAGCTACATTTGGATTATATTCAGATCTCTTAATATAAGGAAGAAGTTGTTGACACCTCTTTCACATTCTGTCTCTATCTTTCTTTAGGGCTACATTATGCTGGCTTTGGGGAACTTAATGCTTTTCCAGAAACAGATTGCAACTATGAGAAGCACATCTTTACATCTCTCTCCCCAGGTCCACGTTCCACAAGGACCTCTGAAGTCCTTTTGAAGTCCCCTTCTGTGTAATTAAAAAAAAATAAAAAAAACCCAACCAAACTACAGATTGGATTTGCTCTTAGTCTCAAAACAAAGTTGTTCATTCCTTCATGAAAAAACAGTCTCATTTGTGTGCAAGTCTTCTGACTATGCCTATCTTGTACTGGATCCCAACAAGCAGGGAACAAGCCCTTTCAAGACAGGTAATTATCTGTTAAAAAAGAAAAAAGTGACAGAAAGTTAAAAAAACACAAAAATCTCATGTCTCTTCCGATGTTAGGAACCCTAAGATGATACAGCATTGGATGGACCTCTGGTCAGGGCATAGTACAATGCACTGATCTTCTCTGTGGTGAGGCTGACCAATTCTAAGTTCACTTGCATTCTTAAAGGGTCTTGCTTACAACACAGATTGATCTATCACTGATAGCATTCAAGTCTGGAATATGGACTTAGCTTTGAAGAGCACCTTGGTGGTAGGCCCTGATATTCCATTAATAAACCAACAGTTCCTGTGAAAAGGTGCATATAATATTTGCACATTGATTAAATGCACACCTCAAGTAGCAAGGAGTCACACTGTATTCAAGATAGAGAGGCATATATCTGGATTTGCTATCATATAGATTACTAATTCCTTCTACAATAGGCCAGCCACCATAATCCCCACTTAAGTTTGTTTCACAGAGTGATCCAGGAATATAGAGCTGGAGTGCAAGTAATACTCAAAAACTGCTGGTGAAATGGTGTTCACTCAATGGAACCAGTACCCCCATGTCCTTCTCCACAGGGCTGCTCTCAATCCCTTCAGCCTGCATTGATACCGAGGGTTGACCTGACCTAGGTGCAGGACCTTGCATTTGGCCTTGCTGAACCTCATGAGGTTCACATGGGCTTACTTCTTGAGCCTCTGGACTCAAGGTCCCTCTGGATGGCATCGTGCCCCTCAGGTGTGTTAAACGCACCATTCAGCTTGGTGTGACCCACAAACTTACTGAGGGTGCACTCCATCCCACTGTCTGTGTCATCAATGAAGATATTAAACAATGCTGGTCCCAATACGGACCCCTGACGGACACCACTTGTCACTGATCTCCATCTGGACATTGAGCCGTTGACCGCTACACTCTGGATGTAACCATCCAACCAATTCCTCATCCACTGAACAGCCCACCCATCAAATCCATATCTCTCTAATTTACAGAAAAGGATGTTGTGGGGGACCATATCAAAGGTCTTACAGAAGTCCAGACAGATGAAATCCATAGCTCTTCCCTTGCCCACTTATGAAATCACTCCATCATAGAAGGCCACTAGGTTGGTCAGGGAGGACTTGCCCCTGGTGAAGCCATGCTGGCTGTCTCAAATCACCTCCCTGTTCTCCATATGCCTTAGCATAGCTTCTAGGAGGATCTGCTCCAAGACCTTCCCAGCCACAGAGGTGAGGCTGACAGTTTGGTAGCTCCCAGGATCCTCCTTCCTACCTTTCTTTTTAAAAATGGGTGCAATGTGTCCCTTTTTCCAGTCACGTCACTGCCATGACTTTTCAAATATCATGGAGAGTGGCTTGGCAACTACGTCAGCCACTCCCTCAGGACTCTGAGATGCACCCTGCCAGGTCCCATAGACCTATGTATGTTCAGGTTTCTCAGGTGATCACAAACCTCATCTTCTTTTACAGTGTGGGGGAATTTGCTCCCACAGTCCCAGCTCCTAGACTAGAGCTAGTCCTATTTAATCCTCCCAAATGTGTACAGCATGGACACTCAGCCTTAGCACCAAGTATTTTGCTTAAAGATCTGCTTATATTGTTCTGTACTCCTTGCTATTGTAGGCCCAGTCTGTGCAAGTGCCATGGACAGATGAAGACTGAGGACAGGGTGTCTCATCTTACAGACATTTGCAATAAAAAAAGACCAAGCTAGGAGTCAGAGAACTAATTTAAATCCAAAACCAACAAACTAAGCAAGACAAATTGCCATTCTGTGCCTTTATTTCATCTCCTTAGCCTTCATGACAAGACCTGTCTCTCATTGCATTTGTACAGTGCACTTCACAAAAGGCCTTAATCTTGGTAGAGAACACTAATTGCAATTATCATACAGTATGCTGTTAAAAAAAATAAAGGTGACCTCCAACTTTCACTGTATGCTCTCAGACAAATAATTTAATTTCTGTGGGATTAGGAGACATCCATATTGCATTCATGAAGTACGGCTGTGTCACACAGCAAGCCTGGAACCTGACCAGCTTTGTCCCTGTCATCTGTGAAGCCAGTCCAGTCTAAGTCTCTGAATACTCATTCATGAGGTTAACCCTATAGCCAAGTCTCTGCACCTTCACTGTGACCAGAACTGCAAAATTGATGATACATGTCTTCAAAGGTGGAGTGAGCTCATCACATCTTGACTACTCAGTTTTAACCAAAACAACTTTTTCAGTTCGATAAAAAACAGCAAAACAACTTCACCAGACTAAGCAGATACTCCAATGTCATACTTCACATTTTCCAACCACTGAATACACATTAAATGTTATATAAAGTGGCTATTACAGTCACCTGAGTTAATGGGATTTTCTTAGGTTAGAGATAAAGTGCACCATCAGAAACTGTTTATTCAGAGTCTCCTCCTATCCAAAGTAAAGACATGGTTTTCATACTTTTCTACATATATTTGTAAAATTATCCTTTGGACATCTGTTATAGCATAGTCAAATCTGTAATTATGTAAAAGACTGTTAAACTCTATATTATCCACAAATGTATTTTACATGCATTAAAAATAAAAAAAAAGAAAAAGGTATAATTGTATCCTAAAGGGGAAGAAAGAGGCAGACCATAAGCTGAAGTAGTCTGAAGGCATTACTAAATGAGAAAGGAATTGTTGTTTTTGTTTTACCTTCCTCATGTGCCTGCACACAGGTGGAAATCAAATCACTATTCTTCAAAGGAAAAAAAAAATCAAACCAAAAAATGGAACAGCAACAAAAGCTAAAAACAAACCTTTCTATAATAGAAGTTTGATGAGCGGGAACATAGACTAGGTGTTGTCTGATATACTTTGTAAGCAAAGCAAACTTGTTGCAATCTATTATCCAAGACAGTCAACCAGTCTGTGAACTACTGAATTCACACATTTTCACCTGGTCTCCATCTTACTTAGACAAAAGCTACAACTGCTGATGGACAAAAATAAATTTTTACCAACAAAGTTGCTTTTTCAGCATCTATCTTACTGAAGAATGTTGACCCAATGACTCCGATTTTCTGAAAAACAGAATTATCCGGCGGTAGGAGTGCAGCCATCACAACAGTTCTTTGAATATAGTCTGATTTATACTGCCCCTCACCTACTGCACAATGACTGCCTAGTCTGCAGCACTCCAAGTCTATAGGCACTGAAAACATCAGGACCCCGTATGTCAAGCAGTGCAGAATGTAAACAGGTTCTAAATCACCCAACTAGCTCAAGGTAGGTGTTAAGAAAAGGTGGTAGGAAGGCAGGACAGTTAATCTTTGTGACTTTTTTTTAATTTTATTTTTAAAATCATGAACCAGTACTTGCTTGCTTCAGCATGCAGGCTCACAGAAATATAAAAGTACTTAAAACTATATGCCCTACTTGCATCAAAATTTATTTTTTGACAGAAAAAATATAATGTTCATTTTCTGCAAAAACATCATGTAATTATGTGAGGCTTCTAGTTTACAACTCTGCATAAAATATGGCTTTCTGTTATTATAATTTTTCCTGTTAGTAAATGGATAAAAAGGTATAGTGTAAGTATAGGGTTACCCATTCATGTTTAAATAGAAAGAAAAAAAAACAACCCAAAAATGAAAACCACCCCATACCCAAACCCCTCAAGTAGTTGTAATACTTACTGTCTCTACTTAAAACTATGCCAGACTAAAGGACTTTAAAACAAGTCAGTATCCTAAAAATGAAGCACAGCCTAAGGCCCTCAAAACAAGGGCTTCACAGTAATCAGCACTACATAGGACATCAACATTTCTTCCTGCAGAGCTTAAAAGTGAGAATTTTAAGGCCTTGTTCACAAGTTCATTGGAATTAACATAGAGTTTTCAATGGCTTTGGGCTACGTCCCAGAGAAATTAACAGGCACAAGCAGTCAGGAAAATAAGACAAGTTAGCAGAAACACACATTAATAGTAAGGATGAACTTACTTTATGTTCTGAGAAACAATTTGCACACCTGCTTTACTTCAAAATCCTAATACAATTACACTGCAGGCTACATTTGTGTATGAGAGGCAGCACTTTCTTTGACCTTAACTTCTTTAGCTTATTTCAAGATAAACAGTAAAACAGAGCATAAAAAAAATAATAAATATATTAATAACCCACAGGAACTTGGCAAATTTGTAAGCAAAGAACATTATCTCATAATTTTTATGTGAACTGTAATGAAAACGACTAGATACATAAGTCATAATTCTGAATGCAAAAATGCAACAGTAAGTTCTAAATATTTTCTTACCAGAGGCCACTATTTTCATTCTTTATCCCGATGCTCAAAATATAACTTCATCCACAATTAAGTATTACACTTAGTTATAGATAATGCAGTCCAAAGGCATAAGCATGGACTATGTTACTCCTAATCTTCCTTTCAGTCTAGTATTTTGTGATTTACATAAGAGAGGGACATATTTCATGGCCATGCTTCCAGTGATACAATTATGAAACATATACTGTTGTAAGAGTTGATAGCAAGTATATACACTATCTTATTACACCATTTTTCTTTCACGTTTCCCAGCAAAGCAACCTTTACATTCTGAGAAAAAGTTGTATAAAATACACCCATTATATGCATTTTTGTTAAGTCATCTTTCACCAGCGTAAGAGCTATTAGTGAATAGGTCTCTGTGCCACATTGTTTGTATAGGTAGGCTACAGTTTAATGAAACAAGGTATTTTATAAAGTTACATAGAAACGTAACCAAATGTGTTAGTAACCAGCTGTCAAAGAACGCCTGTTGCTTTAAATAATTACTCCAGTGACTTAAGAAATACAACATGAGATGGTAGTTTGTTTTGTTTTTACAGATTTGTTCAAGCATAAACATGGTTTTGTACCTGATCTTTCAGTCTCCCATAAGATCCTCATAGGGAATCTGATGAAGCATGGGCTGATTGAGCAAACAGTGAAGTGGACTGAAAACTGGCTGAAGGGCCGGGCCCAGAGTGTGGTGATCACTGATGCTAAGTCTAGTTGAAGGCCAGTAATTAGTGATGTGCCCCAGGGACAGATGCTGGGTCCAGTCCAACAGCTTCATTAATGATCTGGATGATGGGGCAGAGTATACCTTCAGCAAGACTGCAAATGATACAAAAGTGGGAAGAGTATCTGATAAGACTGAAGGTTATGCTGCCATCCAGAAGGACCTCAACAGGCTGGAGAAATGGGCTGTCAGGAAACTTATGAAGTTCTACAAAGGGAAGTGTAAAGTCCTGCACCTGAAAAGGAACAACCCCATGAGTACATGTACCAGTACATGCTGCGGGCATCCAGCTGGAAAGCAGCTTTGCAGAAGAGGCCCTGAGGATCCTGGTGGACACCAAGTTGAACATGAGTCAGTTGAACAATGTGGCCTTGTGGCAAGCAAGGCCAACATTATCCTGAGCTACATTAGAAGGAGCATTGCCAGCAGGTCAAGGGAGGTGGTATTTCCCCTCTGCTCAGCACTGGTGAGGCCCCACCTGCAGCACTGTGTCCAGTTCTGGGCTCCCCAGTACAAGAGAAACACGGAGCTACTGGAGACAGTCAAGAAAAGGGCCATGAAAACTGGAGCATCTCTCCTATAAGAAAAGGCTGAGAGAGCTCTGACTGTTCAGCCTGGAGATGAGAAGGCTGGGGGGCAGTGGGCAAGCTTAACAATGTGCACAAATATCTGAAGGGAGGATGTAAAAAAGATGGAGCCAGACTCTTCTCAGTGTCCAGTGACAGCCAAGTGTCAATGAGCACAAAATGAAACACAGGAGGTTCCATCTAAACATCAGGAAGCACTTTTTTACCGTGAGGGTAACTGAGCACTGGCACAGGGTGCCCAGAAGACATCATGGAGTCTCCATCCTTGGAGATATTCAAAAGCCATCTGGATGTGGTCCTAAACAGCCTGCTTTAGGTGGTCCTGCTTGAGCATGGGGGTTGGACAAGATGACCTCCAGAGGTCCCTTCCAACCTCAACCATTCTCTGATTCTGTGATGGAATAGCAGTAAGTTTACCTGCAGGAGCTTTATTCCCAAACCTGCCTTAAGCTTTTTTTCTCCCCATTGCAAGTTTTCTAAGTTTTCCTTATGCTTTTCTTCTTCTTTAGGTATTTCTGTGAAAGATATCTAGCAAAAACTAGTATATTTTACATTGTATATTCTAAGAGCAGAACCCAGGTACAGAACTTGACTATGTTCAATATTTTCCTAATCTGTTATTAAAATAGAGAACAGCTCAGAGGTTGGGGTTTTTTTCCTCTCAAGCATAAGAATGAGCAAGAATTACCATGTTTCTGGATTTTTCTGTTCCTGGAGGACTGCACTTCTTTTAAAAACAGGAGTTGCATAAAGTTATTTTTAATAGAGCAACCAGATCAGGCTGGCTCAATTTACAGTTTTTCCTTTTTACATCATCTTTTCCATCTAGTATTTTGAAGACCATAAACCATGGAAGCAATTTTTAGAACGTCCACTGTGTCTGCAGATCCATGTTTCTTGACATAATTATTTTATTCCAGTGCCTCCAGAGTATGCAAATAGTAATAAAAGCTATAGAAGAGTTATTGCAATGTGTGTGTCTTGTGCCTGTGTTTTAATAAGTGCACTCCTTAAAGGAGCCAGATAAGAAGCACTTTATGTGGGAAATGAAGCGACCGGTGAGTAACATTAGAAATTTGTACTAGCAATACAAGTTTAATCAAAAAAGTCCAATAACACACGCCTCAAAATTTCACCTTTCCTGAGAGGAAAAGATAGGTAAGTCAGTATGCTGGAAAACTGAAGACAAAAAAAAAAAAAAAATGTGAAGGTTTTATTATTAATTGTTCATATTAATATTGCATTTCAAAAACAGGACCCAGACTATCCTTGAGCTCAAATTCAACTTGCAGCCAAACAAAAGCCCTTGTTCAGACAAACAAGTCTAAGGAGCCCTAGAAAAATGCTAACATGCAATATGATAGCATTTAAGCTTTCACCTGTCAAAAATGCTATGATATGTTCCGGTTTGCTCTTGGCCCCATTTTCTGCAAGACAGTGAGGACACATCTTCTAAATTCAAGAACCTTCAAGCAAGTTCGAGCCCTACCTCAGAAACAAGGCAGCAGCTCTACAGAAATAACCTAGTCTTGTCATTTTGGGAAATATTTTCTCTGTAATGCTTTGGATTTAGTAAGTAGAATTTTACTTTCTGAAAGCTACCTGGATAATGGTTAATGTTGACACTGACATGGAACAAAGAGGTAATACAAGTAATCTGTCCTCAAATATCACTGTGTATTGCAATAGCCTGCAACCTTGTCCCACAGACATCGAGGTTCTTACTCTGAAAGAGACAGAGACCTACCAAGAATACTCTGTAAGAGGCCACGATGAAGTAAAACACATGCCTAAAGATGCTATTTTGCTTTGAATTTCAACCAATGTGAGTATAACAACTATAAAAAGGGAGGTTTACTGATCATCTCCCCTGCTCTTCTCAACAGGCTTCCTCCTTCCTTTACAACAAACTTGGCTCACCCTGCAGCAACATGATTGCTAGATCAGCTCACCTGTCTAAAAGAAAGTTAACAATTTCATTTGTGAAGAAAGGCAAGTAATTTTTTTGCAAAAATCAGCAAGTTGATCAGTTTATCCTCTTGCCACATGATCGCTATCAGGAACACAAGGAAGATGGCAGATCCTGCAACTCAGGAAGCTGGGCACCATTTCTCAATATCAACCTGCCACTGGACCAGATAAGGCATGCATAGAATTGCATCTAAAATTGCCAGTGTACCGTCTATTCTGGAAAGCTGAAAAGTGTTATATTAGCATTTGTATAAAGTGTTCATATGGTTCACGACTTACTCATATGTATATTTTATCATCATCACCAAATATATCCTCACAACACTTATAAAAACCTGAGTAATGCTATTAGCCCATTACACGTGCAGAGAAACGAGCTGCAGTGAGAGTATGGTACCTTGCTCAAGGTCACACGGGAAACACAAAGCCTGTTTTCTCTCTACCTATGACAGGAGTAGTAAGTCAAACACTGTCCTGAGACCTTATTTTCTGTCTGTGACCAAAACATTTCTTTAGGTTAGGCCAGCTTTAGGAGACTCAGTCTACAAACTGAATATAAACTTGAAGTGAAAATTCAACATTTCCTCTGCTCAGCTCGGCTCCATTGCTCTTTCAAAGAAAAAGCGGCCATTTCCCTTGAGCTAGGCAAACCTCAAGGAAGTTAAGCTAACTTTGTAACAGAAGAAACTTCTGGCAGATAAAGAAACTTAGTACCTTGCGTCTCAAAGTCGCATTGCTACTTTAATACAAAAAAAAAAAATTAGTCACAAATATGGTCTCAAATCTATTAATCAGAGTAACCATCAAACTGCAGACAGCTTGTCTTGGGAGTCACCCTGTGAAGGTAACAGTCAGGTGCACTAAAGAGCAGGTACAGGGGAGAAATTTACATCCACTTCTTTCTTAGAGTTCGAAATGGCAAACATTTCCCACAGTCAAAATGAGACCAAGCTCAGGAATCAGCCACTGAGGCACCCAGCGGTTAAACTTTCCATGCTTCAAGAGGGAAGGCAGCAAGTGAGGAAGATGATGTGGACATAATTTGGGTTTACCAAGGGCAAACTACATTTGACTAACCTGCATGCCTTCTGTGTGAGATCACTGTGGACTCTGCAGGCCGGAGGAAAGCAGAACATGTTTCATATCTTGACATTTTCAAGGCTTCTGACAGTCTCCCATATAATCCTTACAGAGTAAATGGCAAGATGTGCACTAGATAACCATATAAAACGAGTTGGAAACTGAATGACTCATTGGGTAAAAGGGTCGTGGTCAGCACACAGAATCCACTGGTGGCCAGACACTACATGAGTATCTCAGCACTTGCTACCACAGTGAGCCCCACACTGGAGAAGGAAACAATGTAACTACTGAAGAATGAGCTTCCTTATGAATAAGTAGTCAAAATTAGTCCACAGCAAAAGCAAATGGATTAATTATCTGTCATTGATAAAGGGTTACACAGACAGTCATGCAAAAGTCATTCTTGTCTAGAAATCCAGAGCAACAAAAGTCTCACAACTTTTCAGCTAAGTCCTTAGCTAAAGAATACAGAGACTTCATTTTTCCTCCGACTAAGAGTAAAAAAGGGTGCCGTAGTGAAAAAAGTTAAAAACAAAGATCATTAAAACCACATCAAGTCAAGTCAACAAACAACAACAAAAAAGGCAGCTCAGAAACAAGTTTTCCAAGTGGTACATAACTTCTCTTGAGGACTGTGAGAACAAGGTATCTGTCATTGCCTCTAGAAAACAAAAGAAAACAAACTATTTTTATGTTTGAGATACCAAACGATAAGATAAAATGAAAAGGCAAGTGTAAAAACAACACCTCCACTCCCTCAAAACTGAATACATATGGAAAAAGCTGCTGCTTCAGAGTGTTAGTGAACTTTCTGCAGATGACAGTTCACGTAACACCTTCTCCTCCTCTTGAAATTATTCCATATTGGGTTTTCCACTAGGATGTATACATGGTCATGAATTCAGGATTGAGAAATTGAAAGAACCAGCACTATTTCAAGTGCTCACCAGTCCAATGCTTTTTATCTGCAACTGAAAATCAGATTTATCAGCAAGGAAAGCCTAGTGAAAGTCATTTAAGAATTGAAACTGTTGCTACACCTGGCATTAATACTGCACTCGGAGGCAACACCAGGTCATATAACACTTGTCCCCATTGGACCTGGGTTCCTGTCCCACAACATGCTTCCTGATTATCTGAAATATCCACACCAACTCCAGTTTCCCATATCAAGTGAAACTGTTCATGAAACACCATGGAAAGGAAAGAATTTCATCTGGAAGACAGTGCTGTCACTCAAAAGACAAATGGAGACTAGTCATAGCATGCAATGGGTTAGTCACATGGAAAAAATTATGATTGAAGTGACTGCATTGTTCTCCCTATATGCTTCATGTAGTATAACAAGCTTACAGATTATATGGTAGCCAATAACTAAGAAAAAACATTATTTCATTTCTGTAGTCTTGGTTTAGAATCCTCAGGAAGGTATTACACTTTTAATGCAGTTTTTCTTTGCAAAGAGGTATGAAAGCTGTTTGTATCTTTACATAAATCAATGGCAATTTACCTGACATAAAAGACTGCAGAAAGAAACTAAAACCCCTGCATCTCACAATAAGTATATTTGAACAAATCAGGTGAGACCATTACATATGAAAAATCAACATTAAAAAAAAATAAATTGTATTTTACCTCTGTTTTCAGGTGACATCCACACACATATAGGAGTGGGCTTTTTTGGGCTGAAAAAACCTCACCTCAGAAGTATTTCTGCAGGCATCATTTGCAAAGGCTTATGTCAAAAGCATTAGCTAGCCATCCAGAAATTATTTATGTGCCTTCTCTGCAGATAGCAAACATTTAAAAAAAAAAAAAAAAAAACCAAGCAAGCTGAACTCAGCATTATTTGTGTCTAGTCATATACAGTTAATTGCAAATAAGTAAAAAATTTAAACTATAAAAAATACCAAAGAACTTGTCGGCTGCATTGAGACTTTGATAAAATTAACTCAAGATACTTCCAGCTTTTGGAAAGAAAGAGTGGCTCCTATTCAGTCTAAATACTTCATATTTATACATGAAGTATACCACCACTTTTTGGTGGTCTGTGTAGCTTCCACATTACTATGTAACAGAAGCTAGTTAAATGAGCCAATGACTCCACATGTCCCAGGCAGACAACGGAGTCTGTCATTCAAATATACATTCATTTATTACACTGCAAAGATATTACACTGCGGAGATAAAAATCTCTGCATCATGTATGCTTTTAGAGCCCACTATTTCAAGGAGTCAAGCACAAAAGTTTCTTTTTCTGTTCTCATCTTGTTACAACATTTGGCCAGTTTGCGTGTAGACATTCCTGATGGAGCTTCATTTCAGTCAGAGCCTTCAGGTGAAATCCCTGAGTATACCAAAGTGCGTATACTAAAAGAACAGCCAAAACCAAACAGCAACAAAAAAATCCAAACAAAACCCCCACCTCTCTCTTTTCTAATTACTAACACAAAAATACTAAGCTAATACAGAATCTATAACTCAAACCCACTGCATGGAAAAATATGGAAAATAAATTCTGGCCCTATCATTTTGCAGGGCAGGTCTTTTCCTCTGATGTGGCTATCCATTCCAAAGTCTGAGTTGAACAATCCTCATGTTTTCACCTCCAGAGCCCTAAAAGAGCTTCTTTCTACCATCATCCTACTACAAGCAAGTTCTCTGCACCTTTCAGAAATCTTCAAGCCTATAGTTTCCTTCAAGCTTCCCAGTTCCTCTCCTTCTCTGTTTGTCCCACCTCCACCCTAAAAGCTTCTCCAGGCATCATGGCTCATCAGTTGCTCTTAAGAATCACTCATCCCCCCGTTCCTGCAAAGCACAGCAGCCAGGACAAGTGAAGACAAGACAACAACCTTCCTTTCTGCAACCAAGCCTTTTTGGTTTTTTTTTAACCAAAAATGGAAAAAACAATGCAATGCATGGTAAACATGCAATAAATACAACTAAACAAACCCATCAGTCACAGTCTCAATCTCAACAGTTAAAAGCATAAACATATATAGACATGTAATTAAAGTTAATTAAGTAGAGCTTAAACAAGCTATGATAAATCCAATGTAACTCACAGAAGAGAGGCCACTACCAGCAGTTATGTTGTTTTCAGATTACATCATGATGATGTCTCTAATTACACAGGCAATTATTATCTAGAATGGTATTTTGGGAAGGTGTTTCCATCCTGGTGGTAATAATCAAACGTCCATCAGTAGCTGGTTCCTCATCAAGCTACTCCACTCGAGTCAGAACTTCCATGCTCAGAGCCTGAAGAAATTAGCCAGATATACTATCAAAAATTAATGATGTCCAGAAATAAACTGAGAACATTTGATGCCGAACAGAATCATAAAGTGAATAAACAGAGCAACAAGTATTTGCAAACGTTCTTATAAAAAAAAAATATGCTAGTCTTCTAAATACTGCAGAAACAAGAAATAAAAAAAAATAAAAAAATCACAAGTAGCCGCTGGGGAGACACTTTTACCAAAAAAATAAAAGAAAGTCATAGAAAGCAACTGCTCAAATACAGTCAACCAGATTCATCCAAATAGGAGGAGATCTTACAGTCTTTCAAAAATACCATCCTCCCTTATTTAAGCAAGGTATTAAAAAAACCAAAACAACACAAACACAGACCCTACTACAAGAGAGACATGGACGTGCTGGAATGTGTCCAGAGAAGGGCCACGAGGATGATCAGAGGGCTGGAGCACCTCTCCTATGAGGACAGACTGAGAGAGTTGGGGTTGTTCAGTCTGGAGAAAAGAAGGCTCCGAGAAGACCTTATAGTGGCCTACCAGTATCTTAAGGGGGCCTACAAGAAAGCTGATGAGGGACTTTTTAGGATGTCAGGTAATGGTAGGACTAGAGGGAATGGATCAAAACTAGAGATAGGTCAATTCAGACTGGACGTTAGGAAGAAGTTCTTCATCATGAGGGTGGCGAGACACTGGCACAGGTTGTCCAGAGAGGTGGTGGAAGCCCCATCCCTGGAAGTTTTGAAGGCCAGGCTGGACGGGGCTCTGAGCAACCTGGTGTAGTGGGAGGTGTCCCTGCCCATGGCAGGGGGGTTGGAACTAGATGATCTTTAAGGTCCCTTCCAACCCTAACAATTCTATGATTATATGAACATACAGTGGTAACCTGAGAGCTAAAACATACACAAGTTTCAAATACTTCATGTACTTCTTATGTACTATGGCCTGTAAATCAGAAAGTATTACATAAACAGTGGTGCTCCTATAATAAACAAGCATTTCTACATCTGCTGCAAATTTCTCCCTAGATCAGAGAAAACCCTATTTACTATCTGCACAAACTACCTTCAAAAGTTGCACTCTCTCAGTTGTCTGAAAAACAAAAATAAGAATGCAACCTCTGGGAAAACAGATTCCATGATACTGAGAAACAGTTTTCACATCCCTTTCAAGGCACAACATCACAGTTGCTTGTATTTCTCCGCACTGAAAACATCCGAGCTCTCATTTAAACACATAGAGAGAAGATTCTGAAAGAACACGCTGTTGGCTGATAAAGTCACACTGGTGGCAAAAACTTTTCCTGTTCTTAGTCTAATCATTGCCTTTTATATTACTAGATCTATAGACTGCACTTGCAAGGCTGTTCCCCAACTCAAACTGTCACACAACTCAGAAACCTTCCATTTTCATTGTAATTTCAAGGTTTTCAAAGGTGCATACTCAGGATTTATAGAATCATAGATTCATAGAACGGTTCAGGTTGGAAGGGACCTTAAAGATCACCTAGTTCCAACCCCCCCTGCCCTGGGCAGGGACACCTCCCACTAGACCAGGCTGCTCAAAGCCCCATCCAGCCTGGCCTTGAACACTTCCAGGGATGGGGCATCCACAGCTTCTCTGGGCAACCTGTTCCAGTGCCTCACCACCCTCACAGGAAAGAATTTCTTCCTAATATCTAATCCATATCTACCTTCTTTCACTTTGAAACCAAAATTCAGAAAATGTTACACTGACAGTACAAATATTATGTATAAACCTTGTAAGAATTGTATTTTTGTAAATCCTGCATGTATTTCACTCACCATATTTTCCCTGAGAGTTCCACATAAGGTGCATTGCAGAAGATGGCATGCAATACCAAAATTGGGCTGTGGATTTGTCAGACAGGTTCATGGGGCATGGCAGCATAGTGGAGACAAGGGAATAAAGAAAAATAATTTTAAAATTAAGTGAAATTTCACTTCATGAAAGAAGCTATGAGATTAAATTAGAGAAAAAATGAAAAAACAAAAGCCTTGGTTTGGATAGGTAAATCCCACCTTAGAGAAGAAAAAAGGGAAACAGCTGTGTAATACAGTAGCTTTTAAATATTGGATATGAAGCAACAGTTATCTAAAGCCAAACACTGTGTTTTGAACAGCTCCAGCACAGACAGACCAAGGGAACAAAGTGCACAAACTGAAGAAAAAATATTTTTTTTAATTTCCAGCAGTCTAAGGTTTCAGCTGTCATATGGCTGCAGAAACAAATTGATTTAGGCTGACGTGCATTACGACCATATACCACACAGACAGAGAATACAGCCTGGCACACTCCAGCTTTCCGCAGCAGGAGTTTGATGCAACTAAGGCATGACAACAAAGCTCAGAGAGAACAATACTGCATAAAATAGGATAAAATAACACAGAATGGGTTAGGTGCTATCTGCCTGCCACATGCCCAATAGGGAATTGAAACAAAAGTCTGCAGGGACAACAGCTCACGTTGACAAAGGAAATTGCTTTGTTCAAAAAGTGACTTTGTTTCATGCTAGACCCAAAGGAATTGTTGTTATTCAAACAATAAATCATGCTCACTTCTAAGGGCCTGAAACAGCATTTGGTGTATCGATACTTTTTGATGCTCACGGCAAACCAAATAAGCACCAATCAGTCTTCAGCATCACAGATTTAATGTAAGTCATATACTACAAACAAATCACTCCAAAAATAGTTTCAAATTGCAAATAATTTCAAAGTTGTTGGGCTTTCATTCATCGGTGTTCTTTTTCATTTCTTGTTTTTAGCCATTCATTTTCGAATTGTGTTTCCTCAGAACCATCCCATCAGCTGCATCAAGCAGTGTGGCTATCTAATCTTTATTTATGTAACAGGACTTACTCAAAAGATGCATCTTCTCAGGGATCTAAACATCACAAATCCAATAGAGGCAGCTTGAATATACATCATTCCGTATTGTTTTAAGCAGTAAGCTTTACTTACATACAGGACTGACTGTATGCATGACTCCAAATGATCTTTTATCTAGCAAATAGCAAAAATTGACTCTTCACAAAACATACTGGTTTTCAATGAAAAGATAGCACAGAGAAATAACACAGTTTAGCAAACACTTCAAACTGTGACTGAAGCCACGTCTAAATGACATGAAGGATGGGCTCGCCATCCTACCAGAATTTGCATTATGAATCCTGTTGAAAACTTAGGGAAAACACTTTTCCACGAGACATCAAAGACCACAAAGATCAGTAGATAGCAAACATTCAATATTAGAGTTTAAAGGACCAAACACACTGCTGCAGGCCATAAGACAATTCTTTAATAAGCAGAAAGAAGTTATTGAATGTACTGATTTAGGGGAAGAAAGGAAAAAGTGTGATCGTTACCTCAGCCAACCCATTGGATTGAAACCTTTGAACTACTTTATTCCAGAAGGTAACAGTGAATGCACAGCACAGGGTTACAAATGCACATCAACTTCTGTTTATAAAGACAGAAAATCCCCACCCATCATACCGCATAGGCTCTTAGAGCTGTTCAGGTCCTAGAGCAAACTGAGAGCGCTTTAGCCCTAACTTAGTCCTTTCCACTCATCTTTCCAGTCTAATTTATGCTGGCTATTTTATCACTATCCATGAAGAGGCTAAACAGGCCAGCTTCTGTCAGCAGCTGCCAAAAAGCCACAGGAAAGATGCTGTTTCAGAATTTCTCTAATCTAATTTCAGAAGTTCTGTAATCACTTGGGTGTTTTCTTAGTGTTCCAGAAACACAAACCTTTCTAGATGCTTATGGGTCCTCCCCAGTAAAGAGCTATGGGGAAACAGCAGAACTTAACAAAAGTCTCCATCTTTATTGTAGCCTCCAGTCACATCCATACATGTTGTTCTATTTGCTCACTTGATTCATTTTCCACAAGAGGCAACAGGTTTTTGGTTTTGGGGTTGTTTTTTTTTTTTTTTCCCAATGATTATCATTAAAGTAGGTGCACGTTTCCTGTTAAATGAACACAAAACATGAAAACAGATGATGCCTGCTATCATAAAACTGAGATCATATTCTGGTTTAGGTTTGATTATTATTTTTTTTAGCATGATAGGCATTTTTTTCACCTACACTTTCTAGTGAGGAACAGAAGTATTCTAATTGGGAGCAAAGAAATAATTTCACAGGTAGCTTTGTCTTTCTGAGTTTTCATTAGGTATCTATTCATTAGTCCTGGTAGATAATTGAAGTTTCACATGCACCTGTTTGACTTCCTTCCTTCCATATTCTTCATTCTGAAACAACTGGCAACTGGATCTATAAAATTTTTTGCATGCTTACATAGACCTTACAGTCTCTTACATCCCATCTGTTATATTAGGATGCCTTCTGTCCTTTTCATAGCCTGTCAAGGTCATGAGACCCCACCTGTAGTACTACACCCAGCTCTGGGTCCCCCAGCATAAGAAGGACATGGACCTGTTGGAGTGGGTCCAGAAGAGGGCCATGAAGATGATCAGAGGGCTGGAGCACCTCTCCTGTGAAGACAGGCTGAGAGAGTTGGGGTTGTTCAGCCTGGAGAAGACAAGGCTCCAGGGAGACCTTATAACAGCCTTCCAAGGGGGCCTATAGGAAAGATGGGGAGGGACTCTTTATCAAGGACTGTAGCGATAGGATGAGGGATAACGGTTTTAAACTGAAAGAGGGTAGGTTTAGGTCAGTTGATAGGAAGAAATTTTTTGCCCTGAGGGTGGTGAGACACTGGGGCAGGTTGCCCAGAGAAGCTGTGGATGCCCCGTCCCTGGAGGTGTTCAAGGCCAGGCTGGATGGGGCTTTGAGCAACCTGGGCCAGTGGGAGGTGTCCCTGCCCATGGCAGGGGGGTTGGAACTAGATGATCTTTAAGGTCCCTTCCAACACGAACCATTCTATGATTTATGACTTTACCCTATGCTAATTGCAAAGTGTTCTCAAATAATGTATCCAGCAACTAGCCTGACAATCCAGAGACTTAAAGCTCAAGAAAAGGTGAGGATTCTGAGACAGATCTTTCCTCTAACTGCTTAGCATGATATATTGAACTTGCGTTTTGACGCAAACCCGTGACAGCTGAGCTGATCCAGTTTTCTCTCAAGGAGCTCATATCCATAGTGGTGAGGTCAATGGAGACTTTACCATGACTTTGGAACAAGATCAAAAAAAAGTGATTAAACTGCACTTTCACCTTTATCACCATTCCCATCAATAAGTAAGTAGCCTCAGTTGAGGTAATGCCTGATGTTTGTTCAGTACACATACTGCATATTCCCTCATCAAAAAACTCATGCCTAGAAAGGATCAATCATGGAACTTAATGGGCAGCAACACAATTTCTGTAACATGAAACACACTAGTGAGACACGACATGTTTACTGCAGCTGGAAGTGCTACAGACATTACTAACTTTCACTCATTCATATGTTTCAAAACAAATACACATCTGCTCATTATGACAGGCTTTTTACAATATATTCTAGCTTTTAGAGAATCAAGTTAGAGTGTAACTTCAAGAAAATATGCCTTTAGTGCAGTAACAATAGGATCACGAAAGTTATACTGGTCACAACCACTATCTCAGCACTGCTCCACATTTGATTCTGCTCCAAACACTTTAAAATGCCTTGGGGAAATCCAGCCTATTTAATGTACCAGAATGGCAGGAATTATCTGAATCACTATTTGTTTTATTAGTAGCAATTTTCAAAAGCATTTACTTTTTTATTCCATTAAACATTTCATTACAACTGTAAATAGTGAAATACAAATAGCAACAAAAATTAGAATATAATGATTAGTATTTACAAGCTGCAATAACTATATAACTTATAAAACAAGCTGATGATTATGTTGACATCACGCAGTCAGAAATAGAACTAAGTTTTTTTAAATTCTTGATTTTAATAAGAAAAATTAATAAAATGCACAACAGCATTCACTTACAATTACTGCACATAGAGAAGAGGGCTTACAGGTTGTGCAAAGTAGAAAAAATAGGTGAACTTGTCTCTGTCTTCAAGAGAGCAAGACAATGAAGTATTGCTAAAAATACCACTCATATTTCTCTGTCCAGGGCTAGATATTATCTACACAGTTAAACTACACAGTGCATTGATCAAAACAAAAGAAGCCAAATCCCTATAAAAATACTCAAATCCTATGTTATATTTGGAAAACCATTACAAAAGTAAAAGAATTCTGAGAAGCAAACCTCAAAAAAAATAAAAAAATCAGACTAGGTCTTGATGGATAAACATCCAGAACGAACTAGGAATAAGTCTGTGATCTAATAAAAATTAATTTCCGATTAAATTAATTCACTTCACTGGCACCAATGCGTCATTCTCATCCTCCTCCTGAACTTCCAAGGTTCTCCTAACTCCCCTCACATATTTCTTTACTCTTAGCTGAGCAGCCCTTCTGCCCATTAAAGCACAGTAGATAGATCACAAGAAGCCTGGTATTTAAGTCACTTTGAGGGAACATTAGACTAACTTGCTTCCTTTATAACACTAAAGACCAGTGAATACAGAAGCACCTCAATTCTCAATAAATGGCTCAACTGCATCCTCACCAGATAAGATAACTCTTCGGTATGCATTCACTTCATTGTTCCCCCATTCTGGAAACCTCAGCATACAGGTCATAAGCAAGCATCAGCACAGGTCCCCAGTTTGGCTGATTAGGGGATATGGATCCCAGCAGTTACCATTGCCTAATCTAGATATACCCCCAAATAATCCACTCCAGTTCCCAAGAACCGTGAAGGACAGATTGCAAGCAACTTGATTGCGCACTCAGACTACACAATGTTACAGACACTAGAGGAGTGTCACTGCACTGTGAAATTAGTATCATACTTTTTCACTCTAACAGTTGGCATCCAAATCGCATTTTAAGAAACCTCTTTTCAGATTTTGAAACATGATAGAGGGAATATTCAGTTTAAGAGGATATATGGACCTTCCAAGACATTAGCAGTGCACCTGGTGTTTTTTTCCTATCAGTAGTGAAACTAAATAAAAGGCTTGGGAATCAGACCTTAAATAATGTTATAGAGCAAGGCAAGAGGTAGGCAGTCAAAAGTATGTCCCTCAGAAAAGGGCTTCACCAGGGGAGACGGATCTAGGGAGTCAATTGCCAGCACAGGACTTTCTTTTTTAGGAATGATTAAGAGTATACGGCTTCCCATCCTGAACGACAATGAAGTGGGGTTTATTAATCATTCGCATGAGTTGGTCTGTTGTTTCCATCTTTGGATAGTCTGGTAAAGAAACGTTCACTGCAGTATTTTAGCATTCCTTGTTCTGGAATGGAAGAAGGCCTAAACTAAACATACCTTCAGCCACAGAGGCTAGCTTCTTTGGACATTCTTTACAGACAGAGAAGTAATTGCGTTTGTAAGGAGATATTCATTAAGGATAATTTTCCTAGTGTTTTAAGTACTCCTGTGATCTTTAAAACTGTTACTGTCAGCGTTCTGCTACAAGACCAAATCACTTCAGAGTATTCATTTTTGTAACAGACAAGGAGATTAAGTTGCAAGTTTCAGAAGCTGCTATTTCAAAACCCTTAAACAAGGATGGTCAACATTGATAGAAAGAAAGCATGACAGCAAGAAAAAACTAATTTGGATTTTCCTTAATGCTGGTAGCATTAGGAAAGGCATAACAGTGAAAACCACTTTTCCCATATCTTCACTGAAGCTAGCATCTGGAACAAACATAGCCTAAGATTTAGGTGTTTTTGTTCAGAAACTAGAAAACTTCATTTCTAAAAAGTCTTGAATGGGTTGAATTAAATTTATACATGCACATATAAGTCAATTTTAAGTGCAATTCTGAAACTTCACGTTGTTTTGTTTTCTCATGCAACAATATGAAGCCAGACGCTATAAATTAAGTCTGTTACAGTGACTATGCCTCTCAAATGTTTTAATTCTAGCTTCAGAGATTTGGATTTTCAAAGTGACCGATGTTGAAATCACCAGAACTGACGCACTAGATTAATGCAATGTTGAAAGTTTTTCTCATCTGTCACAGAAAGAAGAGTAGCTTCTAAGACTAGTCTATTTGGTTTACACGGCTAGGGTTTTGGGGAAGGCGGTAGCCATAAACGTGGCCTCTGTAAGACCAGGGGCTGCCCCCATGTTGGACACAGCAATTCCCAGCTAGCTCCACTGCTTGACAAAGCTGGGCCCATCAACAACACTGGTGTTGCCTCTGTTGATAACATATATAAGAAATGGTAGAAAATGCCGCGCAGCAGCTATGCGAGATGAGCAAGAAAAATATGAGATAAACAGCCCTGAAGACACCAAGGTCAGTGAAGAAGGGGAAGGAAGTGTTCCAGGTGCCAGAGCAGAGATTTCCCCTGCCACCCACAAAGACCATGATGAAGTAGGCTGTTCCCCTGCAGCCCATGAAGGACCACACCAGAGCACGTGAATGTGCCCTGAAGGAAGTTGCAGCCTGTGGAAAGCTCACGCAGGAGCAGGCTCTGGCAGGAGCTGCAGCTTGTGGAAAGGAGCCCGCACAGGAGCGGATTTTCTGGTAGGAACTGCAGCCCATGTGGGACCCATGCTAAGGCAGTCAATTCTTGAAGGACTGTACCCCACATGAAAGGAAGTTTTCTTGAAGAGCTGCAGCCTGTATGGAGGACCCACATTGGACCAGTTTGACAAGGACTGTATCCCATGTGAGGGACCTCACACCACAGCAGGGAAACAGTGTGAGGAGGAAGGAGTGGCAGAAACAAAGTGTTATGAACTGACTGCAATGTCCCATTTCCCAATACCCTGTGCCACTCAGGGGACTGGGGGAAAGGAGGCAGAAAAGTCAGGAATGAAGGAATGAAGTTAAGCCTGGAAAGAAGGGAGGAAATTGGTTTTAGTTTTGTCCTTGTTTCTCACTATCCTACCATATTTTTAATTGGCAATAAATGGAATTAATTTTCCCCAAGTTGAGTCTGTTTTGCTTGTGACTGTAATTGGCAAGTGATCTCCTTGTCTTTATCTCAAGATACAAGATGTTTACCTCATTTTCTCCCCCTGTCCTGTTGAGGAGGGGGAGAGAGAGCGAGTGGTGCAGTGGGCAGCTGGTAGACAACCCAGGTCAACCCACCACAACTAGAAAGAGAAAAAGGAACCATTAGGTATCATGTTTTCACTGCTTTGTAATACAAAATTACTTTTATGTGTGGTAACTACTGAAATAAGTTATTCTTTCCCCTCCAAATTTCAATAGGGATTTCAAACTCCCCATACTATTTTTGAAAGAAACTGTTTTACATTTTCTGCCCTAAAATGTTTTTCAGTACTTTCCCAACACCGTTCAATTATTTTGGTCCCCTTTTTCCACTTCTCAGAACATTTATTTTCTCTAATTATGTTTGACTACCAAACATTACAAGAGAAAGACACCTTCAAGGAAAGCAGCATTTCAACAGAAGAATAGCTCCACACAGTCTGTCAGCAGTGAAGCGAACTGCATGCTACAACTTCAGCAAGAACCTCAACACATGCTAGTACCACTGTCACAGGCAGGCAATTCCAAATGTCTGTCTTCTGTTGAGAAAAAGCCGAAGTCCCGCTACTTAATGGAGTTTGTTCCCTTGATTCTAATGATGAAATCTAAATACAGATATCTATCTCCAGGACGAGATAGACATTTGGAATTATAATTTGCAACCATGCCATCAGAAAGCTCCAAATGCTGGAAACCAACTCTTTAGAGCCCTCCAAGTTGTCACCACTTATATACCTTTGTACATGGTGCACTCCACTCTTCTTCGTATCCAACGTTATTTCAAATGACAAATTATTTATACCTGCTTAATGCAAAGACTCTGTCAATTCATTTAACTCAAAAAAGCCATGTGTTTGCATTTACTGCAAGACGGGGGCTGCTTTGGGAACGTGTGTAATGATTTTTTGAATTCTGCTTTAGATCCTTTTATTAGTCTCCCATACGTTAAAAGTTGTTGGCTCTGTCCAGCAGCTGATTTGGCTTGTCCAAGTTCTACTCCTGTTACTTCCTTTACATCAAGCTATGTTCACCTTCTTTGTTTATGTGTTACAGGTTATAGCTATGCATATTGTGTCTTCCGCCATCCTTAGGATGTTAAATTCTGAAGCCTATAAATCTGCCCTCTGACTTTTAACACTTGTGCTAATCTACATGCAAGAGCAGAAATGCAATTTTAAACTCCAACAATGTTTTTGTTAAGAATTGCCTGTATTAAAAGAAAAAAGGGAGAGAGAGTAAAAAAAAGGCTACCTAAGAGAATTACTAGATTTGAATAATAAAAATTAACTGGCAGAATTGGATTTGGGATTTCGACTTTTATAAAGATGTTATCACAGGTGAATTAAAGTTATATTTTATTTCTGATTTGGTCATGAGTCTCTGAGAAGTGCCACAGCCATGCTTGTCGGGCAGCATTGTAAATTGCCTTAGGCCTAATATTTGCATGTTAGATATCTGCCTCTGTTGCCACGCGACACTGCCCTCCCTCTGCCTCACAGCCTCTTTTCTCTCTGGGTAGCAATGCTGCCAAAGGGACAGCGGCATGCTGATCAACTGCGTAACATCAACTGGTCAAGTCAACTCTCCTAACAGTGAGAGTGCTTAGAATCTGAAAATCCCAACATTGCCTTTGCTACTGATCAGAACTTCAGTAAAAACAAGCAGTGATGCAAGAATTATGGATAATTTCTCCTAATTACAATACTACTAAAGGTAACAGACTGAGAATCTCCGGGAAATAAAACTGTTCTGCTACCAGGTCTCCCAAAAAGTTATAGTCTGGAAGAAGAATATTAATTATATTAAAATATTGTAAAAATTATCAAATTTAAAAGTTATTAGAGAAAGAATACTGCTCCATCTTTGAGAAGGAATACCTGTATTTGTCACAAAAAAGAATATATGCTTGAACCATTATCTATCGTAGCTTAAAAAGAAATCTGTTCTGCTTTTGTGTTAAGTTTTGGTTATTTAAAATTAAGTTCTCTAGAATTCTTTGCTAAGGTACTAGGAAAGCAGCTATACAGGACTTGTCATTATTGAAGGATACACAGACATGATGGAGAGCCGCTGTTAATTAAGACAGACATAGGTAACTACCACCAGCTAAAGGCTATCAGGTTAGCTACTCTTTCTCCCCACCCCTACCCTCCTCCTCCTTTTTCTCTTAGCCAATTCACATTTCATTAAAAAAGGTAACACCAGGCAAAGACAAACAAACAAAAAACCACTATGCAAAGGAGACTTTAAGAATATTTCACACAACAGTTTTTACTCCAGTACCAGGCAAACACAAAAAAGTACAAGGAACCAGCTGAAGCAGATACATAGAATCTGAACAATCTCAACTCTGCAGGAATTTCAGCCAAAGGTCTGCAACATCACTGTGGTCACGTCTGCAACGTCAGACTTCCTCACACCTCCAGTAAGTTTCTCCATTAAAAGCATGGCTCTGACAGATTAGCTATAGCACACGTACACTGAGGCCTCACTTCACCAAAAACTCCTCACTGGCCTCTCTTTAAACATGTTACAGCAGAGACATTTAACCTTAAATACAGCATATGAGTTCACAAAAGAAAACAGGGGTGAATTGCGTTCAGATCTTGTATGGTACAAATCGCATCACTGCCACTTGGAAAAAGATAACCCACATAAACAACTAGTCCATGAGGAGACACTACATTAAGATCCATTTGAAGAACAATCAATTAGCAAGACGCCAGCAATACATTCCAGGTTTTGATTTCCTCTATGGTGAAGTCATATGGTAAATAATTAAGTATTGAACAATTTAAAAGAAACTGTATCATGTTTGTGCATCTGAACTTGTTCTGTACTTCTAGAAGAGGTGTGGCAACAGTTGAATTTTGAAACTCTTCACTAGTCTTCAAATTGAGATCCATTTAAAAAAAAAAAAACAAAACCAAACACAACAAAAACCAAAACCAAACACCACAACACCAAAACCCACAACTTTGTTACAGTTTTGAAATCTAGAAACAAACTCTTTGTGTATTTGATTTTTTTTTCCTAGAAACAATTTGATAAAAATTTACTTCAGAAGATGTTCTTTAGTCCCTCAAACTATATATGGATTCATAAGAAGTGTCACACATTAAGAAGTCATGCTACTCACTTTAACAAAAGTCAGTATAATATATCTACTGTGGTCTACAAGGATTTACTGGAAGCAGCATACAAAATATACTGGCCCAATTTTATCTCTATTAGAACTACACTGAAATCAATTTAAGAAATAATTTCAATGAAACAAAATCCAACCCCCTCCACAAGGCCTAAAGAGTACATATAAAAATTGACTTACATTCACTATATACCCTTCTTCTACCTGTATCTGTCATTACGTAGCATCAAATTTATGACAACATACTTTCAAAATCAGTGCCTCCATAAACGCTCACTTCTCATTTTTATTTTCTGTGTAGGTATCAAGTAACACGATTATCTCAGAGAGAGTTGCAATGAAATGTTATTCATGTCCTGCATCCACCTCATGAAGTTTGTATATCTTCATTATCCAATATTGGCCATAAGCTATCATATGTCAATATCTACAGTATTCAAATGATGCATCTCAAATTAATTGGTTCGTCTTTTGGAGTGGAAGAGCGGAGTATAGGAAATAATTTCTTTGGCAAGAAAACACTCAAAACCCTCAAAGATTTATCTGAAAATAGAAAACAACCACCCTGCTTCACAACTCTATAATAGAGTCTAGAAATTAATACATATTGTATTTACATTCATTAAGGGGAGCTATGCAATGCCCTGTCTGTTACAACACTCATGAGTAATGCAATTACCTTAAATCATAAAAAATAAGTATTTTCAAATATATACTGCTGGCATATCTAATGTACTGCAGCATATTCACAATAAATATCAATGAAATAAATACTTCATGGCAAGCAAGAAATATCAATGTTCCAATTTTTTTCTTTACATTGTTCAAATAGGCTCTGGGAATAAAAATAACTGGATCAAATGAGAGGGAAACCCCCAGAATAACAGGCATTCATACCAAACTGATCAAAGAAAAAGCTTTTCACACCAGTGCTGCAGGGTTATTGAAGATTACTATTGTGACAAAATACTGGCTTCATCCAAAGAAAAAAACCAAATCCAACCAACCCACACACAAAATAAAGGGTTTGCACTCGCGATCTTCAAACAAGTTAATGCCTATTGTCCTTGTCCATGCTAATATTGTGGCATGATTTAAAATACAGATATCTGAACATGCTAATATTCAGCTACCAGAACAGTACTTAGCTAGCAAACTGTTAATAGTTATTAACCCCCAACTAATAATCATTCAACAACACATATCAACATGTAAGCACATATCGCAAAAACCTGTTACAAAAGCCAGAGCTCACATTTCTGTGCTTTCCATGTTTTAGCTGTACTGAGATAAGGCATTGACTGTTCTTCTTGATTCACAATGGGAGAATACTCTGCTTACAAGCTTACTACTGTGAAGCCTTGTTGGTAGTGTGGAGAATCACAAAAACATGTGTAAGAAGGCAGATAGAATTCAACACTTTTCTCAACATTTGAAATGTGATATTTCCAACAGTTCATCAGTTCTTGTCATTTCCCCGGAAGTGTAAACAACTCAAGTTTAAGATTTCACTAACAGGGATAACATTCTCTGCAGGTTAGTGGGAAGGGAGGGTAATACTCCATGAAATAGTTGTTAGAAGAGCTTTTTTCAGGTTTCATCTTTAAAGGACTCTACTATGCCATCTAGGATTTTCAAGAAATAAAGGTAATTTACCCTTGTAATGGGACCATTGCTATACAAAGAGACTTCAGGTGGCGGTACCACAATAAATATTTTCATGTGCATCTTGAAGTCAATGTGACTGTGATTGCAAATTACTCACTAACGTAAAGAATGGCAGACTGTTGCGTTATGCAAACCCATCCACATTTTTTTGCATCCCTGTAAATGCAGCTACTTTCCTGTTTTGATTGTACTATACATTGTAACAATGGGTTTCACCTAATAAGCTATTCAGAAAACACTTACACAGTATGCAGGTCATCTTAACCCATTTCCTTGCTGTTATAGAAGTAACATGAAAAATGCTTTCAAACATCATCTGAGACAGGAATACTTAGAAGCACCTTAAATTCTCATTAAATATTCACTAGAGCTATCCACAGTATCAGTTCCTTTGTGGTCCCAAACACACTTAGTTAAGTCATATACTAGTGCTGCAGAAATAGACATCTTGAAGGAAATCTCCTCTACCTCACATAGATTGAATTTTTTCAAAGTCCTGTGCATAAAGAAGAAGAAAAAGAAGGGGGGAAGAAATCACAGCTAGAATTAAAAAAAAACTATTTTCTTTTAGCAATTGTAGAACTACACTATAATCACCATGAGATAAATGCTCTAACCTCCATCTGCACCATCCCAATCTTTCTCCTCCCACATCAGTGCTGAATTTGCGGGAATAGAAGAATGAATAAGCCAAGAACATCAAAAAATATTTCCAGAGAGGAAGAGACTTGCATGTGGTTTGGGAACAGTACTGACATTGTATTTACCTCAGATTTTACCAGTCTGGGACCTCTAAGCAGCTCCTTTCTCTACTATTTGGGAAATGCCATGCCCAACCACTGGAGCAACACTTTTCTTCTGGGGTCCAAGCCAGTAGAGAGGTAGCCTAACAGAGTACCTAGACAGAGGTCTAGAAAGAAAAAGAAAAAGGGGGGGAAATAGAAGCTGGCTTACGTGCTCCAGTTTGTCTTTCCTCCTCAGCCAGACACTGGCACTGTAGTCCTGCTGCTTCACAGTGCTGTAGAAGTTCGCACCTACTCTGGTGAGGCTTGGGGAAGGCTCCCTGGGTCTGCTCTTCAGCCTCATCTGCTCGAAGCCCTCATGGGGGGATGAGGAGAGCCAGTCATGCCTGACTTCCATCTTGACATGACAAGGCAAAGTCCAAGGAAAAAAATCAGAAGAAATCAAGAAATTAAGAGGCACTAGATGAAGAGGGTCCAAAAAAGAAGAGGATTGGGGAAGAAGAAAGAGAAGGAAAGCAAAAACACCCCCCCAAAAAAAAAGAAAATGGGGAAGAGAGGGGGAGAAAAGGAGAGATAACAAGGTAGGAGGGGTGGAGGGAGAAGGAAAGGCTGCAGGTACGAGAGAGGAGCGGACTGAGAGAGATGAAAGGGCACTCGGGAAAGAAGATGCTCCAAGATGCCGCTGCTTGTTGCCCTCGCCGCCAGCAAGCTGCAGTCCAGGACCGGCGCAGCGTGAAGCGGCTGCTGGCGGCTGTGCCCGGGACGGAGACGAGGGGAGGCGCGGCCCCGCGCAGACAGAGGCCGGGCGGGGCTGCTGCCTCCAGCCCGCCTGCAGGTTGGCGCAGTGGAGGGGCCGCCGCCCGCCCGGGGATGGAGCCAGCTCCTCCCCCGCCTCCCCCTACCCGGCAGCCACCTTCGGGGAAGCTGAAAGCAGCACGCGAGAGCCCCGCTTTCGCCTCTAGGAAAGCGGCTACCGCCTCCTCCTGCCTCCCCTCCTTCTGGGGGCGGGGGTAGGAGGCTGCCCTCGCCCGCGGGGAAGTTCATTCCTTCCCTCTCCCCCCGTCCCGGCGGGCACGGACTCGCTCCCCCGGACCCCGCTGCGGGGTTCGGCGGCCGGCTGCCACTCCCTCTCCTGGCAGCCTTTGTCCGACCTGCTCAGCCCGCGGCTCCTGGGGCGCCGCCTCCTCGCCCTGCCCAGCACAGCCCGGGGCGGGCTGCGCCCCTCGCCGCCGCCGGGGCCCCGCCGCGCTGTGAGGGGCTGCGGGTGTTGGGGACACCGCCCCGGCCTCCCTCCGCAGCACCTCTCCGTCCCCGCGTCGTCTCCCTCCCTGGGCAGGGGCTGGCTCCCGGTGCTCTGAAGCGTAACCTGGCCGAGCTGCCGGTCCTTTCCCCGGGGCAGGCAGGAGCGCACCTCACCTGTCCGAGAGGCGAAAGCCTCGGCACGGCCCGCCGGAGCCGGGCACAGAGCGGGCAGGAGCCCCGGGCCCGGCTGCGCGTCCAGGTCCTGCCTGGAAGCCCGCACCCCCCGCAGCATCTCAGACAGCGCCAGACGTCAGACATCAAATCGCTTGCATGGTCCCGGCTAGACAATATCGCTGGAATGCCCACACCCCTAGATACCTGACACCCTAGTACTTGCCTCATAAAATAAAAGACCTTTTGGGGTGGCTTCTACAGTCCACTGCCATCTCTTTATTAGAAGTTGGTATGTGTTGCTATTTAGCTCAAACTTGCTTCAGCAGAAGAAAGGATTTTCCTTTTTCGCACTATGAAAAGCCACCTCGCTAATTGCCCACACACTATGCAAAGCTATATTAGGCACAGACAAGAAAACTTTCTCACATAGCACCAAAAAATAATTACTGGAGCTCAGACAGCATTTCAGTTTCTGATGAATATTTGCTGGCAAACAATTTGCAGTTTGCCAGAGAACTAAACTGATGTAGCTATTTGGATAAAGTGATATTGAACCAAAAGTCTACACTTGAATCCAGTTAACTGGAAATAGCCTTTCAATGGTAAAATAGTTCATTCAAAGCAGTTGGTGAGAACACTGTAGAAAAGCTCTCCGCTGACCACTTGATCTAAACTCTACTTCCATCTGATCAAAAGGTAGATTTAAAATATCCTTATGATTGGGCTTGAGGTGCATTACTGTGAAATATCATTCAGAAGCCAGACAGATAATGAAGTTTTTCCTTTCGATGTTCTAAGGATAAAGGGAAAGCTCACATCACACCTCATAATTGAGGATTATTATTAATAGGTAATACTAGTATTTTCATGAAGTGCTGGAAAAATAAACTGAACAGTAGCAGGGGTTTGGTAAGAACATGAAGTACAACATTTTCCTCTAAAACCAAAAAGGCGATTTCTTAATACTTACCTAAATACTACCAAAAAAAAGTGTAACAAGATAGCAACAACCAGAGCCATCAAGGTTATATGCAAATAATTTTTACTCACCAGTATAAGGGACTTGCAGCTTTCTTTCTAATAACTTTCTCTCTAAGTTTTTCAGGTAGTAGAGTAAATCCATCCATCTCCAAGATTGTCGATGCATTCTCATAACACCTGAAGCAAAAAGTAGGACCACGTGACTCTGCTACATGCAGGACACACCTGAAGGCACTGAGATTTAATATATGGCAATCACAGCTGCAGTAGTTTTAAGCTCCCACAGAATAACTTGACTAAAAGCATGCTGAACTGAACTTTATCTGCAGATGCTCATTTAGGAGTTGTATATTCTCATAGCTACACCTACTACCAAAGGACTGAAATCTATTCAGTCAGAAAAGAGCGAGCCTCTGAGTTTCTTCAAATATACCATCAGGCTGATATTCTTAGAAAAAGTTTGCATGGGCTGTAGCTAAGGACAGCCTGCTTTATGCTGGTTTTGTATAAGGAGTTTCACATTGTTCTTTATCAATTTAAAAAGCACTTCAGTCTTTTCCTTATTCCTTTTTCTTGTTTATGCTGCTTGCAAATATTAAAAAAAAAGTTTTTAGTAGCACTCTGCAGTTGCCACCTGCTTTCCTCCCCATCCCTTAATACTATGACAGACCAGAATCAATATGCCACTGTGGTTCAGTACAATATGTTGTCCCATTCCTCCATATATGTTGTGTTTGGATTTTTTTAAAATGTAGACTTAGGTTTTTTTGTAGGGTTAGTTTTACCTTCCTAGCTACATTGCCAGCAGCCTTCCCAACTACCAGATGAACTTCTTTCTGCCTATTCAGAACAGTCACAAAATGGAGTGCTGAAGTTGCTTTTAACCTCTAGGCTATAAAGTGGGTTTGCTCATCTTTCCAAACACTTTCTTGTTTGGCACCTAGGTGTGCTGCATATGCCTTTCTACTATCTTTAGTATTACCCCCATTCCATTCTCATTAGAAATGAGAGAGAAAAGGAAAAAAAGTAGCCCGGAACTAGACTATTAAAATCATATGAGCAAACTATGTTTACAAAATCTTTGTTGCTTCCTAACTCCAAGCAGGAAAGAATATTTTGAGTGGGAAAATGTAGTCTAGTGGGTATAAATTTTTGTGTCTTCATAAAAATTTTACTGAGGCAAAGTAGCAAGAATATAATCCAGTTCCTAGTATGGGAATATATGGCCACTAATCTAATCTGAAAAGAGTTAAGAGCTGTTTCCCAGATCTTCTCTTCCATTTTATTTCCAGTTTGGACCTATGCAAAAGAGCAAGTTTGTTTAAACCACAAGCATATCAACTAGCATAATGCAGGGATAATTCAACCCATTAAAATTCAATCAGTTCTGTAGTAGGTCAGCAATTCCAATTGGCTGTATGAGCTGGACTGAACTGCTGTCTTTCTCTTTCATGCAATTTTCAGAATTACCCAAACACCTGCTCCTGTCAAGGCCCTTTGCTTCCACAGCCAGATGACTACAGCAGCAAGGATGACTGAAATTACGAACATCACACTTGCATCATTAGCAATAGATGCAAGTCATGCATATCGTAACATGATTTTACTTTACCGTGGTTCACGCTACAATTTTCTCCAATTCACCACCCATTTTAACATTAAGACTCAGAGAAACTCAATCTAGGCAATCTACAGAACTTTACATTTTCTATACCAACAGAATGAATGCTGTAGGGGGCAGAGTTAACTCAGGCCAATGCAAAGAATATAATGGGGATATAAGTGGAAACACATAGGTAGGGCTACAAGATATTTATTTTTTTAAAAAGACATCTTATTTTTCTTCCAAAAAGCTCATCCAGGCAAGTTATAAAGGAGCTGCTCCCTGTGCTTCAGCTTTCTAAATGCTTTTTTATTACAGTTTTCTAGCAATACAGCACATATACAAGAGCATTAGACCTTTTATCAACAAAGGGCATATACCTATAAATAGAAAAACTCCTCTAGCAAAACTTTATTATGGCTGGATAGCCAATATGCATGCATGCACCTGTAATAGTTTCAAGGCCTCCTTACAAAGTACTAATTTATGCTGCAGAGCAAGACTGCACACAAACCGTGGCCCACTTTTTAGAATTTACTCCACCTGACCAAAACAGCAGGCAGCTATTGCCTGGAGGCTTCAGCTGGTGTCCAGTCAGAGGACTGTGACTGACACCAGCTTCAATAGCAGTACTGCACCTGGCAGGAAGGTAACTGCCACCTTCTTACCCAGCTCAGCTGAACTTGCTTTCTCATCTAGCAATTGGCAACAAGACTCAGCTGGGGAGATCTTTCCAACCTCCCAATAACATTGGCATGTCTCAGATAAAATGACTGGTTTTTCAAACAATTCTAGAATTATCAAATTGCTAGCTCCTGCCTAGCCATCCAAATTCTAGCAGCCTACAAAGAAAAAATCCCATTGCCATGGTCTGTTTTCTCTACACTGACAGGCTTGCCATGCATCTCTCCCAGTCTATCTGCTCCTGCCTTCTGAAGGCAGCTGCCAGTGACTTAGAGGCTTAGGGTCCTTGCCATAGGGAAGGACCAGAGGGGAGGGGGGAAGAAAAGGGTTTTTTCCCTATAGTGTGATCTCCTATGGGACCACGCACAGGGTCAGAATAGTAAAACTCACTAGATGCAAAGTAGGAAAACACTAATAAAAAAGGTAGAGTGCTACACAGAGAGTTGTAAATAATTTCTGTATTGTTGCTTTCCCAAATCCTATGCAGCATAATACTCAACATTTGTATAGAATAACTGTATCTTCAATTTATGGACAGGAATTGAGGTCATAAGTATGTAATGGTAAGGTCGAAGCTAAGGTTACAGTGAAGGCTTGGAGTTGGAGGTGCTTCAGATTTCAGGTTATGAACATATCAGACACCTACCTCAGCAGTAACGTAGAAACATTGTCTAATACTTATAACGTTCCCAGCTTTAGCCTCCCCATGTCTTTCTGTATTCCTCTGTTAACCAAACTCTTCTGTCTCTTGCCTCAAATTTTAACCCCAAACTCTTTCTTCTTTGCATAATGGCTGATTTAAAAACAAAAACCAAAAAAAACATGCATAAATCATCTGTTAGAAACATCATTACTCTTCAGACATCTCTCCTCTGTCAGATTTGGTTGAAATCAGCCATGTGTTTCAGAACATACCAGTCTGGAACTGACAGACAAATAGTATAGTTATATAAGCTTTGTTTCCTTGAGAAACCAAATAAAAATATCCAAGGCATCAATTAGTCCATCTCCCATTTGAAATAAAAGATTTTCCTGTAAATATCACGATTCCCAATTAATCTAGAACTCCAGGGATAGAATTTTTCTCCTATGACTCCCTTTCCCCCTCCGTATAATCGAAGAGGGTGCTAGACTGGCCCCTTGGGTCCATCATATGCTGAATGCATACCAGTGTGGACTGGGATGCTCTCACTTTCACAAAGGGTTGTGACAGAATATATGATATCTTTCATCTCAAATCTAACTCTTCATTCTCTCTTTCTCCTCTCTTTCATCCCTCCCTCCACACCCTTCCACACATTGCCAAAGAACATTTTTCACTTCTGGGCCTCAATAATCTTGTCCAGACAAGATTTCATCCTGCACCTTAAAATAACATTCGTTAGTGGCACATACTAATGGGGCCAAATTCTGTCCTCCATTACACCTCTGTGTCCCCACTGGAGTCACAAGACAAAAATAATTGTATAATGAAGGTGTAACCAGGGGGCAAAATTTGGCCTACATTTCTTTAAAATAAATCTGCAGCAAGTAATGCCTCTCCGCCTCCCCTGAGAATTAGACTCTTTACATTTGTGTGAAGGGCACTTGGGTTTTTTTGTTTACTGGGTAGGTTCACATCTATCTCAGCTTGAGTTCTTCATGCTGAATTTATCTGGCTGGTGCAGCTAAGTGCAATAGGCAAACTGCTGACAAGACCTAAGCTCTCGAGAACTCTTGCTCTGAAGTGAGTAGTTAAAATTGCTCCAGAGGAGTTGTAGTCAGCAGAGGAAAAATACTGTAAGGGACAACATTTTTTCCAATGAACTGGAACTGAAAGCACAGCAGGTGAGGGATCTGTAGCAGCAGAAGGAGGGATCTCCAGGGATAGAGGAATGCTTTTTCACTTTTATTTTCAACACATACATAAATTATGGTTGATAACAAGGGATATATTCTCTACATCTGCACAATATGAAGTGTAGGGAGGGAGGAGAGAGAAAAATTGAACAACTTTTCATTAAAGTTACTACATAAATAACAAAGAATATAAAGAAAAGAAAATCCATTTAGAGGGTGGGGAAAGTAAAACAAAGAGAAGAAAACATTTGTGAATGCTTTTTTGTGGCTAGATTGGTAGGGCCATATAGGGAAAGAACAGACTCTAAGATTAGCACTCTGAAACTTCCCACAAGTATATTCTCACATTGCATAATATAGGACAAAGAAAGAAAGATCAGGAGGTGTCCAAAGAGCTGTCTTACATGTAAGACATATTTTTCCCCATAAAATCTTGTTTCTACCATATGAAAGACTATACTTTAAAATAATCCAAAATCTTTTAACACAGAAATTTTTGTGACTCCAAATTATCCTTCAATATATCTACCTAATTTCATAGAACAGAATTTTTTTGAAGCTATTTCTCTGAACCAAAGAAAAATGCCCTAAATTATAACTGCCCTTTGGAAATTAGCTCAAAACTTCCTGTCTCAATAATGTCAAGCTGCAAGCTACAGTATCAGAAGCTTTAACGCAAATTGTTTTCTAATTGCAATAAAACTTACAAGTAAAAGTGATTAATCTGTATTTGTGCCATCCCGTGTACTATAGATACAAATGATTTAAAACATTTTGCACTGACATGTTTATAAGCATGCTGGCTTCCAGTGAAATACAGGTGAAAGGGTCATTATTTGCTGAAATATTTCCCACTGAGAGCAAGCAGAAAGTTATGTCAAAAAA
Organism: Larus michahellis; assembly: GCF_964199755.1. NCBI lineage: Eukaryota > Metazoa > Chordata > Aves > Charadriiformes > Laridae > Larus > Larus michahellis. Next base: position 46,276,458 of record NC_133898.1, on the reverse strand, counting down.
GCCATAACTTTTTTCTCCCAAAAGAGATATGTCATGTTACATCAGACATCAGACTTACTTGTGTGACCAGAAATATGTTTACTGATGTGACAGCACCTAAAAGAAGATTAAATAAGGCCCATGAGACAATATAACATGAGTTCTTTAACTTCATGCTTATCTTTGATCCAACTGATCTAACAGCATTTAGGGTAATTGTCTTTCAATCAGATTGGCTTCGCACAGAAGAGCAGAATAGGAGGACAATGTTCACACGTGGTGCCCGAGAAGGACGGGCTGCAGCAGCCTGGATTTAGAGTGGTTTGACTTACATAGAACCATGTCCTTACAAATATGTGTACCTTATGTAAAGCTTGACTGACCTATAAGGACTACATATATGATTAACATTTCAGGATAAGCTTTCTGAAGGTTAGCATTCATCAGTGAGTAGCATACATTATAGGACAGGTACAATATAAATAAATTACAGACACTGTCACATTCAGTTTTGCTGTGACAGAGATTTTGGGACTCCTTGCGTAAAGTTTTGCACAGATGTATTCTAAGTGGTGCTCTCTGCCTCTTGAGTTCTCTATCTAAATAAACAAGACAGATCAGAAAAAGAAAGGAAGCAATGTTATTCCAATTTAGCTGATATAATTTGAGGTACAAAGAATGTAAGTGACATGCCAAAAATTATTAAGTAGCCTATAACAGACCTAAAGATTGAGATAAGATCTCCTGGAATTCATTCCACTATTTAGCCAGAAGATGCACCATGCTTTTCTGTTAATCATTAAACACTACAGGCGAAATTTCAACCCACTAGTTGTGTAGTAAAGGATTTCACTGTGTTTCTCTACTAGGCCTTTACTAACAGACCAGTGAGGGTGCTGAAAATACTACAGACATGCTGTTGAACGAGTATGTCCTCAACTGGACTTAACGATGTTCATTACACGATTTTAACAGTTGAATTACAGACTTCCTCAGACTCTTGATTGCTTTACAGCCTCGATACTATTTCACAAAGAAGTCTGAAAACAAAGTAAAACAGACTGAAGGAGCAATGAGGTACAGAAAAACAAGAATCCAAAATGTGTCAAGTGTTATTTGTAAGAAGGGGAAGAGGTGGGAAGGCATAACTATCAGTGCCAAATGCTAAAAGGAAAAAACACCTTATAATAAGATGGTGATAAAAAGCAGGCAGTATGGACCAGTTTGTGATCTGTAACAATACAAGGCAAAAATAAAAATGATGTTCAGATACCAGGAAGGTGCATCTACCTTGACAACAATATGAAAAAACAAAACTGAAGCACATTCCTAGCACAAAACATTTACTGTTAGAGGGCTAGGGTAGTTTTCTACCAAGATATACTAGTTCAAAGAAGGGAAAATTGCAAATATCAAAACTCAGTGTTAGGTTTTTTATTGGTGTAAATTACCTCAGCTGGCTCAACTGTGTTGCTTGCTGTATTAGGGGCCAAGAGTCAAAGCTGCCAAAATTCTGTTTTCCACCCAGAGCAGCAGTAGTTGCTTTGAAGATTAAAACATATATGTGTATAGTGTTTCACATTTCAGAAAAATGGGGAAGAATGAATGATTTAGTCTTTTTCCATGTTCTAAAAGGAAATATTTTTTTCTCAATACATATATTTCTGTTACATTTAACATATTCTAAAGGGGCCGTGTTGGAGCTGGCCAGAAAAGCAGTCGGTTCATACTTAATTTTATGCACTCGCATGTGCTTACTGATGTGGAGTTGTGTTAAAGTTATGTAACCAACACTTTGCCGAATCAGTGACAGCTGTCACTCTGAAGGACTGGATCTGTCTGTGAGCTCTTCGGGACATAGGATGGTCTTACTTTTTATGAACTTCTGGGATGAAATTAACATAATTAAACACAATACATTTTGCCTTTAGAGCCACAGCTTTAAAGAAGCAGTCTTAGTTCATCCTTACTTAGCTGTATCCTCACTTGGAGGATATAGTGGTAGACAAAAGCTACATGAGGGAGCATGGATATATACCCCTGCACGCTGTACTCCTTCCATTGTATCATATGGTTAGGCCCTTGTATGCAGCATTGCCGTAGGTCCACCCTGTCACAGCCACGCCTGAGACACACTTCTGTTGAACTTTGCTGACTTCTTGTATAAAGTGTATTTCATTCTAACAAAATCCACACAACATGCGTTCTAAGGGAAGAGTTATTTTTCCTTATGAACACTCTCAATGGCTTAAACCAATTCTTCTTGAAATTAAAAATTAAAACTCCTGTGAAACTGAGAAACTTCGTTTCTTAAATTAAATCACCAGAACAGGCGAGGGAGGAACTGCAGTCATCACACACTTTGCATACTCTACTCTAGAAAGGAAAAATTCCAACTTTCTTTGGGGGACTGAAAAATAAAAAAAAAATTAAAATATTTTCAAAGTAAAACACTGATCGTCTGCAAGGCCTAGAAATTGCTATGAATGTTCAAGGTATACTGCACTACCCTTTCCTGAAAATTGGTTGTGGTGCATATGATCACTTTTTATACTGTACAAGGATTAGATTAATCCCTGAGATGCGCAGCAAGTAGTTTACTCTTGCATTGCCTTGTTTTAAAGATGAGCATATATGAGATACACATCTTATCTACATATTTTGCTTTCTTCTGTCAGTAATATTTTTTTAAGCAGAAAACATTTGCAATTATGATAGTCCTGAGGAAAAGGTAGGCAAGATTGAAGCAGTAAAAGAAATTTTAGCATTTAGTAAGTATACTGGGTTAGTTTTGTTTGTTTTCCAGTGAATTTGCAGCATTCCACTTCCCTTCCATAAAGTATTCAATTATCCTCATGTAATGAAAATGTGCTATTATAGGTATGTTCAGCATATTTAAAATTAGAAGCTGAAAAACCTGAAGCAGTTACATATCAGAATCTGCGTTGCTATGAATTCTCTTTCTTCAGCAAGTGCATAACAGTGAATAACTGGTAATTGTCCTTTTTCTAACATTCTTTCCATGTTGGAAGTTTGGCTGCATGTCCCCTTACCACCGCCTTCAGTTCTCTCCTTTAAACAAAACAAATTTTCATTTTTTTTCTCAAGGTAGATGTCTTCTAAACCTTATATTCTTATTGCTTTCTTTTTTAGTCACTTCAGTTTGTCTATTTCTTCCCTAATATATCGTGCTAAAGAGCTGATGTAATGCTCCAGCTGAGACCTTGCAGAGGCCAATTACAACAGATTTTTTTTTCTTATTACTTGTATACAGTGCTTCTTTTTCTATAACCAACACTGAGGTTCATCTTGCTTGCGTCAGAATCACTTTGTTGGGTTATATTTCAGTCTTGGTTTCTTATAAACTGCCTGTGATTCTCTGCAGGATGATAGCATAACCTGTTACCACTTACAGAGCTTTCCCCGTAACTCTAACTTTAGGCAAATGTGGTACTGCCTGGCTAGCACCATCATAAAACCAATAAACCAATCTCAGTATTATATAGAACCATAGAATCATACAGTATCTTTAGTTGGAAGGGACCCATAAGGATCATCATGTCCAACCTCCTGCTCCTTGCAGGACTACCTAAAACTAAACCATATGACTAAAAGCGTCATCCAGACACTCGTCAAACTCTGAAAGGCGTGGTGCCATGACCACTTCCCTGGGTGCCTTGGGGTCCCTGGGGACCTTGTTCCAGAACAACCACCCTCTCAGTGAAGAACCTTTTCCTAATGTCCAATCTGAACTTCCCCTGATGCAGCTTCATTCCATCTCCCCGTGTCCTATCACTGGTCACCAGAGAGAGATCAACACCTCCCCCCCTGCTACCCCCCTTGAGGATATGTCTTATCTAAAGTGAGCATGGCGTCTTTATCAAGACACATGCTATTAATGACTGCGTGACCACAGTCTAAGAATGGCAAACAAAGAGGGTGGACTAGCTTGATGAAGATTGAGCAACATTATGGAACCTGATAATTGGATTCAGGTCAAAAGGGACTTAGAGTGAACAGCGAGGCTGGGGAGAATAATGTAGCATTTAGATTTGTGCCTGCTGTGTAAAGATCTTCCTAAGTGGAGTTCCTCTATTCAAACTATAATTAATCTTTTTCAGTCTGCTGTGAGGGATCCACAATTCAAGATGAGAATTTCGTTACTTACATTTGATTTTAGAGTAGAGATGCATCCTTCAACACTGTTTTAATATACTTTAATGTTATCATCTAAAAAGAAAAGAGAAAACATTCTGTAAGAAGTTTATATTTAGTTTTCTGTACCAGTAATGTAGTGAAACCAACTTTAATATTTATGAATATGTTAAGGGAATCCATTTTGAATCTAGTCTTTTCAAAGACTAGATTATTAATAATGAATATGTCTTGCAATTCTAGTAAAGCAGTTAACCTATATAATTTCGTTTTATAACACAAGCTGTAAAGCAGCTCAAAATGGAGATGAGAAAAGTACGCTAAACAGTTAAAAATTATGGTCATATTACAGTTACTTTAATTCTAGCATTTAATCATAGTATTTTTATATTAATCTGTTATTATATTTTGGGTAGGCAACTCAGCACGTTTTCCAAAATTGACACAATTGTTTAAAATACTTGTCCTTGTTAATCTGTTATTCCTTCATCTTATCACCTTTACCTGGACATTTTTCTGATGTTTTCCCTGTCTTCTCCCTCACTCATAGATATGTACAAGACCATTCTAGCAGGGTGAAATGTCTTTTCAGTTCACTATGTCTTTCCAGCATGGTTCATATTTTAGGTGTAATGAGTCGCTTTTCTTCACCTTCTGTGTGGAGTCACTTCTCCACACAGAGGAACTATGACTTAGATGTAGAGGCACTTTTTTAGCCAAGACTTGCTTGTTTATTTAACTGATAGGGTGGGTGAACCCTAAACTCTTAATGCTGCTCATGAGCAAGGAGGTAAGGACACTGAGAGATGATATTCCAGTGTTCTTCCCAACCATGCCTTTCTTAGAACTGAAATAACTGACATCTAATGCACCTCATCTGAAAAGCAGTGGGATGTGCCTCCAGGTATTTTCACAAGCAAAAAGAGAAACATTGATATGGGTAGGACTTTGCAGAGAGGAAGCTCACATTCAGGATAAACTAATCTGGGTACCAGTTGCCTGAACAGATTGGAAAATCAAGATTAGCCTTATAATATAGAACTGTTTTTTTAGTGTAGCTTGCATTTTCTCTTGTTCTGGACAGTATAAATTAAAATATTATTTTGATAAAATGAATAATACAGTAACAAAGAATTTGCCAAAAACAATGAAAAAACCAATGCAAAGAAAGAATAGGTTGGGTTTTTTTCCTAAATTTTAGTTGTAAAAGACTCATGGGGAGTGCACCCATTAAAATGATTTGGGGACAGGTAACTAAAATGATAGGCTTGTGCTAAAAGCACACACAAAAATAATGAAGTTCTTGATATTGTCTCAGGATCGCATTCCCTATCAGTTTCATTCCTTGAAGGAAAGTATTGTAGACAGCAGTCTCCTGTTTCTTGAAGCTTCAGAACCTGAGATACTATGGTAGCAATTCTTATGATACAAACTTTTCAGAGGAGCTGACTGTTAAAGTGAGAGTATTGACAACAGCTCAAATAACAGGTGACACATGGGTATAGTAGAGTACTATCTTTTCTCTAATATGCCTTTTACACTGCAAGATAATTTTGGTGAGAAAGAGAATGTGGTAAGGAGGGCTGGGACTCTGGTAGGACCATGAATTCTCCATGTTATCTTCCTTAGCCACTCCCTGAGGAAAAAAAATGTTGAGATGTTTGGGGGAAGAGGAAATAGAGTTGAATACAGAGAAACAGCTAGCTCAGGCAATGTACAAAAGCATGTGGGAGAAATGGTATCCTGGGGAATGCAAAATGGAGGAAGAGGTCCAGAGTTGAGGGAGGAGGTATCTAAAACCACGTGGAAAATACAATTAATGTAGAACATCTCCTTGTATGTCAAAGGGATCCTTGGAGGAAATAAGTTTTGGAATCATGACTATGTAAGACTGATCACTACATCCAAACAAATTTCTAGGCTTGCTTTATTAGTAAAACAAAACAAACGAAAAGACCCCCAAAACAAACAAAAAAAAAACCCCAAACCAAAAAAAGATTGTTAAAATAGCAATTAATAATTATGTTGAAGTCCTTTATTTCAGAACCCCAGAAACCAAACTCAGGTATTCTGCCACAGGCTTCTGGCAAAATGGGTGCACATTAAAATGTCTAAAGTGCCCTTGAGTGACAGGTGCTAACAAGTTCTGTAGATCATAAACAGAGAAAACCCTGAAGAAATGAAGATGCATTTGTTTGTCTTTCTGAAAGAGGAGAATTGAGAAAATGGATCCTAAAGAGACTTGATATGCTGCATACAAGGACATCCATTTCTAATTGATTAATACCAGGATGTTGCTTGCTTTACTCATTCACTAACTCCTCATACGAGAAAAGTGAGGAAGATCTGGAGCGTTTTCCATTACTTTCAGGCCAAGTTATACAGAAATCTCAAGAACTAATGCATAACTACTGGATCTGAGCTGCAGGACGCCAGATTGTGTCCTTACCTTGTGAGGACAGCTGCTCTACCCAGCTCTCTTATTTAGAACCATCCCTCATTGTGTAGTTTAGAAAATCAAATATAAGAACTTAAAAATTAATTAAAAACCCCTCAACTGGAATGGCTTGTCCTTAATCTCTAGGGCATATACTACGGGGGACACTGTATCTCATATAAGCATATCCCATTGCCATGTTCTGCCGTGTCTTTATTACCCATCCTACGGAGGCTGGCCCTTGAGTAGCTGGTTGAAACCATGACGGTTTGGAAGACCTTCTAATGGCATTCAAAATATTCACTAAAAAAGAACAACCAAGCAAATAATGCAACCCAAAATAGCTTCTGCAAACAAGTGAGAATTTTCTATGCTGCATATTTAGGAGAAGGAGGGGAGTAACCTTCTAGGTTTGTAGAAGAAACCCTGAAGATATGACCCAGTTGCACCTCACAGTTTTAGAAAAACAGAAAGAAGATATAGAAGGTCAATTTTATTGAGAATTTTGGCATTTGGGACTATATTGTGATACATCCTCTTTAAATTGTTGTAATTGTTAGTAATATTACACAAGACTTTTTTTTTTTCTGGATAGCATACAGACTTCTTAAGCCGCTTGCTTTTGTCTTACTAATTAGGCTATTGACAGCAGTTCTACAAGTGATTTGTCGTTTCCCAGCCTGCCTGTTTTAGAAGCGAGAAGGAATACTCTTACTTTTGCAGTTCATGGAATGGCTTGACATTAGGGGTTGGAAATCAGCTGCAATATTTGTTGTTGCAGTACATAACTATAGTTTCTGAACTTTTGTACAGTCAGACAAAAACATATATAGCTTGTTACAGAGCCAGCCTTAAAAGCTCAAATATTTGCTAATCTTCTGCTTGGCACTAATTGGACATTTGGTATCAGAGAGGAAAAACAACACACTGAAAACCAAACAGAAAGAGCCTGAAAATAGAGAAGAAACTAGGCAGGAAAGCTTGGAAATAAAGATATTGATAGCAAACTGCTGTCTGAGACAGCAATAACTTTATTAAGTATATCTCACATGCTTCTATATTGTACAATTTATTCTGTACACTACGGAGAGGAAGGGAAGGGAAGGGAAGGGAAGGGAAGGGAAGGGAAGGGAAGGGAAGGGAAGGGAAGGGAAGGGAAGGGAAGGGAAGGGAAGGGAAGGGAAGGGAAGGGAAGGGAAGGGAAGGGAAGGGAAGGGAAGGGAAGGGAAGGGAAGGGAAGGGAAGGGAAGGGAAGGGAAGGGAAGGGAAGGGAAGGGAAGGGAAGGGAAGGGAAGGGAGAGAAAGAGGAAGCAAAAAAACATGGATTTCTTGGATTCTTCTGTGTTTCTAGACAAGTACGAGGAGCAGAGAGGATTCATTAATAGCCCAGAGGATAGGAGCCCTAACTGCATTGTATGCTTGCCTCTCCTATATATAGAGAAATGGAACTATATATTCGAGTCCTGTCTACCTTCTATATTCCCAATGAGAAAGCTGACACAAACGTGGGAACAAAGGAGTGAATGAAAGGAGCTTAAGTGATTTATTTATGTGGTATTGAAGGGGAAAGTCTGTGAGAGCATGTTTGACTTTCACAAATAGTTTAGCTGAAGGGCAGGAACGTGCAGTATTAAATTGTACACGAGAACCTCAGTGGCGCTGGTAAATCATTAGATGCACATGGATCATGTGAAATAATTGTGTGTGCATGGGTTTCTGTTAAATTGCAAGAGGATTTTCAGTCAGTACTATGCTAGAAATTTCCCCAGATAACTACAGCTGTGTGGTGTTCAGCAATTCTGAGGCGGTTTCCTCAGGGTTTTAGTTTCTTTGTTTTCACAGAAGACAAGTCATACACTATCATATACCCTGCTGCTTACTAAGAGTGAAGCTATGTTTTGGTGTTGATGTTGGTTGTTGTTTTTTTTTCTTTTTACCTGACTATAGTAAACAAATGTGGCATGGTTAAAGAAGCCATTTTTGTAGGACTCAATGGAGAGACAGACTTTTCTGCAGCAATTAAAAAAAATATATAAAACCATCTGCAACAACTCCTTATAGTAATATAGATGGGTTCACAAATATGCGTGGAGTAAGCATTCTCCTTGAACTCCTGGTGTGTCTTCTGTAGTTGGGAACAACATTCTGCCTGTTGTCCATTGGGCATCCCACACAAGAGAGGGACCAAGAAAGAAAAAAGAAAGAAGGATATAAAGAAAAGCAGCACATTTTTTATGCTGCTGTGCTTTTCTTTCTGCAAAAGGAAAGCAAATGGCCTTTTATTCCCATTGCTGCCTGTGGCACTTTCCTCTCTGTGGACCCCATTAATTTTAACACACTGGTCTTGCTATGTACATCCAAGCTCCTGTCTCATTTGTCGTGTCTTTTGGTGCCCTGAAGACTCATAAGAGGAAGTAGGACAGAGCTTCATAGGACAAAAGAGGGTAAAAGCTCAAAGTAAGTGAGAATTTTCTGCAGAAATTATAGATTGCTGACAATCTTGCAAAGCAAGGCAATACTTTCCTCTTCCTCTCTTCATTCTTCATTCAATTTACAGTCAGAAAGGGGAAAGATTTTTCTGCAGAAGTTGAGCTTCTGTCCACTTCCTAAATAGTCAGAACTTCTAATGAAGTAAGTGATCATTTCTGGACTAAAATAAATGAAATTCCTATTCAAGCAATTAAAATGTAATTCACAATTATAATGAAATAAAAAAAGGTGCAGATGTTTCTTTGCCATTTTCCTCACTGACTTTCTCTGTGTTAGAAATGTTATTCTTTTCATGCTTAATAAATTCCAGAAAAATGACATTTAAATAGATGGCCTGTTAGCTAGTATTGGTGATCAATGACTAATAATCACACTACACTGTAGGTCAAGAAATGTCTATATAGTTTTATAATACAAACACACAATTATACATTAGTCGGAATGACCAAATTCTAAGCAATCTCTTTTTCTGTGTGAAAAGTCTCTTTTGTCTGTTCCTGGTTCCTCATATATAAATTAAAATTACATTTTCAATAACAGCAACCCAGACCAGTTGAGAGTTTAACCCGAAATTTTCTTAACTGTCTTTCCCTGAGATTGCACATGACTATAAATTATGCTGGGTGGAAAAAACCAGGAGAAAACGATGCAATCTTATGCTGCATCAAACTTCAGATTATTTTTCATATTTGATTAGCAGTATTCTCTCCCAGTTCACAAGAGGAAGACCTCCTGTACAGAATGGAGCACAGTTCTATTTTTATGGAGATCAGTACAAACAGGCACTTACTGCTTTTCTGTATTGTCCTCAAAGTCTTCAAAGATGTGATTTTTCAATGTCAAATACTTTTCATATCATCAGAAAGTAACATAAGCAATAAAAAATTGACAGAGATATTCATTATTTAAACTGAAGCTACTTTAACATGAACATTTTACAAACTATTCTGCATTCTGCTAATCCCATCTGTTAATTTTATGAAAGAATATGCCTATATTTTCTTTGAACTTCTGGGCAGCATCATGATTTAATAAAAAAAAAATTGCCTCCCCCAAGATTAATCAACAGGGAACATACAAAATTCCCTCTCCCCTCTCTTTTCGTCCTGCCATTTTCCATCCACCATAGTTGATTTAACACTTGAGGAAGTGAGGACATTTCTAGCCATAGAGAAAGAATAGTGCTTTTGAGAGAACCATGAAAACCGCAATTGCTCCATCACCTCTTATGATGGACAAATTATAACTCTAACTCACAGTGGTATTTCTAAATCCATAAAAAATGAAACATTTCTCACACTTACAGAAGATCTGCTGAATAAGTGATGGAAGCAGGGATTGCTGACATGTCCATAGCCTCCATATTATCATTTTCCCATATAATACATATGTTTCTGTTCAAATGGCACTGAAAGGTTTATGCAGTCCCTTATGTTCCCCTCCATCACTACCACAGCATGCATATTGTATCTGTACCTACTATTGCACAGGCAACAGATTTAGTTCCCCAGTCAAAAAAAAACCCCACAACTGATATGATTATGGAAAAGTAATTTGCAAAGGTAACTCTTTTTTTCCTGTTCTATATGGGACTGGGTAAAGCTTAATATCCACTCCAACTAGTTAAAACAATATTACTAAGCTATATTCAATTTAATCATTCAGTAATACTAGCCTCATAAACATGGTTGAATTAAAATGCCAATGAATGTATCATTGATATTTCTTTTATGCATAGTATACTACGTCTCAATAGGTTTTTATGCATTTCTGCCGCCAGATGAAAAAAGATGGTAGGAAAATATTCACTGAAGTGATATATTACTTAATTTAGGATGCTGAAAGTATTGAGGTTCTTCAAGAATTTATTTACTGGCTTGCACTTTACCACCAATTTGTTGTAAACTTGATTGCATTGCTGACTTGTGAGGCTTATGAGGAATTAACAAAAGAAAATGAGAAGAAGCTGCAATTCTTATGATGTGATATAATTGTCTGTACATGTTATTAAAGCTAGCTCCAGTTTAGTGAGCTGCTACCTTATAAATTATTGTATATTAGAAATTAAGCACATTTACAGAGCATTTTCTATGTACCTCAGGAGCTAAATGCTAAATAATTTCTCCTTTCTCATTAATGACTTTTATAAAACACACTCAAAAAGCAGGTTGGTTTCTCCTAGTCAGTAGAAATGCTGACTCAAGCACAGCAAATACCTACATTAGAAAGGTCATGGATAATTCTTTGGTATTTTCCTTAACTTCTCCCTGACTGGTGATGCTTATCCTGGTTTACCACAGACCTTTGCATACCTGAGAACACAGCAGCTACGTAACAAGTTCAAAACCAACCACTACAGATGCTTCAAAGAGCAGATCCTCAGTCTTACTTTTTTGGGGTTTCCATGGCACTCAGAAATGCCACTAGCACTGAAGTTCATTCTTGGATTCACAGAAAAAAAGGGAACTCCAAAGCTATGGCACATTTTTTCTTGGATGGATGTTACGCAAAAATTCTGCACTGAGCTATTCAAACATGCATTTAATGATAGCCTTGTTTCTTAAAGTCATTTGCCTGATATCTAATCAGACCTAGACATAATCAGCACATAAGCCCATCTTTCACAGTAAAATTAATCCCTTGTTTCTCTTGACAAAGAGAAAAGAGCATGTTTCAAATAATGCTGGAATGGGTTTTCTGAAAATGAAACCAACAACAGTGAGGTAGAGTTTTCTGTCAGTGAGAAACTTTTTCTCTCTTACATTCTGGTCATTATGTACACAGATGTTTATACATTTTTGTTAAAGGAAAGCAGATTCATTTACAACGGAATACAAATTGCAGGGCTTTGATTTTTTTCTGATATTGCTGTTTTTTTCTGGAGCATTACAAATGAATGGAAAACAAACAAACAAAACCGGAGAGAATCAAGGCAACATGCTTGTTTCCTCACTGCTTCTGTCCTCTGTGGTCAACTACAGCAGTGCTTGTTCTGAGGCTCATCCTTGTTTATAAAATATCTCAGTATATATTGCAATGTTACTTTCATTTTTCCAAAGCCTTATAGTGTTATCATCACAAGTCAAGCCTTAGGGCATTACCACATGCTAGAAATGAGGCAGTAAGAACTGCAGTTTTATGAGACAGTACTTCAAGAATACCCTAAAAGGCATTCTTAGTTAAGTGCAGTTCTGGTGTCCAACTTTTTGAGTCGCTGGCTGCAAAACAGACAACATGATGGAAGGCACAGGCCACTTCAAACAGAAAAATTGTGCCTTTTGGCAAGAAAAAGCATGCAAGCTGTAGAATACAAAAGCATCAGCAACAGACTGGCACCTATGTTTGAGAAATAGCATGAAATACAGTTTTAAAAGTGCTTTATCCAGGGAAGGTACAGCATATAATTATTATCTGATACTGCTGGGTTTTCTCCTTAGTAATAAGTAGTGGCCACAACATTGAATGTCTTAGTCATCACTTTGATTAGGAGGAAAGACTCGCTCTCAGCACCTCAAGCCTGTACTTGAATGAGATAAATTAATGAATACCAATGTTCTTGTCCTTGAATTTATCTCCACTACAATTTTTAGGACTCATGACTAAAGTGTCAGTTGTGATTATAACAATCAGTCAAAAAGAACCACTTCGATGACCCAAAGGCATTGTATATGTGCTTTGTCATACAAAGTAGACAAATATTAGTAATATCTGGAGTAAAAAAACATTCATATCTTAATTTTCATCTCATGTAAACCCAGAAGAGTTGAATAGACATAGCAAATAAAATATTGCTGCTGACAATGCATTGAGGGAGATGCTCCTGTTTTCTTGACACAGGTTTGACTACTACTTCGCCTCTTTTTAGTAACCTAGTAATCTTTCCAAACTCCACGGTGGATATGAATTCTTTATCACACTTAAGTCATACTGGAGAAAATTCAGAGAGAAAAATCTAAGCTGCTGGTTTTTTTAATGTCCGCAGCCTCATCGATCTTGTACTGCCATACAGAGCATATATATAATGGAATGAGTTTGGGGATTAAGTGGGAAGTTTCTTGCTGTTTCTGTGGACATCGCTAGTTTGTAAGATTCTGTAATGGGCTAGATTTTGCATTCATGCGAGATTATTTCTACATCTTCTCTCTACACAAGGGACACAAGCAGCCTGGTAACTCTCAAGTCTATTAATTGCTTACTCTGGACTCCAGGTACCCTCAGTGTATAAGTGCAGAAACAGTTCAAGATTATTCTTTGTCTTCCTGCAATCTATTTCAACAAAGAAAGACAGGAAAACCAACAGACTTCATAGCTGAGAGAGGCATTTGGGCACCCAAGAAAAGCTGTGCAAGCTTCCTGGGTAGTTCATCGTCCTTGTATAGCCAAAAAATTTTTATCACAAAAAATTTATAATACAGGTTTTCGGATTGCCACTCTTATCAGAAAAATAAATGAAAACATTAGGAATTATTTTAAAATACTCTCAGGAAACATGTAAAACAACACAAATCCATGTAAAAAATTTTGCTATCGCTACACTGAACTGCTCCATGATCCTAGGGTTAGGAGAAATATCTTGGAAGAATTTACATTAATCAGTCCAACTTATGTGAGTTCCTATAGACTGATGCCAGTTAAAGTTAATACTAACACTACTCTCAGAAATAAAGGTCAAAACATACTACGTCAGGTTTTATCCATAGTATAATGCCATTTACTTTGACATGGTTGCAACAAAGATATGCACCATTATTTAAATTGCAAGTACTAAACTGCTATTATAAATAAATCTCTTACACAGTATTCTTAATATATTTTTCCTTGCCTAGAACTGATTAATATAGAAATGTTCTCTACCATGATTAACAATGCCCCATAGGTAATGGATTTTGATTGTTTGCTCAGTGTCTTCTAAGCATACATAAGAATTAATATAAGTGTCTGAGTCAACATAATCTGGTCTGCTCTCTGACAAAGGAAAGATTTTATCAATGCATTTTACTTGCTATTATGTGGAGAACAACCTGAATTTTCTTTTTATAACCATCTGAGGTGACCACCAGCAGTACTGTACAGAAGCAGAAACGAGGCTTATAAAAACATACTCCATAATCTTCTATTGGCACTCATTGCATTTACAATCACAGCAAGTCCCTTCGTAGCAGTAACTTCAGAATATGTGTTAATCTCTGATACAACACCACAAATGGATTTTCGATGGGAGAAAACCCAAATATTACAATTTATGTCAAATACCAAAGTTGTCAGAGAAAGAAGAGGCATTTTAATCTGAGAAGTCACCTCAGCTGTAGTATTTAATCCTTGAAAGTGACCTATGCAATTTGCAGTTTTAAATTAGAGCATGGCCAGAAGGCCAGAAAGAAGACATGAAGTATATTTCTGCAGCTCTTTCCAAAACAAGTAATAAAAAGAGTGCCATCATTCTCTTCCTCTCATTGCTTTTAGAGCATACAAGGAAAACTGAAGTGTAAAAGAGTGCTGCAGAGAGTGCAGGAGCAAAGGTAAATTTGAGGGGAGTTTTCAAAAACAGAGGCTTAGCGGGCAGAAAGCAGAGAATGAAGGTTCTCTCATTACTGCACTAGGACATGCTCAAAAAATATTATGCATATCACCTTACTGGTTTTTTAGTTATACTCAGGTACAAGCATCAGAATAATATCTGATACGCTATCTCCTGAGACCATTTCCCCACTGGTCTTGAGACTGTTTCTTAGGTTGCCACCCACAATATTTTTTCTTTCTCTATTTTCATCTGGTAGCATCACTGTTGCATTTCACTCTTACCACAGTTATCAAGAGAAAACCAGAAGGAATGTATTGAAAGATAACATGTGTATGAACTTGTTCTTGTTACACACTGGGAGTTCTGAAAATCACATATTGGTATACCATTTTCATTGTTAATTAAGTATTTGAATTTATCTTTCAGTTAAAAAAAAAAGACTGAAAGGAATCTGTGTGTGTGTGTGTGCGCGCACGTAAATGGTATATGAGATTTTCTAAATGAGAAAGGTGAAAAAAAAAAAAGCCCTATTCATACAGCAATAGTGCAGTTTAGGTGTGACAGCATGTTTCCTTACCTTGAGACCCTGAAATTACTTTGCCCTTCATGGACTCCTTGTCCATGAGGACTCTTCCAGTGAGTTCTGACTTCTCCTTCTGTAAGACATTTCCTTAGCGCCTCAGCTATTGCCTCATCTGTCTTGCCTTGATTATCTAATTCATGATCAAATGAGTGCAATGGTTTACAAATGTACATTTGTATAGAAAGGTGGTATTTAGGAAGTGACATTCAAACCAATGTACACTAGATATGGGTAACGTAAAGCCAAAAGAACTTCTTGTTTCTTCTTTGATCCTACAGTGACTTAACAAGATCAGCTGAATTCATCAAGGCTGGATCATCAGTTAAAGGACAAGCAGAAGAATAAGAGAACTAAGCTAAGAAGCTAACAGTTAAGTGGTGCTCAGCTGCGTAAAGACATTCATTGTTGCAGTAGTTTATATGTAGGCATGCCTATTATAAATATCTGTATCTATCTGAAATGAAAAATAGGATGTTGTTTCCCACCCCTGGGAATGACTTTACTGTAGTTTCACCAAAGGAGCAGATACATTAAAAAAAAGAAATTTTCCAAATTCTTCTGAAAGGTGATAGTTCTGCTAATATATCAAGCCAGTAACTACCTAAAGAAGTTTGTTTTAAAGGCAAAACCAGTGTAAAACAGGTAACAACCTGAAGCGTGCTGCAAAGCAAGGAGTCAGAGACACACAGATTTTGGCCTTCTGGGATACATAATGAAGAGACTGGAGAAGACACACTCCATTCAAGTCATCTAGTTTGAAAGGATCTGTCTTGATTGTCCGAAAATGCCAGAACTGAAATATGAATGCTGACATACAAACATCTCACTTCCCATCATCCTCTTTTAATCACTCTTGCTGAAGGTGGAACATCTTTCTGTACTTAGTTTTTTCTTGAAGCAAACCCCATTCAGACCCATTTACTTTTCCCTTTGAACAGTTATGTCTTATTGAGGGTAGATAAGTTACCTACCCTCAGCTTCTCTGTAAGAACACAGTATGTTATCACAAGACACTTTTTCTATAGAAATTCATCTTTAGTCCAAAAGAATTTAGGAGTTACATAAGTACTCATCAACAAACTATCAGCTCTTTGTCTGCGTTAGTGCAGTAACAGAAAGTTGCTACTATCATATGGCCTTTATCAAATGATAAAAAGTTCATATGGTGTAACTGACACCTTTTTGAATAGTAGAACACAACTGCTATCTTTCTAGTTTTTGTTATTTAAACAGATGGGCTTCAAATACTTTAAAATGTTGAAATCAAATTTCCTGTCCCACACATTGGTTATGTGAGCATAAATGGTCAATTATTTGTTATTATTTTCAAATCAAGTTTAGGTGTAGAAAAATAATAGTAACTTGGAATTTGTATTTTAGGATAAGATTTTGAACACTGAGTTGTTGTCACTATTTTTATTAGTCTAATTCAGTTAAATAATAGTTTTGTGATGGAATAAGTTTCACTCTGTATTGTTTCTATCCCCATGAGAAGAAGAATTAAATGGCAATGGGATAAAGGATTTTCCATGGCCTCAAGACTGCACAAACACCTGGGGAAAAAAAGTTGGGTTTGCCAAGACAGTGAGCTATAAACACCTTTGTTGCTGTTCCTAGTGGGGAAGGAAGAGGCTTCATCTTGGACTGAGACCAACTGTCAAAAGAAGGATGGTTAGGAAGATTTTTCATCAGATCACCTATTAAGTGATTTGAGACTATTAGGTTTCAATGGTCTTTTGTTTCCTTCAACTGCTCCCTAACCTAAAAAAAATGGCAAGCTCATGAGGTCAAGAAGAGGATTAAGGGATTTCACAGATAACCATAATTTGAATCAACAACTGAAATCTGAAGTCAGCAGAATTCAATCTGGAAAAACTACATCATATTTAATAGTGAGACAGTGAGGGTGATTATCATGGAACATGACAAATTCTTCACCACCTGCAGTTAGGAGTGATGTCCTTATAAAAGATGCATTCAAATGGAGCTTATAAAGTTAGATGTAGCAATCACTTTCAGGAATTCTATATTATCTAAGGGGTCAAAGAGACATTTAAAATATTTCTCTGACTTTTAATTCTATTAATATTACTTATATATGAATATAGCAGAAAAATCTGATACATATAATAGGAAAATTATGAATGAGTAAAAGACAAAATCAACTTTTACTATAAAGAAACTCGTTTTCTTTTTTATACTTGTCCTTAAAAGAAAATGAATTGGATAATTATATTGGATAATTGTAATTAATTGTAATTAATGTAAAATAGGTATATGCTAAAAATCTATAAAAATGATAATTGTAAAAACATGCTTTAGAGGGTAAAAAGGAAAGTGTCTGTTAATCTTATTGAATCACCTATTTTAGAAAATATGTAGAGAATATCAGAAGTAATTTGAAATGAATTTATCAAATGTTATCAGTTCAAGCTAGCTTCTCACAGGAAAATGGTGAGGGACAGGTGAACTATTCAGATGACGCAGGTCACAGAAGCCACCCACTCTGAGCTGGCAGGCTCCTTAAAAAACCCTTTGGATCAAGATTCAGGAAAAGGCAGCACCTATGCGACATTCTCCATCTGGAGGGTGTGATCAAAATGGGTCCATCAAAAAGTAGCTGCAGCCTCTAAGTGCTTTCATCGTGGCCACAGCTGGAAGCTGAGCTGTGGATTTGTAGGTCAAGCTTTTACACTTATTGCTGATAACTATTAGAAGCTATATGGAGAGCTAACAGATTCTTTTCAGGCACTGACCTAGATTTAGCATGATTCAGTTCAAAGCCTTTTTTTTGCAGGGAGAAAACCCTGTCCTTCCTTATATTCTGTCTAATTTATGCAACTCATTTGGTCCAGAAGACTCTACAGCCAGTAGAATAAGATGATAATTCAAAGTATCAAGGGAATACACTAAATATGAGCATACCCCGGTTTCATCACCTCTGTATGACTGACTGCAACAAAGATTATTCTATAGCATTATAAAATCACAATTCCTGTGAACTATTCCCAAAGGATATCAATCAAAGTTTCAATCTCATTATAGACTTAAGAGCTTTTATCTTCTTTGACAAGTTCAAGTTCAGGATGATGACTTTGACCTTCTCAGAGCACCTCTAAATCCACAGAAATGGGGGTCTTTGTCGTGGGCATTTTTTTTTCTGTGTATCCATCAGAGCAGCTTACAGAAATTTTCTACTGTATTCACCATAAGCTTAGATTTCACTTTTCCATGGTACTCCTCATAAAATTCCTTTTCATATCTAGAATCTCAAAGAGAGGTAGGGCATTTACCATTTCTCTCATCTTAATCATTTTCTACTAAAACTCTACCAATCCTTCAAATATCAATATCACATTCTAATGAGTACTTTTCTACTTAAATCCTTACATCTAAACCAAAAAACACCTCTGTGTTTTTCTTACTAAAAAGGCTGTGCACAACCTTAGCTGACCTCAAAGATAAGATGTTCCCAGCTGCACAGGGAGTTTGTGATATTCTGTACAATGATATACCTACATCCTTAACCCTTCACAAAATTTAAAGAATTTTCTGAAACACTTGAGATTGCTGGTATCACATAGTGTTCTTACCTTTAGAATCTCTTAGTAGCTATCTAGCAGAATACACCATCAAAAGCAAACACATACACTAATTTTCAAGACTGGTAATGACTGAATCCTATCTTCTTTTTTTTAAATCAGAATACTTTTACAGCTTCCTAAACTATCGTAGTGCAGTGGGACAGCTTCCCAGAATAACTGCTGAGTCCAAAATTTTTAAAATTCCTCTTCTTTCTGTAGTAACATTTCCTTTACAGAATGAAACACTCATTTAAATTGACTGACAATCACCAGATAAGTGCTTTTGTGCAAACACTGTTGCATTTCGAATATTAGGACTCAATTTTATAAAGAGAGCACTAAAAATTCCTTTTTGCACACCGAGGTTATACTATAGTATAACTTAGCAGAGAGAAAACTGGAATCAGTCCAAATTTCTATGCCAAGATACATCCTATTTTTTCAACATGGTACATTGGTCAACTCATCGCACACTTGTTGGCCCGTCTTTACAGCAAAGACAGTGCACTCACTGCTGGCCTACGGAGGACATTGCATCTTACACTAATTCATCGAGGATGTTCAATAGCTCTGGAAGCCATCAAAATGGCTTCCAAATGCCATTTCCAGAATCTTTTCAGGGGTTTCTATGCTTGCTTTGTATTACATCCAGGAATCAACATCTGAAATAGCAAGTGTACACAGGAAAATAAATCAGTTGATCTCTGGTTTTGACTCTCTTGGACGATACTCGCATTAGAACTGAGTGAAGCAATCTTTGGATTTGGAACAGCTGAGTTTTAAATATGCATTTCAGCCTGGTTGCTATTTTTCATGCTCAGAATCATGGTTTTATTCTTTCTTATTTTTGTCCATTGTCTTCCTGGGCATTTTGTATTCCATAAGCGCCTATTAATCAGCAGCGTATATCAGTTAATTTCAAGCCAATCTCTAACTACCTGAAATTCAATCCAACCTTATAGCACATATGAACCACATCAAATCAAGCACCATTTTTTTCCTATTCTGCTCTCTTTTTTGACAATTCTAAAGCTATACATGATCATATAATCTGTTTATTTTTTCTCTCTAACAGAACTGTCCTTTACTACTTTTCAGCACAGGGGAAGAGGGGAATATTTTTTGCACACATTCTAAAAGGTTGCATTTATTTTCTTATTGGTAACATCACTGAAGTATTTTTTTTCCCTTTTAAGAAAAACATGATGAGCACCCAAAGACATGAAAGGAAACACACTGCAGTTCCTTCCCTCTGGAACTGGAGTTAATTTTACCTATTTAAAGAGAAAACAGAATATCTAAAAAAATATCTAAGCCACTGCTCTGCTCTTTTCAAAGTTATTAACAAATGTAATAAAGTATATATTTTGGTATGTTAATCTCTAAACTATCCAGAGTTCCTATTCCTTGAATACTGCTTGTCGTACTGAAAATTTATACAGTTTCTTTAAGTTTTTTTGAATCCAGCCTGTTCTAATTGTAAGTAATGTAAACAGCATCTACATGTTCAACCAGCTTAATTAACATGCAATACATTCCTCCTTCTTAGCTTGTCACCAATGTATACATTAAAATGAGGGCAGAGGAATTGACTATGTGTAATTTGTAAATATCTAATTGAAATGCTAAATCTAATTGTCTTTAGTTTTCTTTTGTTGTCAGCAGTGAGCAAAAGGGCATTTCAAAGTGCCTAAAGCAGACTTCTTTGATTTGCCTAGTGAAGGTTAACTATGTAGGGAGCCTAAAGGTGAGATTTGTCTGGCCAAACGCAGATATGAAGAGCTGAGCTGGTCACTTAAGGCTTCTTTTCAAGGTCAGTGGGAGAAACAAGGAGTAAATCTTGTCTTCTTAAACTGACTTTCTGTAATAGGCCTAATGAATCACTTTCTGTTTCTCCCAAAGACCTTAAAGAGAAGCCTCAAGTGACTTGCTTAAGCGTATAAGCCTATAGCGTATGCTGTAAATGTATGAAGTTGGGTGAGTTGGATTCCACACTAACCTTCTAATTATTAACCTTATCCAACAACTTCATGCATAGCTCCAGGGTATCCAGTAATTAATCTTTTTTTCCAAGTGTTGAAAAGTGTACTATTTCATTTGTTACCTCCCAGTCTTCAAAGCACATTTTATCTTAGTTTTCAGGCAGCAAAAATAATTTAGCAGATATATTTCACCCCAAAACTCAACCCACCTACTCCTTCCAGACCTGTAGCTCCCACTCCAAAGCCACATCAGATAGTGTCCTGGTTTCAGCTGGAATAGAGTTAATTTTTTTTTTCTAGTGGTTGCTGTGTTTTGGATTTGGTATGAAAGAAATGTCAATAATGCATATTGTCTTAGTCGTTGCCAGGTGATGTTTATATTTTTCAAGGACTTTTTTCAGCTTCCCATAGAAGCTGATAAGGAGCATAGATAGAACAATGGAATGGTCAATGGAATATTCTGTACCTAGATGTTATTCTCAGTATATAAATGGTGTTAGGTGGGGGAAGGGGGGTACTCGTGATCACTGCTTGCGACGGTGCCAATTCACCAATTCTCTGGGTGGTAAGTGACTTGTGTCTTGTATATTCTTTTATTGTTATTGTTATTTTCCCTTTTCTGTTTTTGTTCTATTAAACTGTCTATCTCAACCCACAAGTTTTTTTCCCCTTTCCCCTCTTTTTCTCGCTCTTCTCTCCCTGCCCTTCAGGAGGAGAACTGCACGAGTGTCTGCATGGTCCTAGCTGCCGGCTGGGGTTAAACCATGACAGATAGTCATCCAGATTCATGTAGCTAAAGGTCTTTAACTATGAAAGAGCCTGCAGTTTCTGTTTAATGGTTGCATAAGATTCATGTCCTACAGGACTAGATAGGTGCATAGCTCTTGTTCTTGTTAAAGACAGTCATCTTAATCTCACCACACTATTCAGAAGCATTTTAATTCTATCAAGCCTTGAGTTTGAATAACTCAACCAGACACTTTGGAAGCGAGGCTGTCAAGCCAACAGCATACCCTTCTGTTATAAGAGCCATCCTGGGACAGACAGGCAGACAATGAGCAGGGCTCAGCAGTGAAATTAACAGGAAGAAAGAAGCAAAACTAAGGATGAACCAGGTAGGAAAACAAAGACCAAGCAAAGTTACAAGCTCAGTCAGGCCAGGCCTAAGGAATAAGAACAAACAGTGGTGTAGAGAGGCTTCAGCCTGAAGGTTGAAAGCAACTGAACTAGCAGCTTTCGACATATGCTCCAGATTCCTAAAATGCACCAAGGTCTGATGGCTGTGTAGTTCACTTGCAATGTCATGTGGGCAGAACCACCACCTCTTGTGAGGTCCCTATGTTCACAGCCCTCAGCAGGACCATTAGCTCCTTTGCTTGCTTCCATTGCTTTGCCTGGAAACAAGGAAGATCCATGGAGACACTCAGCTGAGATGGCTGCTAGAGAGAGTTGTTCACAACAGTTTACAAAATTGGACCATCACCCAGACAGTAGTGGTTGTGAAGAAAATAGGAACAGAAGCAGAGAGGAGTCTGACCTGGACATTAGGAGAGAATATGTCATCCTTTTCTGCTAGAGTTCTGTCTCATCTCAGAATCTGTAAATTTTAGCTTGAATCACCATCCAGTGCACAGCTGGGATAGCAGCATACTGAAAAAAATGAAATCAAAGTTTGAAAAAATGCAAATTACATATTTTTGTTATACTCTTATAACAATATACTTCTAACATTACCAAAGAATTTTGACAAATAAGAAACCATTGTTTATCAATACAAGTGACAGTGGCTCCTGCTTGGCAATAAATATCAGGAACTTCTTCACTGATTTTTAAACTTTTTTTTCTTCTTTCAATTATTCATAATGCTTTACAAATTATGAGAATAATTTTTTGCTTATAGAACTACCTCTTAAAAACCAAGACAAGACTCAAAGTATATATATATGACTCTTAAATAGTTAATGCTTTTAGTAACAATGCGAGCTTTTTTGCCTGGTTAGAATTTTACATAAGAAAATGACACACAATTAAAATAATGCTAGTTCCAAACAAATTCTTCATTATCTGAATGAAACATGTTTTCCTCAGCAGCTGGCAGCTTATTTGGAAGCAACAAGTAGTTGCCTGTGTGTCTGCAAAAGGGGAAAATGAAAATGTGAATTCTACTAGTGCTACTTAACTGCCATAATACCAGAGCTGTCCAAGCAGGTGGAGTGCAATCCATGTGTGTATCACAGTACTTTTTGGGGATGTAACTTCTACTGGCATTGGCAATGAAATCCCCATGGATCAGTGGCGGGAACTCCTCCTCTTCCCCCAGGAAGCAGCAGCAAACCACTTCCACAGAGAAGCAGGGAAGGGCTGCCAAACTGCAGCTACTCTGTATACAAAGCTCCCACCCAGTAATAACACATATCTCATTGACATGGGTAAGTCAAACTGTTTGATCCTTTCACTGTATAAGGAATATTCTGCCAGGATGATGTGAGAATCAGAGTCATTGTAAGGACCAGAAGTTTAAAAACTGTTTATGACTGCAGTGATAACACCAGCTGTTGCTCTGGACCACCTCCTTTAAGGAGTTAGAAGGGTTGCTTCTGCAATAAGACAAGCATCTCTGCGGGTTCAAGATGTAGGAAGAGGGTAAGGGTGATGTACATGCCACAGGGCTGTTGAGATATGATGTACCTTAAGTAGTTGAAGGAATTGAGATGCAGGTCTCAGTCTGGGGAAGGAGGGGAGGGATGTACAGTAGGAGTAAACGGAAATATCAGCAACTATGGGCTATGGACTGGAAACACTGACCCTGAAGGAAAATGGTTAAGGATATAGAAGCCAGTGTGCTGAGATGGTGGATTAACAGGCAAAGTCTGCACCGGGGCTAGAGGATATATATATATATGTATATATACACGTATGTATATTTTTTTCTTCATTTTTGCTAAGGAATATTATTTTCTTTGACTGGATTTGTCAATAGTAGTTAGAATCATTCAGCATCAGGAATATACCCCTACTTACATTCAAGCTTGTTTATCACACAAATTGAACATTGTATCACCACTCTCCTTTTAATTACTATCCCTATTGAAAGCTGCTGGCCTGATTTACAGAACAGTACAGCAAATGCAAGATTACACAGACTTCATAATGAGCTGTAAGCACCTATAAAAATGAGGCCAACTTTGTACTTGGGTATTGCACAACCCAGGGCTAATGAACCAGCCACACTGCTGAACATCTCCTGTATAAAACATTCATGACAAAAACTACACATTGCAGTGTGGTAGCTGATATTTTGAGAGGTTGGTTTTGTTGGTTTTTTTTAATCACCTACTTTTCCCTGAGCTTTGCCATATCGGTTAGCACAGAAAGATGGAAATGACTGGGTTTTGGTGGCTGTAAGAATGAGACTGTTTTATTTTAAATGGTCTTTGGTGTGTTAGTTTATTTTAATACCAAAATATTAGCAAAATTTGCTAAAACACAACTCATGAAGACAGAAACATTTTTAAATACAGACATATTACATCAAAATATAAAATAACATGTGTTTGACGAGAAAGATAGGTTCTTTCTGTTTTAAGGTTTCTACTTCGATTTTTGATAGGGAAAAAATGTTTATGTATATTTTCAAAATTTCATAACTTCAGATGTCATAATGAAGTCTGCTCTGATTACTTCTGAAATCAGGATGTG
Organism: Larus michahellis; assembly: GCF_964199755.1. Lineage (NCBI taxonomy): Eukaryota > Metazoa > Chordata > Aves > Charadriiformes > Laridae > Larus > Larus michahellis. The sequence goes on along the minus strand of NC_133898.1, from coordinate 46,252,028 downwards.
GCTCATATTGTGAACCTTGCCAACCTGCCATTTCATCCTGCTTAAATTCCTGTAGGGCTTGCACAGCTTCAGCAGAACTTTCTCGAACTCCAGCCATGCATACATTTTTAAAAACAACATCTCAGTAGAGGTAGGGAAAATATCACTTTGCATGACATTCAGCTCTAGTTTAAAATGTATGAATTATTCTGAAGTTGGTGAAGCTTAGACTATACTTCGGTTACATTTGGCCCATTGTTTTTGTAGAAGCAAAGGTGATCTGGCTAGCAAATGTGCTAGAAGTTATTCAGAGCTTATAGTTCTGCTTTAGTGTTTGGAAGTCTTATTGTTCATGTCATGCTTGTTGCTTTTACATTGAGGAAGTACAAAGTTTAGAGTCAAAATATTGACAAATATTCTGTATGATAGTATTTGTAGAGCAAGAATGTTTTTTTCCAAAATCTAATCCAATGCTGCTTGCAGGATCCTTGAGAAATGCACCAAGGGATTTAAAAATGAAGTTGCAGTTCATACATGCCCAGGAGAACTTAGTGCTGAGCAATGATTGGAGAATATTCCTGTAATCTAATGACCTCCCTGACACTGACCATGAATGTACTAATAGCTGCAATGTTAATTATGTGTAATGAACTGTACCTCCTCTTTGCTAAATTAAAACCATTACAAAGCACTGATATATTAAAAAGTGTTAGAAAGTAATTAATCCATAATTGCATGATGGAAAATAACTAATAGAAATAGTGAAGGAAAGGATAACCTTACCAGAATATTAATGCTTTGCTTTTTAAATGTAATACAGCAATTTAATCTACTGGACTACAGCATCTTTGCTAGCATCAATGGGAATTTACAGTAGATTTCAATTAACAGGATACCTTTTTTCTTGTTCAACACTGTAAATTAAAACATGAGAAGAACATTTAAAAAGAGCCTAAAACCACAGAGATTCAGAGTTAAAATAAACTCCGTCTCTTTCATTCATATTGGTGTCTTTACATGCTGCAGTATTTTATGTAAATCAGGTTGTATTTGCACCCTCAAAAAATCAAAAAATTAGATCAGGCTTTGAGCCTAACCGATTGCAACAAAAGATCTGATTATGTAAAGATTTGAGCATAATTCACAGAAGCCTGACAAGGGTTCTATCTGCACTCAACTGACGAAACATAGAGATATAGTATAATCTAAATTGTGATTCCTTTGTAGAATGTGTAGAAAAATATGCCTAGAAACATTCTGTTTTAAAATATTATTGAAACCTGTGTTACTCTTTTGAGGAAACCTCAGTCCCTGCTTAACTTCAAAGTACTGGCATAATCCAACACCTGTCCTTCATCAAAAATGACCCAATTACATTAGGTTTTTTTAAAATTAAGATTACCCTTACAGAAAAGATCAGGCTGAAATGTTTTAATTGCATCAATTACCTTAAGTAATTCATTAAAATGTCACAACACTGACAGATTATGGTCTCCAGAGTTCATGTATATGTGATCTTGGTTGCTTTAATGTTTATTTTGTACCACTCATCATCATTTTACTCATCAAAGATCCTTCTGTGTGTATGCAAGGACAACAATGAAAAATTAATTGTTTCAGGGCACGTAAAATCTGAAGGACTTGTGCGCAGACCTGAAAACACTTTTTTTTTCTCTTTTATTTTCATTTTTTATGAAAATAAAAATCTAAACAAATCACTATACAAACAATATACTAACAATAGTGTAACCTCTCACTGTGCTGTATATTTACCATTCTTCACAGACAATGTGTTTTAATTGGTTATCCAATGCTCCATTAACTATTTCAGATTACAACTAAAGCCTGTTTCAGCTTTAGAGGACATGAGGAAAAAAGAGTGGCAATTTGATTTCCTGGTCTCAACAAAAAAGACATTCATTCATTAATTTAAATTTCCCATTTCCTATAAACAGTGTAAAGAATAAAAAAAGTTTCCTGGGTGGTTACTACATCAAAGCCATTCTTATTATGCAGCTTAGAAGCTATAACTTCAGTTAAACTAAACAGACATTTTGTTTATTGATAATGTCATAAGGTTAGCAGATAGAGGTATAGGCAAGACTTGTTGAAGACTTGCACTTGGACTAAAAGCAAAGTTAAAATAAATCAATACAATATTAACACTGCATATGCTAAGTAGACTGAAACCCAAGGATAGGTTTTGAAATGTAGTGCTAACTTAGATACAAAGATCATCAGACACAATTCCTGTAGGCTGTATGAGAATGAAATCAATTGATTTGATTTCAGCTCCTCCCTACAGGAATCAAATCTTTGTCACAGACTACTTCGCATTTTTACTATTGATCTGTTTTCCAATGATCAGAAGATGAAGAAAGTGGTAAAAAATGAGGATAGTCTGTAGTATAGTGACACCCATTTGGCTGACAGGGCACAGTCCTTACTCACTTCTACGTATATTTTTTATGTCTAAGACAAAAGTGAAGGGAAATGCTTACTGGAGAGATATCTCTATGGTTGGAAAAAATGACTGGAAAAAACTCCTGTGATCAGTGGATGATCAGATAAACATGTGCTTCTAGTGTTTTACTCAGGAGTCAAAAGAATTACTACATGTACCAATAGTTTCTGAAAAAAGGAAAACACATAATAGGGAAACATAAGAACAGAGAGATTACATAGGTGCAGCTGAGGTTTGAAAACAGTTTCACAGAATCATAGAATGGTTTGAGTTGGAAGGGGCATTTAAACGTTACCTAGTCCAACACCCCTGCAATGACCAGGAACATCTTCAACTAGAACAGGTTGCTCAGAGCCCCATCCAACCTAACCTTGCATGTTTCCAGGGATGGGGCATCTACCACCTCTCTGGGCAACCTGTGCCAGTGTTTCACAACCCTTATCATAAAAAATTATGAAATGTCATGGATGCCTCTTAGAAACTCCTTAAGTTCTGTCTTACAGCCACTTGGGTTTGTAGTTGCAATTATAATTGATAGGTTGTTCTAAAATCCCACTTCTCTCATACACAGGTCAAGAAGCCCTACTACATAAAAATTAAGAGATACTGAGGGACTGCAGATTTGATCTTTTCAGCTTAATAAAAAGATGAGATGACTACACAGTGCCTAAGTATTTTTCTGAGAAATACTTTTGAAAACAACATCATTAGCCAAGTAGATGAAAGCATACGAATATTCTAAGGCGGAAAGATAAAGCTGAACAACAACAAGCACAAAATGCCTTATTTTCAATAGTCAAAATAAGTAATGCTTGGGGCACTTTAGCAAATATTTATTTTTTCCTTCATAAATCATGCTTCAGGGTTCACACTCAAGATATATTATATAGAAATTAATTTGTAGAATGTGGGGCTATTGAAATACAGAAGACAGAAGAGAAAAAATGCCAAGGCATGCAAAGGCTCTGAGGCCAAACCAGAAGGTTGAGAGACAGTTCAGAACGATCTTTACCCTGTGAGTTTTCCACTGAACTTAGAAGAAGATATGGGGAAGAAAAAAAAAAGAAGGAAAGAAATCCTTCACTCACTTCAGAGCACAATATAATTCTGTGTATGGGAGATAAAGGGAAGCACCAAGAAGAAGCTAAGGAAGAAAGTGGAAAAATGCTAACCTCAAAGCCGTGGTATTTCAGCGCAAATCAATGATTCATTCCTAATAACGAATGCAACTTGAAGAGACAGAGATGCTATTGAGACTTTCAACTTTCCAGACTTTTCAACTTTCAACTTTTCCAGACTCCAGCAAAAGCAAAGGATAATTATTTAATGGACATATTTTCAGAAGTTACATCAATTTCAGATACTTTGCACCAAGGATGTAACTTGTGCTGCCCAGTCCTTGAAGATGTCTGTCAAAACATAATATCATTGTCCAGAAACAAGCTCACGGCTAACCAAAACCATGTCTGATTCAAACTCTACCGAGCATCAAAATTAGTCTGAGCAAATAGTCTTTGATTTTCCCTGCTTTCACAACCCATAGTAGAACAATTTTGCTGCTCAGATTTTATTGTATCCTACCTATAGTTACTAAGCTGTATTTCCACAGTTATGTATAATTGTGAGCACATATAAAACAATCTTATACTTATTGAATGATATGATAAGATTGAATACATTATTTCTTTGTTTTTGAGACACAAAAACAGTTTTTTGCAACTTTTCCTTTTATTGTTACTGTAAGTGTATATCCCAAAATTATTTTAATTTGAAAATTCTTGGCATAACTGGAAACTGTGATAATCTATTTATTCCACATCAGCATTTCTCAGGTTTTAAAAGCAAATGAAAGTAACTGAAATTTCCACCTCTTTCACTTCTCTAAATTTCCTCCACATGTTGCCAAAGACAGACGCACCTTGATGTCTAAGAAGTCATATTTTACCCAGTTCTCTGACTCCCCAGTGGGCCTTCCTGTACTTCTAGAGATGGGCAACATGAGAGAGGGATTTTTTTCACTACAGAATGATGAGGAACACAATGAATTTACAAATTTATGATGTGTCTTCTGGGAAGAGAGATAGATAGCATTGTTGGAATCAGTGTCATTAGATCTATACTAAAATGAGTAGTATGTATCGTTTTGGGGTATTTTTTAATTAAACTCTGCAAAGACATGGACATACATAACATAGATCACTGTATTTTTAATATCTGTTATAAATATATGTGAAATAAATGGCAAGCTCAGAGGTCTTCAATTTGCTTTAATAATTCGCCCACGTTATTGAAATTCTAGAAATTTTACACTATCAGTGAACTACCAGGAGAGCAGAATTTTTATACCATCTCAGATAATACAATATCAAAGCATTTGTGTTGCAATAAATATAGCTGATGAAAAAACCTTCTAGTATAACTAAAGAGAGTATCAAATAAGACTATGCATGCAACTTTTATCTCAAAAAGCAGAGGAGACTCCTGCTGAACAATAACAGAAGGGTGTGTCTAGAAGAAACCACAGCATCTAATCAGAAATAGGTACATTCTTTGCTATGCACAATCTTTAATTAATTCAGATGGTACATATATAAATATTAGGAGTATTATGTAATCTAAATTCTTCATTCTAGGCAACTGTAAGCAAGTCTATGCCTCTCAGAAAACCTCGGTCTGTGTTATATGTGGTATTTTGATTATACTGGCCAAGATTCGGAAAGTTGTTTTATTTAAGAATTAAAGCAGATCCCAGGTTTCAGAAACCAATAAACATTGGTTAATAGCCATTTGAAGTCATTTTAACCTGCCCAAATTGTTAACATAAAGGACAAAACAAATCTGTGACCATTTGAGTTTGTTGTCATTCAACTGTGCACTTCTTATAATCAGGAGTAAACTATTTTTGTTTTTATTAAATTTCAGCTACTACAGTTAATGAACACAAGCAGCTATTAGTCTAATCATGCTCCAGTTGTACATACAACACATGCAATCATTCACAGTGTACCATATGGCAACTCCACATCTAACTAACCTTTTGGACTCAAAGTGTACTAATTATACTTTGCTTTGTAAGGCAAAATGGTGCTTTGGTTGAACTCAAAACTGCCTGCTGGAACACTGAGAAAGCTTCTGCCAGTGAATCTAGAGTATTTAGTTACAGATATGTGAGAAAAAGAAAACAAGAAAGGAAAGAAGTCTGGCCTAACTAGGAAAAACTTATTACCTACGAATAGTGAATGCCCAATCTAAATCTAATTCTCAGAGCTGAGTACGAAGGGAGACCAAGGGCAAAAAAGAGTAAATAGCTCGAAAGCCAACACCAATGAACTGCGAAGTTTTAACTTGGAGATGATCAGTTTTCCGTAAACATGTGAAAGATTCAGTGACCGTATCACTGATATTACCACTGTCTCTAATGCCTTGGAAAGATAATTTGATTAAGCTGATTTTGACCTCTTTGTGAGAAATGTCTTGGATATTAAACAGTATCAGTTCAGTAGTCTTATTACTAGCAGCCTGAATGTACTATTGATAGCCATCAGCAGTTCAGGGATTAGAAAAAGCAATCTGAGCCTTGCATATGACAAACAATGCACTTTTGCTTAAACAGAAAGGCTGGATAGTGTTTATGAAAGAACTACCTGCCTCAGACAAGCATTAGCAAACTGTTAATGTCTTTCATCTAGAATGGGCCTTTTGATACTAGAAAACTCTTACAAGATAATGAAGCTCAATAAAAGTTATGGCAAACTATTAAGGTTTTGTGCCAACTCAATGCATTCCTGTCAAAAGTCTTGTAACATAACATCAACCTCATATAAAGGACCATCATATTTCATAGACTGACAAAAAGAGGCTTTTTGGTTTGCCAAAGCAAGCTGAACAGTTCAGGAAAAAATCTGAAAATCACTGATGCTATTGAAATGACAGGTGTTAAAAAAAATATCATAACTGACTTGTTTATAAAATGAAATAAAATTTTATTTTAACAGTAATTACAACAGCTACTATGCTTTTTCATGATCAAAAAGCAACAAACATATTTGGTCAGTAAGAACTCTGACCTTAGATCAATGGAGATGAGAAACAGGAATAAACAAATAAAATATGTACTTAGAAAGAACAGTTTTTCCTCTCTTATATGCTTCTTCACATAAAAGCAGGCTTTGAAGTTTCCAGGTGGAGTACAGTCACACATATACTTACTCCTCAAAGCAAAAATAAATTAAAATTGTAAAATTATATTACAGTTTCATAAAAGACGTTTCACGACAGCTCTGGAAAGTTGTCTCAATGTTCTCACTAGATATTGCTCAGCAGCACACTAAATTTTGCTTTGGTATTTCAAAAGGCAATGATTAAGTTATGTCCTTTGTATTAAAAAGCTTACTGAAATATAGTGACTTAACTGTTTCTTCTGGTCATAAAATTTATATAGAAGTCCATATATTTTCACAGTGATTGACTGGGGTGCCCTGTGTATGTAATGTAAGTATAAAAGAAACATTATGATGTCAGAAAGAGAATACACCAAAAAGGGACTTTAAATTTAGCTGGTATCATCAGTTATATGCAGAATTCTAAGTATTTGGGATTTTGGCACATGCGAGATGAAATGGTAGAGGGAATTAAATAAATTCTTAAAAAAAAAGTGAAACAAAACAGTGAATGGTTTTGATTTCAGTCATAGAAGTGTAACTAAAATTTTAGCTAATTTCCAATAATTACTTCTGGTCTATACAGCAGCTTCTTTCATGAGTTCTATCCTCATATTGTAAATATGTTCACTGGAAGAATTTATTTGTGCACACAATCTGTGCATTATGAAATCTGGAATGTTGATTTGAAGACCCAGAAACACGTTCAAATGATTTTAAAAATTGAAGTTTAATTCCATGTGGTATTTGTTTATACCGTAAAGAGATTAAGATCTCCCTTCAGAATATCTCCTAACCAAAAAAACAGATGGAAGGTCTGTTAATGTTGACATTAACATGAAGACATTTTTGAATATTCTGTCTCATATAACAATGAAAGCCAGGAGAAACTCCATCAGAGCCAAGGGATTCACAGTCCTGCAAAAGTGATTTGAAAAGAGAATACAGACCATTAATTCTTTGGTATCTTTCCATCTCTAATTTTCATCCTAGTATTGCATGAGTTATTTTATTCTAGGCTGTGGCTCAATGTATGTTATAGATTGAGAGATCTTCCTTCACGCTTTGTAATATATGTTCACAAGATGCACAAGAAAACAATAACAGCGGGATATGTAACTCTACTTTCCTTTGTATGTTTTTCCATGCAGTAATTCATAGAGTGAACCTTGCCATTGAACTTTATTAAGTCACACTTTTACAACATCATATTAAAACTACTTTGCTATCACTTTTGACAGGGGTTCTTTAAGCAATCTAAATCACCTATTCGCAACAAATTGGCATGGTTGGCAGGACCCTAATTCAGGATTTGTGACAGTATGCAAGCAGTAACAGGCCAAAAGTATCTCCTGCTTATCAAAATAATGTATTTACCTCAGTTTTAAAATTCTTTGGACGCATAGTTGAATCCTTTTGTAATGAAAGGATGTGATAAAGGGTGCAGCCTCTTGACACAGGACTCAGAGAGGAGTTTGAGAGCATGGTATGAGAGAGCAGCAGAACTTTCATCCAACTTAGGGTGACAAATGCACATGGGGAGCAAAACATGCAAGATGTGCATTGCATCTGCGATGGGGAGGGCAGGGTGAATCCTATCAATACCTAGAAATACTTCGTCATGTCTCTCCTCTCCCTACACATACCTTACTTCACCATCCTTTCGCCTTATTTTTTAATAGTAGCCTTCTAAATGAACTAGTCTTAATAAAATCGGGGTAGAGATCTCCTATATCATCAACCAAAGCACAGTGTCCCTGCATGTTCCCAGTACTAATTTGGAAGGGGGGTGGAGAATGAGGATCCTTCCCAACTGCGATTGACGTGTTGAAATAAAGAGAATGAAATGACCATATGATTGCTAATTCTGACTGAAGAGATTGTCGTCAAATCATAGATCTGGCTAGAAGTAATCTAAGACACTGCTGCAAATTTCCTGTGCTGGACAGTGCTTCCCTAAGATTACACTGAGGCTGGGACGTCAGCATTATTTCTGAAGGCAGTGTGTTTTCACTGAGTCATCCATTCATCCTGATGCCCTCACCTTTCTTGGAGATTCTTTTTAGTAGAAGTTTTGTATTCTTTTCATTTGCTTGAAGAGTCAGAACTACCTTCAAGGATGTTGGCAAATGCTACAGGGTCAACTGGAGTGGTTAGAGGTTGATTCTGAGGAGCAGCAGAGCTATCCAAGTGTTGGAGACCTCTAGGTTGAATCAGAGAACTCCAACTTGAGGTCATCTACACCCTGAATATTTGATGCTTATGATTAAAGACAGCATGTCCACCTTGCTCTTTCAGTGGCCTCAACTTAGGTTTCAGAGACTTCCTACATACCGAAAGTAGGCCCTTGTATTGGGATACTGTCAGCATCAACGTAAGGCTGTGCCTAAGCTGATACATCAAGTATAGCTTGAATTCAATTGACAAAGTAAAGCCAGTAAGAGAAGAAGCAAGCCATCAGTGTATATCTCAGGTAGACCAGAGGTCTGGTTAGTACTGAGACCAAATGGGACCAATAGCTAATTACAGCTAACTAGCAACACTTGCATTTAGACCACTTCAAGACCAAGATGCCTTTAAAAATTATTATTAAAAAATAACATAAGGGCTCCTCCTATCTTACTGCTCCTAAACATGCCAATTTCCTTCTGTCCCCTTGCTCCTGTGGACTGAATTCTCATCTTCCTCCAGTTGTCATGCCTTGCTGTGACCTTTTATAGCTAGCTTCCACTTTGCTCCCAGCTTGATTAATTTTGTCTGTCTTTCCTCCTCCTGTGCTCTTATTAGCACATACTCTCTCTTATACAATCTATTTGGCCTTGTCCTCTATTTGCCTTTGTCTCTCTCTCCAGTTCTCTGCATCCTGCCTTCTATTTACACTCTTTCAAAAGCAATAGGGCTCTCCTTCCTGTGCTCCAAACATTCATCTTTTTCCTTCTAATACAGCCCTTTGACTGTCCTCTTTTGCAAAGCCTTACTATAATAGATTTCTCCAACAGTGTTCCTGACCTTTTGTTTTCCAAAGAGTTAGTCTGTAAAATTGCTTAGCAGAGAAACCTCAGGGATGTCTGCAATGGTAAAATGAAAAGGATCAAACCTGAATGCTTGACCCCTGACTGTGTATAATGCTTAGCTGTTCTTTCTCCTCCAGGATTTGCCTGAGCTGTTCAGACCAGTTTTCTCCAAAGCATCCACACTTGATCTGGGGATAATTCACATCAGAGATCACACCGAAAAAGAACGAGCATAAGACTACATCAGTTTTGGCTCTCTCCACCCTATGCAATTCTCTACCATTCCACCCTCAGTGACCAGAGCACCTCAGGGCCTGTCATAAACAATATCTGTAACCACGTGATAAAACCAACATTTTGGTGGAACATAGAACAGCCCTCACATTATTTCAAACACTTTGAACATAAAAGTAATTTTGTTTTAGGGCTACAGGAATACCATGTAGGCCAAGTGCTAAATAGTTGCCATGCTCTAGAAGGAAGCAAGCTGAAGCAATGTAGACATGGGCACATCCACATGATTTAGCTTTAGGGACAGAGATCGTTTCCAGTCCCTTTTTACTTCACTGTATAGATCTATTCTTCCCTCCCACATGGAATGAACTAAGCACATATCACTCACAGTGCTTTATAGACATAATCTAATCCACCATGATGGTATTTTCTCCATCATCACAGTTGTGGCACCTGAAAGCTACAACTAATACTCAAGACAGGCACTTCCTTCTTTTATTCAACATTTTTGCTATTAAGGTAGGTCATGCTATATTCATACTTAAACATGCATGCATAGCATATGGATGAAAGAATGAGGGTGCTGAGTTTTCCAGCTGCCCAATTTCCACTTAAGTTTCCTGCTACAGCTAAAATAGTAGTGACTGGATTCTGCTGCTTCATCCCAGTGCCCACAAGATTCCTGTCTCCTGTTGTTGTTAGGCCACGGTTGTACTCTAAGAACCACAGAATATTGCAGACTGCCCAATTTATTACAAAGTGAATGCCAGATTGTGTTCTAATAGTTTATTCATTGTCCAGATGGCAAATAAATCTTTACGGGTTATATACAAGTATTACTGGAAGAAGAGAGACCAGATGGAATTGTCTTGGTGGCCTCCAATTGAATATTTCTGGTCATAACTAGATTAGGGCAAAAAAAGTCACCTCATTTTTACCAAAATCAGTGAAGTTCTCTCTGTTAGGAGAGAACACAAGGTGGTCATAGTTTGAATGGAGAAGAACTATATAGTTTTTAGACCAGCTGATCAAGATGAAAAAAACAGACAAGCATTTTTGCGTAGATTATTTTTTTTTCAGGTCAGAAAACAGAAACAACAAACTTCAAATAGCTTGTGAAAAATTGCTCTGAGTTTAATTTAATTACATTCACCAGTCTGAAAAAAAAAAAAAGAGGTAGGAGTTACTAGTCATAAGATAGGGTGATATGTTAGCAAAGAGGGGGAGGAGAGAAGTTCAATAGCTCCTGTGAGAATACAGAAGAAGTAGTAATTATCACCTATGGAGCAATGATGTATGAGTGATGTTTGGTGCAAGGGAAATACTAAAACCTTGATCAAAGTATACGATTTTTTTGTGTCTAAAATTTATGAACTTCAATTCTTAGGCTTGCCTTTTAATGATCTTTCTATAGTCTTCCTTGAGGTCAAAGATGTAACAGTTGTTTTGTGAATGCTTTTCCACTGGTAACAGAGCTCCTCTAACAGATGTATTAATATGCCTTGCATAGAGTGTATTTAAAGCTTCCAGTTAGGTGGAAAATATGAATCTAAGAAGTTGTGTGTTTGTTGAACATTCTGCTGGATATGTGACAGATAAAGTTTATTGCACATTCAAAGGGTGATAAACAAGATAAAATCTAAAGAAATGAAGGAATATTAAGAAAGGCAAAGGAGGAGGGGAACAGCCTGTTCCTTATAGCAAAGCGAAAAGAACCCTACCTCTCTCCCATCTGAGAAGAAAAAAAAAACAAAAACAACAAAATAAAAAAGAAGTTAGACCAAAGGAGAAGATAAGATAGGCAAACTCTTGATCTATAAATGATCCTTGACTAATGTTAAAAATACTGTAATGGTAATCCTGGGACTTCGCAAAGTGAAGAGCTACACTTAAGGAAAGAATCTCTCATGAGCGCTCATTAATTACCACTTTCCAACAATCAGCAGAGGAGTGTGAAACAGCATATGACTTGGAAAATGCACCCCATTGTCACATAAGACCAATGAAAAAAATGGAGAAATTTCATTATTTTATTGAGGCTGGACAGTTTGTCAAAGTTTACTGAAAAGTTTTCCATTTGAAAATGTATGTATGCAACCCATGCAGACTAGTGGAAATGTACTGCAAAAAAGAATTTTTCCTTCCTTAGTAGTCTATAAGATTACATTGAAAGTCTGCATTAAGCACTCTATATTGCTCACTCATGTTTTTGTAGATCTTTACTTGTTTACTTGCTTTTTTAATCCTTTATTCTAAGGCAGGTCACAGAGTGAGTACCTTATCATATCAGTAGCACAGGAATGTAGCAACCTGGTGGGGAGTGAATTCAATTGGGGAAAAAAAAAAGATAAGCCTTTAGTGGGCTTAGTTTGCAGCAGCATCTAGGGTTTAAGCTTTCTGAGAACAAAGAGCTCCTTATACATAGGTAAGCAGGTCCTTCCTCTCTGTTTTCTCTCTTCACAAGAACTGAGGATTGATATAGCTTCTGTGGGTTTCCCTTCAAATATTATTTATGAGGGAATTTTGTGCTTTTGAGGCTAGAAATGTAGAGAAGCATTGGCTACTTAGAGAGAATATTCCAGAGGGTTATGAAAGCCCACTTGAACTGGATGCAATATTGGATGTAAATGAGGGGAGAAGTGGGCCTTTGTTAATACTCTGAAGCAAAAGTACCCTGGATATCACAGAGTATGGGGAAACCCAATTGCTATATTGGTTCGATGAGTGCAAAGTTGATCCCTGCTGTTCTTATTCCCTGTGAAATTGTCAACAAGCAATTTTTGCTCTTTCATCGAGTGATACTGAATTTAGAGTTAAAAAATGAGAGAGGGAGAGAGGTGTTAGACTAATCAAAATAACGTCCTTATTATGATGAGCTTAATAAGCCAGAAACTCATCTTAATTAATTAGCTTTAAATCAGATTCTAAAAAAAGGATCTTGGTTTTAAGTGGGACCTCAGATTAACTAATTAGTTAATGTTTGCAAAGTGTGGTGAATATGTGGAAAGAGAGGGAGTTTGTTCTGTAGTACAGGATCTGTATTTAGTCTGGGGGAGTGTGGTCTCCGCTGAGGCAATGTTTGGAATCTAGGTTTGCTTATAGGAGAGAATATAACCTGATGGTTATAGTCAACTATTGCCAAAACGTCTTGGTTCTGAGCTGATCCATGCTATTGACATACTGTGAACGTGAGCAAGTCCATTTTGTTCCTCTGAAAAATAGGGACAGTCAAAACAGACTACTTTGGTAAGGCATTAAGGGTCAGTTAGTTAATGTGTGTGATGCTCTTGAAAGGCCATGGAGCGATATTAAGTGTGAACTGAATCTCTTTATATCAGTTGCGATCAAATGCAGTCCTAAGGACTGTGCTGGTGGGGAAAGAGAGAGTAACAAGAGTTCTCACTGGCTTTCACAATACCATGTGCATGAATGAATACAGTTATGTCTTTGTTGTGTTGGCACACCAAACTACTTTGATTTGTAGATGTACAACTGAGGTGAAGTGACCACAGTACTCAGGGCAGGACAGAAAAGATTAAAAGCAGGAGACTTGAGGCAGCATCTCTCAGTGAGAGCCAAGAAGCACAACACATTGAAAAATGAAGGAAGGCATAAGGTAGGCTGTGACACGGGAAAGGGCAAAGTGTGGGACAGGTACTTAATAACAGTATAATAATTCATTTCCTTCCTTGGCAAATGTCAACCTGTTCAAAGAAATTGTATTCTTGCTGAGAACTACTCCAAAATAGACACGGAGGGGAAAAGTCATGTATATTTTACTGTTACGGAGTAATCTTTGAGTACTTATGAAGGACAGCAGAGAGAAAAAATTCTCTTCTTGATGCTGCTGTATAGACCAAAGGCATTATAAAAAAGTAGGCATGTTCAAGTGCCACTAAATTGGCTCTTTCTTACATACAGATGAAAAGAAGATGACACTCACTGTATTTTGTACAAAAATTCATGTCTGCTTGTTCTAATTGGTTTCCCCTTTGACGATCTGTCTCTTTTTCTATCCGTGCCTAAACAACAAACAAACCTGACTGTTCCAGCACTATGTGTCAAGATTGACAGTGACTGCCTTGGAGTCTGCATTTCTGCCCAGCTGGGGACACCTGTTCCTCCATTAGCTTTATCTGTGAAGTTGGAAACTAGCTTGGTCTCAGGCTCTTTCATGAAATTTCCAAGCATAATATGAAATGCTAGTTTCAAAACAGCATTCTGTGATGTTCAACTGACAGTAGCTTGAATTCAAAGAATCCAAGCCACAGTTCCTTTCTATATCAAGAAAAACTTCTTTACTTTGAGGGTGACAGAGCACTGGAACAGGCTGCCTAAAGAGGCTGTGGAGTGTCCTTCTCTGGAGATATTCAAAACCCACCTGGACGTGAACCTGTGCAAGCTGCTCTAGGTGAACCTACTCCAGTAGAGAGGTTGGACTAGATGGTCTCTAGAGGTTCCTTCCAACCCCTAGCACTCTGTGATTCTATGATATCCATTTACTCACTTCCTTATATGCAGTATCATGCATTTCTCATCATGAATCTTGTTTTCTACTGTAAGTTTAATTCTCATTATCGCTCATTTTCATTAAAATGAAGAAAAAATATCATTTCCCCTCTACAAAATACTTTTCTAAAATGTTCATTATTTTAAATTCTTATAATGTATTTCCTTTATTAATCATTTCTCCAGACTAAACAGCTCCAATTTTTTATATGTCCCGATACAAAAATTAAACGTCTATTACGTTTTGCCTATTTATGAAAACTTCATACAATAGTCCAGATGACAGCAAACACAATTTATTAAGCACAGTTACTAATTAATTAATTTCAGGATTATTTCCGATTCATTTATCTTTGCCTCAGTAAGTGCTGCATGCCACTAGAGGCTTTCCTTCATTTGGAAGCAATAATTCCTGTGTCTATACTTTAGTATATTGTCATTTAGAACTCAACAATGCCTACAAATAGCATCTAACGTGCATTACTATGGATTTATCTGAAATGAGTTTCACCTTTTATCATATTGACAATTTATCTACCTTTTCTTCTCAACTGGTCTTTAGACCTCACGAACCAGGACCACTGAAATGGTAACATACAATGAAGCTGGGTAACAGGAAAAAAAAATTCAAGTGACTTCAGTATCCTTTCCTTGAAATTCTGCCTTCTTAGATTTTTTTGGTTTGTATTTTAGCTATGTTCAGGCATATACTCAAAAGGAATATTATGCCATCCTCACAGAAAGTAGTAATTTAGAATTCATAACCATGATGATTCACACTAGAAACATCAGCCAACTAGAGTTACAAGAAAGTACAGCAACATCAGGGATCCTTACTCTCTTACTCTTCCATGACCTAAAAACAAAAGACGAGAAAATTGTAGTGGTTTGATGCGAGAGTGACATTAGAGTTTGACTGTGTCCTTGTGCAGACAGAGATGAGGCTGAGTATTTCTTTTCCCTGCCCAGTCTCCTCATTATGGTGGAGGTAAATCTGCAACAGGTACTCTGCAGAGTGAAGGGCTCAGACTACCCTAAAGGCTGCACAACCCCAGATCCCAAGTTCCACATGGCTGTCAGAGAGGTTCAAATACTCACATAAGGACAAAACACATTCCCACAGTTCCACCACAGCTGCAGGAGAGGGACCAACTTTATGGCCTCATCCTTGTTACTCTTGTCTTTTTCTAATCTTCACCCCTTCTGCCTGGAAGCTCCTCAATCCCTACCCATCTACTGACAGTATCTCCATTTGTTTCTTTGCCTCAGCATTTGTACCCCTCCCTATACTCTCTTTTTTCTCAGTTGACCATGAGAATATTTGCAGGCATCCTCTACTTACTGTTCTAAAAAAGGCATACTTCCCTATCTTTCCTTCAAAGACTGTATCACTCCTTTATTTTGTGGCCCCAAGCAACACCTGGAAGATGCAAAAAATCTGGCAAACACTAAGTCAGATGTTCTGCATACGAATGACAGATTCTTTCTTTTGGTTATCTCCTTTTCAACAATATTGGGCATTGTTTGGAACTGAGAGTAATTTTACAAATTGAGAAAACACATTGATTTTTAAATTGGCAATGCCCCTTTAAGAGATTCCAGCTTTCCTTGAAAAGATAGTAAAAAATTTGATAAAATGTTGCTAGTGTGAGGTATGCTGTCAGGGGACATGACAGTGATAAGTTTTGAAGAGAAAACTCAGATAAAGAGGTTTGATGAAATAGAGCACACTTTGTTTCTGCTTAATTTGATTCAGCAGGGGATATAAATATGACTCTTGGTATCTGCGTTCAAAGAAAAAGAGCAGAGAAATCTCTTCTCCCACAAAATAAAACTGAGCTGAGCCAGTACTTCCAAACAGATCTGGAAGTTTTGATAACTGCCTACTTTTTATCTGAGGTATGCTTGTCAACCCTGCATTTACATCCATTTCATCCCGTTTTAGTATAATGTGACAAGCAAGAAATGTTTTTTAGGAGAAAGAGAAGTCAGGTTCAAGGCAGTTTGTGCTTTTATCAAAAATGGGCAGTTGGTAGCTAATCTCCCAGACATTTTGTCCACAATACAACCACAAAAAATTTTTTAAGTGCCTCATCAGGACAGACCCAAGGATAGAACAACAAGAGAACAGTAAGTCAATACACATGTTCAATGGTGTCAGATGCATAGTAAAGAAGACTTGTTCAGGCTAGAGGTTGTAGAATTGTGTTTTTTCCTCTGGCACAGAAATGTGGTGTTATCTCCTGTCTCCCATGATATGAGTTTGGTTTAGGGAGTGAAGAATTCATTCTCACTAGCTATTGTGTTGAGGGGAAGATTCTCAACGATCTCTACATGATGTCTGGGCAAGAGTAGTAATGACATGTGTTTCACTACAGATGATGTGATCTGAAACGCAGACTATAAGAGTTTTATGGGATTAAAAAAAAAGAGGCAGCAATCAATGAAATTTTAAAAATCTACTCAAAATATCCACTGCAGCTTGAGGAGTTTACCAAAATTGTTTATTACTAATATTACTAATTAACTATTGATTAAAAAAATCTATGTAGCTAGTAAAAACCATACACTTAGCAGACCTGTCAGATATTACAAACAAGAAAAAAGGAACAGTGACTATATAAACCACAGACCATCCATAATCTAAAAATTTTTCACATACGTTATTTGTTTGTGGAAACATGAATGAGTAGCAAAATGAAAAATACAAAAAAGGCTCAATTTATCTTCAATATACGTGGTCTGCAGGCTGGGGACTATCTTTATGCCTTTCAGTGTTTGCTTCCTTTTGTTCTCTTTCTTCATTGTAAAGACTTTACAGACTTCCTGAGCTAATGCCATGCCTGATTTTTCGAAAAGGCACTCAGCAGGAAGCCAACAGCTGACTATTGACATCCTGCTTCTTTAATTGGGTTATTTTCAGGGAATCACCACTTTCAAAAACTACCAGGTTTGAGCTGAAGAAGCTGTGTTTATCCATGGAAGAGAGAAAACACAGCAACCACATAAATTTCTCCTATAAGTCCCGTGCTTGAGGGTTCACTGCAGGAATGAGATGACATTTAAACTCCATACGTAAGCACTATTTGGACCTTTGCTGAGGCTGTTAACAAGCTTGCCAATTAATGCTAGAGATAAGAGGATAATCTGTCCTCTAGAAACTAGAAAAAAACCAGGCAAACATTGTTTCATACAGTCCAATATCACCCTAGCAAACTGTGCAGCTATGCTGATTGAATATTCCCATATCAACCCCACCTCCAAGGAAAGAAATTCTCCTAGAAGAATGTCCATGCAATGGAACAAAGCAAGCGCAAAAAATCCCCTGTACCATACCACTTCTTTCATTTATAGAACCAATTTACAGATGAAATAGGAATTGAGACTAACTTGAAACTTTCTTCAAACTCTCTCAGCCTGTTACTTAATCCCAGCTGAAAAGCCCTGAAGCTCCACTTTACCTGCTGCGATCCAACCTACTGGGAATCCATCTTCCTGTGTTGGCTGCAGCCTTACAGTGTTACAGACACTATAACAACTAAGCTTGTGCAGTTTCTTTGAGAAATCTCTTCAGATATGTGGACTCTGGGAACTCAGATTGGCCAGGGCAATTCTTGACAATACCACAGAACGTCTCTGCAGTAACTCACACTGGCTTCGCCCATAGATTTGGAGGGAGAAACTGTCAAAGACTGTTGCTTTTTCTTGCTACCTATAGGTGCTAGGAGCCCCTGAAATAAGACAAAGAAAGATGGCCTTTTCTACGCACAAAAGGGAGAATTCTCACAAGTGTCCTCTGGCTATACAGAAGCATCCATAGCAGATGAACAAAATAGTAGAAGGAATTTAAAAGCAGATACATAAAGAAGGATTATGGTCTTCTTGGTGGACCCTGAATAAGGAAGACCTAGGACTATATCTGCGGATGAATACACACTTTTTTGTTTTATTGCCTATGTCTTATACACCTATTTCTGTAATTTTAACTGGGCTTTGAGGTGAGGTTAAATGAGGTCTCTTTACTAGTCTAAGTTTTGCTATAGCAGCCTCTCGTAGGAAAAAATAAGAAGCATAAAAATTTGTTTCAGTATTGGATAAAAATCAAATTTAAAGTGAAATTAATATAGCAGTAATGCACATTGTGCCAGCTACAGAGCTTCATTTCCTAAGAGGCCTGATTCAGCCAGGTACAAATTCAGAGTGGCTTATCAGCAAGTCAGTGTTTGAAATACCAACTACTGTCACCATACAGTTTGACATTGCTTTGGCTCACAAACCTCAGTTCCATGAGGCCTTTCAGTATTACTCATGAACTAAAATAAGGAAAGACACCATGTCTTTATGTCACAAATGGAATCAAAGTGCAAAAGCAACAACAAAGGATTAATGTAATTCATAATCCTGCAGACACGAAGTGTATTTCTGGTATAAGCTAACAGAATAAAAGAAGACCTAGAAATATTTTCCCGTTTATAGGGCAGTTGTGAGAGGTCTTTTTCTCAGTGAACTTAATTTTTTCTACCAGAAATTCATTTTCAGTCTTCTGTTTGGGAGGAAAACCTGAATGGAAATAGCTGCAGAAATCAGAATATAGTAGCATATATATCTATTTTCAACAATAGGAATTTTCCACAACAGTTGCAAATGGTATACTATTTGGGGTACTGTTTGGAGTGTGAGTTCATGAAACTTTTTGCACTAAATTTAAATGCTAAATGTGCATTTCCTTAAGGTAATATGCACTTCATATCTTTAGTTGCAAGTTTTCTTGATGCTATTTTTAAAACTCTGATTTTGGTTTAATCTGTTCTATTTGTCTTTGCTGCTTAGCCCCAACCAAACTTATTTCCTTCTCCTTTACCCCTCTTCCCTTACCTTTCTTCTCCTTTACCCCCCTTCTGTCATTCCAGTACTGTTTTCTCTACAAATACCATCAGACCTTTGAAGAGGAACCTCTTCTCAGCATCCTGGTCTTCATCTTTACAAATCTAAATAGTGGTATCCATATCTTGTTCTATTTCTTCTTCCTTATCCTTGGCAAATTTTCCAAATTTACATTGCACTTTACTTCAGCCCTCTTGAAATTTGACTTTCTATTCATTATCTGAATGCTCATCCTCTTTCTATTTTAGCTCAGTGGTTGCAGAATACAACTTTTGTTCCCATTCAATAAAGCACTGTATCAATAAAATCTGGAGCAATTAACATATATACACACTAGGAACATGTATTTTTATTACAACTTAAAATTATATAAATTATAGAACTACTGTGTTATTTTGTAAGAATTTTGTGTATTTCTCTGTCTAGCACAAGCGCATGCAGAACCACAGATTCCTAGACACTTCTGCCAAAAGGGATAATAAGCCTCAGTAAAATTCAGACTGAACAGTATTTCTCACCCTTCCCACAACTCTCATCTCCTACGAGTGAATTTAAAGCACTACAGAATTATATATATTTCGACTGGACATTAGGAAGCATTTCTTTACTGGCAGGTTGGTCAAACACTGGAATAGGCGTCCTAGAGCGGTGGTTAATGCCTCAAGCCTGTCAGGGTTTAAGAGGCATTTGGACAATGCCCTTAATAACACACTTTAACTTTTGGTCAGCCTGAATTGCTCAGGCAGTTGGATTAGATGATCATTGTAAGTCCCTTCCAACTAAATATTCTATTCTATTCTATTCTATTCTATTCTATTCTATTCTATTCTATTCTATTCTATTCTATTCTATTCTATTCTATTCTATTCTATTCTATTAAAACAACAGTAGTCTGCTCCCCCTCCCCACCTCAAATAGAAAAGGATGATTAAGATGAGTAAGCCCTCAAGTGAACAAACGCATGCTGATTCAGACGGGATGACGAGAAAAAGACTGAGTAAGTTTAAAGCTTAGGACTCTGGAAGGAAAATGCAATTTCACCAGTATCCTTAGTTCTATGTTAAGAAGATAACAGATGCTATGCTTACCCCAGCATTTGCAGAAGGACAGAAGGATGTACCTTGTCTATTAAAGAGCCAAGATGTGGTTTGCTAATATCTTATACTTGGAAGCTAACCACTGACTGACGCTTCAGATATTAACAGTGTAGAGGTTGGATCTACCCTACTTTAAATGTAGCTGTCTCTTATGTGTCCAGGCTAGTCTAGCTATACAAATTTCTTGAAAGGTGAATGAAGAGTGAGAAGCACCTTCAGCAAATAATTTATCTCCTCCTAAAATAATTGAGATAGATGTGATGAATCATGTTCTGGGGGAATTTTCTCCCTTCACTGATTTTAGAAGTCTACTTGGGTAGTTTAAGTTGCTTTAGATGGCAACAATAAGGCAAGATGAATCTTGCCCACCAGGCATGTACTTGTGGAAGATGTACTCTTCAGTAAGTGGATATTACACCCTTTTGAGTGCACTGTGTCTACTTTGGGCTCCTCAACAACCCAGACACCGACAAACTAGAAAGAATCCAGTGGATTGCTACCATGGTGGCTAAGGGACTTAAGCACATGCCAATATGACATATGGGAAGAAGTGAAGGGAGCTGCATCTGTTCAGTCTGAAGAAGAGGACATTAAGGGGGGATCTAATTTTAGTCTTCAATTACCAAGTGGATGGCTACGGAGAAAATGTATGGAAAAAGCCAGCATCTTCTTGAAAGTGCACAGTGAAAGGAGTAGAGGCAACACTCACAAGTTGCAGAAAGGGAACTTCCAAACAGAAGGAAAAAAATTCCCCACAAGGAGTGTGCTTAAAGACTGAACCTGGCTGCCCAGAAAGGTTGTGGAATCCCTGTCAACGGATTCAAAAGTCCTGTGCACAAGTCCCAGAGCTGCTCTGCCTGAGCAGTTAGCTCTGCTGTGAGCAGGAGGTTTATGGTGACCTCCAAAAGTCTCTTCCAAGGAAGTCTATAAACAGTATTTAGAATAACTTCATCGTAGCTGAATGTCATACTAAGTATAGGTGAAATGGCTGCATTAATGAAAAGCAAGGTCAAAAGGCACTACAAATGCACAGAGCTATGTAATCATAAACTCTGTCATTTCAGCATGAAAAATTAATTGAATTTACTTTGAAAACTGGGTCAGAGACAAATTGCTTCATGAATAAGGCCCAATTTATTCTTTACCACATCAAGATCAGAAGCTGAATTTATCTAAAAATAGTTTGTGGAAAAATATTTTTGTGTAAACACCACAATGAATAAAGCTTGAAGTTCTAGAAAACGGACATTCTCCGACGTGTACTTATACATAATAACATCTACTGAACTGATAAAATATTGATTCATCCTACCACTTTGACAGTGCTCAGCTCCAAATGCCCTGCTTCAAAGATGAGAATGCTACTGGGTAAGCCTAAAAAACCTGAAGGATGAAGACTTGATCAGCCATTAAGAAGAGAAAGTGAATAGGCAGACAACTTGAAACTAAAAATTTTGTATTTGCTGTAACGCAATCACTGTTTCCTAGAACCATGCAAAACATTTCCAATAGTACTGTTCATTTGCATTACACTTACATACACTTACATTCACCCTAAATTTAAAAAGAAAACAAACACAGTCCATGTACTATTCAATAACAAGTGTACCGATGCCACCGTACTGAGGAAATCAGAAATGTAGTTTTACTCTGAAAATAAACACCATTCAAAGCACTCCTTTTCACAGGATAATACACCCATTTAAAGGGTATTTAAATCAGAGCATTCTAATTTAAGAATGTTTTAGCACTGTTTATACTGAGGAGCTGCAATTAAAATAACAAAAATAACGAAAAATTAATTATCACTTAATGACTGGAACATACATACTTTGTCCAACCAAGATTTTAATAAAAATTAACATGCATGAGCAATAGTATCAATAGACTTCAATTTAATTAAATTTTTGCCTGTTAAACCATAACATTTACTACAGAATTGTCTCACTGAAGAAACACTGTAGACAATCATGACATATATATATATAGAAAGACCCATACAGGTATATATATATAGTATACACACACATATATAAAATGATATATATACTTATGTATATGATATATATATATGTATATGTATATATGGCCTAAAGATGTTTATTTGTCTTATACAGTTGCTGTAGTGCAGCATCATTTAAGTTAACACGAGCATAATCACATACCCAACTTTTGTCACACAGAAATTTTATTTTAATATCCTATTCTGTGACTAAGCAAAATTCTCTATTAGTCTACTACACTATGGTCCCACTGTTGTGGCAATAGAATCTGGTCCTATTAGTTTCTCAAAACTAGCTGAGTCGTATTGTCCATTTTCTCTGGATCATCTGTGCCCTTCTCCCTAGGAACTCTAGAAACAGAAACAGCATTGTACAATGTTCCTGTGCCACTTTTGCCTGTGTCCCTTTTAAGATCATTTGGCTGAGAACCGTACATTTTTCTGCAAAGCTCTTTGTATCTACTGTGCCACAGCTCTTATTCCTGACAACATTCTGCAACATTTTCTGCAACATTCATTAGCATTCAAAATCATCTTTCTACATCTAAGAGTTCCTTTTCCCTTTGTAATCACCGTGTTTCATGCTAAAGAGAAAAACGCATTAATTATTTATTCCTTGATTTAATGCAATGCTGAATAAAGAATAGCCAAATGGCTTCAACTTACACTTTGCACTACAGAAATCATTGAAAGAGGATTCATTTCAGTGACTATGATTCTCCAATGTGAATTCCCCATAGTAGCTGCATTAAACATTTTATCTAACCCTTCTTTTACATCTAATTTTTCCACAGATCACTTTTTCTGAGATCAAGAAGAATACAGATGTATTTTGAGCAGGATGAAAAATCGGTTACTCTTACCCAAGATTTATCCTTTCTGTAGATTAAGGTTCTCTCTTACTAACCCAAGAATATATTACAACAACAGAAAACAACCCCTCAAAGGTAGGCACAGAAATAGTCATAGGAGCTTTCACTGTTTGTATTGTTGATCAATGATTTTCAAAACCACTAGATCAACCTCAAAAAGAAATGCATTTTAAGGAGAAAGATTTACACAAAACATGAAGAGCAAGTAGGTAGGAACTTCTTGGTAAGTAGCTTTTACTTCATATTACAAGAACACATTGACACTTGCAACAGTTTAAGACTAGAAGTAAATCATAGATCATCATCTTTTAAATAGTTCAATGACATAGAGATAGCTTTCAACCTTAAAGTATTTCAGATTTTTAATATTTAAAAGACATTTTAAACTCAAAAAGAGTAACACTTTGAACAGGAGGAATAAGAAAGTCCTCCCTAGACAACACAAAAGCCCCCAAACAAACCCCATAAGGAGTGGGGGGTGGGAAAGGTGGGAGGGAAGGTGGGAAAAGCAGAAACAAGCGCACCATCCAAAAAGACTCCTGAAAAGCAGAAAAAAAATTATTTCTGTTTCATTCTATGCAATGAACACACTTTTCACTGTAATGAATTAACGCATATAAATTCCTTATGTCCTAAGTCCCAAACACAGTTTTGGTCTTAAGAGAAACAGATTATATTCCTTGGCCTTCCTGTTCTCAGCATCAATTAACTCTGTACCCTCTAAAGCTGTATTGCCCCATCTAACTTAATCAGCTGTACAGACCAAGACTGACAGCCTTAATCTATATAGCCTGGAAATTTTAAATGTCATACATTAGAATTTGTGGATTATCTCTTTGGCAAGAGATCTTTTTACGCACCTAAATAAATAAAGAGATCTCTTTTACACACCTAAATATTAATGAGATTGTCACTAATCCACTTAATTTAAAAACTAAAGAGCCTTTCAGTGACTTCCAGCTTTCTGAGGATAAGAAATTGAACCAGAGTCAATATGATAATGCAAAACTTAACACTTGTTTCAAGCAGCTCATTTATTATAGCTAAAATCATGATTGTTATTTCCACTCCAGTGTGTTCTCCAAATGGCAGGACATATTTCTTTCAAGTTGATATTTACAGAAGAAATGCCACATACTATAGAGAAAAGGTTGGGGAAGGAGTAAGCATTTTAGTCAGTTGTTTTCCTGTGAGAAACTTACTACTCTTGCCCCACTGTAAAAAATGTCAAAACTCACAGTAGACTTCAGCTATTATTTCTCACACTTGCAGCCATTTGCAAAGTAAAAAAGGTAACATAGCAACTATTTGTAATCATGTTTCTGAAAATATTTAGACAGATGACATGGTGACAAGATGTTGGTAACTGCAGGTTTGAAATAAAGCATACTTTCAAATTCGTCTTAGTCAGTCCACCCATTTACAACAGCAGCTTAGCACAAACAATATTGCACATATCTATGAAAACTGCAGAAAAAATTTCACTTAAAAAAATCTTCAGAAATTTCCCTGGCATAGTTGCATCATGAAGAGCAGGTGTTGTTAGGCAGTTAAATTAACCAATACTAGAATTAATGCTAATAACAGCCTAATTAGCCAAAGAATATCCATAAGATACCCATATTCTTCTAAAAATAGATTAATATTGCAACAGTGTACAATTCCAAAATAATATATTATATAATTTATAAATATAATATATAAATTATATAATATATATTATACATAAGTAAATAATTCCAAAATCTAATATTTATGTAGTATTTAGTAATATTTAATTTCATGTCATTTTTATCCATTTCATAGATTTCGAAATAACAGTCTATCCCAACCAAAATCTATGACAAAATTTCCCAAGGTCTTCAGGGAAGACAGGATTTCAATAATGTGTGTTTGGGAAAGGGTTGCTGCTGGAAGCGTTTGCCATTGAGCCAAAAACACAAGAAAAATATGAGAGATTTTAAAAAGGTAGACTCTTAGGGAACATAAAAGATGACCTGCAGAAAGTAAAAAAAAAATTGACCTCAATCAAAATTTCACTCCGAAACATTTGCAATACCCCTATGACTGGAAGAAAATATCTGTAGTATAAATGGAATATTTTCACTGATGTAGGTCACTAACAATGAACTACTAAATGTAGTTCTTTTAAAAATTGTCTTGTATTTTATTTATTCATCACTTGAAGTTATTTTATGTCAGCATACTTACGCTGTTACATCAGCAATTCCATCTTCATGGTAATAAAAACATTTGAAATTAGTAACTCAAAAGTGATATATTTTTCATACATCTGAGTTCTACCGCAGATAAGCACCAATTTGAACTGAAGTTTTGTGAATTGGAAGTATGTGTACAAATCAGTCATCCTATATTTGTTGATTCATATGGTTCAAAAGCTCTCTTTGTCCTAGTGAAAGATGTCTGGAATCTTATAGAATAACTATGTAATAACTACATCACTCAGTGTAGCTCTGAGTTCACTGCAAAGACTGTAACTGAAGTTGAGTCCGTAATAATCGTAAAATCATGAAAGAGAACAGTAAATAACAGTTAATAAAGTAAGCATGGATATACAGAAATTCTATTCAGAATATTACCTCATCTTTCATTACTCTGTAGAATTTTGTATTTGAAGTTTATTATATTCATGATAGTATTCAAATTTTGAAAGTGCGTTTCTGATGCACTAATTCCAGAGGTTAACTGTTCTAGGATGGATGCCAGAAGCATGATTTTGCCTGTGTAGTTTCAAGCAGAAACTGTATCAGGCAGACAGAATAATATCAAATAAGTCTGCAGGTCAATGAGTACAAATGAAATGGATACTCTTGGAGACAGTTCTGTACAGAGTGGCATGATGCAATTTGAAAGTGACAACTCTTTGCTCCTTACCATCCATGTAGCTGTGCCATCATCAGTTTCAGCAATAAGAAAATTACATTTCTGTACCTACTAATTCCTCCACTTCTTCTCACTGCTGCCAGAAAGTGTTTTATATCTGCCATGCAGGTTACAGTGCTTTGGTGACAGCAGCAGTTAGGAATTTAATGTTGTAGACTCTGGTACAATAGGAATTTCAAAACCGTTTTTCTTTAGAAACCAAAGCAAAACAAAAAGCATCTTCTAGACTGCACATGTACATTTGCAGGCATAGTGGCTCATCCAGACAATGTAGACACTACTATGAACACAATTTCAGGTAGGGCTCATGAGCATACATAAACATGTCCTCAAAGAGGGGGCAATCAAGAAAAAGATTAATTGAAAATGTATTTCCTACTATTTGCAAAGGTACTTTGCACTTTAGAAGAGCATAAGTTAAAAAATAAATCATTATCCATCTTCAGTACGAACCTTAAAGAAGATTTACTTTTGCTTTTTGAAACTCTGACAATTCTTTTTCCTTCTGCACTTGTTTATCCATTCCTAGTAAACTTATTCCAATTCTGAGTTCCCTAAAATCTTCTCAGCAGGTCTAGAACACCATCTTCACCTAGCACACTTCAATTATATAGAGCTCATCACTTTGTTGTGAATAAATATGCAGCATACTAAGTAGGGGAAGAAAAAGAGTTCTCAACTCACTGTCTGCTCAGTTGGAAAACACTCTCTTGGTCTAAACTTTACACCAGGGAAGATCTGCCAGATATAGCAGAGGAGCCAGTTCAGTCTCACAAAATGGTTTGGTACAGAGTGCTAACTTAATAGCATCTAAAAGTGGAAAGTACAGTGCCAGCAGGGATGGAAAAGTAAACAGGTGTTTTCACTGCAGGAGAGGGTGATGTGCAATGTTATCAATATTATTACTGCCTCCGTTTCAGGAGGTATAAACTGGCTTATGAAAACCCTTGCTAAGGAAGAAAATAATCAAGCCAAGAAGTAGAAAACCTGCTACTCCCTGTTGAGTCTCAATATTAAGATATATCCACTGTGTCACTATTAACAAAGTCAGACAAGTGTCAAGGTCAGACAGGTGAAAGTGACAAGATATTAATTGCTGGAACTAAGCTTGGAAGTCAAAGCCTCTGTGCACAAGGCCAGCCAATCTGTATTCTAACATTCCTGACTCGTGAAAGCTTGATTTTGCATATGGTTTTGGATGGTTTGTATTATCGATGTTATTTTGCCAAATAGTAAGTGATGCCTTTTCCTTCTTAAATTCTAAATTAAATGTGTTTACTTATTACCAAGTTGGGAACACCAAGTTGTGCAACAACAGAAGATAAAATAATTGCCTCAGCTGACTACATTCTAGCATGATATCACTGGGTTTGTTTCAAAGGTGTGCCTATATTCTTCAGTTGATTAGATCAATAGATTGTGCATGATATTTTCCAGCTAAATTATTGCTTCCCAACATACATCATAAATGCAATTAAGAACTGCCTATTGTTCCAAAACTGTTGTAGGTTAGGGACTATCAGCACTTGCAGGGGTAGAAAATGCAATGCTACTTTAAATCTTTGCACAGTTTCGCATTCACCTATACGTGGAGTAATTGATTCTTATTTTCAGTTTGCATGAGTTTGTACCAGGTAAATCAGCACAGATTATTTTGATCCAAACAGTTTCCTGAGAAAGACAGTCCTTTGCATTCTTTTAAGGACACCTCATTTTCTGTATCAGACAGTAGCTAATCTATCCATTTAGAAACTTTGCCTAGGGAAAACAATTAAAACAAACTTAATAACTTTTCTATCAGTTTAAAGTCTTCTTTATTAAAGTTCTGACTGAGGCCTGGAGGTAAAATTCCAACAATAAAAAGTTGTATTAAGGTCAAAACTACACTGCTAGAAAGATCTTTAGAGTAAATACCAAACAGTAGGAAGAGGGGAGAAAGAAGGACAGGAAGAAAAGGTGAGAAGCCAATACTCAGAAGACATCCAAAGACACAGATAACCTGACCTTGAACAAATGAATTGTGCAATACATTATCAATACAGAAATAAAAATACATAGTGCAACTGAGGTAACACAGTCCGCTAATTTCCATCTTCACTGTTTAGTTGAATATTATTCTACAAGTTCTGAAAAAGGAAAACCACATAAACAGCATTCCTTGAAAAAGGCCATGGGACACAATGTAGTTCGGAAACTGAACATATGCCAACAATGTGACATCATCAAAAAAAATATTATTGCATACAATTATTACCAGATATTGTCTATAATGCTCATAAATCACTTATTTCACTCTGCTCAACACTGGTAAAGCCCCACCTGGATTATAAGGCTGATTGTTGAGCATTGTAATGCACAGAAGATACAGAACAACTGAAAAGATGGCAGAGAAGAAAACATCATCTGAGGTCCAAAATGATCTACAAGCTATAGTGGAAAGAAATGAGTCTGTCTGGTCTGCAGAGAGAAAAAAGAGCAAATATAAATATATTTATCAAATACCTAGTATTTTAGAAAAGAAGGGAACAAACATTCTACAAGTTTACTCTGAATACAATTTACAGAAATAATAGGTGTAAATTGCAGCAAGAAATATTCAGAGTAGGTGTTAGAAAATACCTTCTAGTAGGACAGCCAGGATCTAAACAATTGCCTGGTTGAGGAATCCCTATAATTTTGAGAACAGTTGTATAATAATTCAGAAATTATGTCAGGCTGGGGAGGATCAATGAGATAATATCGTGATACTCTTCCAGCCTTATTTATATTATTCAATGAATATACCTGTGCACATATATACAACTACATATCACTTATTTACATTTTCATGAGAGGACTTTCTTATTTGAAGAACAAACAGCAATTCCTGACTTTATCTGCTTAGTGCACTTTATAAGTTTTACAATCATGACATGAGGTAATCATTTCATAATTGCTTTTCAAAATATAGATATAAAATTCCAATTATCTGTTTCATTGATAACATTCGCGCCACAGTACATTTAACAACTGCAAAACTAACATAAAACTAATCATGCTCACATATTGTGCTAGTCTAACTTTTTGCTATTTTCACCGAGCGATATTATGTCATCAACATTTAAGTATGCTACCTATTGATTTCAATCAGAAGTCTGATGACACAATAGAGTCTACTGATATAAAATGGCATGTGCATACATTCGGAGAAGCAAGATAAGCATAGAAAATGGTCAAAATTATGAGTTTTATCATGCTGCTTTATTTCAAAGTGGCTAAAACAGGAGAATCATACAAAATATTTTAACTGGTAATAAAACAGATTGTAGAGCTATGTAAAAAGGAGTATAGAATATAAATTGAACAGTTCAGTCACATAAATATTAATTCTAAATAAGATACTAGATCCTATCCACCCTCTAATATCGTTGAAAGACACTAATTACCATATTAATATCACAATTTAAACTGGGCAAAACCTTAGTTGTTTCAGGACGTTCACTTCTATGTATATATGCTATATTGTCCATAATATATGATCTTCATAGGTTTGTATTTTAATTTTTAAACCTTGCAAAACTCATTATTTCAATCCTGTAGTCATACGAGAGTCTATGACTGTAGGTTTTGACCCAAGATTACTCATATTTGGCTTCAGTTCATCGCAATATCTACTGAAGTTCCTGAGTTTTATTAACTTCAGATTAGTTGTTGGATCCTGCTTGACTGAAAAGTGGAGACACAGCTGTGTGGTAAAAGAAAAAGTTGTCGCCAGTTTCAAAATACAACACAGGCCAACAGTTGTCAATCAATGGTATTTGTAAAATTTGTCAAGAAAACTCTAAAACAAGCTGGATCTGCTATTTGCCCTTGGGAAGCAAATATGGTGTGCGTTGTGATCATCCATATCTGCCACTTATTTGGAGTATGCTGATACTCCTATGTACCCTGTGTGCCTGCCTTTCCTTTCTGTGGATATCAGGAGCAGAAAAGAAGGTTGTAGGCACTGGAACTGTACCCTGCTTTGTACTTAGACGGGTATTCAAAAGCACACTTGGGTACAGTAATATCAAAAACATAGACGGAGCTACCAAACTGTGGATAAAATTTCAAAGGAAGTTAACAGTGAAAAATGTTGAAACGTCAGTCTCTCACTATACCTAGACATTTTTACACTTCACAGGGCTTGAATTCTGTTTTTTTATATCTTATATTTTTCATTTGCAGTAGTGAAAAACTGAATGGAAATCTCTTTCAGACCTACAACTGTAAGGAAGTCCATTCAACTTGTATAAAATTGTTAGTAAGAGGTGATATAACCAGAGTCTATAGGAATCTACACCGGGAATAAAACTTTAAAAACGAGAATACTCTAAAAGAGGGACAAAGGCAAAACAGCCATAATCTACAAGTAAACAATTGAGAGACTCAGACTACAGTTAAGACGCAAGTTTTTAACAATGAGAAACTACTACACCATTGCCTCTTTACTCTCAGAAAATCTAAAAGCTTACGTGAGTGTAAAAATCAACCATTCTGTTTCAATAGTATTCAGCACTCTATTTGTCTTTATGTGAATGATAACTTATCTCACACAACCATTCACATCCTTTATGAAACAGGGCCCTCATTCTCCTAAACTTACTTTTAAAGAAATATTTTTTCAGGTAAAATGTACAAAAAGAATAAGGAAATTGCATGCACCTTTAGACAAGGAAATCCCACTGATGGGGAAATTCAACCTGGAAATACATCTACTTAAAACTCTTCTAACAACAAATTACCAACTTTGATCAATTATTATTTTGAAGAATAGAAAGTAGTCATTACTTTAAACTGGAGTTACAGTGTTTATATTTATTGGCAAACACTTCCTTTCTGATAGCCATTACTGCGATTCTTCAGTTCTCTGGCTGCTTTTGTTCCTATTAACCAAGCATTACTCAGCAGAGACAAGCAATGGTTTTAAGAGCTGATTTGTCCCTGCAAGTCTTTGGTACTAGGAATCTTCAAGGACAGCCAGGCCTAATTGAGCGCAGGTGGAGCTCCAAAATGAGTAATGTACCAACAGGGATGGTAGTCCTGAAGAGTGCAACCTGACTGGTAATTAAATACAAGTGACTGTCAGCTTTTTGCTTAGGGTTGTGAGGTAATAGTCACAGCTCTTGTTTTATCTAACTCATTCTTGATATCACTCTACTTTGCAGTGCCAAAAGAGCAAGTACCCTGAAGTCATCTAAATGAGAAACTAGGTATCTTATGTTGTTAACATGCATTTTCCAAAGCATGCAAACCTTTTGGCTTTCAGAGGAGTACATCTGTACAGAATTGTCTCTGACAAGACCTCATATGAGTATCTACTAAAAGAAAAACATTTCCCTAATATGATTACATGATCTGATAGAAATCCACCCTACTTCCATAATTTATTACAATAAACCTTTCCAGACAGCGTAAGCCAAATAATGTGCATGTGAGAAAAGACTATTTATTCATGTGGTATTTAAATATCTCTAGGCATTAAACAACATAATGAGTGTTAGCAGAGACATATCAAAGATAAAATAGACACCTATTTTTTCAGTTTCTATTACACTAATCAGCAAAGCTATTAATTTCCCAAAGTGCCTAAATGTGTAAGGCAGAACTGAATTAAGTAAATAATCATGATTAATTGTGAACATACTTCTCAAGCTGTATTTTGGCTGACCTTCTTGATTTAATTGGCAGTGCTGTAGAACATCCAGTGTCATATAGAGAACTGGTTGAATAGTTGACTGCAAGTGTTGGATGAAATTTTCAAATGTGCGTAATTAAGATGGGAATCAAACACTTGCATTCATATTTACTCACATATAGGACCACACCTCTGACATTTGGATCATCTATTTCAGCTCCCAAACACGGATTTTTGTACCTTCAGTTAGGCATCAAGATATAAAGAGTAGCACTAATATTTTCTTTCTGGATTTTTTGTATTTTTCTTCTAGAATGTAGTATTCTACATTCTTTCTTTCTTCTTTCTTCTTTCATGTAATCAGATCTCTAGCTGACAAAGAAGTTGCAACAATTTGGCTTACTGAGTTGCTATCAAGGATGTGGGTATTAACGTGCTCTCTAGCAAATACTGGTACCTCTCATTATAATGCCATTATCATCTTAGAAAAGCTCATCTGGCTTTTCAGAGAACAGATGACTGTTGAATTTAATCCAAAGGTGCATATCTGTTTCATGACTTGAGATAAGAAGAGAGTGTAAATGTACCAAACCCCTCCAGACATAAAACAATCTAAATAAAGAGGTTGGTGAGAATTATGCGTATCTACAATTTTATTTTGTCCTTTGTGCCTTTAATTTTTAGTAACAGCCATCCCAAAAGCTGTAGAAAAATGTCAAGTAAAAGTGCTGTATTAAGTATCGGTAGGTTTTGCAACAGCAAATAAATAATCAACATTTTGAAGTAAATTAGACACATTAAAACACTAACTGATTTTAGGAACAATCTATTTGCTGTTATTCTTCTCTAAGTCAAAAAAATAGAAACCTCTGTGTCGAGGTTTAGGCCCTGAGGTTATTGTGAGGCCACAAATCTCTGAAGTGAAAACTTCTTCATCCATTGAAGAAGGGCTACCTGAAAAAACACTGTGCTGAAAATGACCTTCTGTCAAGGATCTATTCAGAAAGATTTCTATACTTGCCTGTAAGGTAACAGACAGGAAGAATTAAAGTCTTTTACTATTCAAAAGCCATTATATAAAGGAGACCTTTAGATGCCCTATCACTTCAGAGAGCAAGACACAATTCCAAATTAAAATTTCCCTTCCACAGCTTGAAAGAGATGGATTCTAAGACTGTCTTCCAGTAATGTTACCCTCGCCTCTAGGCCTTTCTTTGCCTCAGTAAACTTTAGCCGATGCTTTTATTTTCTTGCTTCCTTGCCTTCCTGTCCAAAACAGAGGGGGGAAAAAAAGAAACTAAAAAACCCAGAAGGGTAAGCCCAGGAAAAAGAGATCTTATACTCCTGTCTACACTGACTAGTCTTCTCTGGTTATGTGTCAGAGGAAGGGAGACTGGTAACATCAAACAAGGTCTCACCATCATTCTCTAGACTGACAGTTGAAGATGGACACTTCATCATGACACATCTGATTGATGTGCTAGTGTATGTCTGCTTTATTTACTCCTGAAATAACAGGGTAAGACACTCTGTCACAAGTTCAATCCTACATATATTGCAGTTAGGCAACGGCAAAACATCTTTACACAAATAAGACTTTCAAGCCACTTCTTACTTGTGAAGAAGCCACAGCTCATAATAGTACATTTTATGGATTCTGAGTTGTGAGGGCAGAGACTAATAGTTGCCATGGGTTACTGCTCTGTATGTTGATATATATATCTCCCCAGAGAAACTTTAATGCAGTCTTTCAATACTTAAAGGGTGCTTATGAAAAAGATGGGGACAGACTTTTTAGTAGGGCCTGTAGCAATAGGACAATGGGTAATGCCCAGTCCGTCCCAAACTATGACAAATTTAAACTAAAAGACAGTAGTTTTAGACTAGGTACAAGGAAGAAGTTTTTTACAATGAGGGTGATGAAACACTGGAACATGTTGCCCAGAGAGGTTGTAGATGCCCCATCCCTGGAAACATTCAAGGTCAGGTTGGACAGGGCTCTGGGCAACCTGATTGTCCTGGTTCCGGTGGGGATAGGGTTAATTTTTCCTGGTATTCCATGCCATGTGAGCCATGCCCACCCTGAGCTGCCAGGGGAGGGGGCAGGAAGTTGCTGCTTAAAAGCGGGCTGGGGCGTCCCGGGTCCGGTCCGGCCGGCGAGCGATGGGGAGCGGCGGTTCTGTAATCGCGTTTGTATATTCCCCTATCCGTGTTGTTGTTGTTGTTGTTTGCCTGTTCCCTTTGCTGTTCTGTTAAACTGCCTTTGTCCCAACCCAAGAGTCTTGCCTTTTCTTACGATCCTTCCTGTATTAGGAAGGCACGTGCGAGCGGCACGTGGTTCTTTGTTGCCATCTGAGGCTAAACCACGACACTGATCTAGTTGAAGATGTCCCTGCTCATTGCAGGACTAGATGACCTTTAAATGTCCCTTCCAACCATTCTATGATTCTATGATTCTTCGATTTATTTTAAACTTTAAAATACAAAGATTTTAACATTCAAAAATATATTTTAATTCTCTCTCTATGCTTGTGAGATAGCAAGAGACCTCTAGATCTTTGTAGTAATGATAAGTCACTGCCTCATCATTGTTTCTTCTAATCTGAATTCCACTGGAAATTTAACACTGGCAAAGAAAAATATAGCCACCATTCAATTTCTTGTTATGTAAAGTATGCATCATGACTTGCATCATTTGAAGTC
Organism: Larus michahellis; assembly: GCF_964199755.1. Lineage (NCBI taxonomy): Eukaryota > Metazoa > Chordata > Aves > Charadriiformes > Laridae > Larus > Larus michahellis. The sequence continues at coordinate 46,217,550 of NC_133898.1, read as the reverse complement.
TCTTTTTCATAGTGATGGTCACAGTAAGTAAACATGGCAAAAAGAAATCCTCCATTCAAGATCTTTTCTATTAGCTGGCTCTAAAGGTGTCTTGGCTTAGAATAAATTCCAGTTTGGATGTCCATTATGACATACTTCATCTGCTTCATCCAGTAGATGAAGTATGTCATAATGGATTTTATGAAGATAACTAGATAAGTTACTAAGAACTGAATTTCATTTCTCCTACAGAAATCACAAGTATGTTTATGCATAAATTGGAAATGCATGAGTCTATGATCATGAAACCTTGCTCTCTTGTTTGATTGGCAATGCATCTGGTTTATGTAAGATCTTCTGAAATACGCAGGAAACTCTTGCAAATGATATTTGATAACGTAAAGAAACAATTTCCCCAATTCTGTCACAAAAAGTAGCATTCAATATAATGGTCCTTCAAGGTGATAAGGCAGTTGGAGCACATCACTAGTGAAAAGAAGCTGAGAAAACTGGATTTGTTGAGTCCAGAAAAGATGTTTAATTGCTGTCTTCATCTACTTAAAGGCAGGTTGCAGAGAAGACAGAGCCAGTCTCTTTTCACTGGAACACACTAAAATATATATCTTCCCCTTTCCTGACATTTAAAGGATACTGCAAGAAGAGCTGGTTTGTTTTTATGTCTGATCTCTTAGTAGACTGCAGTCAGAAGATCCAGGCAAAAATTGTCTCATAGAGAACATCTTTAGAAGAAAAGAATATATTTGTAAGGCCTAATTAATATCTGTCCCTTTTACTAGATTTCTATAACATGGGGAGGTATTTTGTTAAGAAATATCACGCAGAGCAAAGCACATTAAGTTATACCTTTTATGTTTTATTTGGCCTACACTGCAAGCAGTTCCAACCATATCAACTAATGCATTAAAATGGATTTCCAAATAATTTTCAACAAACCTACAACAGACTTATTACCATTTTACCTATTATTACAATGTAACTTCTTCATCAGTATCCATACACAGTTTTCGCAACCAAAAAACACTCTGAATTAAAGAGGCCTTTAACTTTACTAACCAACAAATAAGGTCACTAGAAGCTTTCTGAATAGTAAGAAAGTTTCTATATCAGAACATAAATGGCAATCAACTTACATCAAAGTTCCTAGGTTTGGTATTTCATCCATAAAATTCTGCAAAGCTTTTCAACAGGGTCAATAGTACATAATTTGAGGTACCTGGTACCATAAACTGGTACTACAAAGATATGAAAAACAGAACTCCTAAAGAGTGGTTTTAGTAATCCTCACTATGCTAGGAAAGAGATAGCTAGGTGTTCCCCTACTGTAGCTAATTCCCAGTGGTAGACGGCAGCTGTTCAGGACTGCATCCTTATGATCGGATTGGACTCCGTCATGCAATTTTTACCTTAGGCTCGCATAGTCAAGACCAGGATGACCTGAGATGGTCTCCCATTTCCTGTACAATCTAATTTTATCTCATGACTCTATAACTATGTCCCCTATGCCCTCTCAGTCTAGTGCAAATTAAGCTCCAATCACGTGTGGTGTTTCTTTGCAAGAACATGAAATTTGCTTTGATTGGATCATTTACTGTCTGCCTGTTTAAATCCACCTTGTCATCATTTCTGTTGCAGTAGCTACTCCTTTTCTTTCTTGCAAATACTTAATGGATCTGCAAAATAGCTGCTATATTTCACCTAGGTCTATTGCCTTTACTACTGGTAATGCCAGTCTCTGTTCATTTCCACTGTGTAAATACATATACTACAGTAAATGTCATCTCAATATAAGCACTTCCAGATCCTTCTGCATGAACTACTACAAATAAATACAGATATTTGCCAAGTGGATCAAATTCAAAATACATGGTAGTTGGGTCAATCTACCAGTGCACATCGCAAACATAATGTCTTGCATTATATCTCATAATGACCTCACAGCTCAAAGGGAGACTTAAAGCTTGTGAAATTTTTTGTACTTCTCAGCACATTAGTTGAATTGATACACAGGTAATATATTTCAAGTAGTTCTTAAACTGAGGGTAAAAATACTGCAATGGCTAAAGAATAAAACAGAAAACCAGATCTTGAAAGAAAAATGAAACTGAAAAAGACAACGTTATCATCTGCTTTATGACGGAACATATTTTCAGTTAGGAATAACAGCAAAAAAGGCCAAAAATTAGGGGGAAAAACGTAGGTTTTATTAAGGCAGCCAGTGACTCTGCACTGAGTTTAAATTATTTAGAAAATTCAAGTTGCCTGAATGTTTCTAATGAAATCAATTGGAATGATAAAAAGCCTGGCAAAATAGGTTAAGTTTCTTCAAGAATCTACTTTAAAAAGAAATGTAAACCTATTAAACAGTCTTCCTTGTAAAATCATCACTTATTCAAAGAAGAGGTGAAGTTTGCAGCAGTTTTACACAGTAATACATCATTTTCTTCACATGTAACCGAGAGATGGAAACCTTGATCTGCAAATAGAGCACAGTTCACACTAACTACAGAGCTAAAACTGTTGCTCCATGTCAGACATACACACACATTCATTCAAAGGGAAAATTTCAGTCTCCTTGAAAATCTTAATGCTGAGGTTGCATATGTCTAGAAATGATTTGTTGTTGTTTTTTCTTTTCATGTATTCCTTGTTTCTCATTTCCAGAATCCCATGCTGTTTGGCTAAGCAATGATAAGGAGGACAGCCAGTAGCTGCACAATTTATTGCGAATGAAGCAGCACCACAAGTAACTGATAACAGGCACTAAGCTCGGATCAGCCACTTTGAAAAGGCTCGCTAGAATATCTCTAAATTAGACCTGAAAGGAACACGAGAAGACCACTGAGGAAGTCAAAAGAAACACTGTTCCCAACACATTATCTGGTTTAGAAATCTTTACGAGTATTAAAGCCACACAGACTGAACACGCTTTGTTGAATAGTACGACACTCCTCATTGCCAAGTTTGTTGATATGCTCTCTGCCTTTATTTTTTAATATTCTTATTACATTATATTAGCTAATTACCAAGTATATACAAAGAAAAAAACAACACTAATCAAATTCATAGTGCTACTTGGATTCCACTTAAAACAATTCTGTATTCATTCTGTGGGTTGATTAACTTTATCTCCTTGTTTAAGGGCTTTGCTAAAAATATGAGCGGGAAGTAGCAGGAAAGTGATTCAGGAAGAAAAAACAACAAACCCCCCACAGCTTTCCAATATCTGTTTCGTTTCAGATAAAAGGCTGAAAAAACACCAGTGCCCCCTGATTCAGTGAATCCAGGTCTGCCTGGTCCCGATCCCCTCCTCTTGTCATCTACCAATCCTTTCTGAATCTACCCAAGCCTCAGGATTTCTGTTAAAATTTCCTTGATTATGCTTCTGCCTTTCCCTTTCCACTGCACTGACTCTGCCTCTTCTTTCATACTTCCTTGAGCATTATAACTTCACTGTGTAATACTGTCATTAAAACTGAACTAGAAAAAACTCTATGGGTTATCTTGAACAGCTACAAAAATTTCCATTTACCGGGAAAATTGTTAAACTTTGAATATTGCATTATTTGTGTTTTCTTCCAGTCTTTCTTTTTTTGTTAGTTTGCATAAAAATGTGTGTTTGAACATTGCAGGTTACCTAAAGAAGTTTTAAGGAACACAGGTCACCCATTTGTTAGGCTTTGAGACATGACATCTAGAGGACTGGGACTCTGAATGTAAGCTCCTCACTAGAAGCACTCTTTAAAAGCTCTGACGGAAGCTGCTTCTCACAGCTCTCCTCACACATTTTGCTGTTTCTGTGGCTATCATTCCTCCAGGCTTTCTCATTGTTAGAACCATGCAAGAATAGGGGAGCAACTCTTGTGGACCCCTCCGAATTTGTCTGAAGTGACCGTGGTGAGTCCTGATAAATCCAAATTAATTTGGTCTGAAAGCAGTTTCTCCAGTTTCCAGTGCAAATACAGATTAATTTTGTTTTTCTCAAGTGAAGGTGCTGGCACACACAGATGCATGGAAATATATTCTGTAATAGGCATCTTAGAGCCATCCTTTTACAGCTGATTCTCCTCAGAGTTATCAATGCTCCACAAGTCTCACACCACTGCATAATTTAAAGGAAATCTCAGCGAATACTTTAAGCAATGCAAGAGAGAGAAGACTCCCAAAAGCTGAGGTGTGGCATATCCGGTTATATATTAGCATCTTTGTTAGGCAACTGAGATGTCCACATTCTAAACTAGCTTTAAATATTTCAGTATTCAGTTCTGTTTCCACATAAGTAAGGAAAGCCACTGAGGAAACTAAGCAAAGAACTCCATTTGGGAAGTGCAATCTAAGGAAAAATCTGTCTTGCAAACATTTGATGTACACTTTTCAATGTGCTTATGAAATCAGTAAAAATTAGTCATCATTTTGTATCTGGAGAAACTGAAAGGGGCAAGTTAGCCTGTACATGGTCTATCCTGTCACACTCCTAGGTCTGCTAGTTTAGGGGTCCTCATCCTGTTGGTTGCCAAATGTCAGCTGAAAAAACTGCCAGTGAATCCAGATCTGCCTAGTCCCCAAGCCCTCCTCTACCATCTACCAATCCTTCCTGCGTCTGCCTGAGTCTCAGAATATCTGTTGCAATTTCCTTGACTATGCTTCTGCCCTCCTCTTGCCACTGCATGGATGCTGCCTCTTTCTTCTCTTCCTTTTTGCTCTCAGTTGTGGCCACACTGGTGCTGAAACCCAAACGATGCGCCCATTGAGATGCATCTGGTTGTGTCCAGGGTTATTTTGATATCTCTGCCCTGGAGCAGGGGAACAGTGCAGAGGCCCTGACACCAGCCCTGCACAGAGCCAGCACCAATCCATGCAGCTTGTTGCTTGGAGTGCCTCAGGGGAAGCGTCTACTCAGCAGAAATCACTTTCCTAGATCACAACACTTTTTGTGGGCTTTCACGTTTATGCAGAGATAGTAACTGTGCAAGACACTGCGCAAAGTAGGCAGTAGGTCTTCCACTAAAATATTTGCTACATGTGAAGACAATATCCGCTACATGTGAAGACTGTTTTCCCCATTTGGTTCACTGGGGAAAGAAAATTCATTAGTGATATCAAGAGACACTAGAATTTGACAAATGTATGCCATATCAAAATACCATTGTGAGAGTATGAGCTTTTTAGTGGACTTCTAATACAGTTCAGCTTACAATATAATTATTTGCCTCTACGAAGGATGTAGCTTTCCATACAAAGATTTTAAGAATCTAACAATAAAAGCCTACAGAGAAAGAGATGTTTCCTTTTGCTGCTTGCGTACTATAAAATGTTATTTCACAAAGAAGTACCTGATCTTGTCATGCAAATGAAAAATGTAATCAGTGCAGCTGTAGAAATCTATGTAACTTTTAAAAACTAAATTGTGTAATTCAGACAAAATCAATAGCTTCCAGAATAGATGTTTTCAAGCTATTAAGTTATAGGTAATTAAAACTTGAAACTGCTAACAGCTACTTCTACAAGGTACCGCATATAAGACTATACACTGAGTTTATACAACAAACCTTCTGTTTTATCTACTTGCAAGCATAAAATAGAAAACACCATATATTTTACATAGCTCTGTATGATTGATATCAACTAATCCACTAGTATAATACTTCAAAAGATGAAAAGGCAGTAGCAACCATGTAATCCTTTCCACCCACCAGCCTGTTTCAGGTGAGTGTTATCTATCTTTTCAAGGTATCTGGAAACTAAATGAAAGTGAGCACGGAATAGATGTCTGATGGGTGACTTATCTGGCATTAATGCTTTTTACTTGGCAGGGTAAAACAAGCTAGTTTATGCTTAGCTCCAGGGCTCAACAGGAAACATAAAGATTGACTGTGTGGGATAATGAGTGCTACCTGCAGGAGAGGATGGGGCTACTGTTAAAGAGTTTGTGGACTCAGTCAGCAGAGAAGGGTGGAACAGTGAAATGGATGATTTTGTGGCAACAGTGGGAGACCAGTCTGTTTTATTCAGAAGGCAAAAATTGGTCTCACTGAGCCATTCACACTGAGAAAGAAGCACAGATGGCTTATTGACACATTCATCAGGCACTCCAGTGACAGGGTAGCAACTTTTATGCAACAATGAGATTTATGTTTCTGAAATGCATTTCAGTAAGGATCTATTTAATTTTTACCAAATACACCCACAAACGTGCGCATACAAGTCTCACTTCCTTCAGTTATCATGGCTGAAGGCAAATGAGGACATCTAAGCCATACTCTGCTAAACACTGAAATATTAATTAAAATCTTTTATTCCTTTCCACCATCACTGTAAATTTCACTAGCATTACTGGGAATTTTGTGAATTAAGAATAGAAGAAGAGTATCTGACAGGCAGAAATTCTTTCATTATTTCAGCTCATTGAAATACACAAAGAAGAACAGAATAAAGTGATAAATGTCATCCCAGTTTGGATGAACTACTAAAGAAATACTATTTGTGTCACAAAACCTGGTAATATAGTGCTGGATAAACTGATCAAAAAGCTTGCTAGAGCTTTCTATAGTATAAGAGAAAGCACATTCTTTTTAAATAGTCATCGTCATCGTCTGTACTTAAATAGCACCTTCTCATTGTCAATGCTGCATATTCTTTACTATGAAGCTTGAGTATACATTGAGAAAATAAAGGAAAATCAGCTTTCTAGAAGAGGTCACCTCTGGGGTAAACTGTAGTTTAAGTGAAACTAGTGATTATGCAAAGTGGTTTCTTTCTCATTCTTAGTCAAACTGCCAAACAATTTTGCTCTGCAATGTTGAAGAGAGTAGCACAACAGAAGACTGAAACAAGAGGAGAATAGCAAGGAGCTCTGCTGTACTGCAGCACCTTGCTGATCAGTCCATACTCAGTCTTTGTTGTGACAGAAAATTCCAATTCATCCTTTTGTTAATCCTGGTGATCCACAGAGGTTTACAAAATAAAATGGCTTTTGGAGAGGAGACCCACTTCTTTTACTTTGTGAGTTGAAAGGCTAATTACAAGATACTGATTTTTTCTCTTATTTCCAGATTCTTCAGAAGTGATCACATTTTTTTCATGTTTACTCTGTATTTGAATGCTCTTTCCATAGGGAATCAGTCACAAATATTCAAAACTTGTAATATACGGTATAATATTATATGTCAGTAGTTCCCTATTTCTCAACTGAATGAATGTTTGAAGCAGGTAAAACATCAGCTTTTTCAAATTGAAACATTCTGCAAATATTCCTCCATCTAGCATTAACATTCACGTTCTGTGAATGTTTCTGCCAGCAGAACCCTATTCTTCAAATGCCAGTACAAACCAAATGCAAATAAAGGGCAAGCTCAGTTTAAACTAGCTTGCCATAAACACTCAGATCTACAGAGTATATAATTTAAAATTTTTTCAACTTTGTCTATTTAATATAGCTTTTGATACCAACAGTGAGATGCAAACATATACGCCGATAGCAGAATGTACTTCAGGATATGTAATATGTGGAAACAATACTTTTCCAATAAGAATAAGGAGATGTCAAATAGAAATAATGTATTCATCACTGCTGATCAAAGCAAGAGAATATGTATGATAAAATTGACTGTCTGTTAGAACAGCAAATGATGCAAGGAAAGTAGATTTCTCATTTTTAGATTTTATTCCATCTAAAATACCAAAAGTGTTTTGGTAAATTGAAATGAAAGACCTACATCCTTCTCAAGTAAAGTACTGGTCCTGTTCTATAGACTGTGAATCCACAACAATGACTATTTAAATGCTGCTCCCTAGATCAGATGGAACAACTAAGATCAGGAGCAGAAACCTCTTCCTTACACTCAGTCCTATATTTTGACTGCCTTAATTTGACTCACTGAAACCATCTTCCTCTCACACAAAAAAATCTTTTTTTGTTTGTTTTGTTTTTTAATCTGAATCCTACACAGGTAATTGCTCAGCTTTTAAAAGAAAAAAATACAGTGTCTTTCACTGAGCATCTTTATAGGCCTTGTTCTTTCAGGAACACAGCGCCAATACCCCACCAGAAACAATTCTGTCCAGAGGAAATAACCTGTTTCCAGCATACAGGTCTGTAGGACTCTTCAAGATAAAAAATGTTGCCAACATTCTGTCTCTTTTAAGAAAGGCATCATGCTCTTTGTGAGTGGATGTACAGCAGCTAAAGCATGTATGATAAACTTTTGGGATACCACTAGTCTTTAGAAGACAATAACCAATTCTAACCGGTTTTCAAGAGGTATTTGCCAGGAGGCTAGGTAAATCCAAGGTTTAGTAATAGAACAGGCTGCCCAGGGAAGTGCTTGAGTCACCATCCCTGGAGGTATTTAAAAGACGGGTAGACCTAGTGCTTGGAGATATGGTTTAGTGATGGTTTTTGTCAGAGTTAGGTTGACGGTTAGACCAGATGATCTGAAAGGTCCCTTCCAACCTAGGCATTTCTATGATTCTATGACATAGATCTCTTCTATGAAACCACATCAAATGCAACTGAAGTTGTCAGTTTTTATCAAAATGGTTGGGCAGTCAGACTGATTTCTGGACAGCAGATATGGTAAAAAAATTCCTATCCAAGACAGGAATTGAATCTTCTCATCAAAACCAGCCCAGCATATAAAGTCTGAAACAAGCATAGCTAATAAGATGTATTCTGTTCACCTGAATGTCAACGAGGAGAATTATCATTACCCAGGAGTGACTATACTGTTAAATTAAGTTTAATCATAACAACCTTGTTCTTCCATTCCTACAGAAACCATGACAAAACATGGCTGATGAATAAAATACAGGGCATTTTCACATGATCTGTCTAGCACAAGCTGAGGCAATATATAGTACTCTGCTCCCTTTGCCTTTGCTTAGGTGACAATAAGGTGGAATATATGGTGACGTATGGTACGTTTGCTAAAAATCCACTTAAAAGCAGAAATCAAATGCTAAAAGAAAGAAAAAATGGCTTTGGGACTAGAGGGGACTGCCAAGTTCATAGAGTCTGCTTTTACAGGCAATTACATCATGCAATGTTTTTCATGAGGCGATGATGTACTACTTTAAAGTAGTTAGGCTTTCCACCACAACTCTGATTATTAACGGTAAGCTTCTTTGCCACTCTTGCCACTCTGACTGTTACACTGGCGGAGTGTATTCATGGCTATTTTATGTTTAGCGTTTCTAGTACTAAGAATGACTTATAATTTCAATATCTCATTTGCCTCCCTGGAACCACACTTTGAAAGAAATCTTCCCCATTTCCTCTAATATTATGGTAGACATTTTAAACTAGCCATTTACGTTTTCTTAGTGTTAGCTTATCACAGGAATGAATTTTCTGTGAACTTAAAGCTCTGCACATTAGCCTAACCACCCACATAAATTAGGATTTTGTCCATTCATGTTAACCATGCTATCACTCTCCTCTGCAGGGCACCTCTCTCTCCAGACAAATTATATGTGCAGAGAGGGTATTGGTCTATAAACTAGAATGAGCATTTTTCTGTTCCTGGGTATTTTAGTTAAGACACACCAATTTGCAGGCTTCTTAAGACTAGCTTATTATTTACTTTATTTCAAAAGCACATCTAAAGCCACACTGATCCACCCTCTGCTGCTCCCCCAACCCAAGATAGTCCTACTGTGATGCAGAACTGTCATAATTGTTACTGTAACATCATATTCTATAATACAGGTCACATTCACGGAAAGGCTAAACCAGCCCATATTAAAATAGGCAAGTGCTCAAGTGTGCCAAAGGCGAAGACCAGGCCTTCCGTTTCTGACAATATGCAATTAACCAGAAGCTGCTTTTTCACTCCTTTGCTCCCAGCAGAAGTTATACCATAGATATGGATTATCAGCTACCTAAGTGAATCTTTCTATTGACTGCATGCCTGCTTATATAAATTCTTTGCCGTTCCTGAAATTTACTTAGGTGTGAAATTCTGGCTGTGAGGAGATATAGCACACAGATCTGGACAGGTAAGCCTTGTTTGTAGAACTGTATATGACTTAAATAGTACCTAAGACTTGTCATTGTTCTTTAGTTTTCATGCACAGTGAATTTAACCCTAAGGAAAAACATGATCTCATCCCCAGTGCTTGCAGAGAGGAATGGAACAATCTTTTGATAGCATATAATATCTACACAAAAAGCTCCAGTTTCAGTTTGGGGCCTCTTGACAGACAACATGAGTATTAACTGTAAATCATGATAGGTAAAATATTGTTAGTGACTTAGAATAACTCCTGCTAGTCGTGTTACTTTCAAATCCAAAATAATTTTATTTTCTAGTGGTTTTCAACCACAGAATCAAGTTGCATACCTAGATCCAAGGAATTACTCTGTAAACAGTATTTCTTATGACAGGATAACATTCAAATAGCCCTACAATGTACACTGTTTGACTGGAGATATAACTTTTCTGACTTAACAAGGCAGTAGCACATACACAACGTAAATGCCTTTTAGCAAAAATCTAGTAGTTTAAAAGAGATACAACTTATAAAATATGCCCAGCTTATGCAATATAGTCCAATGATACTGTCTATGTACTGTTCAGTTATAGAGTTTATAATTCTCTATTAAATAATATCCAAGAAGCAATGAAACATTCCTGAAACACTTCTCGTATTAAAGGCCTATAGCTGTTGGTTTTATTATTTTTATCAATACTTCTCAAGCAAATTCTGCTGTATTTAACAGTAAAAATCTAATTTAAAAAATCACTTGTATACAAACCAGCAGTTTATTACATCACTGAAGTTGCAATAGAGAAAAATATGTTTCCTTATACCTAATACTCTGCAAAAGTTCAGCTCAAATTAACAACAGCTATCTTTAAGAGAAAAAGACATGAATCCAAAAGTGCAGTTGTATAAAGGACACAGGAACAAGAGAAAAATGAGGTAAGGCAAACATAAATGACATATAAATGAGCCCCAAATGTTCATGACCTGACATTTAGCCTGACACTTTTCAGCCCCTAGTAAATATTTATCGGAAGAGCTATGAACATAGGTAAAACATTTTGAATGGAAGCTTTACAATCTATCAACCTTCTTAACTCCTGTATTCCACTAATAAGGCAATCTGAGCCCTTTAATGTATCTGGTACCGTGTCTCCACTCTACCCACTGTGGAATGGATGTGACTGGAACAGTACCAGTGGAGCTGCAGAGGAACTCCCATGTACTCTCTGTCACTCCTACCCAAGGTCTTTGCAGCATGAATCCTCGGTATTTAAGAACAAAAGAAGTGGTTTTGGCAGCATTTTTCTTGCACAACAGATGCCCTGTCATTGGGCCAACAGAACATCCACGTTGTTGGTATTCATATCAGGCAGAACTCAGAACATCCAGAGCATCTGACCTCCTAGAGTTCCCCATTACTGCACGTGTGTAGAAGAAAACACTGTATTGATGCTGTCATTAGCAGTGGTATTTTTAAGGCTTTTTGAGTCTCTGTAATTTATTTGTGTACTGCTAATAAAGAGATGAATGGGCAATTTCTATATTAATTGCACACAGTAACAGAAGTTGTCTGTTTCAATAAAACCTTACGATCAACTAAGGAACAAGCCTGCCTGCAGGTTACAGTATTGGGCTACAGAATGAGAGAATGAGGTTGCTCTTTCAGTTATACAGTTGTTAGTCACTGACTTAGCCCTAATAAAAACAGTGCTTTCACAATTGAGGAAGTTTCTGTGAGAACAGAATCTAACTTGGCCGTGCCTGAGCACCACAAAACTTTGTGCTTTCTTACATCAACTCAGATGCTAGGTCGTCAAATATAATATGACCTTTTTAGCCATCAAGAGTAAGTAAAGCATCAGTAATGTGTTACATTCAGATACTCAATGAAATCCCCTATGCTTTGTAGGTATGTTTACTGAGTTATTTCTAAATTGGCACAGCAGGTGGCAGGAACAAAGATGATATTCACCCTTGCTGCAGCTGCTTGCTCGTCCATCTGCACTCTCAGTTCTTATACACAGTACCCTTGTGGTCTTACATTCTTTGATCATGAGGACATGGTTTTGTCTTTCAGGATGCCCATCTCCCCAGAACACCCATTTTGAGATGTATAAAACCATATCATGTGCTTCTTCCCAGCAAGTTACATAAACCGATATGGATCACAGGGAAAAACAGACTCATGCCTTGTCAAATATGAAGAATCACACTACACCAAGACAGAAAGACCCATAAAAGCACAGTAGCTCAGTTCAGAGGTAGAGGCAATGTGCACCAATGTCAGATGCTCCATTGGAAGGTCAGATCTGACTGGAATCAATCTGGCATTGATGGCTGTCTATAACCAAATGAATCTAGGTTGAATCAGATATTCAGGGGGCAGCTTAGAGAGAAAGAATTATCAAAATTCTTCTACTTGGTAGGAGCTGCCTAGGCTGCTACCTGTCCTAAGTTTCTTCTTAAGAGAAGTCCCAGCAACTTTATGTTAAAGAATTCTGACAATTTGTTTCATATTTCTATGACAGACTTTATTTTTAAGAAAAGAAATCTCATGGTTTTGGTTATCAATATTCTGTTGTTCTGATGAGTATGACACCAAAGTCAATGAAACTATTTTCTCTCTCAAAGGGACTTAGTTGTTTTGAGAGGATCTTTGGGGAATGGGAGATACCTGTCAAACTCCTTAAAAGCATGTATACAATCAATTTTTTCATCATTTTTAATCAGTTTTTCCCAGCTATGTACTTAACCAGATCTTCATGTGGTTCACTGCTTATTTACATACAGGAACATGAGAAAGATATCATCCACAATTAGCATATAAATATCTGCAGCATTTGCTTTAATTGCCTAAATTTTTTTCTTGAAAAAATTTCTTTCTCTGGGTTTACTCTAAGTGAATAACAAAGGAGTAGTCTGCTTCTGCCTATGGGGTAGATCTTGTACTGACCAAAACCCTGGTATCTTTCTGGTTCTCGTTTAGAGCACTTGTGGGACAGTGACATCCGTTGAAAGATTGATGGGGCCCTAGCAGTTCAGTCTCAAAATATTTCAGGTGATAGAGGAGTACTATTCTTGTTCTTTTGTGGAAAGCTCCGAAAGGCAAAATTCACCATTTTGAGAAGTACAGCTGCTTTCGCAATGATTTGCTCTACCAGAAATGCACAGGGGAAGAAACACAGAATAGAAAATGGCCTGCCTCTATCCATTCTTTTAAAGTGAGAGATACTCCTGCCATTAACCTAAGACGTTTCATTCCAATGAAAAGATATTCCTATTTACAGGAGCACTGAAATGTAGTTTCCTATCTGGGACACAGATTCTTTACATCCTAAACTGAAAATTGTTACCTTTCATATAGATACCTGCCATTTTAGTGTCACTAGTTTTGTTCAAACACTGAAAGAAACAAACAACCAGCAGAAATTCTTGGGCAATCCTGCTGACCACTGTAGTCAAAACAATGTACCTTGTCATATTCAAATTGACTAAATGTTTCATGATAACAGCTGCTTATACATCTAGGGATTTATTAATGTTTTATTCTTTGAAGGTGCCTGCAGTACATAGGTTTTTAAGATATTTGTAAAAAGTTTCCTTGTAAGTTCAGAAGTGCCATAATATATGTACAAATCCTTCACTTTAAGATTGTTACACAAATCAGAAACCTGTCACAACAAAGTAGGGAAAGAGCATTCGAAACTCAGGTACAGTTCTAGGTGTTGGAAAGAAAAGAATATACAGCTAAGACATTTAATTTTTTGCTTCAATGATATCAGGAGGCTAAGGAAATATGGTCACCTAATAACAGCTCTAGATAATGGATCCTCCACTTTATATAGCCACGAAGGAACAACTGGCTGTTTTCTCCTGTGGTTTCATTCATGTACCATCATTTTCATTCTCTCATTTGTTTTAACTAAAGGCTAAAACAAAGCGTTTCTCAAGAGGTGGAACAGGGAAATCTGCTAAGTGTAAACTATTATTTTTAAGGTCTTTTTCTATCTTCAGAACAAATTGCCCTAATAGATTAACCTCCTAACCTTCAATTGGAGCTTCTAGCATTCTAATGAAATTACAGCTGTCAGCAAATAAGTATCTCCGAAGTGACCTAAATAGTTTTTCCCTTATGTATGCTGTGTCAGTTTAGTCTGTGACACAGAGCAACAGAACATTCAACATAAAAGCAGTTATTTCTTACCCTGAGCAGAACTTCTATTATTTTGTAGTTCACTTGTTCCAAGTTGCCTTCCTTATTCCTTGTATTGCTTATGTTTCTATCCCCTTGCAATGAACTTGCAACGAACTTGCAACAAACTTGCAACAAAAGCAAAAACGTGAAAGTTAGTATTCAAATTTTCAAAAAATAGTAATAAGATTACACCACATCATATATAGAAAGAAACATCTCAATGTTATTGTTTCTTTCTCCTCAATATTAAAATTATAGAAATTTAAAAAATTAATTTTAAAAGTAATTATTAAAATTATAGAAATCTCTAAGAACTTCTTAGGTAATGCGAAATCCTGTCCAACTTCTAAATTTCTGTCCTGTGCTTCTATGAAGTCATTCCCAGTAAGGCATCAGCCATGGCTTAGATACTCAAGCTGAGTTACTCAATCATTTTATTGATCAACATCTACAGGCACATAATGCACTTGTACCCACATAATTTATTTATGTGGGAAAAGCCTGTTCATTTTTATTCAGCTGTAGAATACAGGGAAACAATAATCCTGATTTCAAATTCCAGTTCCTGCAGAAGTGTTGCATAGGAATTACAGATGATTTAATTAAGCACATGGGTCTGGCAGATTTTCCTTCAGAGATAACTGGGGTGAGTTAATTATGCAGAATGCACCACTGTTGCAGACTAAAAAATATAAGGCAGAACATCTTTATACCCCAGTTCTTGGTTTGATTCATCCTCCTGTAAGTTAAAGAGTATTTAATTTCCATATAAACCCATAGCCAGTTTTACCTAAGTGTGATTTTCCTATGTGACATTAGAAAGCATTGCCTGTCTTGATGCAATGGCTGCTATCAGATAGGAGAATCCTTCTGACATTGTTTTTGTGCAGTTTCTGTGACTGGAGGCTACATGATTTCAGTGTGCAATTTTCATTTTTAGAATTTGTCACCTTGTGAGTTCGATCTATGAAGCTAATGCAATGTTCATATTTTCAGCCAAATCTTTGTCTTAAATATGCCGTGCCAACGTTCTTCTTATAGCTTTATAAAAGATATTTCAGTTTAATTTGTGTAGTAGTAGAAGTCATAAATCCCAAAGTCAGTCATGTCATCATGGTAGGTACTTTAGACAGTAACCGCCCAAGGACCTCAGACTTTTAGGATTTGATTCTGCCATTTCCTCTTTAAACAGACATAGTATTTTGCAAGAAGATTCCTCCTTACAAAGCAGTAATCAAGAAGTCAAACAATTTTCCTCCATGATTTGAACAATAATAGACCATTGTTTGTTGTCTAGTGAAGTCTTGGACCTACAGACCAACAGAAACCTTCAGAAAGCAGCAGCAACAGTTTACTATGGCTCAAAATATCATTGTATGTTTGCAGTCTGCAGGCAACAGGCTTCACTGCTGACAGTACACAGCTGGTATTCAAAGCTGTGCAGGGATTACAGTATCTGCAGTAAATACATCAGAGGTTTTAAGATACTAATTAGATCTGCTGCAATTTGGAAATTCCTATATGACTGGGAAGATGCAATGAATCGTGCCCAGCCTTCTCTGCTGTCAGCACTCACTCAGTAGGAATATTTATGACAGCAGCTAGAAGTAAAATCATGAAGGACATGCCATGGTCCTATCCCTGGATGATATATGTGTATACATACTGGGAAATGTAATACAGTAGTGTATTTATCACCTCCTATGGCTTTGCATAGGCTCTTGTCACATATAAAGGTAATAAAAATTGATATGCATAGTTAAATAAGGCCTCCTGCAAGTTTTCAGTCACATAAAAAATGGTGCAATTAGGCAACTAGATTTACATAATGCTCAGTATATATGCTGAGGTGATTTTAGCACAGAATTTTCAATGAATTTTTAAGAGTTCATTTTCCTTTTGTTGTTTTATTAAGATGAAGATTCAGTATCCTTTCATTTGTGTTGTAATGGAAACCTTACCTACCAGACAGTGGGTGCTGTCTTGATGATAGTTTTTAATCTAAAGGTTAAAAGCCTGCTGCCAGTAGTTCTAGCGTGCATTAATTAGATTTACTGTCTTCCACTGATCCCAGAAAAGTGAAGATCATCATTCAACTTATAGACAAGCCCACTGTTTTCCACAGGTGTTTTTCCTTCCTATACTTGGAAGCTTTGTTCTTATAATACAACTGGTTTTGGAATCAAGCCTATAAGAACACAGAAGGATTTTTCTTGTGATAACTGTTCACTCCAGGCCAGGTTCTTGAACTGGCAGGAAAAAAGGATGCTTATCTTGTATTTTTTTTTTTCTAATGAATTCTCTTCAGGACTTCAGGCAATATAAAGAAGGGTGAGTGAGAGAACAATGAAATTGTTGTACAATGAAGTAGCCAGAATTTGAGCCTCCTAATCAAAAATACTTGTGTGTTTAGGAGTACAATTGCTGCAGGCTCCTTATACAACCAAAGATCTGCAAGTATTCTTAGAGTATCTTAATTATCCTCTGGAGATGTCTCCCTCTTTCTCTAGTGACTAAATAGAATAGAGGAGAGTTCAAGCTGATTACACTCTTAAGTTTGGCGCCCGTATTACACACTTAAAGATGGGCCCGGATGTATTCCATCTAAGAAATATTTGCTGGGAGGATGACTACAGGACAGAAAGACTGAGACTGGCATGAGGTGCCTGAGAAGTGAAAATTGTATTCTCCAAGTGGGTGGAATACTGGGGTTGGAATAGCAAATTTGGGGTCAAAAATTAGGAAAGAAACAAGCTAAAAGATATCAAATCTGAACAAATTATGGGAAGTGCAACTGCAGAATATTAATTACATGAAACCAAGATTTCTAATTCTGACCTACAAAGATCTGTTAGATACCATGCCAAAGCATATGTCCTATACCACTTTCTTGTCTACGTGAAAGAAAACACCCAGCTGCTGCTCTTAATACTTCATTAACTAAAGATGCAGCTGTTGGCCTGAAAAGGTTTCAGCCCTGCTGATGGTAGTTGTTAAAATGATGCTGTGTCAAACAACTCGGTTCAGTTTTGCGTGTTTGTTTGTTTAGCCTGTAAATTACATGTCTGAAGGCTGACATTAAAACAACAAGAATAAGATTGAAAAGTGCAGTTCTCTGGGAGACTAATGACAGAATTACAGAAGTTACAGAAGTTTCCCGCTGAGCAATTCAGCCAGGATGGTAGTCCAACTGGGCACATGCAAGAACAAAACGACAAGTTCCTGGAGAAGATTCAGGTGCCTGTTGCCTAAACATTAGGAAGTTCCCTAAACATTAGACAGGGGGTTTGTGAACACATTGCTACAGTCAGAAGTCTAATTTAGGTGCTCGAATCCATCTGTATAGCTGGGTCTCTGATTCTTCAAACAGGTGGTTTTTAAGGGTGGTGAAATGGACAGAAGCAGTTTCTACAGTCTTCTCTGGAAGTGCAGTATATGCTCCCTTCCAGTAGAGGGTCATCCTCACTCTCCATTAGCAGATTATCAATTGCTTGGAGAAAAGATAAGGATAAGGACATATGCTTTTTCAGGTCATCTACCAAGGGCAGATGTGCTAATAAGCAACCTCATATATCCATGCTAGAATTTTTTCTGTGCTTTTCCTCCCCCTGGGGCACACATGAAAGCACAAATAAAATTAGGAGTTAGAGATTTACCCCCTAATCTGCAAACAAGAGATGCACACATTTATGAACTGGCAAAGATAATGTCAAGAACCTTGTACATATGGGATATTCCCTTTCATCTTTATTTTAAGTGCAGTTGTGTAATGGTAGCATCAATAGGCAAAGATTATTATTAGGCCCCACACCACAGACTGTACAAATGACCAGTTGCTCCAGTGGAACTGTGGAAAAACCTTCTGAGAAAACAGAATCTTGACAGTAAATATCAAGTGACCTTTTCTTTTTCCCCTACAGCATCTCATGCATAAATACCAGATACTACATCTCACCTAGGTACAAATTCAGGAATATTAACTACTGCTGTCAGCTAGGTACCTTTAGACTCCATACCTTGCTACTTGTTAGTTTTTGTGAGTGATTAACCTAGAAATCCTAATGAGATGTAGTTCATTTTCTACGAAATTAAAATGGAAAAATCACATTCATTTTTCACAAGAGATACATTCTGCAAGTTATGCTGGAGAACGCTTTCATTGAATTAGATCGTATCTGCAGTTGTTAATTTAAATAAGATCTATACATGTAGATGACTGTTTAACATTACATTGTAAAGAAATATGTAAGTCAAATTAGAAATGGTTCAACTTTTCTAAAAATTCAAAATCCTTTGTGTAAATGATTTAACAGATATTTAATACTGTCCCTCAAATGTCAACTATAAATGAATGTATCATTTATATGTGAGAAAGAGAGTAGCTAAAAAACTTTTCAAGTAAAATTTAGAGCACTTATTTTGCATTATTTGCCCAGGTTTCTTTAGTAAAGGTACACTCTTCAAAAACAATGGCTGTAGACAAGAGTGTTGGCAAGCTCCACAACTGTGTTGACAAATATTTTTCAAGCGGATAGATGAGGAGCAGGGGGACTCTTAAAATTGCTATTCAAATTCAATTCACTAAGCTTAATGGAGAAAACTCAAACTAAGATACAAGCTTCCAGTCATCATGCATACAAAATTCCAATTACATTCCCACTTGCTCTTGTGCTAGGAACTTTCTTTAGAAATGAGTAAGCAGAAGACATAGCTGAAACTGTAGGCTTGATTTGATTGTTTTTACATAATAGCAACTTTTAGTATGGTGCATATTTTATTTTAAAATGAAAAAAAGAAAAAATTGCTAGGTTTAGAAAGGGTGAGAAAAGAGGGACAAGCCAAAGGGCTGCTGTGTCAAATTTCTGTATCTGGGGAGCTAAGGTTATTTTCTTTTTTTCTCCGCTTTATCTTCCATTTATCTTCCATCTTAGAATTGCTAATAGTTTTCCTAAGCTCACAGTGAATGAGACACGCATTCTTAGCACCATAACTTACAGTTGTAGATGCTGAAGCCACACATGCCAGCTGAGCCTGTATGGTATAACTTATGCTTTCTTTGACACCCCATTGTCTCCATGAGGTGTTCACACAAACATCTTTGCATATTAGCAATTGCAAAGTATAAAACTGAGGGATACAGAGCTGTTATTGAAGATACAGCTTCGAAGAAGTTCCTTTCTCTACAGGTGATAGCATTTGAAATAAAAAAAAAAGAGTCAGCTGCAAAAATTGTTTTGACAGAAAACAAAATATTTAAGTAAAAAGATAAAAGTGGGAATTTCTTCCCCTAACATGTTTTGGTATGTAATCAATGAGAAATTCTGTCTTCATCTACAATATCAGTATTCATTGTGTGAACTTTTCTTTTAATATCAGACAGAAATAGAGAGGAAAAAATGCAGACAATTATTTGTTATCAAAAGTAATTCTCTGAAATCACAGTGGGTTATTAGCAGCTACTTACCCCAATAATAAAGTAATAGCACAAAAAGTGCTGCAACAGTTATCCATTATTCTTACTAAGGCCATGATTCTGCCAAACTCTCATATGTTGAGAAATACCTTGCTCTGTATACTGTCCTAGTAATATGAACACGTCATCTTACGGATTAAGGTACTATTCAAAGTGGGTGAAATCCTCGAATCATAAATAAACGGAACAACTCACTCTATAAATAATAGAAGCCATGACAGACTTTTCATCTTACTAACTTACTAATAAATAAAAAGTTTGTCTGTTCAGACCAAAAAGTTTATTATTCATTCACTTACTGATAGGAACCCACAAATTCTTGCAGAGTTACAAACAATAGAGCATTTTCACCCACTTATGTGCACCATGGAGTAACATGCACCATTACTCCAGGAACACTTCGGAAGTTTTCAGTCTTTTAGATTTTCTTTGATTTTTTTTTTTCCTTTATGACACTCTGCCTCAAGCATGCTTTAATTAGTAATTTTTCATCTTGACTACTCCCTGTTGAAAGTAGGGCAAATGCTGCCTTTTTTCTCTGACTTGCTGTGTCTACATTTTGGGGCAGGGAAGGAGAGATCTTTCTGAAGGACAGATGAGTACCTATTCTGATATTTGAGAACTCTTTTTTTGTTTACTATTATCATTCTGTTGATGGCTGTGGAGAGAGACTTTTCAGATATTCTGAAGACTGGCATCCATCCTCCTTACAATATCAGTGCAAATCTATCCTGTTCTAACAGGAGCTGTATTAACATACTACATGCCTACTACAGAAGAGGCATTCAAAGAAAAATTAACAAAAGCCCACAATTACCATGCAATAAATACTGGTTACATCTTAAATTAAAACTATAACTTAATACTGTTTACAGGACTTATTAGAATCATAGAATTGTTCGAGTTGGAAGGGACCTTAAAGATCATCTAGTTCCAACTCCCCTGCCATGGACAGGGACACCTCCCACTGGACCAGGCTGCTCAAAGCCCCATCCAGCCTGGCCTTGAACACTTCCAGGGAAGAGACATCCACAACGTCCCTTGGCAACCTGTTCCAGTGCCTCACCACCCTCACAGTAAAGAATTTCTTGCTAATACCTAATCTAAATCTACCCTCTTTCAGTTTAAAACCATTACCCCTCGGTCCTATCGCTCCACTCACAGATAAAGAGTCCCTCCCCATCCTTCCTGTAGGCCCCCTTTAGGTACTGGAAGGCTGCTATAGGGTCTCCCTGGAGCCTTGTCTTCTCCAGGCTGAAAAACCCCAACTCTCTCAGCCTGTCTTCATAGCATAGGTGCTGCAGCCCTCTGATCATCTTTGTGGCCCTCCTCTGGACTCACTCCAACAGGTCCATGTCTTTCTTATCTTGGGGCCTGAGAGCTGGACACAGTATTGCAGGTGGGGTCACACCAGAGAAGAGCAGAGGGGAAGAATCAACTCTCTCAACCTGCTGGCCACGCTCCTTTTGATGCAGCCCAGGATGCGGTTGGCTTTCTGGCTTGTGAGCACCCATTTCTTGCTCATTGTTGAGACTAAACTTCATTAGTAAGGGAAAGCAGACAGATTTTGGTTCAGACCTTACAGAAAAATTGTTTTTTATCTGCTCCAAGGTTTTCCCAGAAAAGTAAATTCTAGGTGATGGACTTATTAATTTTTATCCAGTTGGTTATCATTTAAATATGAAATTGAATTCTATATTTTGAAATTATTTAAAAAATAAGGTGAATGCAACATTATGTAATACTTTTTGAGTTTCTATATACATAATTCTATTGGTGAATACAGTGCATCATCTTGTAAAAAAGTTGCGTGCTTTGGGACAATGAATTAAGACTGCACATTCGCCTTTCTAGAGTCATAGCACTCTTGCCATGGTTATACATCCAGCTGTCATCAAGTTGCACTTGCAGAGATGTTCTTTCCTTTGTGGAGAGATAGACTGGATGATCTAATAGGTCATTTTCTATTCCTAAATTCTATGGCTCAATGAACAATAAATAACATTACTCTGTATATGTAATGTCTTGTTCCAGCAATAAAATATTGCCCACAAGACACAAACATTACTGAGATTGTGATATAATGCCTCAAATGTCCAGATGTAAGATCAATATATCAAACACAGTATAATTTTTCTATACCACAGGCCATATTTAACACTGCTGTTGCTCAACAAATCAATTTGATTTTCCCCACAAATTAAAAACAAGGAAACAGAAGAGTTATAAATCCTTCAAAGAGAATCCTGTGAACTAAGACTCTTTGTTTTCTATTTTCTTTCAGAAAACATGTTACAGATAAGCATCTGCAACAATCTCTGTTCTATACCGAAGAAAATAATTTGGTCCTAGAATGTATATAGTGTTAAGGACAGAATAGATATTCACAGTTGCCCAGAAGGCAACTAAAATTTTAACTCTTATGTTCCACAGATGCAGTCTGAGTTTGGATAGCTGCGTAGAGAAACTAAATGTTTTTCCCAGTGCTGATAAGCTGGAGCAGAAGCAAAGAATAAAAATTACGTATTTGAGAACAGCAGAGAGCCCAATTAGATGGCTACATTGGTCAAATACGTCTTTATGAGAATGCTGGGTTTCTGTTTTCATGCACCTAACTTAAACAGCCCCTCAGATAAATCAGAAATGTAATATGTGGAGTCCTTTTCTATAATAGAGAACAAAGAGAACAATAATCCCTGCAGTTCATACTGTTCAGCAGTTAAATCAAATCTCCGAATTCTGCTGGACATGAAGCAAATAAAATATTATCTCTATTTTTAAAGATACAGAAAACATAAGAGGTTATATGGTTTCCATCAGCATCACAGTCACCTTTGTAATATTCCCGGATGAAGTCCAAGGAAAATCTATATGAGTCTTCCACCTCACTATACTAGAAGAAAATGTATAGCTAGCATCCTATCAGCCTTGTAATCAAAAGGAAGTACTGTACCAGAAGCTCTTTATGGCTTCAGGTGCAAAAAAAAAAGTGAATTAGGATCCATCTCTTCAAAGGGTCAAGATTCCCAGAAAAAAACTTCTTCATTTTTTATGAAATATACAATAGCAAAAGCTTCAAGCCATAGAAAAGAGTGTATTAATATTGCCAGTAAAATGTCAAGATTCCTTCATGCCACAGCTGAGAGAAAATAGCTACTTCCAGAGCAAGCAATTTTCAAACAATATAATTAGATAATGTTACTTTTTCCTATTTAAGATTTCCTGTAATGAAGCAATTTCAGTCAACTGATGTATTTGCTTTTGCAAATGAATTTTAGCCTATGGGTTGCAATACACAGGCTGTTCTGCATATTCCCATAAATATGTGATATTTGAAAATCAAGCTATATAATTATCTGCCTAAATTACATGATGTTTCCATATTTTTGAATAGAAAATTTCTTCATCTTCCTTCTGAAGGCAAAATCTAAATCAAAGAAATTTCACTTAATGATTAACCAAATACCAGACAATGAGCTGAAACAGGAAAAACAACAAAAAATCTCATGAATTTGCATTAAAAATAACGGAAAAGAAATAAAAATTTACAGTAGATTTTTTTTACAATTTATCTAATTATTAACTAACCTTTAATCATTTCCCAGTCCAAATAGAATAAAATATTATTTCAAATGGTATAACTGTTGATGAATGTTACCTTTTTTCATGTGCTGAGTTTTCATTGTGTTTTGATCTCCTCCCTGTTATGTCTATGGCCCACAACATTTGTACACACTATAGCTTTCTAAAATAATGAGATGAGGGTTTCTTTGCCCCATATCCTCCAGATGAAGTTTTTCAGAATGCTAAAAATATTCTCTCCCTTTGAATAAATGATACAAAATCATGGCCGTGTGTAATAACTGCATCGAACCAGAGCTCAAAACTTCATTCTTAGCTCTGCTGTGGACTTAACTTGAGAGCAGATCAGTTTAGATCCCACCTCTAGAATGGAGTAATATCATGGCCTCACTTTTAGTTTGCGTGATTTATTTAGACTCTAAGCTCTTCTGTGAGGGGATTTTTTTAATATACATGTTGCATTTTAGTTTAATGGAGATTTAAATCCATTTGTAGCTTCTGAGTACTGCTGTAATTAAAAAATGATTGGATTGGATTCAGTCTACCTTAAGACTCACCTAGGCTTGGACTGTCAGCCATAAACCAAGGAAATCTAACACAGTCCTGCTTTCTCATTTGCATAGCCTACCTATGCCAAAATTCAATATACTCACTACACAGCCTAAAAGTTCCATCAATAAATTAGTTGATCAGAAGTTCTTTTGCTCTGTGGATATAACTGCTTATCTCCCATTTGAAACTATATAATAACCCTAATATAACTACTAATAAAACGGAAAAGGCTTTAAAAGTCTATATGAATAGAAATACTGAATTGAGGATGTCAAAAAAGCACAGTTGTATCCTCTACTTTTACTTACATAGATTTTAAATTTCATTGACTGGTTATTTCAAATTGCATAAGAATGCTATTAAGAAAATGAATAAAGCTTATGCCAGTTTTCAAACTGAGTATAAACCACTAATAATTTACACTGATGGCTTTGGTGAATCAAGCCAGCCAGCTCCATTCTTAAGCATGTCCTTGTTTTCAGGCCAAGGGATTTTCCCTCAAATTTTTGTAGGACTCCACGAACTGAAGCTATGGCATCTGTTCCAGAATTTTATTCTAAGATGTAAAGATGCCAATATTTTTTAGTGACGGTAGGCTGACAGTCAATATTAGGCAAAATAAATTTTATAGTATTCCCAGTTTTCATGAGCCAAACACATCGGGCTGAACGAAGTTTGACAGAAAATCAAGGGACATGCATGGCAATAGAAACCTCATACGGAAAGAATTTTGGTTGGAAAGTGAAGGAAAGGATGGCTTTCACAATGAAGAGAACTTGAGGAAGCATATAAAAAACATCTACAACCAACAGGTTAGTCAACCATAAAAAATGGAAATAATTCTTCGACTTGATTGTGAAATATAACAACTGGTATGCTCTTATTTTCTTTTTAAACTTTATGTGGGCATTTATTTTACCAAATTAACAGTAACGCATGAGGTAACTGGCAATATAACTGTGAAAATATTAACAGCAAACAGGAATATTGCAAAGGGGTTCATAAAAACCTGCGTTGTACAGCTAGAAGTATAACTGGCACCACCCTTTTGACAAAAAAAAAAAAAAAAAACAACCCAAAAAAACACAGGAAAACAAAAACCAAGAAAGAACCTGACTCTTTCTGGAGGGAATCTTTGTCAGAGATGCTGACTGTCAAATCCTAAGCACCATTCATTGTAATTGTCCCACCTACCCCTTCTAGCCAAACATACTAAACCAAGCTGGTAACTTTGCAAAAATAAGTATTTGCTCCTACAGAGGACCAATAGGTTCACATGCAAATTCAAAACACACTATCACAAGCAAAATAACTTGTATCAGGCTCCCTTTGGAGGCAAGACATTTCCATTTCAGTCTTGCCTTGGCCTATAGCATAGATTGATTATTTCCTTTCCAAAACTTCTGTGGAGGCTGTGGTAAGAAAAACAAAAAATGAAAAAGAGTGATTAAATTCTTGGAAACAGCAAGTCCAGAAGAAAAGCAGAACTAGAAACACTATGTCTGGTCTGGTT
The DNA here is from genome assembly GCF_964199755.1 of Larus michahellis. Taxonomy (NCBI): domain Eukaryota; kingdom Metazoa; phylum Chordata; class Aves; order Charadriiformes; family Laridae; genus Larus; species Larus michahellis. The sequence goes on along the minus strand of NC_133898.1, from coordinate 46,192,251 downwards.
TCATGGCAGATCCATCTGCTGACGGGAAGAGAATTTCAGAAGAAAGAAAAAAGGGAGGGGGAAAGAAGGATACTACTCCATACAACTTCTGTTAATATACACAGTTAGGGTGCATTCCAATCCTGTGTGCCATGCAACATGACTAGCAGCTCTTTTCTAGGGAAAATTTATACACTACAGTGTTGTGGCAGGGTTTTGCGCTGTTTTGTGAGGGAATTCTTTGGTGGAGGTGTTAAATTTTATCCCAGAGAAACTTGCTGTTTCTTTGCTTTAGAGAAGACAATATCAAAGTAACATCTTTGCACCTGAGGCAGAAATTAATGAGATTTCTTATAATCTCAGTTCCCAGGAGCGATTTCATTCCACAGTCACAGGCCAGCTCCTGCCTGAATTCTGTCTCTCAAAGAGGCAATTTTTTATACCTGCAGCTCCACTCTTGCTGCAAAGATAGTCAAGAATACGTAGACAGAAACAAATTATCACTGCAAGTTGCCATCCCAAACTAAGGAGCGTGAAAATTTAATTTGAAATTCCATGGGAAGCCAGAGATGACAGAAACAACTACTGTTGTAATGTGCTTTCAGAAATAAGCAGAGTTCACTCACTGTTAGGTGCCTGGTTTCAGAACCAGAATACAAGTCAGTGGTAGGAACCACTCGAAAGCAGCAGAGCACAAGGAGCCAAAGGCTCACACCACCATTCTTCAACAGGTAGGAGAGAACTGTTGAGTGGCTGCATGTATCAGCTGTTGATCAACAGAGAGCAATCTGCAAAGGTGCATGAGCACTCCAAATGGCCCTACAGGCAATTGTGCCTCTTTAAGAGTTCATATCAGGAAGGCACCCATAAGTCCTCTTTGAATATGAACTGATTTGTAGATATGTGCCTTCAAACAAAGAAGACTATGCTGTGGCTTCAGATTTTTCAGTACTTCATCCTACTGTTCTTCACCAAGAAACACATCTTTTTGCGTATGTGCTCCAAGCACTCACTGAACCATTCACAAAGTGCAGGTGGTAGAAATGAGTATCATCTGCACTTACTGGCACTTCAGCCATGATATCTGCACAATTTACATAAAGAATACAAGTGCTTATTGAAAAGATTAGAGCAACCAGGTTTCTACTACAAGTTAGGGGGTCTTGTTTCCCATCACTGCTTCCTAGATACCCCTCTTTGCAGAACGAATCAGAGAACTTTACTACACACTCCTAGACTCCTTATATTTCTCTCAAATGTGAGAACAATATTTCAGGGTCAGTGCTGAACGCCGTGGTCCTCAGGATTTATGAGTGTGAATATCTGCCTACAGACCATTGAAAGGAAGAAATAATTTGTCAGTGACACTAAATTGGACATCCTGACTTGTATCGAAATTCCTCACCCAAGTTTACAAGGGTTCAGCCCAGGACCTGAGTAGAAACACAATCAATTTACTAAAATAGAAAAAGCAATAGCCATGGCTGTAATTGTATACGTGAAAAATCTATACAGGTTCAAGGTAATTATTTTGCAATATAGTATCCACAGTACAACAGTATATCTCTAGTAAAAAAAAAAAAAAAAAAAAAAACCAAAAAACAACCCCTAGACAGAATCATAAAACCCTTGGCCAGGATAAGGATTGACTTCAGGCTGGGGAAATCCTCCTGCTAAAAGTCTCCACAGGCTTAAAAGTTTTATTGTAAATATCTTCTATATCCCATGGAATAACTGTTTTTCCCAGTATCCCAGAAATATTAATGTTACATGCAACCACAGAACAGTGCTTTTTTCTGTTTATTGTCAAGAGTTGCCTCCCCACAATAATGTTAAAAGAGCAAAATACATTGTCATACTTGTTATTTCAAATTCTGAATTAGGAGAGAAATACATTACAGAAAAGCCTGAAAGAGTTAGTGGTTTTTCTATTTCTTTTTGTATAAACTTCTTGTTGTCTGGGATTTAAGCTAACCTCCGTTTCTCACATTTTCCTGAAACAGAAAAAACATCAATCATGGAAAATGAGCATCTGTCATGAAAGCAGTTTAAGACAAGCCATACATCAGAGGACTAACCTATAATAGCTATCATAAATTAAACTAGGTAAGGAAAACTTTGTTTTGTTTGCTTATGCTGTACACAGAGACATACAGCTAGAGGATCTGTGCTGAAAAATATTTTTTAAAATATAGACTGCTTCCCCTTTTTAAAGGTCATCTATGAGAACTAATGTTCACTAAGGCAAAGAACTCAAAGAAAAAGATGTTCTAAGGAGTTGCTTTGCAGATTATTTCTTTTACCTACTGGAATTAGCATAACACTTTGATAGAAAAGCTGAATCCTGCTGCTGAGATAAAATGAAATTGTCTCAAGTGAGGAGATTTGTTCTTTGAAATCAAACTAACAATGGTAGTAGCTACCCATTATTCCAAACATAATAAAATGATTATGCAACTACTTTACCAAGGATTCAGTCAGCCACTCATGGTGCTTGAATATCCCGCAAAAATTATTAGCAGATGTAGGGCTGCTAACTCTGGGGATTTCCACCACATTAACTAGCCCAGATTAAGTTCTGTGGAGAATATGAATAAAATCTATACATAAAGAAGATGGAATTTCTAACTCTCTAGGTAAAGCTGTCAATTATCCTTAACTAATTTAGAAAATCATGAAACAGTGGAATGGCAGGCAAGTGACTTGAGTTGCAGATGTCCTATTAGATATGAATTCTGTGAGGTGCCTGCTGGTATCTCCAAGTTCCAGAATATTTTTAACAAGCTGGCTTTCAGTCCCTTTCAAATCAGAGTTGAAATATTGCCAAAAATTAAGCTGTTAAATTCAAACTTTTATTTAAATAAATTGGCCTGCTTTTCACAAGCTCCAGTATAAAAACAATACAACTTCCTGGCAAAACCAAAAAGCAAGAAAAAAAAGAAAACATTTTATTACAATTCACCGTTAATCTTCATAGCCTGATGTAGGTCTATAATATTTTTTTCAGATTGCTCTTTGTCAGGCATTGAAGTCTCATGTGAATAACTGTGTAACTTCATAACTATAAGATCTTTCCTGAGAGAAACAGACACATGAGAAACTCTCACAGACTGAAAACTGATCACTCTAATCCAGCTACCAAGAAGATGCTCAATGCATACAGTATAGTTAAAGTTACAACTCTTCAGTGTTAAATTCATCCAAGATTAATTCCAAAGGCTAATGCATTCTTATTTCACAAGAGCAAGGTGGGTGTTTAATTCTGGAACAGCTTCTGGTGAATAAGGAATTAAGGCTGTTGTAAAAACAGTATAGTATAGTTATACGAGAAGACTGTTTCATCTTCTTCATAATTTTCCAGATGAATTCATTTTGAGAACTGAGTCCTTATACTAAATGCCCTTATTAATCATAGAAGTTTTTTATCCCTTATCAGATGTCTCTTAAATTTTCTGTATTTAAAAGTGTCACTCAGGCTTCAGTCGCTTTAGCTTTCTCAGAATTTTAGATCTTACCAGAAATAGGATTACTACCCTACCATGAGAGCAAACTAGTCCATATTCAAACAAAACCCCCTAGTTCCAAGAAACTTTTCTGTTTTATTTTGTCCATGTACACAAAAAAAAAAAAAAAAAAAAGAGTAAAAATTAAAACTCTGGCAAAATATTGATGCCAGGAGAGACCTTAAAAATGAAATTAATATTTCTGAGTTTATTATCTCACTCAAACATCTTTATAGCAACTGTCAATGATGGAAATGCTGGAGATTAAAATGTCACATTTTTCCATGCTAGGTAGGTTCTTTGGAGTTTAAGGTGAAAATAAAGTTGCTTTACAGCCATAAATGCTCATATGCTTTATTTTGTTCTATTTAACAACCTGTGAATAACTAAAAATGTCAGGACTTCAACCAGAGCTGCACCCAGTCTTACCAGCCTGGCATCTACCTCCACAATGCTGGAAGCATGATTAAGACAAATGCATAAAACTGGATTTCATATGTATCTCTTTCACAGAACTCTTAAAACAGTCTTCGCAGACCTAGATAGTAAAGGTGCTATTTCTAGAGCCCAATCTTGACTATCTTATCTATGACTTCAGTGTCCTATTCAATGTCACTGAATCCCCACAGCAATCAGAGACCTTCGTACAAATGCAATGAAATGCAATGGCAGGTTGTCATCACTGGTTTTTGACTTTTTTTTAATGTATCATCAATAGTTTTCCCATTTGCTATACAAATCAGGAAGAACTGATAATGACTTTTCACTCACATTATTAAATATCATATTAAATATCACGTAACCTAAGAATTGGATAATTTGTCCCAATGGTTATCTGTTGTTTTTAACTATATGAGCTGGTCAAATGAAAGGTATTATTTCTATTAGTATATATATGCAGTCCTTTCCTACTTATATTCCATATAAATAGTTACAACAATGTTACTAAAATAAATATTTATAAGACTGCTACAAATATTTGCTAGTAACTTTTGTAGCTACTATACTGATAAGATGTATTAACCACACAGGTCGGAGGACTTAATGAAAATAAAGTTTGGATATCATCTCTTTTACAAACTTGCAAAATTCAGAGCTGTTCCAGTGTCCAGAGTAAATACATTTCGTAACTGAACTTAACAGTTGCTGAGATGTAACATGCCCTTATCAGTAAAGAGAAGGAGGAATTTCACTGATGCCAATTATCTACAGAACGCTGAATTATTTTTTATTCAGTGCGCAAAGAACCATGTGGTCATGGGTGGATAAGGAAGAAGGCAGGGAAAATGCGTTCATTTCTGATCAGGGAGTTATGGTGTTTCTGAGGAGCAGGCCAAGTAGTGGGATAGGCCCATGGCTCAAAGATGAAATGGGAAGAGTTTAACATTGCTTCTTTGAACATGCAGTCCTCCTAAAAAAACCCCATGCACTCCAACTTGAGTGAGACCTAAGTAAGACAGTAAACTGCATCAAGCTGCTGGGTTCCCAGAGAACCTGCCTTGCCAATTAGAGGGGGTGACGACACCACACTAGGAATGCACAAGAAGTGTCAAAGAGTGAATTTAATGCAAAATGCATAAAATGCAACAGAAGTGCATTTTTCATATTTCCACAGCATGAAAGCATTTATCTTCCTGAAGAAGTTAAATTTCATTTGACATACAAGACATCTTAAAGAATAATTACACAAAGAACCAAATGAAAGTCTAGACATGTGCATGGCGTCACTGTTCTGGAGTTGGTGAAACTACTTTGACCTGAAACGCTTCTTACCGTATTCAAGATTCTGGCACCCAGCTTTATAAACAACAGAGGCATTTTACATATACCCACAAAGTCAGTGGACAACAAGTGTGTTAACTGGTCTATAAATCCTTCAGATTGTAATTGAACTGTCTAGTGTAATGAATGAAGCATAGAATAATGTGCATTCAGTTTGTATTTGTTTATTCGGCCTGTCAGCTTGGTTTTGGTTCACTTAATGTTAAAGAATTGTTTACAGGCAGGTTTCTTTATTAACGTCCATATAGTTTCTGTCAAGTTTAACTTTCCACTGATCAGTACTCCTTCAGGCACAAGGCTCATTACAGTGCTACACTAATAGTTGAAATGGTTTTCTTTCTGTCATTGTTCTATCTAAATAAATAACTGGAATAATTTTAGAATGGCATGCATCAGATTAATCATAGTCCTACATGCAAGACACTTTTCTCCTCACAGTAGCTTAATGTCTTCACTAAGTTTAAGCAAGAAACATCAGACAACTGCTACTGAAATCTACTTTGAACAACAATCTTACCACGTTTTTCAGTATCTAAGCAAAAGAGGGAGAACTATTATTTTTCACTCCAAAGCATCCACTCAAAATGTTTTTCCATGCAATAAATGTTATTCCACATAAATACACAGAAAATTCATCCATAAGTAAATATTTTTAAACAAATATTTTGCAATTAAACATATGCAAACACATGTACGTTTACTAAAGATATTTCTGGAGTCCCAATTTGCCCTATATAAACAGAAATTCTACTAAAACTGAAATATTTGGCCATTTTATCCTTTGAACGTGAACCAAATCTCAACAAAGTCAAGAGGAAGATTCTGTAAGCTTTCAGTCACTCTCCTGAACTTTAATTGAGTTTGTAGAGATTCGTTTGGGGATTACAGGGATAGAAATCTAACACTTCTGCTCTAAAATGTGTGTGTCCCTAGAGCAATACAAATTTTCTGCACATTCACACTTCTGGTCTTCCAGACAAATATTATATTGTCTGGCAGTTTTTATGTACAGGCATAAAAGAGTGGAGACAGCTTTATTGCATGAACAACCTTACTGAGAAGCCTAAGAATGGACCAGGGCTGTTCCCCTCAGTAAACACTGACATGACTGAACATCCAGCAGCTCCATACTTGCAAGCATTCAATTAAGGATTCTGCTTCATACTAAATTAAAAAGCACATACCTAATGAAATAAAACCAACCCAAACCACAGAGCATCTTTTGCTTAAAAAACTTAGGTTATTGCTTAATTACTGGCTTTGACAAGCTTTATTTGATAAAAATGATTGGAAAAAATGCTTGCATATGTCTATCCATCTATGTATCTGTCTGTATTTGTATCTATACACTGGTTATAGCATACACTTCAAACCAATGACTGAGAGTTCTAAACAGGAGGTCTAGATTCCCAGTTGCCATTATTCCTAATGAAATAAGGCATCTGGATGATTAGGTCATACTCTTATCTCTACAAAAACAACCACATGCTTCTTCCAAACAGCATGGATTATAAAGTCAATGAATTAAGTGTCTCCTTTGAATTTCTGAAGAAATTCAGCCTCTATGGACTCCTATATCACCAGTCCCATCAATTAGGACATGCTTGGAGTTTATCAAATTCTATGTGAGGTTCACGTTATTCACAGTCTTATGCAAATATATGACGAAGGGAGGGAAGTTTCTAACAAAGTTTCACCTCTCAACCTCCCTAAGCAGAGCTGCAGAATTTCAGACTTACCTCTCCATTCATGGGCAAGTGTAAAAGAAAGAAGTTCAGCCCTGACACAGTTGTGTCATTAGATCAAAATTCCTCAAGAAAGATCTTCCAGACTGAATGGACTGGTTCCTGGGTGGCCAAGTAAATCTGCAGTTCACATGATTGCTAAGGTGGAGCAGTCATTTTAACGTGGAGGAGGCTGGGTGCCAACTCCACAGACAATTGCAATGTACTTATCTCCCAGGAAAGGTTGGGGTGCATCCAACAATGAGGTATGAGACAACACCCCCTTTATCCTGGGACAGAAAAGATCTTATATTTAATAAGTCCCTTTGGTCAGAAGAAGATGGCAGAACACATGGTTCTTAGACCATGCACTAAATTTCATCATTTATAGGAAGAGTGCCTATGGTTCATGACGATTGAGGAACACAACTTGGAACTTGCCAGCGCCAGGGAAGACACAGAAGGAAAACAAGACATAAAGAAGGAGAAAACCAAGAATAACTGCCCCCTAAAGTAAACACCAAAAAGCGTAATAGTTCCTTAAATAAGAAAGAAGAGGACAAAAGCTGTAGAAGAGTATGCCATTGCCTGAGTCAGGCACAGAGGAAATATTTAAAATTATCCAGAAGACTGAAAGGAGCTAGAGGCTTTGGAGCTACACCCTGACATTTTATAACATGCATACTTCACAGGAAGGAAGTAAAATATTAATATGTGCCTCTAGGCACTACAAAGGCTAGAAACTGATATGAATGCTTGTATACATATGCTACTAACAAGATAAATGCAAACATGGTGTATCACTTCAAGAAAAAAAAAATATTCATACCTGATAAGAATGTTGAGAAAATAACTGGACTGGAAAATGTTCATCTACTTGTACAACACCTATGATTAGGAGGTCATGCTGAAACCTGGATAAAAATTCCAATGACTTGTTAATGATTTGTTATGTGACACTATTACCACTGACTACATGGACGCAGCAGGATTAGCAACTCAGCATGGTGCTAAGTATATTTTGCTGTTAGAGATAATATCTCTGTGTAGTACAGTGACCCGATTCCTAGTTTTGGAAGAACAGAAACACTACTCAATAAAATTAGCAAAAGGAAGCATAAAATGAAGGAGGGCAATAAGCTCAGAAGGGAACCTGAATGTGCCAGTGGAAATGGGCTCAAAATTCTGCAAATGGAGTTGTTAAAAAGCTAAGGATCAACAGGTATATTGCCTTATTCTCAACTAAATACATAGTGTCCTTGGTCACTACAATGGAACTCTGATAAAAACAATTAAGCGGTGAGTTATTCTATGACTATAGCTGCCAATGCATTTTGTTCCTGCCGCATAGTCCAAAGCAAGTTGTGAGTGAATCTGTACAGCTCCCTCTCAGTATTCTTAGTAACATGGCCCGGATAACAATGGCTGGCAAGATAGAGTGTGATTGTAAACAGCTACAAAAGAAGCATGAATATTTGTAACAGTGGAGAGAGACACATGCGAACAAAGCAGTAGTCAAAACTTGGTTTTGTGTCACAAGTCATCACACCTGCATTATATTCTCCATGTTGGTCTGACAGAATCCAATCATTCCCACTGGACGCTGTGAGCAGCCTGCGCTCAGTTAATGGACAGACAATACAGGGTGCAACTAGTAGAGACCTACCTCTCAGGTGTGCATATGTTCATCTGCAGTGTGCTCTTTCACCAGCATGTGTGGTAGGGGATTGTGGGAAGTGGCACAGGTTCACATAAAGCTGGAGTACCCACATCTCCAACACAACGTATCTGTAAAGAGGGGAACCTGCACTCTCCATGTGTGTCGTTCACATCATGGTGGATGTGGCAGGGATTAGAACTTTCCAGGATTCAATATAGAAGGGTGTCTTGAAAATCGTACCTATATTTTAATATTTCTAACTATCTAGTATTGTGGTTTATCTGTTGCATTGATCCTGTTGCACTGATCCTGAAGATTACATGTTGCTAATAAATCAATAAACTGTTTCTGTCCTTATTTAAAACACATGAGTCAAGTAGTTTTTCAGTGCAGTAAAATTTAGGTGCTATCATTCTGACTTCATAGCATTTCCAATGTAAATGATCACAAAGTGCAGAACAGAGACTCAGGCCAAATGTTTAGAAGCAGCAGCAGAATCTTGTTCCAGACTTGCTGGTATCTTATTATGAGTCCTGAATCGCAAAGAACATAAGAGATTTTAAAAAACCGCTTTCATTCCAAAGAAGGCAGGAAAGCAACCAAATTTTAAAAGTTGGCAAGTTCAGTAGAAGTAAAAAGCTGGAAAAAACTGCTACTGTTAACATATGATGATACCTGAACCTGATATACCACCTTTAGTTATAAATGGCAGAGTACTTCACAGAGCTAGTTGATTTCACAATTTTCTTTTAAGCATGGAACGCTACAAAAATTTGGGATTGTTTCAGTCTCCTATAAAACATACTAATGCAATGTCTAGAGGAAAATTTGTCATTATTTCTTGTTCTTCCCTCCGAAAACAAGACCAGAAGATACATGAATTCAGGAAATCAAGTGAGCTGATTAATCAAGTCAGTCTTTCTGCTCGTTGTTACAGAACTGGAATAAATATGTTGTGTTAGTTCTTCCCTTGATGCTCATATCTGCAGCAGCACACAATTGGTATTTTTATGACTAGATAAGTACATTTTCTAAGAGCGAGTACATTTTCTTTTCTAGTGAAAGTGTCAAAATGCAAGAGGTATGCTGACTAGCTGCTGTCAGCTCCAAGGTTCAGTAGAGCTCTAATCAGCTATTAATTATATATTGGAATACTAATAAGTGCACTATATTTTAGACATTTATGGAACTGTTCATCCCCTTCTTCTGTAGACCAATAGAAATAATTTTAAATGGTTATTTAAACTCTGCTACTAATTGACTTGATGGAACATAATGAAAACTTTGGTGACTGGTGACTAACTTCATGCGCAAGCCACAGTAACTGAGCTGTGCTGAGCTGTTCATTCAGACTTAGATGAATAATATAAAACAAAATGCATACTCTGGCAAAAAAAATTATAAAAAAACCAGATGCTTGGCAGAAAAATTTAGACCCACACTAGAAATTTTGCTGGTGACTGGATTAAAAGGAGCACAGCATTCTACCTGTGGCTAATGCATTACTTGGTACAACTCTACAAAGTAGTTGAGAAAAACAGAAAGGTTTCTTGGAACCAACTCTGTATGTGCATAACAGTTCCTTATCATGAAAGATGGTCAACATAAAAAGAACAATTAGGAATAGAAAGATGTTCAATTAAATAAGACAGATCAAGTGTTTGTAAAACATTTATATCATGACTAACTTAAATGTGAGGCTTTATACCAAGCTATCTAAATCAGTAGGAAGACTCCTCTCAACTTCCATGAGCTCTGACTCAAGAGCTTGTGCAGCTTACACAACGTTTTCTACCACCTTGCTTCTATGAAACACACACCAAAAGGAAACAATAAACCACAAACCTTTTTACTCATTACCATAACATGAAACAGTGATTTTTTGCTGCACTGACCTTTGGCTTATTCCATTGTACCTGCAAATATGGAACCAGCACAGGAAGAAAGGCTTGCTCCGTAACCAAAATAGCAAGAGAAGAAAAAGAAATATATGAAAGAGTAGTGCAAGAAAAAAAATGATTAGCATCCAAAATAGTCCTGGACCACAAGGGAATTTCCAGAAACCTCACTGCACCTGATGATGGCGATATGTTCAGCAAAAGAAAAACTCACAAATCTCAGAGCCTGATGATCCTTGTACCCTTTTTACTGTCAATCACTAATATTAATGTTCCGTCATGCCCCACTTTTACACAACTACATTAAAAAATAAGCATGTCATTTAGTTGTTTTGTTTGTTGTATTTTGGGGATTAAATAACGAAATATCAGTTCACAGTAGTGAAATCAAATATTCTATTTTCTAACCAAAGTGATACTGAAAACGCCATAATAGAAAAAAATCCTCTTCTTATCATAGTATATTATGTGCAATGCAAAAAACCCCATTGTTTTGAACAGGGTTTGGAGAAGACCAATTCTAACAGGCAGAATTGGAGCTTAAAGAGAACAAGTACGTGCTGTCAGTTACACATAATGTTGGAGTATCTCTTTGCTTGTTCATGGACTTCTGGTGATATGTCCAGAGTTATTTGCCTAAGAGATGCTGTGGAGTCATTAGGACAGAACAATCTAATCAGATGAACAGTAGTGACAAATTGTTGGTGTTGCTATGAAAAACATTGTTAAAATGTGCTTCCTCACACTGGTCATTGCAGAAGTCTGTAGGAATTAACAGGAGTAGACTTTTCCTAAAAATTTTTAGTATGAAGTGCCAGACAGAAGGAGAAAGGCGTGTACTAGGTATCTGTCAAGGTTTAGGCTGGGCTGATCACTAAAGGAATGACAGATACTTCCTATTAACCTCTCTCCTTTCCCAGAAGGGGAAGGGAGAGAGAGGTAAGGGAGAGAGACTTATGGGTTGAAAACGAAACTGAAACAGCTTTAATGAGATATTAACAATAAAAAGAAAAGATAATAATATTAATAAGAAAATAATGAAATATATACAAATATATACAAAACCAATATCGAGCTCCCAGGATGACGATCACGTCACCAGCAAGCACTGGGACTGGACTCAGCAGAAGATGGGAACTGGATTCAGGAATGCATGGATCGTGATCAAAGGCAGAAGAATGGACAGACTCCTTGGACACCGGCCATTGAAGAAGAGAGAGTTGACCCCTTTGATCCTTCAGCTTTATACTGAGTGTGATGCACATGGGAAGGAATACCTTGTTGGTCAGTTTTGGGTCACTTGTCCTGTCCCCTCCTCCCCACAGGTGTGACCCCTTTACACTCTTCTGCCTCTGGCCTTCCAACATGGCACATAACAAAGTTAGCTGACCTTGGTTGTTATAGGAATAAGTATAAGCAAGAGCCTCTCTGCATACCATTCCTTAGTATAAACTATAAACATCAGATGTTACCACTGCCAGAGGCAGGCACTGTCTGAAAAACATACCATAAATTTCAGAGAGTTCAGTCAGTTAGAAGAGACTTAACTGAAAAGAAAATTGGTTTTGTTCTATCTCAAACCAGGACAGTATCCTTGCATAATTCATCAAAAGCGTATTTGTTATAGAGAGTAAGGTGAAAAGAGAATTAGTGAGAAGGACTGTGAATCCCAGCCCAACCCTGAGTATAGGCATGAGCGGGCTGGAGTTTGTATGACAAAACTGAATAGAAAAAAGCACTTGTTTTGTACGTCACACCATCCACTTTTTATTTTTCTGAGTGTTAGGAAATCACCACCTGTTATGTCAAAGACAACAAGGTATTATCCAGAATTAGAAACAGAAACTGAAATAAAGCACAACTTGGGAGAAGAAATACTGTTCCATTATCATGATCATTCTTACTCTGACATTCCCACAGAAGGAAGCTCATAGAGTGGTTTAATAAGATGTTTTCAGAGCAGCAGGTAGACTTTCGTCAAATAAATATAGAGGTTGTGTATTTTGGACACACTTTTCCCTGTTTCTCTTTCCTTTTGGGAGAGTACTTGTTCTTTTGACTCCATTCTTAGAATATTCACGTCAGAGGCACCTGACCTTTTCTCAAGGTGAAGCAACCCAGTTCTCCCTCTTGTTCCTGTCCCAGGGGAATAAATCAAGTCAACATCTCACTGGAAATGGGATTCAGAGTTTGCAGAATATTTCCTGTGTTTAGCAGACATTACAGAAAATTATTAAACAGAAAGAATAGATGAGATATGACTCCTTTTGCTGCCAATTTCTCTTCTTACTCTCATGGCAAACAAAAAATTATTTTTACAAATAAATTCCTGAGTTGCAATTTTTTGTCCTGACCCTACAGACATTTCAGATATCTGAAATGAATTTTCACCTGATGTCATCTGACAAGATTAGTGAGACTATCCACAGGGATAAGAAGCTGCCCTTAACAATTCACCTGCGAGTCTTGGATCTGTCTTTGGAAACAGCTGAAAGCAAACAGAATAAAATGTAGTATTAATAGTTTGCTCCATTTGCTGCCTGTCCCTCAACAAAAGCATGGCAAATCATGCTAAACACCTTCAAATTCTATTGATACAGAGGGAAACTCCAAATGAAAATCTGCAAATGCTTGATTAAAAATTAGGGAGGGTGCATGAAGAGGATAATCCATAGGTAAGAATCTGCAAAATCTAGTTTTCAAAAAACACCCCCAAAACTAACTAAAATGACAAGCTGACCACCAAAGGTCTTATGATTAAACTTGTCTAACAATCATCTGAAAATCAATTTTTTGCCTCATTCCCACTGCAGGCTGACTAGCAGAGAAGCAGAGATGAGCAATTACTGCTTGTACACCTTCCTCACCAATCTTAACTCTCCTCTATTCCCTAATTAGAAAAAAATAATCATACTGAAGTATTCTGCTATTTTCATTGATTTTACTTCTTGATTGCAAGATATGTTGCTGAAGAAAAATTCTGATCATCCATTTCAAGGTCACCCAAACAATCAGGTCAAGAAATGCATAAGTAGGGCTTGGGATTCTGTAAATTTTCACAAGAAAAATGCATCTTCAACTATGTCTTGTTTAATGTTATGATTTGTAAAAGAATGTGCCATTGAGCATTATTACTTCAAAGCACAGTGCTTCTAATGAACCTTTTTATTCTTTCAGAGGATGAGGTGTTTTCTCAATAATAAATGAACTGTTCCCGACAGATGTGTGTGCTAATTATAACAGATTTCTTTAAACCAGACAACCACCATCAACAACAGAGGCTTCATCTGACTGAGCAAGCAATCTGTAAGTGTGCAGAATGAATCACAACAAACAGAAAAGAAATAACGATGGATGGTGGGTGCTGGAATATTGGTCCCATCAGCATAGCCACTTAGATGACAATTATGCTCTTAGCAAAACAACAGACAAAGTTTATTAGAGGTATCAGTTTATGACACCTGGAACGGATCCATCCTTCAGATCTTACAACAAATTTAGGATCTATTCACATCAGAACATAAAAGAAGAGAAAAAGTATGAACACACAAAGTTATGGTACAGAAGGAGGTCAGTCCTGGAGAAGGAAGTTTGCTGTTAAGATAGCAACATTGAAGGCACAATAAAATAAAACTTCATAATGTAACACCTGGCAAAATGAGGTGACAGCAACATATATATTCCAAAGACAGCAAGAGTAACAGAGACAGTCAGCAAAGAAGAATAAAGGGAAAGGTCAGAACAAAATAAGATTCTAACTCAGGCTATCTACAAGAGTGACTCACTGCAGATTCTACTGTTTTTAAAATTAGGATTGAAACATCTAGTACCCAGCTGGCAGCATCGCATTGGCCTCTGCTGCAGGGGGCCACAGTTCAGGGCAGTGATCTGCAGCAGCCCCTGTGCAGACAGCTGGAGCCCTCGTCACAGGGGTCTAAAGCAAGAGGAGAGTCTGAGGGATCTCCACAAAAATCACCAAGCTCACAGACTGCATGATATGAGCTACAAATATGAAATCTAGCACTTGTTTCACTATCGCAGCACCTTGCTGATGTTCCCAGAAAAGAAAAATTCCATGAACAGCCTCTCAGTTTTTCCTGGGAAAGCAGGGCATTCTTGTCTTAAGTTCTCCCCCTATTCAATTAGTAGATTCAAACTGACCAGAATGGAAAAACATCAGCTTTATCTCATTACACAGAAACATTCAGGTGCTTTTCCACACAGTTGTCCTTACCGCTCTTATACCTGGAAAAGCTATGTTTGGTGCAACTTACCCTCATGTTCCACCAGAGAGATCACAACAAAGACAGATTCTCTTACAGGTAATAAAAAAGAACATTGTACTCTGCTACACATATATTTCTTTGTCCAGCAGGTCACTATCTATACTACCAACTGCATCTGTTAGATTTGTTAGTACCATAATATTAGCTGCTGGCAGTCTGAGAGTGTGTTGGAACACCACCCTTTCTGTCCAGTTACTAAGAAGGGAAGTAAGCCATTACGCAGCACAGGAACTCTCTATCTGCCACAAACATGTTCTCTAAGAGTAAAACTTCAAAAAGAAATCTAAAAGTAGCATGGGGAAACTGATTAAAAGCTGGAAAAGAAGAAATTAGCTAGGGAGCAAAAACAGGGAAGAGATGTAAGAACAGTTAGTGAAATGAGTACCAAATTCTTCTAACAGGAAACAAGTTTGGAAAACAGAAATGACTATGGCTAAGTCCATCCATCATACACAGTATTCCCCAGTTCTCCCTGCCATTGCTTCATGCCCTCCCAGACGTAATTTCCAATATTTACAGCTGGAAATGCTAAATAACAAATATAAAAGCTGTTCGTGCATTTGTAGCGAGAAATTACTCTAATATTGCCCAGGTCATGATAAAAGAAGGGAACAGCATGCTTATGAGGAAATAAGGTTTCAGCGTGCTGCATGCTCCAAACTCTGGACTATACTTTATGCAGTAGTGATCAAAAAATACATTTTTTTAGATTTTGTACAATACATATTTTTCTGGAATTGCTCATATAACGTCAGGAAAAAAAACCACTGTTCTCAGCACTGGGCTGGTATTGCAAGAAGTACCCCCACAGGGCTTGAGCAGCAAGTTCACTGAAGCTGAACACAGTTCCACAGCTGGAAGAAGAGAGGCCTATCTGTCTTCCTGATCTTCTCTCGGTACGGTGTTATTTGTAGGCATATTAACTTAATGAATAAACAAAATATTGCCGAAGGAAACCTAGACAGAGGGCCAAGGACAGAAAAGGAGGGGGACAGAGAGAGTAGCATTGTCACAGAGATATGCTAGAGGTCATGACCATATATTTTAGCTTTGTATTCCTAACATTCATGTGGGATATCTATCGACTCCTTCACCTGTCTGATTCAGAAAGTTATGAGATGAAGGACTGTGCCTAAAATAAAAAGAGGTGAAACTAATACGAATTTTTTTCCCTCTCGCAAACACATACACACACAACTAAAATCCATGCTAAATATTTTACATAATCACTGAACACAACAAATATTACCAGATGTACATACATCAGACTTGTTTTTGAATTAATAACTACTCATAGTGTGATTTGTATTCCAATGCAAACCAAAAAAGCTATTGAAAACTTGAATATCTTTTTACACAATAAACCCAGCATCTTCTAATCTCGAGAGCGCAAGTAAATCACCAAACAAGAGTAAAAATTATGACAGAGATAAAAAGAAGGGTTTGTGTGAGCCATGTTTATAGCAGTGCCAGATTTATGCTATTTTTTAAAGATCAGCTAAATAAAGCAAGGCAATCTCAAAAATGACAGTAGAAAAGAAACAACCGAAACACAATGAGGCACAAAATGCAGTTTGTTAGATACAAAACAGTGGTATCTATTTGCAAACAAGAAAAGCCCTGTAGCCATCAATTACCTGCCAAAATTTCAAGATGAATTCACTGAAGAATAATAAAAAAAAAACACAAAAAACCCCCCAAAACCAAAAAAAACCCAGCCCCTGTGTCTTTTGAGGGTTTTGAGCCTTGCCTATCTCACCTTCTGGAGGGATCAAATTATTGTCCAGAACCAGAGCATTCTGATCTTATTCTAGATTTTGAGTCTGTAAGACAATGGGCCCCAAAATACTCTCTGAATCTTCCTAATGGAAGTCTCAGTCTCATTAGGCAAAAGAATACAGCATTTGGAGCCCATCTGTAGTCATTATTATGACTTATCATACCAGAAGGCATGTATACAGTCTATGATAATACACAACATAATAAATGAGTAATTACAATTATTGTGAGGTGACAAAGTACTTTAATGAAGTATTTTCAAGGATGAAAGATAAATATGTTAACAAAATTACTCAAAAATGTTGAGAGATCAGAATATATTTTTTGATATGACATACACAATACAAAGGATGGCATATATTAGATATCCCAAAATAAAGCATTACAGCAAGTCTGAAGGAATTGAAAGAGAAAAGTTTAATAAAATAGAACTATCGTATTCTGTATTGATGGACAACACAAGAAATCACTAGCTTATTAGGAAGAATCTGTAGCTTACTCCAAATGTTAAAGATTTTGTCCTCCCTTTTGATAGGAAACCTTGAGTTCTGTGAAAGTCACACGCTATGTTATGACCAATTTTTGTTAAAGCTGTGTATCTCAGCCACTTTAATAATGAGCGCAATGTAAATGCTGGCCAAACTCATTCTGGGAACTTAACTTTCCCACTTGTTCTACTGGAAATAGTGAAGCTGCTTCCCCTTTCACAGTACTTCATCCAGTCTAAACAGAATGAGAAGAATGACAGTGTATCAAAAAGAAATTGTAAGGTTATATTTAAGGGCAATTAGTTACCTGAGCAGTTGAACCTAGAATTGCAGAGTTCGGATGTATTTCTCTTTCACAGTTGCATTCTCTGCTGTTTAGAAAGGTGTGAGATCCAGCTGAAACTTTCCCTGTAGTAGGAAAATTCATAAATCTCTCCTCATGTAGGGGTTTTGTTATAAAGCCCAGGCTAAAAGCTCATGCTGTAGTGCTTCCTACCTTGAATGCACTTACTGGCTTCCACTATCAAGCCACCTATTCTAATAAAATGCTAACAAAATGAAGTCTCATAAAAACAAACTACCACTGTTAGATTTGGTATAAATTGTCCAGTAATTTCAGATCTAAGATGAGGACTGAAAGACTGACAAGTGGAAAGCATGCTATTTCTAGCTTGCTACTTCGTGAAACTACTTTCAAAAAAGAATCCCCAAGAAAAAGATTTTTTCAAAAAGGCATTCCCATGTAAGCATATCCAAGAAAAAAGTGTATTTAATGATTTTCTATGACTGTATTCTGATGTTAGTTAAAGCAGTATAACTAACTATTCTTTGCTCCTGATAATCAGATTGTTTCTAGTTGTTCAATCTAGTCGTGCCCTTCATATATTCAGGTCTATCCAGACTAAGAGAGAATCATGCTTGTTGAACGGTTTTCATATAAAGCAATATTGAGCGATTAGCTTAATATTTCACTGTTAGAAATAATGTCAATAGGTCTGTATTTCCACATCTTTTTTAGTAACGTCTATTACAGCAGCAACAGAGGCTTCCAAGTAATATAAAGTGCTGAGATGGGATGAAAAATTCCGATTGCAACCTACAAAAGCTCCCTCTTTATCTTCTAATGGCATGGCAGTGCCATTAGTCTGTTTCTGTAGTAATGAAACCTCGCAAATAAAACCTTCAAACTTGTCTGTGAAATTCTCACTGAGATAAAGCAGATCTGTGCACCTGAGATTCACCGGGTTGATGAGTGTAGAAGGACATCTCTGTGCATACAGGAAGTTTAGAGGCTGTGAATACTACACTACACAGCTGGTCCAGATTATTATTAAGTGACTTCTGGTAACAGAATAATGTGGTCTGTGAGGTCTTTGTGCAAACCACTTCCTTTTTCTAGCAAGTAATGCCTTCAAAAAGTGGATTTCCCTCTTTTCTGTTGTTTGTAAAATGGTACATTTTATCCATCCATTTTTTTAGAAATTTCCCACATGTGCTGTGTAGTGCTGCACAGTACATAGAGACTTATTTTTCTTAAATACTTCCTGTGTCCCTTCAGAATTAGTTTACAGACCTCTACAAGTCCATAAAAAACTACTTATCTGAAACATTGTGGAAATTTTCAGATAATGTGTGTGACAAAAGTGTTAACTGCTGAGCCTAGCTTGCCAGCTAACAACCTGAGAAGGGACATAAGTGGGGTGCCCTAAGGAAAAGGCAAATAAACAATTACTTATGTTTGGCAAGTGAAGGGGAACATCTGGACCTCAGAAGATCATGTGTTAACAACTGGACTGCACAGTCAGCATAACACAGGATGCCTAAGGATACTTCAAAGGAACTGAACATGATTGGAGAGCACTGCATGTCTCTCTGTACTGTTGGGTAATTATCCTTAGCATTTTATTTCAATCTGTATATAAACTCCTAGAAAATCTCTATGGATACTTTCCTTCCCTTTTTGGGGGGGGGCAGGGAAGGAAGGGAGGGGGAGAGGTGGGGTTGGTAGTGGTGGTAGTGTGGTGTGTGTGCATCTCATGATCATGAAATAAATCTTTTGTAAACCTACCCTTGTGTCCCTTTCCTCCTCAGTCGTCAAACGACTCAAATCGCTTTTGCGACAATATATCAAACAATTTTTTAAAAGCCTATATTGTGTAACTTCTCTTCAGGCTACAGTGACTATAGTAACTCCAAGGGTAGGAGAGTAATCCCCACTTGCAAGTAGATGGCACATTATCACAGCATATTTATAAACAAGATATACTTGAAACGTATGCCTTGGTTACAGTAAGAAGTCTGAGATCATTCTTTACTGCAAATTAACTATAGCTCAGTTTTATATAGTTCAAAGATAAGACACATTTTAATACTGCTAGCAGTTACTAGTAGAGTAGTTATGCTTTGTATATTTTGTATACTAAGTACTATTGCACATCTGTTGTCAAGAATTTTACAAATGACACAATTCAAACACCAACCCGGAAGTAAACAGACTCTGCCTCCTTTTACACTGTAAAGTAAAATCAGGATTAACTTCATTAAAAACAGAATATTCAGGAATGGATAATCAAAGAGCTTACCCCCTATCACATCGTTTAACTCATACAAAAGCTAGATTTCAAAATACTGCCGATGCATCTCAATAACATCCATTACATTTCGGTTACACTAACTTAAAACATTGGGGTGTTTTTCTAACTAGACACCAATCAATGTGCGTAAGAACAATTGCAAAGCTTGTTTCATCAATTATTTGAAACAGAGAATTGAACAGAATCATAGAATCGTTTAAGCTGGAAAAGACATTTGAGATCATAGAGTCCAACCGTTAACCTAACCACTGTCAAGTCTGCCATATACTATAAAGCAGACTCACCATAAATGTCAAAACTGCCAGTACATTTGCTGGAGTTAAATAAAAATTCAGTGCAATAGCGAACGTTTCTGCCTTTACAGATGCTTTCCTGCAGCTTTCCTGAGCAGGAATATCCTTCAGTATATCTTTTTAACTTTGACCTAAACTGGGTCCTGTAGAGTCAGTTTTCTCTGACATTCCATTAGCTAATAACATAAAGACAAAAGCCTCTCCATCATAGTTAAAGATCCATAATTATCTCACTTTTTTCCCCTCTTTTTCTCTTCCCCTTTTAAAAACGGTTTTTATAACGCACACAAAGTAAGCTGGTTTAGTCTGTTATTCGGCAGCCATAATGAACACAGTCCCAGTGGTCTAGTTTGGACTAACTCCTATTTCAACTTTTCGCTTTAATAAGGGCTTTCAATTTAATATTATTGAAGGTGTAGGAAATAATTTCCTTGTTGGGCACCAATTTGACCATTGAAAACCCTTCACTGTACGCCATATTTTTGGATAGCTCCAAGATGGTGTGCATTAAAAATGAAAATATCTGTATATCACAACCCACATAGAATGTCATTGGATAAGTAATCTCTCAGTTTTTTACTGTATTTAAACATTCTTCTGGCTCTAGGATATGCTATACTAAAATAAATTCCGGATCTAAAATTATATATGTACACTTCCATGATCCCATGTAAACACTGTACAATGTGTATATCAGAAACATCTAATTTAGGTAGAAGGTATTAAAACAATTCCCTAGCTTGATGTATAACACTTCACAGTCACTGTACTTTAGGCAATCCCATTATTCAGTTCCTGCATAATGGTCTCCTGCATTCCACATAATTTGTTTCTACATTATACTTTTTATGACCTAGTAGTTCAATATATAATTGTATTCTTCATGCAGACATGTGATATTGTGACACCATAACCTTTTTTATGATAGTTTTCAACATGATTAATTAGGGGTGGATGTTGCAAAATATTTCATAACCTTAGCCCTCTCTAAAGTTAATGGAAAGGAGTCTAGCATCTTGCAGAAAGGAGCCCAAGGCAATGATATCTTTGCTAAATGAAGTAGTCAGAAAGATGACAAAGAGCAGAGTAGAAGAAATGGACTTTGAGACTAGCTGCAAGAAAACATCCTCCATTTTACTATTCCTACTCAGCCACTGGACTTTGAAGAGCTCATATTTGGCTAACAATAAAAAAACAGCCAAGCTGGTAAGCATGAATAAATATATATATATGCATAAGTTAAGTAGTACAAACTGGGTGCAAGCTTGTAAGTGTGCTTTCTTCCTCCTTAGTTTATGATTTCCTTTTGGGGTTATATACATCATAAGATCAAAAAGGATCATTTTTTTCATCATCATCACTATTATTATTATCATTATCATCATTATTATTATATTCCACTATTAAAATCATTCTCCCTAGCTGAAATGTATGTTTATGTCCTGCTTAATCTCTTTAACTTCTAGCTATTTGCTCTGACTTGGCCTTGGGCCACATCCTTTGCACCTGTTATTTTATCTCTGCACAAGTTCTTGCCCAGTGTAACTTATACAAATTTCAATCTTTATTTTGATAAACTAAGCAAAAAAAGCTCCAGACTGACCACTGTGAAACACTTTCGATGATCCTAAGACCACATCACATTTATTTCTGTATTCACTAAAGTTTTAAAAAAATCCATATTAAAATTTGGAAATGAGAACCAGATGAAGTTTTCTATCATCAAAGCCATATACAGAAGTAAGATCACTTCCCTCCTTTTATTTTCTGTACCTCTGTGTTCTACTATGTTTTTTTGCCACTAGAGCATATGGGAGAGCTCAGAGAGTTGTTTGTTCCTTTTGAATTCATAGATCCTTTCAGAGTCACGGTTTCCCTGTGCTTCATGCTTAGATACCATAGCACTTCGTACTACAAAACCAAGTCTCTTTGAGTAGGACCTGGTTGAAAATCTCCAGACTGGTGTTTGTAACTAGAAACAGAGTATAATAGAAGTCATATAGATAATTGCCTCTCCTCTCTGTCATCACCAAAAAGCTTTCTATGCCTTCCATTATCCTGTCGTTACTGTTTTCTTGTGCCTTGTTTGCTTCTGTTAGAGTTAGAAAACGAGTGGATACAACCAGGATGTTGACAAAGAGGGATGCATAGCTTTTCTCTTGCACCATGTGATGAAGAACACATGCAGTTCCAGATGGTGCTAACAGCAAAGATTGTTTGGCTATAGCTTTCTAAATCCCCCTGCCCATTCCAATAAATACATACCTGCTTTAACAGTTGGTACACAGTAAATAATTTCCTCCTTATAAAAAAAAAAGCAACTTGAAGGAAAAACTTGAGCAAGAGAGAGACTCAGTGAGTCATCTACCATCACACGTGATGCTTGATCAAGATCAAGATTAAACACAACACTGCTGAATATACATGATCAATTAGTTACATTAGGTAATCCCAACACTTTGCACCACAAACAGCATTTGTGTGTTATTTTAAGACAGAATGAACACCACACAAATAAGATATCATGATCCTCCCCTAACCATTTGTACAGAATTACTAAGAAAGTAAAGACCATATCTTTCTGTCATGCTGGAACAAATTTATTTTAACCTAACTCACTTTTAGTTAATGTATATGTATTCTAGAATGAGGTAGTTCAGCAGTTTCCCTTGTGCTTTCATTTTATTGTGTAACTGTTCTTAAAAGTCTAAGATACAGATGAGCATCCCAATGCAGTTATTCTGCCTATGATAGAAGACAGCATTGTAAGACAGAAATTTGCTATTTCCACTTGTAAATTTAACTGTAAAATTCTTCCAGTAAATCAGTTTTATTATATAGGAAAATGACACACTACTGACACACTACTGTATTGCCAACAGCACTGACGATTACAAAGGCTATTCTGCTTGCTTCTACCTTATTCTGTAGAACAGCGAACTATAACTCCTTCATACAATAGTTTAGTCTGTCTTTAAAAGAATGACACTGATGCTTACCATCTTTGTTCTTTCAGATCTGTTATTGAAAACACATTTGTAAGAACCTGAAGCATTGCTACATCCTAATGGGATTCTGGCTGTCGCACAATAAAACTCCAGCTATCATTTCAGAAATCACCCTGGCTTGGACAAAGAGATTCCTGTGTTCAAAAGTTGTAGTACGAAAAAACTAGCCTAAGCTGAAAACACAATTTACCAAATTTACATCCAGGGTTTGGCAAAGTACTTCAGAATCTGCTTACTTTTAGAGAATGTTTCGATGATGTGCTTAAGTGCTTAATGAATCAGGACCAATGTTAACATATATTCCCAAGGATAAGAGAAAAAAGAATTTTTACCTGCATCTTGTGATTCTGCTTTTTTTGTATTGACATATAGTGAAGCATCTTTACTACTCCTTACTACTTGGTTGAAGTATATATTTAGTTGCCCCCTGTCATGTCTTCCAATGTTTAATTTTAAATAGGTTTTTTTCTATCACTGAGTAAAATCTCCTGAGTTCATCTGAAATGGCAGATAAGTCAGGCCCTTTAATTTAGGAGATAATGAGTGTTTGGGGCAGGGGAGTTGGACAAGGCCAGTTCTAGTAGAGCTGGGAGTAGAGCCAGGATTCTCATTATGACAGACAAATTTTTTATGCTATCAGTTTTCCCCAACTACCTCCCAGGATGAACACCTCAGAATTCTGTGTCTGGGATGGATAAAATGGAGCTATTCCAATGAATTCACTTTAAAAATGCAATAAAATAGGAAACAAAGAAATGTACACAGTGGTCCATATTCCTAATAGTATTGGGTGGTTAACACACAATCAAAAGCAGAAGTACCAAAATACTCCTAAATGTATGATTTAGGAGAGATTTAGACTAAAACTTTTACCAGTCTTGGTTTTACCCTGTATAATTTTCTTTACCAGAAAAAAAAAAAAAAAGCAGAATCCAAAAATCCTGTGTTAGGTTAGAAAGAATATATGCAACGCAGGAGTTCAAATACTGTGGTTATCTCTGGTGACCCGTAAGCAGCCAGAACTGGAGCATTTTACTTCATGGAATGACTGTACAAAACAGATATTTGAGCTGAAATTCTGAAAACCCCAAACTCAGGTTTTATAATTGGGCTCTAAACTTGCCATTTAGGAAACTAAAATTTCTAGATGAACCAAGTTTAAAAACAACCACAACAAATAATATAAAATTAAGCAATCAAAATATAACAAATCCCAAACTTTCTTACACAAAGAAAAATACTGCACTTGAGGCTGTAACCACAAATACAGTTGGAAATAGTTAACATATGCAGGGTTCCATTTTAGGGATTAATAAATGTACCTGAATTGAAAAACTCATTAGTCAGCAATGACAGAGAAGGAGAAAAAGTTGGCTGTGATAGTCAACCACAGCATGAACTAAGCCAGATAGAAGATGCACAGTTTAATGCGAACACAGGCTACCTCTGGCAAGGTCCTTCCAGTAAAGATATAAGGTATTAATGATATATAGTATAAGGTGCAGGTTTAAGCACATCTGTGCATAATTCTGGCTACCCTTATTCAAAGCAGATGAAATCTAAATGCAAGTGGCACAGAGGAAAGGCCTTACTTTAAATTAAAGGAATCAAAATGCTATACTCTTAGTAAAGACAGAAAGAGCTTGGGAATTAGGTTAGCTATGGTAGTGTCTGCATATACTCACAAGGAAAACTTTTAGGATAAGTTGTGCAAGAAAAAATCCAGGTGAGTATTAGTTAACACCTAAACCAGAAATCAGTAAGGTGCTAGCCATCAGGGAAGGGAGGTCTAGAGTAGAACGTATCTGCTGCCCAAGGTCCTTTATGGAAACAGGAAAGGAATGGGAAAGGGAAGAGATGAGATAACTGACAATTTGAAGATAGAGGCTGATCATTTTATGAAAGAGATTACATAATGAAATAATCTACTGTAGAGTCATGCATTGATTACCTTTTCAGTCTTACATCTCAAGAAAGGATGGACTTGTGACTAATGCACTAGCCAGAAAGCGATGTTTTATCCCAAACTTTCTGTATAACATTTCTCAAAACAGAATACAAAGGACCTTAGTTTCAAAACTTCTGAACTCTTAAAACCAGAGAAAGAGGAGCATGAGGTGCACTGAAGTTTCTCAAGTTGCATAAGCATAGGCAAAAATTAGCAATTTTCTGTCTCTGCTTTAAGACCTTATCTGTAATGCAGAAGTAGTAACTCATTGTTTCAGAGATGCGTTGTAAAGCATTAATATTTGTTTGATACTTACCTATCACTGTGATTAATTTAAATTGAAAATGCTGTTCTTTAGCAGTGATAAACCTGTATGTGACCAAAAGATAATTTTAAATCAATTATTGCTCAGCAGGAAAGAAAATCCAAAGCAAAACCCAGCCAGATGAGAGACCAGGTGTCCTGACATTACCTTATACGCAGCAGGATACCAAGACCCTCCAGATAACAAAGAACTCAGTAAGAACAAGCTTTGACCTATGTAAACTAACTGGTAACTTAAACACTCAAAGCAACAGGCCCAAGCGCACACTTAGAATCACTTGCTCTAAACTGACTTTTTTCCTTTCAGCCTCTATGCCAAATCAAACAACCAACTGAGATTGCTACCTTAATTTCACCACTGAGAGTTAAATTACTAAATATTTGCTAGAGGATTCAGAGAGAAATGTACCACAAAGACAATACTATTTACCTGGTTTCCACCTGGTTTATGTGAACAACCAGGCCTTGGTATGCAGTTTGTGAGGGTGCACATCATAGCCCTTTACCCAGAGAATGGGCTCCATGGCTTCCTGAGGCTTAGAGAAACAATAAGTTTTATTCTCAGTGGTTATGCCTGCTTCTGCTTCAGATGATATCAGCATCCATTTGCTTTCTGACTTCCAAAAGCATAGGTTAAGGAAAGAAAATAGAAACCATGATAATCAAAAAAAGGATTCATGCTGGGATGTTTCTCAGTCGTATAAAGTGGGTGTGACTGTTGCTACAGTTGACTCTTCTATCTATCGTAAGTGAGGAGGTTTTAGGGTAATCCTGCTGCAATTTAGTAATACTCAGGGTTCTTCTATTCTAAAACAGCACCCAAACGATTAGAGTAGGCATTTGATAATTGCTCTGGAGGAAGGAAAAAGAAATTCCATATTTTCTGCTTTTGCCACCTATTATTGTCTGTACTCTGTCTTTAGCTTTAGAATTCTAATCTATTGTACTCAGATACCTACATTTAAATTACAATTTACACCATTACAATTACATCTACATAGAATTAATCACAGAATATGTCATTTTAAATTATTTTGAAGCTGGTTGAGATACTCCTAATAATATAGATTGGTACTTCTGAAATAACACAGTTATTGTCAAATTACATGACCACAAAAACAATCCTGACATGTAGAGCCCCTAACATGAGGGGAAATGGAAGGTCCCCAGCACCTTGCCCAATTGAGGAGGAACCAAGTTGGCCCTCCTTTCGTCTTGAAGCTGACAAAACAGCACTAAGACACAAGACCTTGCTAGAAGCAATTTAACCTTACAATTGATATCAGTCTCCCATTTTGCTTCCTGGAAAAGTGGCCAGTTTTCACTTTTACATCATCACTTTAAAAAACTGAATCACAGAATCATAGAATGTGTTGGGTTGGAAGGGACCTTTTAATAGCTAGAAACAAATTCTAAGCTTCAAAATTTCACTGAAAATGGAAATATTCTTCCAGGTGTCTTTTTTATTTGGTAAATGGATAAAATGCAACCTATCATTACACTAGTAGAATATTAGCTAATAAAGATTGTAATAAATATACTTCTGTAGAAATATCTGAACCATACAGATATGTACAAAATAAAAGGTGTTCTTTATTGAGTAGCATGCACAATCTTACTATAAACCTGGAAAAAATAATCTCTCTAATAGAGAGGTGTAACTTGTAAAGGAATCACCTTGTCTTTGCTAATGAAAGCAACTAAATAACTAGACAAGTAACTGGACAGAAAAGCTAAAAAGATTAAAAATGTTTGATTATTTCAAATCAGATCTTAAATTTCACACATTTAATGAAAAACTCTATGTCAAATAGCACTGCCTACCTCTGGCAATCTGCATGTAAGCAGCAGTGAAAGAAGTGGTGAATAACCCACTGTGTGCCTCAGTACTACAGCCAACTGGCCACAGGTGCACCACAGCACCTCTGTGATGCTCTCCTGCTTACCATGACTCTGCACCTCCAGCTCTCTCCACTAGTTTGAGATTGGTTGCGGCATAAATGTCACAGCTGTTTACCCTCTGCACACGTATAGAAAGTGAAATTCATACTCATAAACAGGATTCTTAAAAGGCTATTTGTTGACCTTTCAGGAAACCTATGTTATAGAATCTCTTGCAGACCAGATATTATAATTAGTATCAATAATGC
Source organism: Larus michahellis (assembly GCF_964199755.1). Lineage (NCBI taxonomy): Eukaryota > Metazoa > Chordata > Aves > Charadriiformes > Laridae > Larus > Larus michahellis. The sequence goes on along the minus strand of NC_133898.1, from coordinate 46,164,835 downwards.
TTCTGCATACCTGTCTCAAAGCAATATTCTCACATATAACACTATTTCAAGAAATTAGAGACTGGACAGTCTTTAAAAATAATTTACATTAAAAATATGAGTTTGCAATGTTTTAAATTTTGCTCTTTTAACCTCTTGAAAGAGAAGGTCTGATTTTTCTCCCAACTTTTGCCTCTTGGATTTTCCATTAGAACTCTGATTCTTTTATCTCTTTGTTTTCCTTTTTGTCTCCTACCGCTATAACTTCCCCAGAGGGCTTCACCTATGACTACAGAAGAAAGGCTGTCCATTGCCTCATTCTACAGAGGAAAATAGGATCACAGGTCTCAGATCACACAGCAGGCCAGTGGCAGAGCTAGAAATAGAATCCACATTTCCTGGGTCACAATTCCTGAAGACTACTACTTCATATGGACTCTTAAAATATGATACAGTAGGGAAATGCTTACAAGCACAACTACAAGGAAAATAATTTGAGAATCTAACACTTAAAGGGAAGGAAAAAAACATGCAGCAAGAGTTCAACAGGTAAAGCATCTTCAGACAAAGCTGACAGCTAATTAGACACAAGCAAGCAAGAATATATGAGACACAGATTGTCTCTGATTTCATACTGAAACCAACCTCAATAAGAAGGCCCTTGTCTTTTGATATTATGGATCTTTTGCAACTGCAGATAGAAAAATGAGAGAAGGCTGGGAATAGCAAAGATCATGACATTTGTTGTAATAGAAGGAATTCTGCAACACAGCTGAAATGATTACTAATCTGAAATCTAGATATGAGAAATACTAAAACAACTAAGAATGTTTACATTAAATGAATAATTAAAAGCAAGCATAATAACTATTTATAAAAATTATTATAAAAATGGTATGAAAGAGGAAAATTATCAGTGTGGTACAATGAAGAATATGTCTAGGAGTAAAAGTATTAAATAAGAATATTTAAGTATTCATGTCAGAAACAGATTTCTAATATTCAGACCTCTTAGGCAGTGTAAGTCTCCCGAAGGAAGGAGCAGAGCTTCACTGCATGAGCTTTTTAGCTGGAATATTAAATTAACTTTTAAATGGTCTTTCAAAATAACCTAGTATATATACTCTATTTTTGCTACCCCCCTAGGGTAATGAATGCTACAGTAGCATTTATACCTTTTTGCAGAATAGATCCTGCCAATACAGCAATGACATTTTTTCTCTTCACTGTGTAAGCGTATTAAATTACTTACAAATCTAAAGTGCACAATCTTTTACAGTGAAAGACAGCAAAATAATGGTGAATGGGAAATAAAAGCAAACCTGTTGTACTAGGATTTTCTACTTTAGGCACAGCCCCTTGGTATGGCTGTTTCTAGATGCTAAGGTGCCATGGGACTGTAACAGAATTTCCTTGTGGTAACACCAGTACCTTTTGGCAATGGAGAGTTGCAAATATAATGGATCTTTCTCAGCAGCTACCCTGTGGCTTCTAGCTTCACTAAGAAGACTCAGACTGTTGCCAGGTAGGCTTTTAGCACAAAGCAGTAAGTGCACACCAGTTGAATGCTTGGCTCCGTATTTCTGATTCTAATCTGTAAGTGGACAGTACAGTTCCTCAAAAAGTAAACAACAAATACAAGATGATTATATCATCTTTAGCGTGCATTTCAGACAACCAAGTATTTAAAATAATTTATGGCTTCATTTTCTTAGTAAACATTTAATAAATATGTTCATGTGTGGGTTTCTAGCTCACCAGTCTTTCTGTAGAAAGACCAACTACATAGCTTGCATGTTATCACAAGGGATAATAAAGTAACTCTGCTTGAAACATTGGCTTATGGCCACTTTAAGCTCTGGAGATGCAGTTACACTATTGAGACTCAGCTGAGACACTATGGAGGTATACTTAGTGAATAATGTGCACAATGCAAGCACCTGTAATGGAATCAGTGAAGAAAGATGAGGAAGATACATAGCCGCCTCCTAGGTAATGCACTGTGTAACGTTTCCTTTTTAACTGCAACCTTATTCTTTCCTGCCATTTCATTACCATTCTATAACAAATTTATTTCTCCTTGTGAAAACAAATTACAACACAGTTTTTAGAAGGAATCCAGTGGATTTTGACATGACATCAAATTTTCCATTATGAAACCTCAGCTTGGATTAGCGGATTAGCAATATGCTTTAATTATTTCTCTACTCAGCAAGGCTGAGGGTTCATAAACTGACTCCACAAAGTAAGAAAAACTCTTATTCCCTTACAGCAATAATAGTGGCTGTGGGCCATCTTTTTGAGTCTTACTCAAGTCCATTTCAGAGAATAGTATTACCTCAATTACGTGGAGAGATTTAGGGTTTTAGTTACTTCATTTCTTTGAATACTAAGTAGACTTTCACTGCTACAGTAGCTGCACTTTTATGTCCCCTGTGTGGCATGAACATTCATATCTCATGTCATTCACCTTCAGCTACCCAGGCACAGACAGCCCAAAATCAATCTAAAATTGCTTTGGAAAGCTTTCCAGTGAATTTCATTCTCATCATTAAATTAAAGGAAAAATTTGTGCCCCTATACACATGTAGTGAAAGATTAATAACTACTTCACCCCAGGATTACAGATTAATTTTAATATAATGATCTATTTCAAATTTTCCCTTAATTGCCACATATTTAATACATCTTTTGAAAGAAACAATCATTAGAATAATTATTTTGGGTATTCCATTACTCATAAATTTTATTATTCAAGAGTCATGAGATAGCAGATTCACTTACAGAAGGTTAATTAACTAAAATACTCCTTTTACAAAACCATTTCCAACTCATGGGCAGCTACCCAGAATGGAAATACTTATTGTAAGATTTCATTTAATTATATAATACAGGAAAGGCAGATATGGATGGCAGGTTGCCATGGAAGACTATTATTCCATTACTTGCTTAGCTAACACACTTAAAGAGAATTATTAGTGTAACTCAAGGTACATGCATAGTTTCACATTACTACCTGATGGTGTTACAAACCCTAGATACCTATCTCATCCGAAGTACTTCAAGAGTTTGATTTTTCCTTGCAGGTATTTGTGGAAAAATCTAATGATTAACCAATCCTTTTTCCATAGTAGCTTTTCTTACCTATAGCAAGAACACCTATGCTTCTGTAGCTATTACTATCAGCTATTCTTATTTCTAGCTGTTTTCTGTTCCAGCTGCTATCAGGAGATAAATTCAGACAGAATGTATAAGAGGATTAGGCATGAGACATGGAGGTTTTTACCAGAAGGCCTCTGGGTTCTGCCTGTTCAATGACCTACAGAAAATAAGTTTGTCTCAGTTCAGACTCCAGGGGACAAGCATTCTCACTGCAAAAAAACAATGCTACAATTCTTTTTGATTTTTCTCCTTACTTGTAGGCTTCAGAGAACATGAGTTTTAGAAGGACAAAGGCACCAAGCTAACTTCCCCAGGTTCCTGAAAATCTAAGACATGAGAAATTGTTAGTGCAACTTTAAAGAAAGCTTGCAATGCACTTGCCTCCACTGATTTGCTTTTTTTCTTTACAGTATCCATAAGTACTAATTTTATCATTCATTTTTTAAGAACAGAGAACGTAGTTTTCAAAAAGATATCAAGTATTGGCATGAACACAATATAAAGAAGTATTGGCATACTTCTTTATAGTACAAGCAGTGACTACAAATATGCTTGATAATACATACAATCAGCTGTTTAATCCTTTTACAGATCAAAGGATCTGTACACAATGTTACTTGTGCAACATTGTCTCTAAATGGCGGTAAGCAGGCAGCCTCCTCCCAGACTCTCATTCAAAACAAAACTTTCTTTGGATTTTTTTCTTTCTCTTTTCTTTTCAATGTAGTTATTCAAGTCAAGTTAATCATGAGAAAGCCATACGATTTTTTTAGTATATGAGCAGTACACTCAGTCATATACACATTTGAATCCTGGAACAGAGAATCAATTAAGTTCTTTGCTGTGGCTCAGGGTTTACACTGAAGGGGTAAATAGTGTCTTTGTGACCAACCAGAAGGGGGGCAATAATTGTCAAGGCAATGATTTATACAGTGCTGTAAACAAATTCAGAGCCAGACACTGTTTATTAAAGGCTGAAAGTGTGTAATCCATCCCTGCTTGCACTAATGCTTGCCAAAGCTGCTAGGGGTTGATACGTTATTTTGGGATACAAGATATTTATCCTCCACTCAAATGAGTTTTTCTATCAGATATTTAGTAGCAGAAAAAGACAAAAAATAACTTTAAGGAACATTTTTAGAATATGAGCCAGAGTATTCCTAGCCTATTTAAGGTAAGAATCCTTGTACCTCTGGCTATCTTTTCTTCCTACAGACTAACCTACATCAAACGGAATCAAGTAAGGTGGGAAATCACCAAGAATGAGCCACATAGTTACAGGCTCTGGTCCTGAATCACTGCTAAAAAACATAGAATGGTGTCTAGAGAAAGTAACCTCTTGTTTCCCACTGTGATTTTTCATTTAAAAAATGAAAATTTCATTTTCACTGTGATATTTCATTTAAAACAAGCAAGAATGGGGAAAACGTGGTTCTCTGGAATCAAGTAGCTGACTTTTTCAGTTTTTTTAATGTCAGCTGAAGCCAAGCATACTTTAACAGCTCTGAGACACAGAAGAGAGATCCTATTTGTGACCTGCAACCAGATGGATAAAACGAGTGGTGAAGCAGGGCTGGTCCATATGACCACACAGGGTACTTCAGTATCTCAAGTCCCTTCCCAAACAGGTTAAACAATGTGCTTTCAATCCTTTAAAATGTGTCTGCAAAGTGATATAGCTTTAGGTGAATGCAAGAAGTGGTAAAAGAAGTAGGCAACACCAATTTTACTCTTCAAGTGAACAGTTTGGGGGAGGAATGGAACCAGGAAGTCATCGGACCTCTTAAAAGACAAGGATGATGCACTGACATGTTAAAATTGCTACTCACTAAGCTAATGATCAGTTCATGGTTGCCTGATGCTCTTTTCAGTTTTCTTGCTTTTAAATCTACTAGTTATGTTTTGGGTTGTTGGCTGGTGGTTTTGTTTCATATAAATTGGATACGCTCTTTTGTGGTGGCTGTCCTTCAATTGCACCACTAAGTTGTATGTTTAACATATCACAGGCCTCTAAAATTCTTTCTGATTCACATTGGAGGAGTCTACCCACATGTTGGATCACAAGACAGGATGTCAGGATTCTTCCCTCTCTCTGGAAACTTGTCTCACTGCTACAATATTCCTTAATAAGTGCATTTGGTATTCCTTAATAAGAGCATTCTTTCTACTCTGAGTGACATACTAATACACAACAGATTTCACATTTTGATTACTTTTCCCTTAGCATTTTTTCTCAATATGGTAGTTTATACCATCTTAACCGATATTTGTTTTTCAGCTGCCTCAAGCAAGTCCCAGACTCTTGAATATGTTCTGCAGGGACCCTCCCAATAGGCTTTCCACACAGATATCTGCTGTTGAACAAGAGACATTTTACAAGGACTGAGAAAAGGGCAGTACTGAAAGAGAAATTCACAGGAAAAATTACTATATATAACCATTTCTCTAAAAAAATAGATTAGGGTAATAAGACACGTGAAGATTATTCAGTGTAGAACTAGTCTTCCCCTCTTCTTGCATCTCAAAAGACAGCAGACAAATCTATGTCTTCAGTCATCACTGAACAAGTGTTTTGGATATAAAATCCCTGGAGAAGGTTGCTGTTTCTGTTTACTGCCTGGAAACAGCGTGCTGGAAGCAAATAAATAGCTTGCAATTCATAGATAGAAGCAAAACCAGCTGGTAAAATTCCACATAGCCACAGCCTTCTGAAGGTGCAGGCTCTGTTTTTTCAGGATTATTTTTTCCTGTTCTGCATTCTGTACTGACCCAATGCAAATGAACAGTGCTGATCTCTGAGAAAAAAAGAACAAGATCATCTAAAGTAATTGTAACTATCTATTCAACACTGAAAAATGAAATAGGCACAAGTAGTTTTAGATTCGTTACAGCTTTCTAACTATTCTGTATGCCATTCTTTTAGAATTCTCAAATACCAACATACTTAACTATTGACTGCCGATGTGGTCAGTAAATCTCCTGCAGTGAGTAAAGAATATTTGTACAATGGAAACTGACAGTAAGAACTTCCCAAACAGATTAAACAATGTGCTTGCAATCCTTTAAAATTGGTGACGTCCTGTGCAGAGAAACTCCCAAGCAACAGGAAGCAAAAAGCTGTTCTAAGGCCCTGAAGGGCAAATATGCACATGTCCAGCAATCTACAGGGCTGCCTGATGACAATGATCAAGTATGCAACGTAAACCGTCAGGTTTTACTTTGTATTTCTGGGTCTGAAAGCTGCAGTGCCGTTGATTCTTTCTTTGAAGCCAGAAGGGTACAAGCTGTGAAACTTCAACATGTTAACATGGGGATTCCCAGCTGCCAAGACGTAATCTATGGCCTGAACCTCTTTTCTCATTGATTAGATGCATTTACAAAATTGCAACTGAAATATATTGTTACCACTAACAGTAGTTTTTAAAACTTTCTCTTGACTATACACCCTAAGTAAGGCAACAGCCTCAAAATATGTAGTTGTAGATAAAGCGTCCACTGTCTCATTAATATGATGAAGCTGAACACGCGTTGTTCTGTATTTTTTCAGAGGACCCAACACTAACTATAAAGCATTTTTGTTATTTCAGGAGAAAAGCAGAAAGATTCTAATTTCTAATTTTGAAACTGTTCATGCATTGAACATGTTTGCCGTATCTTTTAAGGATAAAAGTTTTCACTACAGTTTTCAGCTGTTCAATAGTGTATTCTAGATCTCAAAAGTACAGGTAAATGCATGGTCATAGTCTAGTTACAGAGTTGATGTTCTCCTGACTCAAATTCTTCTTTCTAGGGAGATTTATTTATATGTGTGTGTGTGTGTGTACTTCTGCTTTATTTCTGACTGTGCTGCAAGTTTCTAGATTTGAAGTTCTGTGGTTTGAGCTTGGAGGCTGTGGGGGTTTTTTGTATTGCTTTGGTTTGGTTTTGTCAGAGATGGCCTCTTTCCAGTTATGGTATGGAGATTTCAGTTCATATACATTTTGTGTACCTTCAGGATAGACAATACAGTAGTATAACTTTACTATTAAGTACTACCAATTGCAAAGTAATCCTTACAACCAGTCCATTTATTAAAATTAAAATAAAAAGTTGAGAAAAACAACAGTTGATTTAATACTTAGTGAGCTGAACAACTGAAGCTACCGTAAAAATAGCACTTCTTTTGTTTATAAAAGTACAGAACATATTTCCTTAAAACCTATTACATTTTTGTGCTTGTTGAAAGTAAGCTCTGTCAGATATGTAGAAAAACTGTCCTACAAACTCAGAAGCACACAGAAAATGTTCAACAGCGTGAGTAACTAATATAGTGAATTATCCACATAAGAATAGAGAACCTTTCTCTTTGTCAAGAACAGAAATAGCTATATCTTTGTCATCAGCTTTGAATGGTATTAAAAAATGTTGGCTTACATAACTGTATAAAAAGACTCCCTCCAAAAACCAAATAAGCTGAATCAAACTGTAATACATTTTCAGAAGTGAAAGAAACTCTGTTCAAGCGAAAAACAGTCAACCAGAAATCCTAGAGAACGAGCCCAAAGCAGGATCCTCAGACTGGGTACAGATGTTCTCATGTTTGACTAATCCAGTTCCAGCTTGTACTTCCTTTCTTCACAGTATGTCCTTGACATTTGTTCCCCAACAGCCCCACCTTTGTCCCACAGCAACCTCGATCTCCCCATCCTTCCATCCACAAAGCTGTGGAAACTATTTGCGTCTCACTTTACCCATTCTGCTTTTGTTCCTCTGTGCCTTTTAGTCTAAGCAGATGGCAACTCCTTCAAGACAGAAGCCCTAACCTATTCTCCGCTTTGCAAAATACTCAGGTACTGGAGGGACTTGAGCGGAGAAGGAAGGAACCCTAATATGGCTTTCGTTTCTTAAAGGAAAATGTGGTGAGTACTCCTGCCTCATGTTCTGGCCACATAGCTGCTGCAGTCCTTCCATTTATATTAGGGCTGTGTCTCCGTTGAATGCCTAATACCAGACAGTTATGCTCCTGATCAGCCCTTAAGTACTACAATAAAAAGTAGTTATAAATATGATTCCATATAAAATGCACAAGTAAAAGCAAAGAAAATTACTGAAGCATGTCTAGAAAATGTTTCCCTACTGATGGATTTCCTTGGGCTGCCATAAATACTGACTTGACTGAAGTTCATGTAAAGTATTGACTTTTTAAAATTTAATGGAAGGAACACCATCATCATCATCATCATCATCATCATGCAAGTGCACTGAAACTTGCTTTCAATCAGATATCCCAGAATGCTCAGCACTTGCATGAGATAGGCCATGATAATAAAATATTTTGCAAAGGGGTCAAACAGGGGAACTGAAATGAAATTTTATTGGAACAAGTCTGGTCCTTACAATGTCTCATGGAAGAATACTTCCTTATTGCGTGGTGTGCTCCAGTTCGCAACTTCCAGCAAACTCTGTCATTAAACTTCAGCCAGCTAGTCTGCTGTAGTCTGGGAAAACAATCCTGCCCACAGCAGCTTTCATGACTTCTAGCTTCTTCCAGTGTTCAGCTTTCCTGCCCTTGCTAACCATAGGGGAGGGCGAAGCCTCTCCAATCACAGCCAAGCTTTTCTGAATGTAGTCTACCCCTTACATTTCCTTCACAGGCTTTTTGCATACTGCAATGGTTCTGTACACATCCTTCCAAATGAGTCCTCAAGGAATACTTACAGACTAGATAAATAGTACTACCAACCTTTTTAATGGCTGGAAAAAAACTGGGATAAAGAGGTTCTAATTCCACAGTGGCTCAGAGCTAAAATTAAAACTACTCTTTCTCTCAATGTCTACTTTCCTCCAGATTACACTAACTAGAACTAATGGCAAAGGAGGTTCTAGTGAAGGAAGTTCAAAAACTACCCTACACTTAAGAATAACACATAAAATTTCATGACATCTCAGAAAAATTCTGACATTCTGAATTTGGCTGTATTCTGCATATTCCAAATGTAGGTTCCAAATTATTTTTTCTTTTTAGTTGAAAATAGCTACTTTAAAATATTTTCAATAATTTGTAACAAAATTATTTCACACAATTAAAAATCTTTATTCCTAATGTAAAAAATTTAAAATACATTGTCAGTATCTACCAGCATAGTAAATATTTTAGGCTACTTTACCAATGTCTTGAATTACTTCATCTTTCAGAAGATATTGTAATATTTAAAACCCAATACAATGACAAGCAATACCACTAGGAAAAATCCAAGACTAGAATGGGGCAGAATGGCGGAACAGGATTCTGGTTCCAAAGACAAGCTCTAGAATACAGCAGCATCTGTCTGCTAACTCAAAGCTAGTAATCCACCGAACTTCTGCCCTCCAAACATAGAACTTTTATTTGCTATAAAAGATTCTTAATAAATTATCTTGGCAGACTCTTTTTCTAGTACTTAATCAGTTTATATTAAAAACTATTTAATAAAACTTTACTAGGACCTAATCAAAGGCACTATATATTAAGCATATGATAGTACCATAAATTAATAGCTTGTTTCACAAGCCAGCAAACAATGAATTCTTCAAATTTAATCTCAAAAAGCTGTTTCAACAGTGTTGTCTTATTTCTCATTGGCTGAAAAACACTCTTCATAGAATATGAGAATTCTCTTAGACTTAAACGCTCTAAGTGCAATTGCAACTCTCTCTTTACTTGCACATCCTCACAGGTGCTATTCTGCTAACTGTTGCACTGTAAACAATGCATCTATACATCCACACATGTTCAAAATAGCCTATTTTTTATTTAAATTCAGAGATGAGGTCAACTATGGACTAAATACATTGACAAACTGAGTCAAAATTGGACTGCAAAGCTGAGAGTCTACTGTAATGTCTGTTAGAGAAAATTAAACACAGAAAGGTGAAAAGGCATGAAATAATTTAGATGAATGCTGTTGCCGAAAAAATAACTAACATGATAATTTCATAATCATAATTTCACCTGGTCTTAGTGGGAAGTTTATCCAACATTTCCTAGAGCAAACATATAGTAAAATTTAATCTTTCTGCAGAAAGCTCATACAGGTCTTTGACAACTCAGCCTCACAGTCTGTACCCCATGAAGATTATTTTATCACTTAAAAATAAATTGAGACAAGATAGTATTAAGGAGAGGCTATCTAGTTAAAAGCAACATCAAAAATCTCAAAAAACAAGTCAACTATGAAATCAAAGCTTGAAGGTGACATCCTCATACACAGATCCTTTCAAATTATAGTTCATCCACAGATCATGGAAACAACATAGATGCATAGATTTCACAACCAACCTGGATAGGCTGAAAATTGCCACAAACCCTTAGACGTTTAAAGTAGGAAAAAAGAGGGACAGTAGTGAAAATCAAGAATACACATTTCAATGTGCTTACTTTTTTTTTCACCAGATAATAGAAAAAAATATTGGAAATACCAGTAACACAGACGGTTTTGGCTAATAAAAAGTGACTGGCTTGCAGCTGCTTTAGGCAGGTGATATTGGTTTTTCTCACTCAAGTTTTATTTGTTAAGTGTAGTAGAAGTTGTGTGTGTTGTACTGCCAACCCTATTCTCGCACAGAAGATAACGTAGTTGTGTGAAAATATTTTAAAATTAAGAGAAGATTTTTAAAAATTACTTTAAGCCTGTCCCTTTTTTGCTAACATTTACTGCTATTTAAGTGTATTTAACTCATTTAAATCTGGACTGGTGTTAAGTGGCCTCTCTTTAGCAAAGAGGACAATTGTACTGTATGTTTCCATGCTCCTGTTTCTACATGGTTACTAGCACTGTTTTGTTTCTTCATAACGTATTCAACTTCATGGAATTCAGTCCCATTCCATAGCTAAAGAACTTCCTTTTAAACTTGCTTTCTGAATGAACTTGGCTCCTGCAGCAAGGAAGGCATTAATTTAGCAACAACCTGTTTCAGCAAAGCTTTTTTGTCCATGAAATGATTTTGACTTTGCCTCAAAGATAATTCTGCTTTGTGATATTTTGCACTCAAACATTTTCAGATGGCATTCATGGAAATACTAATAAACTGCTTAATAAAGAGCCATCCAAGGTTTTGATTGAGATGGGTCATGACATGTGAATTTAATTTCATAAAAGGAATTGAACTGCATAACTTTCTATTATTTCTGAAGTCTTCTGTGTTCCAATTGTCTATTCTGGGAGTTGTCTCTTTTTATTCTATTGCTATTTAATATATGCCATCACTCCATAATGTAGGAAACAATGAAGTGCAGTTGCAGAATCAAAGCCAGTCTGAGTGGGAGGGGCTATAAAATGTTTTAAAAAACACCTGGACTCACTGCAGGAAAAGTCTATTTCAAGGACACATAGAAGCAATGCTAGAAAATGAAGTTAACCCTAATATTCACGAGGAAAATAATGCACCCAACATACCAAAGTCCCACAATAAACTAATATTTTAACATGAATTTCCAGATACTTTTAGGAAAGCTCCGATAATAGCTCACTCTAGAGATATACTCAGAAATACAGCAATATAATTTGACACCTAAAGGTGATAATATACGAACTGCACAGAAAGCTTTCAAATACCAGAGTAGGCCAGTGGAGGTGGGCAAAAGGATGAGGCACAGCAGCTAATACAGATTCCTACCTCTGTCGTCTTAAAGTATGTACCTAAGATGTAAATAAAATACAGTGGAAAGAGTTAAGTACCTTGAAAGAGTGATTCAATTACTAAGTTGGAATCTTAGAGCTAAACTGTGTAAAAATTTCCCTCACAGAACATTAAAATTGGTGAGAAAAGTGTCTCCTTATATATGGAGGCTGTATGGAGAAAGCAGATCAATCACTTGACGGAGTTGCCATTTTATGTTCTCCTTGCCTTTGAGTAAAACTCCATACCGATGTTGAGATGGGTTGTCTGCAGAAATGCCCCAGACAGCACAGCTGAAAGAAAGGCAGCAAGGTGAGAGTTAAAACCAGAGATTCCATCTGGATTATTGCTGCCCACATCAGAATTCAGTTCTATCAATCAGGACTGCAAAGGATCTTTCAGGTGGAAATGAAGAGTAAATCCACAAGGGAAAATGTGAGGAAAAATCTGATTTTGATTAAAATCTCTTCACATAAAGCAACACCAGAGGCTCAGAGCAGAACAGTAAAAGTGAACTCTGGATTTCCTAGCTGAATCTCTCTTTTGTTCTCTTTACACATTCTCTTTATACACTCTATATGAAATGTCTACATATGTGCAATATATATTGCATTGTCGTTTTTAGAATAATTTTTCAAGGAACTGCAAGTTAAATGTCAGCTGCTTTTACACGATTTAAATTTCAGGTTGTTCGTGAACCACAGAAATCCTGGAGCTTTTACAACTATTCGACTTTGAACAGGGATAAGGAAAGTATGTTTCTAAAATAACACAATGCATAGAACTATAGATTTCATATTCAATTCCAGTGTGATGTTCAACATACACTCTCTATTCTTTCAATATCAACACATTTCTTATCCAGTAAAATGGTGCACATGGATAGGTCAGATGATAGCATTAATAAAAATAATCAACTTGAAACACAATCATTTATTTTCAGTTATATCACCTTTACTTTCAACAGCAGAATAAAGATGCATACAGTTAGCTATGTTCAATTCCCCAAAAGGAGACAAAGAGGGTGGAGAGAAGAATCATAGAATAGTTTGGGTTGGAAGGGACATTTAAAGGTCACCTAGTCCAACACCCCCTGCAATGAGCAGGGACATCTTCAACTAGATCAAGTTGCTCAGAGCCCCATCCAACCTGACCTTGCATGTTTTCAGGAATGAGGCATCTACCATTTCTCAGGGCAACCTGTTTCACCACACTCATCATAAAAAATCTATTTTAAATACCTGATCACATGTTTACAAAATAATTCTAGTATGTCTTAATGTAACCTTATTATAGAAATTATGGAATGTATAGTTTGTCAAACTGAATACAGATCTTTCCTGATCCTTCTGATCCCACTGAGACTAAGATTTACAAACATAATTCTGAAATGGAAGATAGGTCATTGGGCATTCATTTCACAGGACCAGAGCTGAGCTAGCCTGAATAAACCCCTGAAAAACATTGTGAATATCAAGTCCTCAGCATCAACCATTTCACTCTACCGTTTTATTCTTACTTCAAAACAATACTTGCTTATGAAGACATATCTGGAAACTCAACTTATAAGTATGCCTCCTATAGGAAAAAGGACAAAAACTTTCCATGTTGCCCAATTACTTGACTGGTTCCTGAAGATAAAACAAGAGTTCTGCTACAGACAGCATCAAACACCCTAAATTCAACAGAATATGGATGTATTACCTGTTTCTATTGACAGCAAAAAATAATCTTCCAGAGTAACAGCTGTCTATATCAAAGCCATAAGTTTGGTCAGGAGTGATACTGGATTCTTACAGTATCCAGGTAATAAGAATTTTTCTCTCATTTCTCTCTTAATTTGCTTTGAAAAGGAAAGGTGATAACCAGAAATCATATATATAACTGTTGTTATACATTCAGTATGAAAACAGTAATACTTATTAACATAGTATGGGGGTAGGTCCAGCAAAAGCAGTTACAAGCTGGATGGAGAAGTTGTGTGGCTGCTCCTTTGCCATGCCTACATGCACCATTCTGGGGTGCTAATGAGAAAGGGTACAGCAGATTTGAGCTCTTTTATTACTCATCTGTCTTATTAGCACTGAATGTGCCCCTGGAGGAGATTTCGGGGGATACAGGCCGAAATGATACAGGTATCATTTTAGGAAAACATAAATCAGATCTGCTGTTTTGGAAACTTTCAAGTGAACTATACTATTGTATAGCACCTTAAGGCATCATGGACATACATTATTTGCTATTTTAAAAGTATTGTTATTTCCATTCCCCAGATACCATTTAAAAACCTGTAGATTATAACTTCAGCAGGTTCACAATAGCTAAGTGAAAAAGTAAATGAGTGTTGATCTGCGCTAAGGAGAAGAGAAGAAACTATATTAGGACAAGCAGCTTGCTTTGGTGTTTTGAATAGCTTTCATCTGTGACTGCAAATTCTCTTGGGTTCCTAAGCAGCTGGCCTTTCTTTCTTCTGCAGTCTTACTAAATTGATTTTACATACACTATCTTTTTTAATGAGTTAGCCAATCATTTTGCTCAAAGCAGTGAAGCTCTAGCTATCATGTCATTTCTTCTTCACCAAAAATCCTTTCAAAAATAAAATAGAATCAGAGAAGACAATATGTTCCATATCACGTCTTGCCATTTCCAGATATCCCTAAGGCAATGAGAAAACACTTACAATGTAATAACTCTGTATGTAACTATGGCAGTGATTACACACCTTGCAATTGTTCACACACAAATTTGGATAAGGCATTACAGTATATGTTAGAGGGAAATAAAGTCAGTTAAGATACAGGTTCTTAAACAATTATTCTGAGTATAACTCATGATCCTGAGTACCCTTTTTAGTTGTAGAATAAATTATATGTTCAGAAATACCAAGCATGATTGTAATGCCATTGCTACATGGACAGATACAGCTTGAAAAAACCTAGTGAAACAGGATTAAATCTTCAGGAAGGAAACATAGTTTCCAAAACTATCTTCCTTACATTAGGTAGACTACAACAAAAATCAAGGAATTTTCTCTCTACTTCTTTTCTAAAAGGTTGTGCAGTGTTCAGACTCTCACTTTGTTAAGCAATGTCTTCTATAACAATACTCAGGCTTCCTGTTCAGAGGATGACAGATTTAACCCTGCAGCTGGTGCCTAGTAGTGCACCAACACAGCAGCAAGCCAGGGGACTGCTATGTGAGGTCTGAGTCTCAAAACATTCTGATCAGTTCACTGGGTTTGACTTAGACATGATCAAAATAATCATTTGGGGAATGTTAATAGGTCAAATTGTAACTTGCACATTTGCGCAAGCAAGCAAGTGCTATTGTGTCACCCAAAACAGAGGGAGGAAATGAAGGCAGAGAAAGGGAAGCAGAGGACATCTACACACCTTGAACAGCTAAGAAGCACTATCATTATCTGCATACAAGGAAAATCAAACAAGTTCTAAATGCAATTAAACATTCCCCTACATCCCAAATTTATCTGTGGCATATTGCAGACTTTTGGGTATTGTTTAGTGTCTGCACCAGCTCAGGCATAAAGAGCTGCAGCTGACACTAGCAGAACACTGATCTCTCAGCAGTCATTATAGAATGAGGAGATAGCTCCTTTAAGAGCAATCTTTTTACTCTGAAAACATGTCCAATGACACCACATTACACACAGACGTACTTCCACAGGGTATGCCATATGTCTACCAGAGTAACCTGCAGCACAATCACTTCCATTCGGTTTCTTAAAAAATTCCATCTATTAAGCTGCACTGCTCTTGCACAGCTGTTTGGCTGCTGTCTCGTGCTGAGAAATGTTCTCCAAACACACTAGTGATGCATTGGCACACTACAAAAATCAGGCTCCTCCTATCTATAGATACAACAGTGTTGTGCCTTGCTCATTTCACATAAATTACATCATTTGCCATCTGTAATCTCTCTGCTATTTTGCATCGAATATAGTATAAGCATGAATTTACCAGCAGGGACAGGTGCTTGTTTCACTCTCCTAAGCCCTGTCCAGTACAGCACATGCTCCTGTGTTAGGAGACCTGTTTGAAACACTACAGCTGCCCAATACCTTTTTTTTTTCTCCTCCCTAGATTATGGCTGAAACCCCCATTTAGTCATATACTTTATGCTCCGGACAGACTGTGGCTCCATTGCTTAAATATAAAATAAACAGTACTATATCCTTCAGATTCATGGTAGCTGCAATATAATTCACATTCTCTTTAATGGGATGCATACCATACATGCATGGTCTGACATTATAGCTTCAGTAACGTCGCTCCCACTGTGACTTAGTGAGTCACAGAGCATTCTTCTCAGCCAGAGCTCTTTGTTTCACATATCCTGCTCTCTCTTGTTGTTTTGCTTGTAATCTACTACCAGATCTTATATGCAATTTCTTATAGATGGTCGTGCTGAAAAGTTTGTCTTCTTTTCTTCACTTTTGGGAATAAAAATTTACAGTATATTGTGCAACAGCAGATAGCACGAAAGATTATTTTTTCCCATGTCAAAACCAAATGAGGATATAACTTCTAGTACCACGAAAAGAAAAAAAAAAAAAAGCTAAGAAATCTGAATGCAAAGACAGCGGTCTTGAAGAGAAAAGATTGTGTACATACATGTTTGTATTTCTTCTTTTGTTGCGCATTACAATAGCAAGAACTGAGAAGAGCTGTACATGGAATAAAGCTGATGCCACACATTAAAACAGACAAAAACACTAAACTCCATGTCTATTACAGAGAAAATGTAAGCCTATTAAACTTTTCTTTTCCATGTTAGATGGCTGATAAGATAAACTGATACAAAAAACATGTGAGTACAGGCTTTTGTAACTAATTACTTGAGTAACAAAAATTTCTATCTATCACCATCTGTTTTCATTCCATATGTACAAAGATATTAATAAATGATGGGTCTAATTAAAAGCATGGAAAGATATATTTAAGTGTGCTTCTTTTAAGAAAGGAGAAGAACTTTAAGAATTAAAATTGCATTCATTCAGAATTGAGAAATAAATTCTCAGAGATACCATAAGTTAGATCTTGTCAGTCTGACTGCTCTGTGACTTGTGTGACATCAAGCAAAGAATGGTTCTGTTCTTCCAAAAATACTTGTTTTCATATAATAATAATTATACTTCTATTTATTATAATTACAGCTACTTGCTCAATACGAAGGTTTCACAGGTATAAATTGTATAAATTGTTTAGATCTAGCATGCCACAGAAATTTTAATACCAGTATGTTTCAGAACTAAGTTTCAATAATACGGAGAGATGAGTTCATTTCTTGTTTAAAGAATATACAGATGAACTTCACTGAACTCTAGTTCAGCGTTCAGTCTTATACTATAAAACTAAAATAGCTTTATGAAGCACTACAGGGAACACTTCAGCTCACTTCAGACATAATGCACTCCAGTAAAATCTTTCCTTAGTTTCCAAAAAAAGCCAGACATTTGAATGCTTTTCTGTAAAAGTCAGGAAAATGTTGTTCTCACTGGCCATAGAGAATTTTACTTCCTCATCAATTGTGCCACTATTTTCAATTAAAACGTGAAAAAAAGGATGACAAAAACCAGTAGCGCACTCAATTATGTACAAGGTTAACAATCTCAGGGAGGATCAAAGACAAGGGAAAACCATGTTAATTTGCTATAAAATTTGTTTTTGAACTTAGATGAAGAAAAGCACTCCTCCCTGTTAGGAGTTTTCCATTCCAAATATCTTTCTGTTACAGTTAAGAAAACTAAATTTCCATTAGAAGTGATATATTTGTGTCATCTTCCATTGTCAACAAATAAACAAAAGTATCCTAAAATACAGTGACTGCGCAAAAAAAAGTAAATCCCAAATAACCCATTTCAAACAAAGGCTCAAGAGTTATCAAGAGTTTGCAGAAATCTTCAATATTAATATGCCTATTAACATGCCTATCAGAGAGTATAATGATAGGTAGATTTTTTCAGTTCTAATAAAGATAAATGGAGAAAGAACTTAATAAAGCCAGTTCTATACATTTAGGTATTAGTTTGATGATTTCTGTAGTTATGCTTGTTAATACAGATATGGAAGCGTAGACCTTAGCAAGGATGCAGGTCTCCTGTGTAAAGATGCTTATACTAGTGCAGACCAATCCTTTTCTAAAAGGAAAAAGTACTAGCACTATAAGCATTCAGTTCTGCCACCACTGTGACCAGAGTGGGGAGGAATACAAAGAGAAAGGAAGTGCATTTGCTTGTGCTGCATTAAGCACGCAATATCAATTTCAATGGAAGAACTTGTGTCTGAAGGCAAAGCCTTACATTTCTTGTGAATGTAAAGTCCATCTTTCCCCTTCTGATTTAGCCATCAGGTCTCTCCCTCCTGCCTTTCATGTTCTTGAGTGAGGAAAAGGATTCAGAAACTTAAGAACAGGAGATGCAGGACAACTGAGGCCTTTTCTTCTAACTCTCTGTCTGCCTCCTTGTAAACTAATCCAATATGCCTCATTTTTTCATTTAATCTCTGATTAGAATCCTCCCCTTTCATACCCAACGCAAATTATTGAGGGTTGTCATAGCTGATAAGACTACCTTAAATTCAACATTTCTGCGTTGAGACTCTACTCACTACAGAACTAAAATCCCCATTGGTGACAGAGGCAGGGGGAGAACTCAGACGTCATCATCTCAATCTTCCTGTTATCAAATACTCAGCCACTATACTTAATATATGTTCTCATCAGGGAATAAACATTTAGGATACAAATGAGCAAAGTACTGAAAACACATGCTTAATTTGAGGCACATCTTGGTATCACCAACTCACATGCTTAAAACCAAACATTTGTTACAGCACATGTTGAAGACTTTCACCTACATAGGTCCTGTACAGAAAAAAAGAAAGAAAATCCTTGACTCACTGAGCCAGGGGAGGAGGGCCCAAGCTAGGCTACAAAACTGCATGCTCTTGAGAAACAAATGGAATCAAATGATTCTTTAAATGATTATCTCATTCAATATTCCTACTTTCCAGAGTTTTTTAATGGTGAAAAATTAATGTCCTGATTGATTTTCCAATCATCTTTCATTTTCATCTGTAGACAAATGGCATTAATATTGAACTGCCCTGTAACAATTAGAGGCTTCTTCACTCTCTTAATTTCATAACCTATTATATTCTGGACAGTTAAAAATGTCTAGTTTTCCAGCTATGTAATTAACTTTTTGTTTTAAACAAGGGTCATGCACATTTCTTACTTGTATCATACCAATCATGTAATTTTTATTTTTATATTGCTATCTAATTGCATTTAAGAAGATGGAGCAAATTCAGAGCTGAATCTAAAGGAAACAAGATCACTATCAATGACCTCTTTTTCTGACCTCTATTTTTTTCTTCCATGTACTCCCTGGACTAAATTAGCCTTTGCTGTAACAACATGGAAATGAAACAGGATTGTAGCTGGATGAAGCTGACAGACAGAGTGTTTAATTCTTTTACCCCGTGAGCACTATGCACAAGTAAAGGTATAGCAAAAGGGAAGTATCCATAACTACTCTCTCTCTCCCAAATAGGTTTGTGCTACTTTTGGCCCTAGCGTAACTTAAGCAATCTCATAGCTGTCTAAATTATGCTAAACAGTGTCCTGAAAGCAATCTCAGCAGTTAGATACCTTTTTTACTGTGCCATAAAAGCAGGGTGGAGAGAAGTAAATTCAAAAGCATGAAGCAGCCTAGGGATTCTCTACACTGAAAGGATGTCTTACTGAACTGCTATTTTTAAATATTCTATTAGAAAAATTGGCACAAACTTCTAGGCTTAATGACTCACTTGAAACTATTTATTGATAAGTGATGCGCATATCTTTTTGCTCTCTGAGCTTTATACTGCAGTTCTCATATAGTAGTCTTTAAACTGCACTTTATTAACACCTCATTAGAATCTTATTAAGCTCTTTAAAAATATGTAAGAAACCACATGACTATGAAGAATAGGAGAGAAAAGCCAAGAATCCCATCTGAGGCAGTACACGTCAGAGCAAGTTTGGTTATGTGATTGATTTCTTTAAATACTGTGAGGTACCAGACATGTGCAGACACTACTGATACTACCCCAAATTAATATGATGTGGCATTTTTGTGGAGCTTGTCCTCTTGTGGCAAGATAAAGTGTGCCAACGTAATGAAAACATTAATGCACACACCAATACTGTATGTTCTCTTCTCAATAAAAGAAATAAAAGAAAATTTAGAAGAATTAATGAAAGATGAGGACAAAAAAGAGGACAGCCTTACCACGTTTTGCATTGAGGCCATCAATAGATTTTTCTCTTCAGGTATGTTTTATATTGTTACGAAGCAAGCTATCACTGCAAAATGAAATCTCTGACAATGCATTTGTATTTTTTTAATTTACTGAGTCTTCCCAGCAGCACAATATAGTGTCACTTCTCACCATTTAATACCCTTTCTTTTATACAAATATAGAGCCCTTGGGAATCACACAGGTGCTTGAAATGCTTTATTTTGGATGAATCTTTATGTACACATGGGTATTATAAAACATTGCTTCAACTAAAGACTAACTCATTGATGTCAGTATGTGAAAAGAAATCTACCTTTTTTTTGTCCTTAAACATGGTGCTGAATCCAGCTTTTAGTCTAGTCCTTCACGAAATGAGATTTATAGAACACATTGGTCTTTTCTCCCTCCCATGTAACTTTTAAGCCCATGGGCTAAATTTTCAACAGAAGGGTAGTGTTTTCAGAAAGTTAGTTCTGACAAATTCTAGGAAAATGGGTAATTGGTTGAAGGAAAAATAATTGATTAGAAAGCAATTTTCTGAATGAAAGATGGGGATAAATCAGCTTTTTTTCAACTCCTTGGCAGTGGAAAGCTGCTCTCAGTGCCTGTATGGTAGTTTACTTTTAGGCATGTATCAAATTTTGACAGAGTCATGGTACCTGCTCTTTTTGCCTAGAGAATAAGTAAGCACACAAAAGAAGGTAGCAGTATTGGTACAACCTGTCATTATTTTAGGTGTTAGGGAGAGAAGGTTATAGAGTATATGAATGAGTCAGAAATCATGATTTGCTAATGCCGTCACTTATCTACTTATTGTAAGTCTAAGACAGCAAAGTTTATTTACTTTAGCACAAAGAATGTATTAGTGCTCATTCCGTATGGTTTGATTGTAAGCAATGGCACAAAACAAACCTTGATTTAAATCTGTGACTTCATTTTTTAATGGATCTGTTACACCATGGATTAAGTTGGACAGTGGCCAATACAATGGCCAGTATTGTTCAACATCACCATGGACTACTCATACTGTTTTCCTCAGTTTCAAAACAGAGATTGTAGTATTTTCAAATGACTAATTTCTTTTCTTGTCTGAGTGTTTTGGCCACACAAATTCAAACACCTGAAAGGCACTAGATATTATGGGACTGTCTAGCTGTTTAAGCATCAAGCTTACTTAGAAAGGATCGGGTTAGGCACCTAAATGTTGAACATATAAAGCAGGGGAAATTAATGGTCCTCTTATTTTTACCTTAGGCAAAAGCTCTTATTAATCATTTTCCAGTTAATCTTGTCTCTGTCCTCTCCCCTTTGGTCTGCTGCTTTTGTATTTTTCACCCACTCTTGGTTATGTTACTCATTAGCTGACTAACAGCTGGAATAATATCCCAGGAAACATACAACAGCCCATTCATATTCCTCATTCAATAGCTCTTAATGAAGTGTATATATTTCAAATTATTCCAGTTCTAAAGTCCACATACAACACAGAAGGTTTCACTTTTCTTGCAGATGTATATGATTTTCATATCAGAAGTGGTAGAAGCAATTACGAAGACTTCTTGGGAACAGGGAAGGGAGTTTAGTTTAAGGCATTACAGGGGGAACAGTAGCTCCAACACTTAATGAAACTCCCCCAGATAGTGTAAGGGGGTCTAGATTAAACATGAGCAATAGCAACCATTCCCCAAGCTATATAGGGAAGAGTGTTAATGCTGGAGAGAAGTCATTTTCATTCTTCACATGGTGAGCACAAGGTGATGTGGGACATCAGACATACAGAGAAATAAACGACAGACAATAGAATGTCAGAAAATAGAAGGCAGAAATAGATGAAGCGGCAAAAGAAGAGAAATGAGAGAGGAAAGAGAATAGAAAAGCAGATAAAAGCTGAGAGATTATTTCACACATCAGAATAATGGATCATGACAGGTAAATTTATTTGCATTTGGTGGAGTATGTGCTCTCCAAGTATCTGATATTCAGAGAGTATCCTTCTAGTAATCTGGCACTGTGCCCCATCCACAGAATCAGAGCACCTCCTGTATCCTGAAAGCCACAGCTACCGTCTGTCACAACTACAGATTCCTTATCAGATTAAGCTCAAAGAATGCACCATTCAGATCCCTCCTTTTTCCCTTACGCATTTTTATTGCCATTAAAAAAAAAATATCTGGATGTGCAGCCAGGAAGGGAGGCACACCCTTCTTCAACAGATGTTCCAATCATCCAGGCTCATGGAGTGTGCCTCTTTCAAATGATAAAAACAGCCCTTAAGAGTAACGCTGTATAGTAACATAAAAGTACAGTATAGATAACCAAAACTCCTCTATGAACATGCACTTATGTCAGAAAGTAACCTCTGACTGCGAAATTCTTGAAGAACAAGTCCCCTTCAAATTTTAGCCAGCTTACTTTACCAATATAATGAAATAATATATTTAAATATATCATGTAGGACAACAGTTACTTGTAGTGCCTATCTTCATCTCCCTCTGCTCACATTTTTCTTTCCCATTCTTCTTTTTTCTTTTTAGAAAAAAGAAATGGAAAGTGACCCTTCAATGAATGCTTCTCTGGTTTTTTTACATCAGTCCTGATTTATACTTTGTTTATACCAGCAAAAATAATGACTGAATAAAAAAAATGGCTTTTGTACACTCAGTGAACCATAACTCCATATACCATAATTTATGCATAGTATAAACATACATTATTTTCTTTTCCTAGGCTGCCAAGCACAAATGTTTAAAATGATCAGGTAGAACCCTGGATTTTCATATCAATCATGTCTAAACTTACGAAACATTTTCCTTCTAACTTTTATTTAGTTGTTTGATTTTGTACTTTGTGCGCAATCTGGATATATAGACCAAAAATATTTTAATACTCAAAGGCGCATACTTAGCAGCCATTTTCACGCTCTGCTCTGGTCCTGGGGGCACTGTACATATGGACACTTTGATGTATGAGATAATAATTCTATTTAAATCAGTTCTAGGTTTGCTTTTTGAGAAACTTTCCTGTCACAGAAATGTAATTGGCAGGCATGTCTTTTTACATTTTAGTGTCAAATAACAGGTGAGGTCTTACATCAGAATCTACTTACATATTCCAATACTCTTGATGGTCTTTCTATTCATCCAAAGGCTGTAGATTGGCTTTACGGTTGCTGTTGTTCCACTTTATGTGCTACAGACATTGTTATGCTATTTTAAAGAAAGAAGATTTAATTTTAAAAAGCTTGTAGCAATTTATTTAAAATACACTGACATTCTGCTTTCCCAATTTGTGTCAAATGTATTAGTCTTTTACGTTTTTAACCAAGATTTTTCAATATTTTTAATGTGTACTTTCCTTCCCATACACAGTTCACTGGAAGCCAAAATAAAACCCTGAACTGAGGGGTTTTCACCTTTACGAACATTTGTGTATCCAGTCACAAAACTTCCCCTCTGGACTAGGCAGAAATTAACACACCACCTACATTTATGGTTATCATATATAAGGCTTCTAAGGAGGCAGACAGTTAGTAGGAAGTACAAAGGCAACAGCATGCTCCGCAAAACACAGCCCACTTTGCAGTCTCTCATGCAGTATTAGCAGAGCACAGTTCTCCTTTCCACTGCTGCATTCGTCACACCTGCATCTTGCCCTGCTCCTTCCAATGGCTCCCACGTGCATTAACGGTGGAATAAGGCTAAACGCTCCTTAGGGTGACTATTTACCTCATGCCCAGTCCCGTGCTAGAGGAAACACTACTCTATAGAGTCATTCATCTCCTTAACGCTCGTGTCGTCCGTGCTTTAACCCCAAAGAAATAAGCGGTACCAGTGAGCGACTGACGAGAAAGTAAAGGACGAACACCAGAGACCGAGCGCGGCTGCGGCACCTGCGGCTGCCACCCTCCCCTCAGTGACAGTGAAGGGGGATGGGGGGGGCGGGTGCCGCTGGAGTCCGCAGGCCTGACGGCCGTTGGCCGTTAGCCGTTGAGCGCGAGGGTGCCGGGCGGGGACAGAGCCGCCGCCGCCGCCTCGCGCTGGAGGCGTGCCGGCGTCGCGCGCCGCGTCTTTCCTCAGAGCTGAGGCGGGGGAGACGGCGGCGGCCCAGGCAGCGTGCGTGGAACCCCGCGGGTGTCACACGGAAATGCTGCCCGTCAGGCGCTGAGGAGATCTGCCAGTACAGACCCTCTATACCTACTGCGTAGGACCGCAGCCTTAGGCGAGTTTTGAGTCTGTGTAACGGGATTTAAAACAATCGGCTTCCCCTGGTAAAGGGCCCCAAAAGAAAGACTGAATAAAAGTCAAAGGCAGGGCAGTGACAAAAAATGTAAACGATTTAAAACAAAACCCAAAGTTCTCTGATTCTAGCCCTCTGCCTTGCAACTTTCTCTGCTTTCTAGTCAGTATGTAAGTTAATCTATCTCAAAAGTCTGAAGGAGCAGTATCTGAAGCGCCTAACGGTATGGGTCACCTCCAAGCTGGGATCACTTTTTTTTGCAGTTTCAGGTTTGTGCAAGCTGAGGGAAGCCAACCTCACCTGCGAGGTCCACA
Organism: Larus michahellis; assembly: GCF_964199755.1. Taxonomy (NCBI): domain Eukaryota; kingdom Metazoa; phylum Chordata; class Aves; order Charadriiformes; family Laridae; genus Larus; species Larus michahellis. Next base: position 46,140,204 of record NC_133898.1, on the reverse strand, counting down.
GAAAAAAAAAAAAAAAAAAAAAACAAAACACTTTGACATATGCCTTTTTCTCTGTGAACATGAAAGCGAATCCATGCTTCTAGTGGTGAATGTCTCTATGCCTGTAGCTGGAGGCGGTGGGGGGTAAAGCTGTACCTCAGAGATCTGCAGATGTCACGTGATAGTACTCGCTTGCCTCAGAAGGTTGTTGACAGGTTATGTTCACTAATTTTTACATGAGTCACACTGTTACTAAATTGATAGAGCTACATAAAAGCCTACCAGTGAACAAAAATAAATAAGAACATTTCTTCTCCCTAACTCACCATCTGCCACAAGCTTATGATACCTCCAAATTAGTTCAGGTAGTTAAGGCATATTTCCATAGACTAGCCTCACTGTTTACATGAATTTTCCTCAGAAAGTGCAAGCAATTAACATTAAATTAATATGATCCTGGCGAACCATCCTGTATTTGGTCCAGTCAACCACATCTGTGGGGTTTTCTAATTGCATTCAAAAAAATCACAAATTCAACAGCTCCATGGACTTGCCAACAAAAATTGCTCAGATTTGAGTACTACTAGCAGGTATTTTCTGAGTTGGAACTTAGTGTGACTAGCATAACTACATAAAGTCAGACCATACCCAGGACTAACTCCAACAGAGACCAAGAGCAGGTGTCTCAGGAGCAGCAGAAGAACAAGGCAAGCCAATATGCTACTTCTCAACAGTGCTTCTCTACCTCAACACAGGCAGTCCGTTTTGTGGCAGCTCCCCTTTTTAGCAGAGTCAGTTTCAGTAAATGAGACAGCTAATCTTTTAGAATTATAGTCACTTTAAGCCAAATGTTTTCTTCCAGTTCTATTATATCAGCAGTGAATTTGGAACCAAAACCTTTTGCAGTCCTTGGGTACGCAGAATGAAGGGAATACTTAGGTTTGACCAGGTGGTGAAACGAATCTATAAATTACTATCTGTTATTTCATTCTTAAGAAGCTGTTGGTTATTGTGTAGTTTTCCTGCATATATAAATTTTTTGCATATTGGCAAAAAAAGAAGAAAAGCTATATAAAATTACTTAACATTATTACAAAAATGGATGTTTTTTCACTTCTTAGAAATACTATCCAGTGAAGTAGATGGTTGAATAGTTGAACTGAGATTGCCATTGCCTTATGGATTCTTCTATTAAATAAATGATTAAGGATGTCATTCAGTGTTTTCTGATTCCTGTGTCTGGGCTTATCTCAGCAGAACCTAACACAGTTTGTCCCACCTTTATCACCCATATTCATAAATTGAATTGCTGGATTGTGTAGATCCACAGTCTAGGATGCTTGCTGGTAATGGTTTTGGCATACAATTTAAAAATAGCAATTGCACTACTGCCAATTGTTCTATTATGGCTAAAGTGGTGCCAAGGTTGAAAACTACACAGGATTGGGAGTTTGGTTTATTGCTGGCCTTCAGGAGCAGGAGGAAAAATTATGTGACATGAACAAATAGCTTCTGATTAGCTGCAGGCTGTTACAGTTCACTGCATTTTGGCTAAATCCATGCCTAGGCATAGGAGTGCAACTAATAGTACTAGGGTTGACATAAAGATTCAAAACAGAACAAGACAAGGAGCTTGCTTTAGTTCTGGTTCCTAAAAGGCCTACAATAGCAGGATAGTGTCTGTTATTTAAGGTTCCTTCCCAAACGGAAGATTCTCAGTGGGCAATGTTAGGATTTGAATTTGGATCCTGCAACAGAAAAAGGGTAACTTGAGAAATGGTACTGGCATTTACTGCTAGCAGCAGTAATGCATAGCTAGTCTTCCCTGCGTAGGATGCCCTGAAAAAACAAGGGGTTTAGCCCTTTTTGCCATACCTAACCCCATCTGCAGTCGTCTTCCTAACATTGTCTCAGACGAACATGAAACCTGTACGGCCAAATAACTTGTTTCTGAAGTACTGCTGCGCTGCCATTCAGATCAAGTTTAGACTAGACTTGGGATTAGTAGAAAGATGATAAAGATTCAGTTTATGATTAGATGAACAAAGACAACAAAGATGAGGGCTAATACTCACTTGGGCAACTTTTCATGGGTATTTCTGGAGCAGATACAGGATAGCAGGCTACAGCTGGATGGTGGGTTAGCAGCTAGAATTTGTGTAACAGGTAGTGAAGGGCAAAACTGTTGTTGCATCTTGCAGTATTTGTGAGGCAATATGTAGACTACAGAAGCACAGGGATGTGGCTCATGATTTGTTAAAGTTAGGACAGGGTTCATTTAGGCCTCTGTTTTCATGGATGCATATACTCATGATGCCATAGAGAGGACCATTATTTGCTTATTCTACAACCTACTCACCCCCATCACAGCACTTGGGTGATTTGCAGAATCCATCAGAAGAGCAGTCCTTTCAGTCCCTACTGTTGTGAATACCAACTCTAACCCTATACTTGAACTTAGTCTATATGCTGGTCCAGTAATATATATTCACTCCACAACTAAACATAAAACCCATTGTCTGTGTTCTGCTAATCCTTATCCTGCTGATGGGTATTTTGCATGACCTGTCAATCAGCCTAAAACTTCATTCATTCCTACTTCTATCCATAACTGAACTCTAACATGAGACCCAATTCTAAACATAGATTTGGTTTGTACCTCACCCTGCGATTGGTAGGGAATTAACCCATTCTGTCACTGATCCTAAAGTTAGCTATCTGGGTTACAGCAGTTACAGCCCCATTTCTCCTTGTTTTCCTATGTATCTTGCAGGATTTAGTGACTAGCCTTAACCTTGTCCTCAGAATTAATCGGGAAGCAATCGTCTTGCTGGCTTCAGCATCTTTATGTCTTGCAGTATTCAGTCATAATCATAAATACTTCAGTGCCCGCTGTTCTAAACCCCGACTCTTATACTTGGGCATAACCTACTATTCCATTAACCTTTCCTGCACAGACACAGAATTTCTACTGCTGGAGAACTACTATCCTTTCAAACAACGTTTAACCTTTAACTCCTTTTTCAGATTATGCCATAAGAAGCATGTGCTCTTTAAGTTGTCTGACAGCCAAAATCCAGGGTAGAACAAAGTGCTGTCATCAGACTTAAGTACTGTCATCCTGAACACTACAGCATCTAACTAGGATATATTTGTATTGGGTGCAGGGCAGTTCAAGGCAGTATTGTGTAGAACTACGAGCTCTGGATGAACTGATAGTTGCAGTTTTAAAGCCTGAAACTTCAGGCCATGAAAAAGTTATTTCTGCATTATTTGGGTACCTCAATCTAAGGTATGTGACAGTGCCTCCAAGCACGTGATTGTGAAGCCATGATCTCACTTCCAGACTTAAGTACTGTCACATCATTTGTGCAGAGATGGATCTCCTGCACATAGTAGCAAAGTAAGTCAGTGGTAACACTCAGATTTTACAGTATCTTGGTAGCAGGAGCTAAATTCTTTTCTAGCTGTCTGGCAGATCTCCTCTGATGAGCACACCAACTATCAAGCTTGTGGATTTCCACAGTGGAGAGCACCAAGAGCCACTAGTGAAGCTGCTCTGTTTTTTAAAACTAATTCGAGAACGACTTGGGAAACACAGTAGATACGGCTTTCCAAATAAGTGCTTAGGATTATAAGAACTGATCAAAGGAGGAAGACGTGAGCTCCAGTCACTTCTCTAAAGAGTGTTCATGCATTTTATTCTACAGTGTTTTCATACATAAGCAGTTGGGACAAACACCAGGTCTCATGTCTTCCCCTCATCAAGAAAAGTGTGAGGTTAGAGGGGCATGCACAGTTTACTTCCTTCTACACTTAAAAGAAACCATTGCGCATCTTTCTTTACTAACAGCATTGATATTGTTAGTTCTCAAAATATTGGTAGATTTTCAATGAAATCCACTATGAAGAATTGGTTAAACAGGCTAATTAACTCTCATAACAGTTCCCAAAAGAACAAGAGTATATAATATATAATGTATTCTTATCCTATATATAGGGAATACAGAATATAGTGGAACTGAGTGATGCATTCAGTCATAGACACAATCCAGTTCACAGCTAGGTTTTTAATTAAGTGCAAGCAGTTGATTTATGTAGGTTATCTCGGAAAATTCTAGTAAGAGCGGGGAGGAGTATGGGTACAGTTTGGGATCCAAAGTGAATCACAAGCCTCACTGAGGCCAGCAGATGCCATGAGCATTTGCTGTCTCAGCTGGAGCAATCCAGTCCCACTCTGTAGTAATAACAACAAAAGGGAGCTACAGCCCGAGTACACTGGGCTGCATAACCAGTGCAGAGGGAAAGCACCTATGTCAGTAGTGGGTGTAGTGATTGCCACTGCAAAGGTTCTGGGTCACTGGTTGCAGCCTGTGTGGCTGGCAGGAGAAAGGCAGCAGCAGCAATTGCAAACATGACTAACTGAGAGCATAGACACAACTTGTAGAGGTCAGGGTACAGGAGATGTGAGGATTTTGAAATAAAGCCGTTGCCCGCTGTATTTAAAGAAATATGACTTCATGCATGTGAACAAGATTAGGCCAGAGACTGTGCCAGACTTTAGAGTCTGCCTTTAAGTGGAACAACTGAAGTCAATAGGTTTGAATCATATGCTAAAAGCAGGTACCATATGCAAGTATTTTCCATATTTATGATCTCTCCTTTTTTAATGAGAAGCCAAATTATTCAAAGCACTGAAAGAACTGAGGAAAAAAAGAAAATCAGTGACTGCCTGCATGCCTCTGTTTCTTGTCCATCAATAGCAGCTCTGAAACTTGTGGCCTAGATACTATAAACATTATACTCAGGTTTCGGTTTATGCATATTAGTCATACTGAAGACAACGAAATTTTGTTTGAGTAGTTCCTGTACTATTTAAGAGACCAATGTGTAAAAATGACTGCAATACCAAAGTCAGGGAAAGCCATTTGTTTTCATAATTCTGTTTCTTCCCCCACAAAGAAAAGGAAAATACAGAAGGCAGCCTAGAATTTAACTCAGGACAACAGGCTTTTCAGTCTTAGCAATGAATTAGCTGAAATAATTACGGCAAGTTCCATGTTGCTAATGCAGATATTCAAAAGCAAGAGATATTATCATGCTCCTGATGTCAGGTTAAAAATAACTAGTACAAGCTTTGAGTGAACACAAATGCATTTCTCTCAATAATGGCTTTCCAGAAGATTAACACGGAGACTTTGATTCTACAAGGATCTGTATTTTTTCATTTATGAGAACAAGTAGTTGAAGTAAATCTACTGAAATGAGATGCAATATTTGCTTAGAACTTTGCCTTGTTTGATAGGAGACGATATAATTATCATAAAGAGTTTTAAATCAAAGGAATGTGAAGATATATTTTAACTGGTTACATAGCAAAAGGAAAACATTATGAAATAAAGACATCATGGGTTTCCTATCAGTGAGTGATGTTATGTGAGTAATGAATATAAAAATGATTTATCAGCACTAGATGGTAAAAATCTGTCCATTATATCTTAATGTCTTGCAAAGGAACAAGCAACATATTAGATCTGTTTCTACTATTCTTCCATCAGAATAAGTGACTTAAATAGGGTCTCTGTTATTTCAGAACTGAAAGGATGAAGAATCAGCCTGTCTAGCTCTTAGAATATTGTATTTGACAAAAAAAATATTCCGATGAGCATACTGGGAGAGGTTAATATAAGTCACACTGTTTATGAATCTAGAAGATTGTCTTCAGAAATTGTGCTTAGTCAAAACATGTTCCATCAAAGTGATAATGAAGGTGTCACAACTAATCATATAAGGAATAAAATCACTTTACAGGGCAACACAAAACAATACATCCCACTTAGTGGGTGAGGGAAAGGCTGTGGATGTTGTCTGCCTAGACTTCAGTAAAGCCTTTGACACTGTTTCCCACAGCATTCTCCTGGAGAAACTGGCTGCCCATGGCTTGGGTGGGCGCACTCTCCACTGTGTAAAAGACTGGCTGGAGGTCTGGGCCCAAAGAGTGGTGGTGAATGGAATTAAATCCTGTTGGTGGCCAGTCACAAGTGGTGTTCCACAGGGCTCAATACTGGGGTAGATTCTCTTTAATATCTTTACCAATGACTTGGACGAGGGGATCAAGTGCACCCTCAGTAAGTTTGCAGACAACACCAAGTTAGGTGGGAGTGTTGACCTGCTTGAGGGTAGGAAGGCTCTACAGAGGGATCTGGACAGGCTGGATCGATGGGCCAAAGCCAATGGTATGAGTGCCGGGTCTTGCACTTGTGTCACAACAACCCCATGCAATGCTCCAGGCTTAGGGAAGAGTGGCTGGAGAGTTGCCCAGCAGAAAAGCACCTGGGGGTACTAGTTGACAGTTGACTGAATATGAGCCAGCAGTGTCCCAGGAAGGCCAACAGCATCCTGGCCTGTATCGGGAACAGTGTGGTTGAGTAGGACTAGGGAAGTGATTGTCTCCCTGTACTCTGCACTGGTGAGGCCAGACCTCAAGTACTGTGTTCGATTTTGGGCCCCTACAAGAAAGGCATTGAGGTGCTTGAGCGTGTCCAAAGAAGGGCAATGAAGATGGTGAGGGGTCTAGAGCACAAGTCTTATGAGGCGCAGGCGAGGGAACTAGGATTGATTATCCTGGAGAAAAGGAGGCTGAGGGGAGACCTTCTTGCTTTCTACAACTACCTGCAAGGAGGTTATAGCGAGGTAGGGGTCGGTCTCTTCTCCCAAGTAACAGGTGATAGAACAAGAGGAAACAGCCTCAATTTGTGCCAGGGAAGGTTTAGATTGGATATTAGGAAAAACTTCTTCACCAAAATGACGTACTTTAAAAACGTAGAATGTACTTTTAAAAGTGTAAAATATATTTTAGAAGGTAGAATCTCTCATTAAGAACAAAGAGCTGTAAAAAAGGTTACAAGGCCCTGTGAAACTAGATACTTGGTATAAACAATAAATTCCTTGCTAATGAATACATCCTTGAAGAAGAATAGAAGGCTGATAACAAGGAACATCCCACCACAGGAGGCACTGAAATCAGCTGAAAACCAGACAGCTGGAGGTATTTAAAAGATGTGTAGATGTGGTGCTGAGGGACATGGTTTAGTGGTGAACTTGTCAGTGCTAGGTTAATGGTTGGGCTGGATGATCTTAAAGGTCTTTTCCAACCTAAACAATTCTATGATTCTGTGAGCAACCATGATTCTGCTAGTTAATTTGGATATGAGACTTAAAAAAGAACCCGATCCTACTGAAGATTTCTACTCCTTTTCCACTCCTAAGTCGAAAGAAAAAACAATGGATATTCTGTCTCTGCTAGGTAAATGTAATTCTGTAAAACACACCTTTGATACAAAGCAACATCGACTGAGATCAGGATGAAGAAACCAATCTCTTCACAGTTTTTGACCTATGTTGAGAGTCATATGGAGCCAGAAGACAGAGAACAAAACAGGGACATTGCAAACTTGAAATCTGTTCCAAGCTCTCACATAAATCTTCTGTATGACTTTGGACAACTCACACCACATGCCTTTCATTCCCTCATGAACACTTTGCCCGTTGTATGTCGTTTGATAGCAGTCCCTGTGAGACAAAGGCTTTTATTGTGTGTTTGTACAGCACACACTGCTACAATGTCAGGGCTTAAATTAAAGTCTCTAGGTACAATAAATAAACATGGTTATGTTCAGCAAAAATAAGATAAACAACAAATGAGATTGTACATGACAGTATAATCAAACAAAGAAAATGGACTGTTTGGATTTGACACTATCTGGCTGTTAAATGTAACACTGAGTAGAGGTACATAGCATAGTTTTGATTCTTGCTATTGACATCAAAATGAAGCTAGAGGGCAAGTTTAGGATTTTTGTAAGACAAGTTCTGCCTCGCAAAACATAATTGAATCCATTGTAGCAATTACTCTTAAACAGAGAATCACAATTTTCCCTTTGATAATTATGTTACAAGGTTTGAAAGAGATTTGAATAACAATGCACCTAATTGTCCTTTCACACAAGTGAAAGTTCCCAGTAAAGCTGATAGAGTTATGTGACTGAAAGCTGAAAACTCAGGCCATGTGAGATATGGCAGTTCCAGCAGTTAGTTATTACCTGCTACTCCTACTCTTAGACTTGCCTTGTTTATTACAATGTCCTCTTAAAAACAATGGGGAGATCACTCCTCATGCAGCACAAGAAGAATAAGTTTTAACTTATTTGAAGACAGCTTCATTGCATCAGAGAAGTAAACTTAGTCATGTTTTTCATTATTGTTAGTCAATCTCTCAGATTTCCTGGGCTCTAGATAGCAAGCGCTTGGAGATAAGAATCTGACCTTGTTTTTTCCCCTTGTAAGGAAGTCTGTGCAATGAACAATAGATCTGAAGAGTTTGTGGTAAGCTGTGTTGCTGAAGAGAAATAGTGCACCATGCTGCAACAGATCAATTTTCCTGAGTACTTAGGATTTCTTGCTCATTTATAATGTCTCAGAAGATATTACGAAGACATGAATAACTGAAGCCAGGTTATTACTTCAGAGTGAGAAAAGTCTTCTAGCTCACAAGAATTCCCAGGAAGTGTCACTTATCACTGCTCAGGGTTCTGGATGCTTGCAGGAACCCTCATATGTCAAACATAAATTGTTCAAACGTGTGTGAGAACTGTTAACCAAAGCAGAATACATTGTGCCTTCTCCCAAATGGATTCCTACAAGCTTCATCATCACCTCTATTTTGCTGAGATTTGCAATGAGGTATTTATAGAGACAGACTTTTTTTTTGACTATAGAGACAGACTTTTTTCAAACACCATCCCAAAAATGGCGGCGTGTGCTTATGTATGTGGTTTAAAATGGGAAGCATAGCAGGGAAACATTTGCTTATTGATGATGTTCAAGAACATGTCACCTATTTCATTCACTGGAATCATGTAGATGCTGCCTAGGACCAGTGGACAAGTGATCATTGTGAGATTTTATAATGAAAACGTCTGTTAGTAAAGAAGAACTTTCTCATTACTATTCATCAGATGTGTCCATCCAGGAAAGATTCAAATCATTATGGGCACCATATATTTTAGTTATTGCTATTACTAAGTATATCCAAATCTTAAATATAAGTATCTTTTAAATTATAATGAAATGCTTTTAATTCCATCAATAAGTAATGCAGAAAAATAGTCAGTAGGTACTAAAGTTGCATTTTTTTTCCGTATCTGGCTAATGAGCTGGCTATGAATTCTGTGAGTTCCAGGGGGGTTAGTAGAGGGAAGCTGCTTTACAGAAAATGACCTATGGGTCCTGGTGAACACCAAGCTGAACATGAGCCAGCAATGTGCATTTGTGGCAAACAAGGCCAACAGTATCCTGGGCTACATTAGAAGGAGCATTGCCAGCAGGTCAAGGGAGGTGATAGTTCCCCTCTATTCCGCACCAGTGAGGCCACACCTGCAGCGCTGTGTCCAGTTCTGGGCTCCCCAGTACAAGAGAAATATGGAGCTACTGGAGACAATCAAGCAAAGGGCTGTGAAGATGATTAAGGGACTGGGGCACCTGTCCTATGAAGAATGGCTGCGACAGCTGGGACTGTTCAGCCTGGAGAAGGGAAGGTGCGGGGGAGCAGAGGGGAGCTCATCAATGTGTACAAATATCTGCAGGGAGGCCGCACAGAAGACAGAGACAGCTATTGCCAGTGGCGTCCAGTGACAAGACCAGAGGCAACAGGCACAAACTGAAGCACAGGAGGTTCTGTGTGAACATCAGGAAACACTTTTTTACTGTGAGGGTGGCTGAGCACTGGCATGCTGAGCACTGGCATACTGAGCATTGAGCATTCATTGCCCAGAAATGTTGTGGAGTCGCCCTCCTTGGAGGTATTCAAAAGCTATCTGGACATGGTCCTGGGCAGCCTCCTGTGGGTGGTCATCCTTGAGCATGAGAGTTGGACAAGATGACCTCCAGAGATCCCTTCCAACCTCAACTGTTCTGCGATTCTATGAGTGCTCTGAATCATTCATGCTGATGTTTGGTAATTCTTGGAACACTGGCAAAATTCTAGATAATGGAAGAAAATTTATGCTATTACAATATTAAAAACACCTATTAGAGACTATCAGTCTGACATCAGTCTTGGCCAAGAGACCAGAGAGGCTGGAAAAAACTCTGTTAGTGAGGAGTTAAAGATGACAGTGTAATTACAGCTAAGCAGCATGGGTACAAACAGTGGATATTTTCATTAACTTGATTATTTGATGGCATTACAATTTGGGGTGCAAATACACCGCCACCCAAAAAAAAAAAAAAGAAAATGTTGATTTAATAAATTGCATTGTGACATTTTTATCAAAAAAAACTTTGACAGAATTTAAATTACATGTATAGAATCTTCACATTTAAGCCAGGATACAGCAGTTACATTTATAATTAATTTCTCCAGGTTTTCATTCCTGACTCTGAAGTATAAACTCTGAACCTAAAAGAAGATATAGAATCATAGAATGTATTGGGTTGTAAGGGACCTTTAAAGGTCATCTAGTCCAACTCCTCTGTAGTAAGCAGGGACATCTTTAACTAGATCAGATTGCTCAGAGCCTCATCAAGCCTGGCCTTGAATGTCTCCACCACTTCTCTGGGCAACCTGTTCCAGTGCCTCACCACCCTCACAGTAAAGAACTTCTTTCTAATGTCTAATCTAAACCTACCCTGCTCTAGTTTATAACCATTCCCTCATCCTATCACTACATGCCCTTGCAAACAGCCCCTCCCCAGCTTTCCTGTAGGCCCCCTTCAGGTACTGGAAGGCTGCTATAAGGTCTACCCGGAGCCTTCTCTTCTCCAGGCTAATAACCCCAACTCTCTCAGCCTGTCTTCGTAGCAGACGTGCTCCAGCCCTCTGATCATCTTCGTGGTCCTCCTATGGACCTGCTCAAACAGGTCCACGTCAAAGCTAATCACACCTTAAAGTTACTCCCAAGTCCTTTTCCGCAGGGCTGCTCTCTATCACGTCATCCCCCAGCCTGTACTGATAACAAGGATTGTCCCAACCCAAGTGCAGGACCTTGCATTTGGCCTTGTTGAAGTTAATGAAGTTTGCATGGGCCCACCTCTCTAGCTTGTCCAGGTCCCTCTGGATGACATCCTGTCCCTCTGGCACATTGACCGCACTGCTCAGCTTGGTGTCATCTGCAAAGTTGCTGAGGGTGCACTTGATTCCACTGTCTATATCATTGATGAAGATATTAAACAGCACCAGTCCCAGTACGGATCCTTTAGGGACACCACTTGTCACCCCTCTCCATCTGGACATCGAGCCATTGACCACTACCCTCTGGATGTGACTGTCCAGCCAGTTCCTTATCCACCAAACAATGCACCCATCAAATCCATATCTCTCCAACTTAGAGAGAAGGATGTTGGGAGGGACTGTGTCAAAGGCCTTGCAGAAGTCCAGATAGTTGATATCCATATAAAATCACGAATAAGATTTACAGGTGAGATTGGAGAGATAGAAAGTAATTAAAAGGATAGATTACTGACAAAAGTCAAACCAGGTTACTAGGTAAACTGTCCATAAGTGAGGGAAAAAAACTAAGCAACCAGATAAACAGCCCATACTCACCAAGAGAATATGGGATGTTTTACTTATGTCACAGGAGACTATATGCGATGTCTTAAAAAGATTATGTATGTCCAACACTGTATGTCACGTCAATATGAGCACACTTTGTGAAGCTGTGACCAAGAGGAAATAAGACATAATACAGCTTGGAACTCAAAATTGCATAGGTTAAAACATTACTACTTTTTGTACCCATGCTAATGCCACTGGAGTCATGTGTCCAGTTCTGATTGTTAAGCCTCAGGAAGAATAGGAAATAAATTACAGAAGATTTAGAAAAAAATAAATCACAAGGATAACTAAGATGTGGAAAATGTTCCTTCCAGTGGACGACTTTCAACTGCTTCCAAAAAGCAGACTAACTTATTTAAAATGAGCGTAAATCTCTCTGCATTACATGGTGGTGAAAATGTCATCATATCTCTGAGATAGCAGTATCTTCAATCCAGTAAAGTCTAGTTGAATGCTGGAACATGCTTAAGCATACCATCAACTACATTTAATTGGGTTTTATGTTTCTCTAATTCTCCAGCCCACCCTTTCAAGAAAAATTCTGCTGGAGATCTTCTTAAGACCTCCCAGTGGCTGATGACTCACACAGTAAAAGAACTTTGTGCAGCAGAAACATAATATATGCAGATAGCTTTTTCAGCTACCTCAGAGAGTCCCTTTGGCTCATCTTACTAATTCAATGCACATATTTGAAATTTTATGTTTTGAATCATAACTTCTTTTCCCTTTGGAATGAAAATATTACTAATTATACAGTGGAAGTCCTGACATTTAGCCTCTCTCAATTGTTCATAACTTTAAACTCATGAATTTGTCTCAGACTGCTGCTTATCTCTATTTTTCTGTGTTTCTTTTTCAATTGTTGTAGCAATGCTCAGGTTATGACTTCAGGCAGGAAATATCCACAAGGATTTGCTGAATGCTAATAAGATGATCACATAGAAAGTAAATTTCTTTAGTAATAACAAAAGTGGAAGGAGATACAGATAATAAGGAATGGTACTGTGGCAGAAGCATTCTAGTTTATGTCTTTTATGATGTTCCTTTAAGCATCAGGCATCCAAACTGTAAATGACACAAGCAAACAGTAACAGGCTCTTTTGTGCAGAAAGGAGCGAACAGCCCCACTAACAATAGTATTGTAATCCAGCAATATATCTTTGAAGTTCGCAAAAGAAACGACCACTGAGATTAAATGATTAGCCAAAATCTGTGTATGACAAGAAAAGATGAGTGAAACAACTATCACTTTGATGTATAGCTGTGCAGCTAAATACGCCTAACATCAAGAGCCTCAGTAAGAATCAGATTGCTGATATAGCTTTTGGCTATATGTCTGAGTGAAGCCAGAGAGAAAGGTGAACGGTAAAAGGTCAACACCGTATCTCAAAAACTCAATATAAATGTGCTTGTCATTTAATGAAGCCAAGTAAGATCTTTTAAAGCCGATGATTTAACCAAGTCATTCTGAAGCTATAACCCCACAAAAGACATAATCCAAGTCTTTGAATCCATGGTCGCTAAACAAAAAGCTCTAATTGCAAACTTCAGCCTCCCTTGACTAATGTTTTTAACAGAATCGGGCACTGTTGTGACAGTTCCTCTGAATTCTTACCATTTTGTCAGATCATTTGCTTCCTTCAGCATCACTTGTACGTTGCTGGTTCTGTCAGATAGGCCTCTGACATAAATGCACAAACTTAATTCATCATCATCTTAAATCTGTTGTACTTGTCTATCTAATGCAAAGGGGAGTAGATGATAATGTTCTGATTAAATAGCACTTTTTAAACTTGCCTACAATAGATATAAATGAAAATGTAGGCTTATGTAAATTTTTATATCTTTATTGGTAAATTCAAGTTACTTTAGAGAATGAATTGAATTAGTATAGAGTCTTATTTAAAATACGTTTGTTTGCTACCATATCATAAAGAGAAATGTGTCATTTGCATGTGTCTCAAGCTGTTAATGCATCTGATTTTTTAGCACTGCAGTATATCAGAGACAACTTCTAAGTTTGTAAACACCAACAAATTAATGTCAGTCCCTCACGTAGGAGTCAGTTGCATTTTCATATTAGCCATGAGTTGCATCTATTTTCCCTAGAGATATTAAAACATTGTTTAGAAACAGTCCCTTGGAAGGGAAATGTTTTTATCACTTTCCATAGGATGACAGACGTTGATTTCAGACTGTTGTTTTCTGTCGCATTCTTTGAATTTAAACCAGCGATGTCTGGAACTAACTTGTCTTCGTATATACAGACAGCAGAAAAATGCCAGCCTGCATCTAAGTGATATGAAATTCTGTTAATGGTATGACCATTTGCAATCATTGTTTAAGAAGTATGCATCCATCCAGTGTTTTGTGGCAAACCATGCCATGGTTTGTAGCTTTTCATAATGGCTTATGCACCTTTCTTCAGCAGCACTGAAAAACACCACCAACCTTGTCACTGTCACTTGGTTCAGCAGCTTCTCTGTATTTAGCCATGACTGGGCCCTTCCTCAGACTTTTCAGTTAGGTCCCACCTAAAGCTTTAATAGGTCTTGTTTCATAATATCTGTAAGACAGAGTCTTTACCACTTTTGCACCACCTACCCAGGCCTTCTTCATCTTCTTTTTTACCCACTGTAACCTCCTCTTTATGGCTTTCACAAATACATTTTACTCCATTCTTGTGCATTCAAAATGCCAAGGGAAGCTCAGTTCCCTGTCTCCCTGCTGGTTCCTCCTCCTTCACCAGACTGAAGAACTCAGTTTCCCTTTTGAGTAGCAGAAGGATAAATTTCGACACTGCTCATTTCCATCACTGAAACATAGACCTCTGCCAGTCCATCTGTTAAATTTTCAAACAAGCAGCTGAGCACTTTCTACCATGCCCCAAGAGGTCCCAAGAGGTGTAAAGAGGTCTTCAAACATAAGTGTCAGAGCCCTGAGAGCATCTCCCTTCTGGGAGATGCAGCTCCCAGGGCTAGGGCCAACTGAGAGCTGGTGGAGCTGAGCGTGGCCCCCTTCCTCTGGTGCCCTTGGAGGAAGGGTCCAAGGCAGCACTTTGAGGAGGCCTCAGACAGCCCCGAGCCCCCTTCACTGGCTTTGAAGCTGAGGCTCTACCAATATATCACCTGAGCTACTTACTGCTCCTGCTACATCACAGCCATCTATGTGGCTTGGCTGTGAATCCCCTTGATCCGGACTCTGACTCAGGCTGATTTCCTGGCCTGGCTTCAGCCTCACCCTGTCACCATCCTGAGACTGTGTCTGACCCTGGTTGCCTTCAGCAGGCCTGATCCTGCCCGCTACCCATGAGCTGGTGGCCCGTCCTGGCCTCGTCCCTTTCCCAGGGAGGTGCCCAATGCCCAGGGCTGAGGCTGCCCCTGCCTGCCCCCCAGCCTGCCTCACTCCCTGCCTGGGGTGGTGGGACAGACTCTGGCTGGTGATGCCCTTCCGTGCCGGCTCCTGGCTCCCTGGGACGCCAGGGAGCTGCCAGCCCACACTGTGCCTGAACAATAGGCAAAACTACCTGGTTACCTTCCTTCAAAGCCCTCCCTGTGAATCTGATCTGTGGTGAAAATCAAAGCTAAATCAAAGTCTGATTTTGTTTAGTTTGGCTTAGTATATTCATAGTGCTTTGTGTGGACCACTACACAGTTACGTGTTGTCATCCCCACTTTCTCTTCATGTTCTTAGCTGTTTGTGCAGAGCCATGTAAAGGAAGATACTCATTCATAGCATATTGAGTCACTGGGAAATCTTATTGTCATTAGAAAAGTCAGTTTGGACTGCCTTTTCAGTCAGGTAGCTTGGAAACTTTATATTAATCACTCTTACCTGGAAACCTGGGGTTGAAGTGCTGAATTATTTTACTTTAAATTAAGCCACTGCTCTAAAATGATTTCTTTTATTTTAGTCTCTCCACAAGCTATATGATTTTGAAAAACCAAACAAGAAATAGAAGGAAGTTGAGTATTTTGCATTTTGAAATCTTGCTATGCCTTGGCAATATTAAATGCTTCCCATGTGGAACTAGAGGCCCCTTTTTAAATCTTGGTTGGCTGTACAGTGAACAGGAGTCCCTCAGTCTGGGGAAGACAATCTGAAGTATTTGGTATCTCTGAAAAGTAAATATCTTCTCTGCATATACTTCCCATGAAATTAGGTCAAATTCTAATATCATTTTTGAAGTGTAAATCAGAGTCACTTCATTGACTTCAGACTGGAGACCTGGAGAGTTCTAGTACTTACATAATTTCATGTTTTCTACTGTCATCAAGATGGCAGCCTTCCCAAAATCTGTATGGATGACAAAATTATATCACCAGTTACTTCCCCCAGAATGATATTGATTAGTTTAATAGGTTTTGGCACTATGTCCAGAATTGTCTTTAATAAATAATTTTCCTACTCTCTAAAGATTTTTTTCTGTCTTGAATTTACATAGTTTTTATAACAAGTCTCTGATTAAAAGCACTATTATATATGGTTAAGAATGAATGGAACCAAATTTGAGCAATTCATCATTTTCGATTCCACAAGCCAATATTGGTAAGTATGGAATAGCTCTGGCTGTCCTTCACTGAGATATGGGTAATTTTTCAAAGCGTAATGCCTGTCCAACCTGGAAAACAGCCACAGCATATCATAAAAATTCCATTCACCAGCATTGTTGCAGCTATGATGCTCAATAAGACTCTGCACTGGTTGTTGACTGGTCTCTGTTGAGTTTACAGTTCTTCCAGACTGTAGGTGACAAGTTTGCTATGGCTCCCTCTGAATGACCTTCTTACACTTGCATTATTTTCACTAATAGTGACTAGATTTTCTTTTTCCAGGCAGGTATTCCTAAACTCAGACAGAAAATGGAACTACAAGCTTTAGGGATCTGCATACTCAGGTGTGTGGTCTGCAAACTCAGAGGAGGCAAATCACTGATCTTTCATCCAAACTGTTTTGTCTAATGTACCCAAGCCATGTTCACCTTTTCCCATTCTGTACTTGTGGGTATTCTCTGAATGGTGTTAGGATTCAAAACTAAAGGATTTCTAAGAGATGGACAGACTGACAGGGAATGATGTCTGTGGTGGGTTGGCCCCAGCTGGCAGGTAAGCCCCCACCCAGTCACTCACTCACTTGCCCCAGTGGTGTCGGGGAGACAATCAAAAGGGCAAAAGTGAGGAAAAAAACCCCTCGTAGGTCAAGATAAAGACAATTTAATAAGTGGAGGGGAGAAAAAAAGAAAAAACCCAAAGATACAAAAGCAATCACTCACTACCAGCAGACCAATGCCCAGAGCAACGCCACCCAGAAACAGCTATTTTGGAAAAACTCCCTCCTGAATTGCTGCTGAGCATGATGTTATATGGTCTGGAACATCCCTTTGGTCAGTTGGGGTCAGCTGTCCCAGCTGTGTCCCCTCCTAAACTCTTGTTCACCCCCAGCCTGCTCACTGGAATGGCAGAGTGAGAAACAGAGGTGGCCTTGGAACTGTGTAAACACTGTTCAGCAATAGCCAAAACACTGTTTTGGTCAACCATCTAAAACACAGCACCAAACAGGCTGCTGTGAAGAAAATTATCTCCCTCCCAACCAAACCCAGTACAGTGCTTTTCAAGAAATGGGTGTATGTACTCTTTCCCGAACAACCCCTAGGGCAGAAGTTATTTCAGCCCACCATCAGTTGTGTGGAGCTTGTTTGGCTTAATACACTGAGGGTATTTCCCTGGCCAGAACCAAGTGTCTTTTGGTGATACTTTGCTTAAGCACAGTCTTCAAATTTCAGTTTGTGGGAGTAATCATTCAGACAAAGAGGATTCTTTAATATTACAGAATAGAAACAAAACGGACACAGAGGTCACTA